>NC_092315.1:28889858-29635691 GCF_036785885.1 Coffea arabica | reverse complement strand
TCATGTTGCCTTGAGTGAGGGTTTGAAACTGAGAGTGGAGATCGCGGTTGTAGTGGCTTGGAACAAATCGCTTATGCATTAGTGCCTTGTGTTCACCATTTCGCCTCCGATTAGTCCTGACTTGGTGGTCCCACCAAACTAGTGCGTAGTCGGTGAACTCAACCGTGGCAACCTTCACCTTTTGTTCCTCGATAAACTCATAGCAATCGACGACCATCTCGATGCGGCCTTCCCATTCCAACTAAGCCTCAGGGTCAATTTTGCCTTGGAACGTGCAGACTTGAATTTTACGTCCCTTCAGCTCGTTCTTAGACGTGTCCCTTTTAGGCCTCTCGGCTATTTCCACATCTTCACCAGCCGAGAGTACGCCTCATAGTTTGCTCCTTTGGTGCCATGGTTATTTCGGTTGCGAGATCGAGAACGAGAGCCCCTTGTGAAGCTCTTGGATAGCTCGTCTAAGCGGTTGTACCTCTCCGCCATTTGTTGCTCACTAATCCGCTTTAGCTCGTTTTTCATGGCGGTGAACATCAATGAGTAGTCAGTGGTCGGATGAGCTTGCTCCATGACTGTCGTTTGGTCCTGTAAAAGGTTAGTGAACAAGAAAATAGGACAAATATAATCTCAATTCACTCCCTTGGTGTTTTCACTCTCACTCATTTTTCCACTCAAAATACTCCAATGATCTTACCAAAAATTCCTTACCCGTCGGATTGGGCAGTCGAGAAATGCCGCAAAGATCCTACAATTGTCACCAAGCTTTTCCCCAAGAGTAATCAAGGAAACAAGATACGGATTTCCTTGGATTTTTCCACAACATACTCCAATGTATGTTGTTGGGCTAGTGCCAGCCAAAAGAGAAGCCCAATGGCTGGCCGGATTTCCTTCAAGTTTTTCCAAGCTTTACAAGGTCATAGTCACGGCTGCAAATTGCCTTAAGTCATTGTTTACATTCAGTTTTATGATGATTAATAAAAACACTTGAGAATTCTCTCAAAGCTTCATTGAAGCATCCTTGAGTATTTTAGATTCATTTCTTTGGCATACCATTGACTTATCAATCTAGGACCGCGCCAGATTGCGGCGTCTTCTACAATACCTGGTTCGTTGGCCGCGTGATCACCGGGTTTAGGTGATTCCACTGCGTTCGTTTGTCATCAACGTGAGTCCCAACCTTCTAGATCCTAGCCTTTCTGTACGGGTTGCATCACAAGGTTGGTGCCGTTCGTATCAATATGTCCAACCATTGGCACTTGAAGCCCTTGATATCTCTACTCCTAGTTTTAGGAGTTTCATGAGTGGTCTTAGAAGTGGACCTGGATGCATCAACAAGCTTATTAGGGGTAAAATTGGAATTGCGGTCAGAGATTTTACCAGGTGTGCGGCTAGAAGGGCTTGGTGTAGTCGCATTTCCAGTATCATGTGATGTTCTCCTTGGTGGGTTGCCCTTCTATGAAGGAGAGTTGGATGCTTAGAACGTACGGCCTCCTCGCCTCAATTTCTTCCCCCTCTCGGCCTTGATGGCTAGTTCAAGAAGATCATGCATGTCCAAGTAATGTTGGAGCTCCAAGGCTTCTTGAAGGACGGGGTTGAGACCTCTAAGGAACCTTGTCATGGTAGCCACACTATCTTCTTGAATGTTCGCCCTCATCATGGCCATCTTGATCTCCTTGGAGTAGTCCTCCACACTCATGTTGCCTTGAGTGAGGGTTTGAAGCTGAGAGTGGAGATCGCGGTTGTAGTGGCTTGGAACAAAAATCTTATGCATTAGTGCCTTGAGTTTACCATTTCGCCTCCAATTAGTCCTGACTTGGTCCCACCAAACTAGTGCGCAGTCGGTGAACTCAACAATGGCAACCTTCACCTTTTGTTCCTCGCTAAACTCATAGCAATCGAAGACCATCTCGATGCGGCCTTCCCATTCCAACTAAGCCTCAGGGTCACTTTTCCCTCGTAACGTAGAGACTTGAATTTTAAGTCCCTTGAGCTCGTTCTTAGACGTGTCCCTTTTAGGCCTCTAGGCTCTTACCACATCTTCACTTGCCGAGAGTACTCCTCATAGTTTGCTCCTTTGGTGCCATGGTTACTTCGGTTGCGAGATCGAGAATGGGGGCCCCTTGTGAAGCCCTTGGAGAGCTCGTCAAAGCGGTTGTGCCTCTCCTCCATTTGTTACACACTAATCCGCTTAAGCTCGTTTTTCATGGCGGTGAACATCATTGAGTAGTCAGTGGTCGGATGAGCTTGCTCCATGACTGTCGTTTGGTCCTGCAAAAGGTTAGTGAACAAGAAAATAGGACAAATATAATCTCACTTCACTCCCTGAGTGTTTTCACTCTCCCTCGTTTTCCCACTCAAAATACTCCAATGATCTTACCAAAAATTCCTTACCCGTCGGATTGGGTAGTCGAGAAATGCCGCAAAGATCCAACAATTGTCACCATGCTTTTCCACAAGAGTAATCAAGGAAACAAGACCCGGATTTCCTTGGATTTTTCCACAACATACTCCAATGTATGTTGTTGGGCTAGTGCCGGCCAAAAGAGAAGCCCAAGGGCTGGCCGGACTTCAAGTTTTTCCAAGCTTTACTAGGTCTTAGTCACGGCTACAAATAGCCTTAAGTCATTGTTTACATTCAGTTTTATGATGATTAATAAAAACACTTGAGAATTCTCTCAAAGCTTCATTGAAGCATCCTTGAGTATTTTAGATTCATTTCTTTGTCATACCATTGACTTATCAATCTAGAACCGCGCCAGATTGTGGCGTCTTCTACAATACTAGGTTCGTTGGCCACGTGATCAACGGGTTTAGGTGATTCCGTTGCGTTCGTTTGTCATCAACGTGAGTCCTAACCTTCTAGATCCTAGCCTTTCTGTAGGGGTCGCATCACAAGATTGGTGCCGTTCGTGTCAATATGTCCAAACCAATGGCACTTGAAGCCCTTGATATCCCTATTCCTAGTTTTAGGAGTTTCATGAGGGGTCTTAGAAGTGGACCTGGATGCATCAACAAGCTTGTTAGGGGTAAAAATGGAATTGCAGTTAGAGAAATTTCCAGGTGTGAGGCTAGAAGGGCTTGGTGTAGTCGCATTTCCTGTATCATGTGAGATTCTCCTTGGTGGGTTGCCCTTCCATGAAGGCGAGTTGGAAGCTTGGGAGATACGGTCTCCTCGCCTCAATTTCTTCCCCTTCTCAGCCTTGATGGCTAGTTCAAGAAGATCATGCATATCCAAGTAATGTTGGAGCCCCAAGGCTTCTTGAAGGTCGGGGTTGAGACCTCTAAGGAACCTTGCCATGGTAGCCTCACTATCTTCTTGAATGTTCTCCCTCATCATGGCCATCTTGATCTCCTTGAAATAGTCCTCCACCCTCATGTTGCCTTGAGTGAGGGTTTGAAACTGAGAGTGGAGATCGCGGTTGTAGTGGCTTGGAACAAATCGCTTATGCATTAGTGCCTTGTGTTCACCATTTCGCCTCCGATTAGTCCTGACTTGGTGGTCCCACCAAACTAGTGCGTAGTCGGTGAACTCAACCGTGGCAACCTTCACCTTTTGTTCCTCGATAAACTCAAAGCAATCGACGACCATCTCGATGCGGCCTTCCCATTCCAACTAAGCCTCAGGGTCAATTTTGCCTTGGAACGTGC
Organism: Coffea arabica; assembly: GCF_036785885.1. Taxonomy (NCBI): domain Eukaryota; kingdom Viridiplantae; phylum Streptophyta; class Magnoliopsida; order Gentianales; family Rubiaceae; genus Coffea; species Coffea arabica. The sequence goes on along the minus strand of NC_092315.1, from coordinate 29,632,049 downwards.
AGACTTGAATTTTACGTCCCTTCAGCTCGTTCTTAGACGTGTCCCTTTTAGGCCTCTCGGCTATTTCCACATCTTCACCAGCCGAGAGTACGCCTCATAGTTTGCTCCTTTGGTGCCATGGTTATTTCGGTTGCGAGATCGAGAACGAGAGCCCCTTGTGAAGCTCTTGGATAGCTCGTCTAAGCGGTTGTACCTCTCCGCCATTTGTTGCTCACTAATCCGCTTTAGCTCGTTTTTCATGGCGGTGAACATCAATGAGTAGTCAGTGGTCGGATGAGCTTGCTCCATGACTGTCGTTTGGTCCTGTAAAAGGTTAGTGAACAAGAAAATAGGACAAATATAATCTCAATTCACTCCCTTGGTGTTTTCACTCTCACTCATTTTTCCACTCAAAATACTCCAATGATCTTACCAAAAATTCCTTACCCGTCGGATTGGGCAGTCGAGAAATGCCGCAAAGATCCTACAATTGTCACCAAGCTTTTCCCCAAGAGTAATCAAGGAAACAAGATACGGATTTCCTTGGATTTTTCCACAACATACTCCAATGTATGTTGTTGGGCTAGTGCCAGCCAAAAGAGAAGCCCAATGGCTGGCCGGATTTCCTTCAAGTTTTTCCAAGCTTTACAAGGTCATAGTCACGGCTGCAAATTGCCTTAAGTCATTGTTTACATTCAGTTTTATGATGATTAATAAAAACACTTGAGAATTCTCTCAAAGCTTCATTGAAGCATCCTTGAGTATTTTAGATTCATTTCTTTGGCATACCATTGACTTATCAATCTAGGACCGCGCCAGATTGCGGCGTCTTCTACAATACCTGGTTCGTTGGCCGCGTGATCACCGGGTTTAGGTGATTCCACTGCGTTCGTTTGTCATCAACGTGAGTCCCAACCTTCTAGATCCTAGCCTTTCTGTACGGGTTGCATCACAAGGTTGGTGCCGTTCGTATCAATATGTCCAACCATTGGCACTTGAAGCCCTTGATATCTCTACTCCTAGTTTTAGGAGTTTCATGAGTGGTCTTAGAAGTGGACCTGGATGCATCAACAAGCTTATTAGGGGTAAAATTGGAATTGCGGTCAGAGATTTTACCAGGTGTGCGGCTAGAAGGGCTTGGTGTAGTCGCATTTCCAGTATCATGTGATGTTCTCCTTGGTGGGTTGCCCTTCTATGAAGGAGAGTTGGATGCTTAGAACGTACGGCCTCCTCGCCTCAATTTCTTCCCCCTCTCGGCCTTGATGGCTAGTTCAAGAAGATCATGCATGTCCAAGTAATGTTGGAGCTCCAAGGCTTCTTGAAGGACGGGGTTGAGACCTCTAAGGAACCTTGTCATGGTAGCCACACTATCTTCTTGAATGTTCGCCCTCATCATGGCCATCTTGATCTCCTTGGAGTAGTCCTCCACACTCATGTTGCCTTGAGTGAGGGTTTGAAGCTGAGAGTGGAGATCGCGGTTGTAGTGGCTTGGAACAAACCGCTTATGCATTAGTGCCTTGAGTTTACCATTTCGCCTCCAATTAGTCCTGACTTGGTCCCACCAAACTAGTGCGCAGTCGGTGAACTCAACAATGGCAACCTTCACCTTTTGTTCCTCGCTAAACTCATAGCAATCGAAGACCATCTCGATGCGGCCTTCCCATTCCAACTAAGCCTCAGGGTCACTTTTCCCTCGTAACGTAGAGACTTGAATTTTAAGTCCCTTGAGCTCGTTCTTAGACGTGTCCCTTTTAGGCCTCTAGGCTCTTACCACATCTTCACTTGCCGAGAGTACTCCTCATAGTTTGCTCCTTTGGTGCCATGGTTACTTCGGTTGCGAGATCGAGAATGGGGGCCCCTTGTGAAGCCCTTGGAGAGCTCGTCAAAGCGGTTGTGCCTCTCCTCCATTTGTTACACACTAATCCGCTTAAGCTCGTTTTTCATGGCGGTGAACATCATTGAGTAGTCAGTGGTCGGATGAGCTTGCTCCATGACTGTCGTTTGGTCCTGCAAAAGGTTAGTGAACAAGAAAATAGGACAAATATAATCTCACTTCACTCCCTGAGTGTTTTCACTCTCCCTCGTTTTCCCACTCAAAATACTCCAATGATCTTACCAAAAATTCCTTACCCGTCGGATTGGGTAGTCGAGAAATGCCGCAAAGATCCAACAATTGTCACCATGCTTTTCCACAAGAGTAATCAAGGAAACAAGACCCGGATTTCCTTGGATTTTTCCACAACATACTCCAATGTATGTTGTTGGGCTAGTGCCGGCCAAAAGAGAAGCCCAAGGGCTGGCCGGACTTCAAGTTTTTCCAAGCTTTACTAGGTCTTAGTCACGGCTACAAATAGCCTTAAGTCATTGTTTACATTCAGTTTTATGATGATTAATAAAAACACTTGAGAATTCTCTCAAAGCTTCATTGAAGCATCCTTGAGTATTTTAGATTCATTTCTTTGTCATACCATTGACTTATCAATCTAGAACCGCGCCAGATTGTGGCGTCTTCTACAATACTAGGTTCGTTGGCCACGTGATCAACGGGTTTAGGTGATTCCGTTGCGTTCGTTTGTCATCAACGTGAGTCCTAACCTTCTAGATCCTAGCCTTTCTGTAGGGGTCGCATCACAAGATTGGTGCCGTTCGTGTCAATATGTCCAAACCAATGGCACTTGAAGCCCTTGATATCCCTATTCCTAGTTTTAGGAGTTTCATGAGGGGTCTTAGAAGTGGACCTGGATGCATCAACAAGCTTGTTAGGGGTAAAAATGGAATTGCAGTTAGAGAAATTTCCAGGTGTGAGGCTAGAAGGGCTTGGTGTAGTCGCATTTCCTGTATCATGTGAGATTCTCCTTGGTGGGTTGCCCTTCCATGAAGGCGAGTTGGAAGCTTGGGAGATACGGTCTCCTCGCCTCAATTTCTTCCCCTTCTCAGCCTTGATGGCTAGTTCAAGAAGATCATGCATATCCAAGTAATGTTGGAGCCCCAAGGCTTCTTGAAGGTCGGGGTTGAGACCTCTAAGGAACCTTGCCATGGTAGCCTCACTATCTTCTTGAATGTTCTCCCTCATCATGGCCATCTTGATCTCCTTGAAATAGTCCTCCACCCTCATGTTGCCTTGAGTGAGGGTTTGAAACTGAGAGTGGAGATCGCGGTTGTAGTGGCTTGGAACAAATCGCTTATGCATTAGTGCCTTGTGTTCACCATTTCGCCTCCGATTAGTCCTGACTTGGTGGTCCCACCAAACTAGTGCGTAGTCGGTGAACTCAACCGTGGCAACCTTCACCTTTTGTTCCTCGATAAACTCAAAGCAATCGACGACCATCTCGATGCGGCCTTCCCATTCCAACTAAGCCTCAGGGTCAATTTTGCCTTGGAACGTGCAGACTTGAATTTTACGTCCCTTCAGCTCGTTCTTAGACGTGTCCCTTTTAGGCCTCTCGGCTATTTCCACATCTTCACCAGCCGAGAGTACGCCTCATAGTTTGCTCCTTTGGTGCCATGGTTATTTCGGTTGCGAGATCGAGAACGAGAGCCCCTTGTGAAGCTCTTGGATAGCTCGTCTAAGCGGTTGTACCTCTCCGCCATTTGTTGCTCACTAATCCGCTTTAGCTCGTTTTTCATGGCGGTGAACATCAATGAGTAGTCAGTGGTCGGATGAGCTTGCTCCATGACTGTCGTTTGGTCCTGTAAAAGGTTAGTGAACAAGAAAATAGGACAAATATAATCTCAATTCACTCCCTTGGTGTTTTTCACTCTCACTCATTTTTCCACTCAAAATACTCCAATGATCTTACCAAAAATTCCTTACCCGTCGGATTGGGCAGTCGAGAAATGCCGCAAAGATCCTACAATTGTCACCAAGCTTTTCCCCAAGAGTAATCAAGGAAACAAGATACGGATTTCCTTGGATTTTTCCACAACATACTCCAATGTATGTTGTTGGGCTAGTGCCAGCCAAAAGAGAAGCCCAATGGCTGGCCGGATTTCCTTCAAGTTTTTCCAAGCTTTACAAGGTCATAGTCACGGCTGCAAATTGCCTTAAGTCATTGTTTACATTCAGTTTTATGATGATTAATAAAAACACTTGAGAATTCTCTCAAAGCTTCATTGAAGCATCCTTGAGTATTTTAGATTCATTTCTTTGGCATACCATTGACTTATCAATCTAGGACCGCGCCAGATTGCGGCGTCTTCTACAATACCTGGTTCGTTGGCCGCGTGATCACCGGGTTTAGGTGATTCCACTGCGTTCGTTTGTCATCAACGTGAGTCCCAACCTTCTAGATCCTAGCCTTTCTGTACGGGTTGCATCACAAGGTTGGTGCCGTTCGTATCAATATGTCCAACCATTGGCACTTGAAGCCCTTGATATCTCTACTCCTAGTTTTAGGAGTTTCATGAGTGGTCTTAGAAGTGGACCTGGATGCATCAACAAGCTTATTAGGGGTAAAATTGGAATTGCGGTCAGAGATTTTACCAGGTGTGCGGCTAGAAGGGCTTGGTGTAGTCGCATTTCCAGTATCATGTGATGTTCTCCTTGGTGGGTTGCCCTTCTATGAAGGAGAGTTGGATGCTTAGAACGTACGGCCTCCTCGCCTCAATTTCTTCCCCCTCTCGGCCTTGATGGCTAGTTCAAGAAGATCATGCATGTCCAAGTAATGTTGGAGCTCCAAGGCTTCTTGAAGGACGGGGTTGAGACCTCTAAGGAACCTTGTCATGGTAGCCACACTATCTTCTTGAATGTTCGCCCTCATCATGGCCATCTTGATCTCCTTGGAGTAGTCCTCCACACTCATGTTGCCTTGAGTGAGGGTTTGAAGCTGAGAGTGGAGATCGCGGTTGTAGTGGCTTGGAACAAACCGCTTATGCATTAGTGCCTTGAGTTTACCATTTCGCCTCCAATTAGTCCTGACTTGGTCCCACCAAACTAGTGCGCAGTCGGTGAACTCAACAATGGCAACCTTCACCTTTTGTTCCTCGCTAAACTCATAGCAATCGAAGACCATCTCGATGCGGCCTTCCCATTCCAACTAAGCCTCAGGGTCACTTTTCCCTCGTAACGTAGAGACTTGAATTTTAAGTCCCTTGAGCTCGTTCTTAGACGTGTCCCTTTTAGGCCTCTAGGCTCTTACCACATCTTCACTTGCCGAGAGTACTCCTCATAGTTTGCTCCTTTGGTGCCATGGTTACTTCGGTTGCGAGATCGAGAATGGGGGCCCCTTGTGAAGCCCTTGGAGAGCTCGTCAAAGCGGTTGTGCCTCTCCTCCATTTGTTACACACTAATCCGCTTAAGCTCGTTTTTCATGGCGGTGAACATCATTGAGTAGTCAGTGGTCGGATGAGCTTGCTCCATGACTGTCGTTTGGTCCTGCAAAAGGTTAGTGAACAAGAAAATAGGACAAATATAATCTCACTTCACTCCCTGAGTGTTTTCACTCTCCCTCGTTTTCCCACTCAAAATACTCCAATGATCTTACCAAAAATTCCTTACCCGTCGGATTGGGTAGTCGAGAAATGCCGCAAAGATCCAACAATTGTCACCATGCTTTTCCACAAGAGTAATCAAGGAAACAAGACCCGGATTTCCTTGGATTTTTCCACAACATACTCCAATGTATGTTGTTGGGCTAGTGCCGGCCAAAAGAGAAGCCCAAGGGCTGGCCGGACTTCAAGTTTTTCCAAGCTTTACTAGGTCTTAGTCACGGCTACAAATAGCCTTAAGTCATTGTTTACATTCAGTTTTATGATGATTAATAAAAACACTTGAGAATTCTCTCAAAGCTTCATTGAAGCATCCTTGAGTATTTTAGATTCATTTCTTTGTCATACCATTGACTTATCAATCTAGAACCGCGCCAGATTGTGGCGTCTTCTACAATACTAGGTTCGTTGGCCACGTGATCAACGGGTTTAGGTGATTCCGTTGCGTTCGTTTGTCATCAACGTGAGTCCTAACCTTCTAGATCCTAGCCTTTCTGTAGGGGTCGCATCACAAGATTGGTGCCGTTCGTGTCAATATGTCCAAACCAATGGCACTTGAAGCCCTTGATATCCCTATTCCTAGTTTTAGGAGTTTCATGAGGGGTCTTAGAAGTGGACCTGGATGCATCAACAAGCTTGTTAGGGGTAAAAATGGAATTGCAGTTAGAGAAATTTCCAGGTGTGAGGCTAGAAGGGCTTGGTGTAGTCGCATTTCCTGTATCATGTGAGATTCTCCTTGGTGGGTTGCCCTTCCATGAAGGCGAGTTGGAAGCTTGGGAGATACGGTCTCCTCGCCTCAATTTCTTCCCCTTCTCAGCCTTGATGGCTAGTTCAAGAAGATCATGCATATCCAAGTAATGTTGGAGCCCCAAGGCTTCTTGAAGGTCGGGGTTGAGACCTCTAAGGAACCTTGCCATGGTAGCCTCACTATCTTCTTGAATGTTCTCCCTCATCATGGCCATCTTGATCTCCTTGAAATAGTCCTCCACCCTCATGTTGCCTTGAGTGAGGGTTTGAAACTGAGAGTGGAGATCGCGGTTGTAGTGGCTTGGAACAAATCGCTTATGCATTAGTGCCTTGTGTTCACCATTTCGCCTCCGATTAGTCCTGACTTGGTGGTCCCACCAAACTAGTGCGTAGTCGGTGAACTCAACCGTGGCAACCTTCACCTTTTGTTCCTCGATAAACTCAAAGCAATCGACGACCATCTCGATGCGGCCTTCCCATTCCAACTAAGCCTCAGGGTCAATTTTGCCTTGGAACGTGCAGACTTGAATTTTACGTCCCTTCAGCTCGTTCTTAGACGTGTCCCTTTTAGGCCTCTCGGCTATTTCCACATCTTCACCAGCCGAGAGTACGCCTCATAGTTTGCTCCTTTGGTGCCATGGTTATTTCGGTTGCGAGATCGAGAACGAGAGCCCCTTGTGAAGCTCTTGGATAGCTCGTCTAAGCGGTTGTACCTCTCCGCCATTTGTTGCTCACTAATCCGCTTTAGCTCGTTTTTCATGGCGGTGAACATCAATGAGTAGTCAGTGGTCGGATGAGCTTGCTCCATGACTGTCGTTTGGTCCTGTAAAAGGTTAGTGAACAAGAAAATAGGACAAATATAATCTCAATTCACTCCCTTGGTGTTTTTCACTCTCACTCATTTTTCCACTCAAAATACTCCAATGATCTTACCAAAAATTCCTTACCCGTCGGATTGGGCAGTCGAGAAATGCCGCAAAGATCCTACAATTGTCACCAAGCTTTTCCCCAAGAGTAATCAAGGAAACAAGATACGGATTTCCTTGGATTTTTCCACAACATACTCCAATGTATGTTGTTGGGCTAGTGCCAGCCAAAAGAGAAGCCCAATGGCTGGCCGGATTTCCTTCAAGTTTTTCCAAGCTTTACAAGGTCATAGTCACGGCTGCAAATTGCCTTAAGTCATTGTTTACATTCAGTTTTATGATGATTAATAAAAACACTTGAGAATTCTCTCAAAGCTTCATTGAAGCATCCTTGAGTATTTTAGATTCATTTCTTTGGCATACCATTGACTTATCAATCTAGGACCGCGCCAGATTGCGGCGTCTTCTACAATACCTGGTTCGTTGGCCGCGTGATCACCGGGTTTAGGTGATTCCACTGCGTTCGTTTGTCATCAACGTGAGTCCCAACCTTCTAGATCCTAGCCTTTCTGTACGGGTTGCATCACAAGGTTGGTGCCGTTCGTATCAATATGTCCAACCATTGGCACTTGAAGCCCTTGATATCTCTACTCCTAGTTTTAGGAGTTTCATGAGTGGTCTTAGAAGTGGACCTGGATGCATCAACAAGCTTATTAGGGGTAAAATTGGAATTGCGGTCAGAGATTTTACCAGGTGTGCGGCTAGAAGGGCTTGGTGTAGTCGCATTTCCAGTATCATGTGATGTTCTCCTTGGTGGGTTGCCCTTCTATGAAGGAGAGTTGGATGCTTAGAACGTACGGCCTCCTCGCCTCAATTTCTTCCCCCTCTCGGCCTTGATGGCTAGTTCAAGAAGATCATGCATGTCCAAGTAATGTTGGAGCTCCAAGGCTTCTTGAAGGACGGGGTTGAGACCTCTAAGGAACCTTGTCATGGTAGCCACACTATCTTCTTGAATGTTCGCCCTCATCATGGCCATCTTGATCTCCTTGGAGTAGTCCTCCACACTCATGTTGCCTTGAGTGAGGGTTTGAAGCTGAGAGTGGAGATCGCGGTTGTAGTGGCTTGGAACAAACCGCTTATGCATTAGTGCCTTGAGTTTACCATTTCGCCTCCAATTAGTCCTGACTTGGTCCCACCAAACTAGTGCGCAGTCGGTGAACTCAACAATGGCAACCTTCACCTTTTGTTCCTCGCTAAACTCATAGCAATCGAAGACCATCTCGATGCGGCCTTCCCATTCCAACTAAGCCTCAGGGTCACTTTTCCCTCGTAACGTAGAGACTTGAATTTTAAGTCCCTTGAGCTCGTTCTTAGACGTGTCCCTTTTAGGCCTCTAGGCTCTTACCACATCTTCACTTGCCGAGAGTACTCCTCATAGTTTGCTCCTTTGGTGCCATGGTTACTTCGGTTGCGAGATCGAGAATGGGGGCCCCTTGTGAAGCCCTTGGAGAGCTCGTCAAAGCGGTTGTGCCTCTCCTCCATTTGTTACACACTAATCCGCTTAAGCTCGTTTTTCATGGCGGTGAACATCATTGAGTAGTCAGTGGTCGGATGAGCTTGCTCCATGACTGTCGTTTGGTCCTGCAAAAGGTTAGTGAACAAGAAAATAGGACAAATATAATCTCACTTCACTCCCTGAGTGTTTTCACTCTCCCTCGTTTTCCCACTCAAAATACTCCAATGATCTTACCAAAAATTCCTTACCCGTCGGATTGGGTAGTCGAGAAATGCCGCAAAGATCCAACAATTGTCACCATGCTTTTCCACAAGAGTAATCAAGGAAACAAGACCCGGATTTCCTTGGATTTTTCCACAACATACTCCAATGTATGTTGTTGGGCTAGTGCCGGCCAAATGAGAAGCCCAAGGGCTGGCCGGACTTCAAGTTTTTCCAAGCTTTACTAGGTCTTAGTCACGGCTACAAATAGCCTTAAGTCATTGTTTACATTCAGTTTTATGATGATTAATAAAAACACTTGAGAATTCTCTCAAAGCTTCATTGAAGCATCCTTGAGTATTTTAGATTCATTTCTTTGTCATACCATTGACTTATCAATCTAGAACCGCGCCAGATTGTGGCGTCTTCTACAATACTAGGTTCGTTGGCCACGTGATCAACGGGTTTAGGTGATTCCGTTGCGTTCGTTTGTCATCAACGTGAGTCCTAACCTTCTAGATCCTAGCCTTTCTGTAGGGGTCGCATCACAAGATTGGTGCCGTTCGTGTCAATATGTCCAAACCAATGGCACTTGAAGCCCTTGATATCCCTATTCCTAGTTTTAGGAGTTTCATGAGGGGTCTTAGAAGTGGACCTGGATGCATCAACAAGCTTGTTAGGGGTAAAAATGGAATTGCAGTTAGAGAAATTTCCAGGTGTGAGGCTAGAAGGGCTTGGTGTAGTCGCATTTCCTGTATCATGTGAGATTCTCCTTGGTGGGTTGCCCTTCCATGAAGGCGAGTTGGAAGCTTGGGAGATACGGTCTCCTCGCCTCAATTTCTTCCCCTTCTCAGCCTTGATGGCTAGTTCAAGAAGATCATGCATATCCAAGTAATGTTGGAGCCCCAAGGCTTCTTGAAGGTCGGGGTTGAGACCTCTAAGGAACCTTGCCATGGTAGCCTCACTATCTTCTTGAATGTTCTCCCTCATCATGGCCATCTTGATCTCCTTGAAATAGTCCTCCACCCTCATGTTGCCTTGAGTGAGGGTTTGAAACTGAGAGTGGAGATCGCGGTTGTAGTGGCTTGGAACAAATCGCTTATGCATTAGTGCCTTGTGTTCACCATTTCGCCTCCGATTAGTCCTGACTTGGTGGTCCCACCAAACTAGTGATACGTTCCTCGATCAACACGTTTCGAGACACGTAGCACGTTTGCCCAAGGATCTAGCGAGGATGTCCAACGCTTGGAATTGCGGGATCTAGAACCAAACGGACGACACGATTTGATTCAAGACGGTAGACGACACTCCGATGAAGGTGAATACTCCAGGGGAATAGGTCGGTAGAACAATCTAGGACAGGACGCAAGACTGCTCAAAACCCTTGCCAAAGCAAGTAAAGGGGTCGAATCTCTCTCTCAAGAAGAATCGAAAATATGCAAAACTTTATTGATAAAACGTCTACTCTTAAACCTTACAAAGCAAGCCTGTTTATAGGCTAAAGTGACTAAAACCCTAAAGGGGCTAGGTAAAGGAAAAAGTCGGCCCATGCTCTTGGAACAAGATGGGCCGGCCCATGCTCTTACTTAATCATTAACTAATTGCTAACTAATTGATGGGGCCTAAGGCCTTATTCTCTTGGTGGCCCGCTTGACTCTTCGTGGGCTTGGATCATGGTGTAAATGGCTCGATTGTCTCTCTCCAAGCCCTCAATATCTTTGTGAACTCCATGTTGGTCTTGCACAACTCTAACCGGAACTTGGAATGATTCTTTGAATAGCTTGGCCCATGCATGCGTGACTGGGCCCAATGGGACTCGAAACATGTAAGTCATTGCGTGGGCTTTGACCCGTACACACATCAGTCCCCTCCTCTTGAGAAGGATTTGTCCTCAAATCTGGATGGGAATGAATGAGACTAACAAGAGTTGCCAGTATGACACCTCAAATCTCCACATATTGGCCCTCTTAGATTGAATAACACTTGTATATGTTATGATTAAAATAATTCGGTGCACATGTCTCTTAGTCAGCTTCAAGGGCCTCTCGAACAAGGACATTTGCCAAGGTAAGAAGGAACGTGTGTAAGGCTTGTGAACGTTCCAGGTTGCAACACAAAGCTCTCCAATTTGTCTTCGAGTATGGGCATTCACGTGCACTTGATAACGATGTTCGTTGGGACTAAAAAAGCCCCGAATCTGGTTGTGCAAGATGGTACAGTTCGACCCTAGGCATTGCTGAATCAACTCAACTTTCCAAGCTGGAGGTAGGACACTGAACCACCCGTGTTGTACACCCATATAAATATGACCCAGGGAGGTAGGGGTAGCATTCGGATTGTGATTGACACACTTGTGTGCATCACCCAACATAAGCGGTAGTAATGAAGTGAGACGCACTCCATACGAATCACATGCGTTCGCGCCATATGCATCTGGAACAAGTACGAAATCAGGTTGCAACTCTTTAGTCATAGTTGGGAAATTTTGGCCAGCTTTACAACCTACAAACACAAAATAACCTTCAACTTGAAACAATTCAGAAATTGGATAAAGAAATAAGGGAACATTATTAACTAAATAGTAAGAAGGTTTAGAGCAAGATTTAAATGTGAGAACTCCCTTTGACACTTCAATATTTCTTCCACCAATTGATTCAACTTGAGAGTCCAGTGCTAGTCCTTCCTCATCAAGATCTACGTAAGAGCAACAAGAGTTAGTGCTAGTAACATGCTCAAAATAAGGCAAAGGTGATGAATGAACCATAGGTAAAGAATAAGAAGTAGAATCTGGAATTTCCCTTTTGAGATGAGCTCGAATGAATCCTCCAATGGCGCGGACAGATTTGATTGGACATTGTTCCATGAATTGATACCAAAGAGATTTAGTTCCTAAAAGATAAACTCCATAGAAACTCACAAAGTGTCCAAGTGACTTCGGGATGGAACATGCCATGACCAACTCTACTTGACTTTGTTTAACCTGCACAAACGAGGATATACTAAACAAAACACATGTTATCTGGTTAGCAAACAAAGTGTTCACACGTTCAATGTTTGCAGACATGGTCAACTCTTTTTCTTGACTCTTCACTAAGGCCAAATTGTTCTTGCTTATCCCCACTCCCTTCTTCTCGGACCATTGATCCTTCATTGCACTTGAGTTTTGTTTTTCATTGGGGAGCTCTTGTTCACGGCTCGGCAGCAACTCATTCGTACGTGGCTCTTCAATCAACGATGGACTAGACTGAATTTTTCCTTTATTACCACCGGTTGGCACATGGTTAAGTTGCTCCAAGTGTGAATCCAGCACTTGGCTAAGTCTTTCCATCATGTCATCAATCAATGCTTTAGTCCGACTTCGGAATTTTTCCTTTGATTCACGAAGCGTTGACTCAATTCGAGAATTCTCAAACTCCTCGTCTTGATTGTCAAGACGCTTCTTAGATGCACCTCGTTTGCTTGAAGTTGACCTCGATTTAGATGCTCTATGCAGACTTCTTTGCTCCTTCTCATACTCATCACAATCTTGTTTATACCTTTCATATACACACAAAGCACGGTGGCGTTGCATCTCCTCCCGGAGTGAATGGTACCCATGTTGTGAACTGGATTGCATGGAACTAGAGTACTTGTGAGTAGGCATCTTGAGACCCCTCCTCTTGAGAGGCTCATTCTCCAAGAATTCTTGGTTGTATCGGTAAGACGCAACTTCTCTAGGCATGAGTGCGTGACCTGCCAAAATGGTAAGCAAAGAAAAGGAGATTCCTCACGTCACACAAGCTCACGTGTATGTGCTCATCCCTCGTGTATCTCTCGAAGCATTCTAATGGACTTACCAAATACCTTTACCTGTTGGATTAGATAGTTGAGAAATGCTGCTCAAGTCCAACAACCGTAACCAACCTTTCCACAAGTGTAACCACAAGAATGTAGGAGAAAATGTAGGAAAGTGTTCCTAAAATCTAGGAGAAAATATAGGAGCAAATGTAGGAGAAAATGTAGGAAAGTTTCCTAAAATCTAGGAAGAGAATATAGGAGATTTTCCTAAAGTGGATGAGAGAATATAGGAGAGTTTCCTAAAGTGGATGAAAGAATATAGGAAAGGTCCTAAAAATGGATGAGAGAATTTGAGGAGAGTTTCCTAAAAAATGGATGAGAGAATTTAGGAAAGTTTCCAAAAAATAGATGAGAGAGTTTTAGGAAAATTTCCTAAAAATGGATGAGAGAATTTAGGAAAGTTTCCAAAAAATGGATGAGAGAATTTAGGAAAGTTTCCTAAAAATAGATGAGAGACCTTAGGAAAGTTTCCAAAAAAAATAGATGAGAGAGTTTGGGAAAGTTTCCTAAAAAGGTAGGAGAGAGAGTGTCCAAGTGAGTACAAAGAGTTATCCAAGTGCTTTACTTAGTTTCCTAATTGATTTTGGAAACAAGTTAGTTTTTGGAAACCCTTTGAAAATCCTTTTCCTCTTGAACAACTTTTGGTAACCTTCTTGAAACAACTTTTGGTAATCTTCTTGAAACAACTTTTGGTAACCTTCTTGAAACAACCTTTGGTAATCTTCTTGAAACAACTTTTGGTAACTTCCAAATTCTACTCTAAGAAAGATTACACAAATCAGATTTGGTTCCCTATTCAAAACAATTCGATTGCCACTTTCTTTCCTTTCCTTTTTTTTTTCTTGCCAACCGATTCCTCTTTTCTTTCTTTTTCTTTTCGTTTTTGTTTTCTGTTTTTTTTTTCTTGACTACAACTATCAACCACGACACAAAACAAGGAAGTCCACAAATAATAACTACCAAAAACTCCAAGATCTTTCAAGAACTTTCAAGGAAGTTGTCAGGAACTTCAGAAATTTCAAGATTGTGGTCAAGAATTCAAGAAGCTCAAGAATATTGTAAGTTCTCTTCAAGATTCACAAAATTCCAACAAGTTTTGCCAAAATCCAGATTTGAAAACCAAGTAAACAAGTTGGATAACACAAACAACAAGGCTGGACAGATTTGTATTCGGATGAACAGTATCTGTGAACAGTAACGATGAACAGTGTCGGGTGAACAGTAACGATGAACAGTCGGTGAACAGTGATTTTTTTTTTTTTTTTTGAACAATGCAGCGGAAAGTACTAATAATTCTACGACACAACTACGAAAAATATAGATATAACGAAAGATACCTCTACCAAAGCTCTGAAGCCAACTGATACGTTCCTCGAAACGTGTTGATCGAGGAACGTATCAACTAGTGCGTAGTCGGTGAACTCAACCGTGGCAACCTTCACCTTTTGTTCCTCGATAAACTCATAGCAATCGACGACCATCTCGATGCGGCCTTCCCATTCCAACTAAGCCTCAGGGTCAATTTTGCCTTGGAACGTGCAGACTTGAATTTTACGTCCCTTCAGCTCGTTCTTAGACGTGTCCCTTTTAGGCCTCTCGGCTATTTCCACATCTTCACCAGCCGAGAGTACGCCTCATAGTTTGCTCCTTTGGTGCCATGGTTATTTCGGTTGCGAGATCGAGAACGAGAGCCCCTTGTGAAGCTCTTGGATAGCTCGTCTAAGCGGTTGTGCCTCTCCGCCATTTGTTGCTCACTAATCCGCTTTAGCTCGTTTTTCATGGCGGTGAACATCAATGAGTAGTCAGTGGTCGGATGAGCTTGCTCCATGACTGTCGTTTGGTCCTGTAAAAGGTTAGTGAACAAGAAAATAGGACAAATATAATCTCAATTCACTCCCTTAGTGTTTTCACTCTCACTCATTTTTCCACTCAAAATACTCCAATGATCTTACCAAAAATTCCTTACCCGTCGGATTGGGCAGTCGAGAAATGCCGCAAAGATCCTACAATTGTCACCGAGCTTTTCCCCAAGAGTAATCAAGGAAACAAGATACGGATTTCCTTGGATTTTTCCACAACATACTCCAATGTATGTTGTTGGGCTAGTGCCAGCCAAAAGAGAAGCCCAATGGCTGGCCGGATTTCCTTCAAGTTTTTCCAAGCTTTACAAGGTCATAGTCACGGCTGCAAATTGCCTTAAGTCATTGTTTACATTCAGTTTTATGATGATTAATAAAAACACTTGAGAATTCTCTCAAAGCTTCATTGAAGCATCCTTGAGTATTTTAGATTCATTTCTTTGGCATACCATTGACTTATCAATCTAGGACCGCGCCAGATTGCGGCGTCTTCTACAATACCTGGTTCGTTGGCCGCGTGATCACCGGGTTTAGGTGATTCCACTGCGTTCGTTTGTCATCAACGTGAGTCCCAACCTTCTAGATCCTAGCCTTTCTGTACGGGTTGCATCACAAGGTTGGTGCCGTTCGTATCAATATGTCCAACCATTGGCACTTGAAGCCCTTGATATCTCTACTCCTAGTTTTAGGAGTTTCATGAGTGGTCTTAGAAGTGGACCTGGATGCATCAACAAGCTTATTAGGGGTAAAATTGGAATTGCGGTTAGAGATTTTACCAGGTGTGCGGCTAGAAGGGCTTGGTGCAGTCGCATTTCCAGTATCATGTGATGTTCTCCTTGGTGGGTTGCCCTTCTATGAAGGAGAGTTGGATGCTTAGAACGTACGGCCTCCTCGCCTCAATTTCTTCCCCCTCTCGGCCTTGATGGCTAGTTCAAGAAGATCATGCATGTCCAAGTAATGTTGGAGCTCCAAGGCTTCTTGAAGGACGGGGTTGAGACCTCTAAGGAACCTTGTCATGGTAGCCACACTATCTTCTTGAATGTTCGCCCTCATCATGGCCATCTTGATCTCCTTGGAGTAGTCCTCCACACTCATGTTGCCTTGAGTGAGGGTTTGAAGCTGAGAGTGGAGATCGCGGTTGTAGTGGCTTGGAACAAACCGCTTATGCATTAGTGCCTTGAGTTTACCATTTCGCCTCCAATTAGTCCTGACTTGGTCCCACCAAACTAGTGCGCAGTCGGTGAACTCTACAATGGCAACCTTCACCTTTTGTTCCTCGCTAAACTCATAGCAATCGAAGACCATCTCGATGCGGCCTTCCCATTCCAACTAAGCCTCAGGGTCACTTTTCCCTCGTAACGTAGAGACTTGAATTTTAAGTCCCTTGAGCTCGTTCTTAGACGTGTCCCTTTTAGGCCTCTAGGCTCTTACCACATCTTCACTTGCCGAGAGTACTCCTCATAGTTTGCTCCTTTGGTGCCATGGTTACTTCGGTTGCGAGATCGAGAATGGGGGCCCCTTGTGAAGCCCTTGGAGAGCTCGTCAAAGCGGTTGTGCCTCTCCTCCATTTGTTACACACTAATCCGCTTAAGCTCGTTTTTCATGGCGGTGAACATCATTGAGTAGTCAGTGGTCGGATGAGCTTGCTCCATGACTGTCGTTTGGTCCTGCAAAAGGTTAGTGAACAAGAAAATAGGACAAATATAATCTCACTTCACTCCCTGAGTGTTTTCACTCTCCCTCGTTTTCCCACTCAAAATACTCCAATGATCTTACCAAAAATTCCTTACCCGTCGGATTGGGTAGTCGAGAAATGCCGCAAAGATCCAACAATTGTCACCATGCTTTTCCACAAGAGTAATCAAGGAAACAAGACCCGGATTTCCTTGGATTTTTCCACAACATACTCCAATGTATGTTGTTGGGCTAGTGCCGGCCAAAAGAGAAGCCCAAGGGCTGGCCGGACTTCAAGTTTTTCCAAGCTTTACTAGGTCTTAGTCACGGCTACAAATAGCCTTAAGTCATTGTTTACATTCAGTTTTATGATGATTAATAAAAACACTTGAGAATTCTCTCAAAGCTTCATTGAAGCATCCTTGAGTATTTTAGATTCATTTCTTTGTCATACCATTGACTTATCAATCTAGAACCGCGCCAGATTGTGGCGTCTTCTACAATACTAGGTTCGTTGGCCACGTGATCAACGGGTTTAGGTGATTCCGTTGCGTTCGTTTGTCATCAACGTGAGTCCTAACCTTCTAGATCCTAGCCTTTCTGTAGGGGTCGCATCACAAGATTGGTGCCGTTCGTGTCAATATGTCCAAACCAATGGCACTTGAAGCCCTTGATATCTCTATTCCTAGTTTTAGGAGTTTCATGAGGGGTCTTAGAAGTGGACCTGGATGCATCAACAAGCTTGTTAGGGGTAAAAATGGAATTGCAGTTAGAGAAATTTCCAGGTGTGAGGCTAGAAGGGCTTGGTGTAGTCGCATTTCCTGTATCATGTGAGATTCTCCTTGGTGGGTTGCCCTTCCATGAAGGCGAGTTGGAAGCTTGGGAGATACGGTCTGCTCGCCTCAATTTCTTCCCCTTCTCAGCCTTGATGGCTAGTTCAAGAAGATCATGCATATCCAAGTAATGTTGGAGCCCCAAGGCTTCTTGAAGGTCGGGGTTGAGACCTCTAAGGAACCTTGCCATGGTAGCCTCACTATCTTCTTGAATGTTCTCCCTCATCATGGCCATCTTGATCTCCTTGAAATAGTCCTCCACCCTCATGTTGCCTTGAGTGAGGGTTTGAAACTGAGAGTGGAGATCGCGGTTGTAGTGGCTTGGAACAAATCGCTTATGCATTAGTGCCTTGTGTTCACCATTTCGCCTCCGATTAGTCCTGACTTGGTGGTCCCACCAAACTAGTGATACGTTCCTCGATCAACACGTTTCGAGACACGTAGCACGTTTGCCCAAGGATCTAGCGAGGATGTCCAACGCTTGGAATTGCGGGATCTAGAACCAAACGGACGACACGATTTGATTCAAGACGGTAGACGACACTCCGATGAAGGTGAATACTCCAGGGGAATAGGTCGGTAGAACAATCTAGGACAGGACGCAAGACTGCTCAAAACCCTTGCCAAAGCAAGTAAAGGGGTCGAATCTCTCTCTCAAGAAGAATCGAAAATATGCAAAACTTTATTGATAAAACGTCTACTCTTAAACCTTACAAAGCAAGCCTATTTATAGGCTAAAGTGACTAAAACCCTAAAGGGGCTAGGTAAAGGAAAAAGTCGGCCCATGCTCTTGGAACAAGATGGGCCGGCCCATGCTCTTACTTAATCATTAACTAATTGCTAACTAATTGATGGGGCCTAAGGCCTTATTCTCTTGGTGGCCCGCTTGACTCTTCGTGGGCTTGGATCATGGTGTAAATGGCTCGATTGTCTCTCTCCAAGCCCTCAATATCTTTGTGAACTCCATGTTGGTCTTGCACAACTCTAACCGGAACTTGGAATGATTCTTTGAATAGCTTGGCCCATGCATGCGTGACTGGGCCCAATGGGACTCGAAACATGTAAGTCATTGCGTGGGCTTTGACCCGTACACACATCAGTCCCCTCCTCTTGAGAAGGATTTGTCCTCAAATCTGGATGGGAATGAATGAGACTAACAAGAGTTGCCAGTATGACACCTCAAATCTCCACATATTGGCCCTCTTAGATTGAATAACACTTGCATATGTTATGATTAAAATAATTCGGTGCACATGTCTCTTAGTCAGCTTCAAGGGCCTCTCGAACAAGGACATTTGCCAAGGTAAGAAGGAACGTGTGTAAGGCTTGTGAACGTTTCAGGTTGCAACACAAAGCTCTCCAATTTGTCTTCGAGTATGGGCATTCACGTGCACTTGATAACGATGTTCGTTGGGACTAAAAAAGCCCCGAATCTGGTTGTGCAAGATGGTACAGTTCGACCCTAGGCATTGCTGAATCAACTCAACTTTCCAAGCTGGAGGTAGGACACTGAACCACCCGTGTTGTACACCCATATAAATATGACCCAGGGAGGTAGGGGTAGCATTCGGATTGTGATTGACACACTTGTGTGCATCACCCAACATAAGCGGTAGTAATGAAGTGAGACGCACTCCATACGAATCACATGCGTTCGCGCCATATGCATCTGGAACAAGTACGAAATCAGGTTGCAACTCTTTAGTCATAGTTGGGAAATTTTGGCCAGCTTTACAACCTACAAACACAAAATAACCTTCAACTTGAAACAATTCAGAAATTGGATAAAGAAATAAGGGAACATTATTAACTAAATAGTAAGAAGGTTTAGAGCAAGATTTAAATGTGAGAACTCCCTTTGACACTTCAATATTTCTTCCACCAATTGATTCAACTTGAGAGTCCAGTGCTAGTCCTTCCTCATCAAGATCTACGTAAGAGCAACAAGAGTTAGTGCTAGTAACATGCTCAAAATAAGGCAAAGGTGATGAATGAACCATAGGTAAAGAATAAGAAGTAGAATCTGGAATTTCCCTTTTGAGATGAGCTCGAATGAATCCTCCAATGGCGCGGACAGATTTGATTGGACATTGTTCCATGAATTGATACCAAAGAGATTTAGTTCCTAAAAGATAAACTCCATGGAAACTCACAAAGTGTCCAAGTGACTTCGGGATGGAACATGCCATGACCAACTCTACTTGACTTTGTTTAACCTGCACAAACGAGGATATACTAAACAAAACACATGTTATCTGGTTAGCAAACAAAGTGTTCACACGTTCAATGTTTGCAGACATGGTCAACTCTTTTTCTTGACTCTTCACTAAGGCCAAATTGTTCTTGCTTATCCCCACTCCCTTCTTCTCGGACCATTGATCCTTCATTGCACTTGAGTTTTGTTTTTCATTGGGGAGCTCTTGTTCACGGCTCGGCAGCAACTCATTCGTACATGGCTCTTCAATCAACGATGGACTAGACTGAATTTTTCCTTTATTACCACCGGTTGGCACATGGTTAAGTTGCTCCAAGTGTGAATCCAGCACTTGGCTAAGTCTTTCCATCATGTCATCAATCAATGCTTTAGTCCGACTTCGGAATTTTTCCTTTGATTCACGAAGCGTTGACTCAATTCGAGAATTCTCAAACTCCTCGTCTTGATTGTCAAGACGCTTCTTAGATGCACCTCGTTTGCTTGAAGTTGACCTCGATTTAGATGCTCTATGCAGACTTCTTTGCTCCTTCTCATACTCATCACAATCTTGTTTATACCTTTCATATACACACAAAGCACGGTGGCGTTGCATCTCCTCCCGGAGTGAATGGTACCCATGTTGTGAACTGGATTGCATGGAACTAGAGTACTTGTGAGTAGGCATCTTGAGACCCCTCCTCTTGAGAGGCTCATTCTCCAAGAATTCTTGGTTGTATCGGTAAGACGCAACTTCTCTAGGCATGAGTGCGTGACCTGCCAAAATGGTAAGCAAAGAAAAGGAGATTCCTCACGTCACACAAGCTCACGTGTATGTGCTCATCCCTCGTGTATCTCTCGAAGCATTCTAATGGACTTACCAAATACCTTTACCTGTTGGATTAGGTAGTTGAGAAATGCTGCTCAAGTCCAACAACCGTAACCAACCTTTCCACAAGTGTAACCACAAGAATGTAGGAGAAAATGTAGGAAAGTGTTCCTAAAATCTAGGAGAAAATATAGGAGCAAATGTAGGAGAAAATGTAGGAAAGTTTCCTAAAATCTAGGAAGAGAATATAGGAGATTTTCCTAAAGTGGATGAGAGAATATAGGAGAGTTTCCTAAAGTGGATGAAAGAATATAGGAAAGGTCCTAAAAATGGATGAGAGAATTTGAGGAGAGTTTCCTAAAAAATGGATGAGAGAATTTAGGAAAGTTTCCAAAAAATAGATGAGAGAGTTTTAGGAAAATTTCCTAAAAATGGATGAGAGAATTTAGGAAAGTTTCCAAAAAATGGATGAGAGAATTTAGGAAAGTTTCCTAAAAATAGATGAGAGACCTTAGGAAAGTTTCCAAAAAAAATAGATGAGAGAGTTTGGGAAAGTTTCCTAAAAAGGTAGGAGAGAGAGTGTCCAAGTGAGTACAAAGAGTTATCCAAGTGCTTTACTTAGTTTCCTAATTGATTTTGGAAACAAGTTAGTTTTTGGAAACCCTTTGAAAATCCTTTTCCTC
This sequence comes from Coffea arabica, assembly GCF_036785885.1. Taxonomy (NCBI): domain Eukaryota; kingdom Viridiplantae; phylum Streptophyta; class Magnoliopsida; order Gentianales; family Rubiaceae; genus Coffea; species Coffea arabica. The sequence goes on along the minus strand of NC_092315.1, from coordinate 29,611,347 downwards.
TTGAACAACTTTTGGTAACCTTCTTGAAACAACTTTTGGTAATCTTCTTGAAACAACTTTTGGTAACCTTCTTGAAACAACCTTTGGTAATCTTCTTGAAACAACTTTTGGTAACTTCCAAATTCTACTCTAAGAAAGATTACACAAATCAGATTTGGTTCCCTATTCAAAACAATTCGATTGCCACTTTCTTTCCTTTCCTTTTTTTTTTCTTGCCAACCGATTCCTCTTTTCTTTCTTTTTCTTTTCGTTTTTGTTTTCTGTTTTTTTTTTCTTGACTACAACTATCAACCACGACACAAAACAAGGAAGTCCACAAATAATAACTACCAAAAACTCCAAGATCTTTCAAGAACTTTCAAGGAAGTTGTCAGGAACTTCAGAAATTTCAAGATTGTGGTCAAGAATTCAAGAAGCTCAAGAATATTGTAAGTTCTCTTCAAGATTCACAAAATTCCAACAAGTTTTGCCAAAATCCAGATTTGAAAACCAAGTAAACAAGTTGGATAACACAAACAACAAGGCTGGACAGATTTGTATTCGGATGAACAGTATCTGTGAACAGTAACGATGAACAGTGTCGGGTGAACAGTAACGATGAACAGTCGGTGAACAGTGATTTTTTTTTTTTTTTTTGAACAATGCAGCGGAAAGTACTAATAATTCTACGACACAACTACGAAAAATATGGATATAACGAAAGATACCTCTACCAAAGCTCTGAAGCCAACTGATACGTTCCTCGAAACGTGTTGATCGAGGAACGTATCAACTAGTGCGTAGTCGGTGAACTCAACCGTGGCAACCTTCACCTTTTGTTCCTCGATAAACTCATAGCAATCGACGACCATCTCGATGCGGCCTTCCCATTCCAACTAAGCCTCAGGGTCAATTTTGCCTAGGAACGTGCAGACTTGAATTTTACGTCCCTTCAGCTCGTTCTTAGACGTGTCCCTTTTAGGCCTCTCGGCTATTTCCACATCTTCACCAGCCGAGAGTACGCCTCATAGTTTGCTCCTTTGGTGCCATGGTTATTTCGGTTGCGAGATCGAGAACGAGAGCCCCTTGTGAAGCTCTTGGATAGCTCGTCTAAGCGGTTGTGCCTCTCCGCCATTTGTTGCTCACTAATCCGCTTTAGCTCGTTTTTCATGGCGGTGAACATCAATTAGTAGTCAGTGGTCGGATGAGCTTGCTCCATGACTGTCGTTTGGTCCTGTAAAAGGTTAGTGAACAAGAAAATAGGACAAATATAATCTCAATTCACTCCCTTAGTGTTTTCACTCTCACTCATTTTTCCACTCAAAATACTCCAATGATCTTACCAAAAATTCCTTACCCGTCGGATTGGGCAGTCGGGAAATGCCGCAAAGATCCTACAATTGTCACCGAGCTTTTCCCCAAGAGTAATCAAGGAAACAAGATACGGATTTCCTTGGATTTTTCCACAACATACTCCAATGTATGTTGTTGGGCTAGTGCCAGCCAAAAGAGAAGCCCAATGGCTGGCCGGATTTCCTTCAAGTTTTTCCAAGCTTTACAAGGTCATAGTCACGGCTGCAAATTGCCTTAAGTCATTGTTTACATTCAGTTTTATGATGATTAATAAAAACACTTGAGAATTCTCTCAAAGCTTCATTGAAGCATCCTTGAGTATTTTAGATTCATTTCTTTGGCATACCATTGACTTATCAATCTAGGACCGCGCCAGATTGCGGCGTCTTCTACAATACCTGGTTCGTTGGCCGCGTGATCACCGGGTTTAGGTGATTCCACTGCGTTCGTTTGTCATCAACGTGAGTCCCAACCTTCTAGATCCTAGCCTTTCTGTACGGGTTGCATCACAAGGTTGGTGCCGTTCGTATCAATATGTCCAACCATTGGCACTTGAAGCCCTTGATATCTCTACTCCTAGTTTTAGGAGTTTCATGAGTGGTCTTAGAAGTGGACCTGGATGCATCAACAAGCTTATTAGGGGTAAAATTGGAATTGCGGTTAGAGATTTTACCAGGTGTGCGGCTAGAAGGGCTTGGTGCAGTCGCATTTCCAGTATCATGTGATGTTCTCCTTGGTGGGTTGCCCTTCTATGAAGGAGAGTTGGATGCTTAGAACGTACGGCCTCCTCGCCTCAATTTCTTCCCCCTCTCGGCCTTGATGGCTAGTTCAAGAAGATCATGCATGTCCAAGTAATGTTGGAGCTCCAAGGCTTCTTGAAGGACGGGGTTGAGACCTCTAAGGAACCTTGTCATGGTAGCCACACTATCTTCTTGAATGTTCGCCCTCATCATGGCCATCTTGATCTCCTTGGAGTAGTCCTCCACACTCATGTTGCCTTGAGTGAGGGTTTGAAGCTGAGAGTGGAGATCGCGGTTGTAGTGGCTTGGAACAAACCGCTTATGCATTAGTGCCTTGAGTTTACCATTTCGCCTCCAATTAGTCCTGACTTGAGTTTACCAAACTAGTGCGCAGTCGGTGAACTCAACAATGGCAACCTTCACCTTTTGTTCCTCGCTAAACTCATAGCAATCGAAGACCATCTCGATGCGGCCTTCCCATTCCAACTAAGCCTCAGGGTCACTTTTCCCTCGTAACGTAGAGACTTGAATTTTAAGTCCCTTGAGCTCGTTCTTAGACGTGTCCCTTTTAGGCCTCTAGGCTCTTACCACATCTTCACTTGCCGAGAGTACTCCTCATAGTTTGCTCCTTTGGTGCCATGGTTACTTCGGTTGCGAGATCGAGAATGGGGGCCCCTTGTGAAGCCCTTGGAGAGCTCGTCAAAGCGGTTGTGCCTCTCCTCCATTTGTTACACACTAATCCGCTTAAGCTCGTTTTTCATGGCGGTGAACATCATTGAGTAGTCAGTGGTCGGATGAGCTTGCTCCATGACTGTCGTTTGGTCCTGCAAAAGGTTAGTGAACAAGAAAATAGGACAAATATAATCTCACTTCACTCCCTGAGTGTTTTCACTCTCCCTCGTTTTCCCACTCAAAATACTCCAATGATCTTACCAAAAATTCCTTACCCGTCGGATTGGGTAGTCGAGAAATGCCGCAAAGATCCAACAATTGTCACCATGCTTTTCCACAAGAGTAATCAAGGAAACAAGACCCGGATTTCCTTGGATTTTTCCACAACATACTCCAATGTATGTTGTTGGGCTAGTGCCGGCCAAAAGAGAAGCCCAAGGGCTGGCCGGACTTCAAGTTTTTCCAAGCTTTACTAGGTCTTAGTCACGGCTACAAATAGCCTTAAGTCATTGTTTACATTCAGTTTTATGATGATTAATAAAAACACTTGAGAATTCTCTCAAAGCTTCATTGAAGCATCCTTGAGTATTTTAGATTCATTTCTTTGTCATACCATTGACTTATCAATCTAGAACCGCGCCAGATTGTGGCGTCTTCTACAATACTAGGTTCGTTGGCCACGTGATCAACGGGTTTAGGTGATTCCGTTGCGTTCGTTTGTCATCAACGTGAGTCCTAACCTTCTAGATCCTAGCCTTTCTGTAGGGGTCGCATCACAAGATTGGTGCCGTTCGTGTCAATATGTCCAAACCAATGGCACTTGAAGCCCTTGATATCTCTATTCCTAGTTTTAGGAGTTTCATGAGGGGTCTTAGAAGTGGACCTGGATGCATCAACAAGCTTGTTAGGGGTAAAAATGGAATTGCAGTTAGAGAAATTTCCAGGTGTGAGGCTAGAAGGGCTTGGTGTAGTCGCATTTCCTGTATCATGTGAGATTCTCCTTGGTGGGTTGCCCTTCCATGAAGGCGAGTTGGAAGCTTGGAAGATACGGTCTCCTCGCCTCAATTTCTTCCCCTTCTCAGCCTTGATGGCTAGTTCAAGAAGATCATGCATATCCAAGTAATGTTGGAGCCCCAAGGCTTCTTGAAGGTCGGGGTTGAGACCTCTAAGGAACCTTGCCATGGTAACCTCACTATCTTCTTGAATGTTCTCCCTCATCATGGCCATCTTGATCTCCTTGAAATAGTCCTCCACCCTCATGTTGCCTTGAGTGAGGGTTTGAAACTGAGAGTGGAGATCACGGTTGTAGTGGCTTGGAACAAATCGCTTATGCATTAGTGCCTTGTGTTCACCATTTCGCCTCCGATTAGTCCTGACTTGGTGGTCCCACCAAACTAGTGCGTAGTCGGTGAACTCAACCGTGGCAACCTTCACCTTTTGTTCCTCGATAAACTCATAGCAATCGACGACCATCTCGATGCGGCCTTCCCATTCCAACTAAGCCTCAGGGTCAATTTTGCCTTGGAACGTGCAGACTTGAGTTTTACGTCCCTTCAGCTCGTTCTTAGACGTGTCCCTTTTAGGCCTCTCGGCTATTTCCACATCTTCACCAGCCGAGAGTACGCCTCATAGTTTGCTCCTTTGGTGCCATGGTTATTTCGGTTGCGAGATCGAGAACGAGAGCCCCTTGTGAAGCTCTTGGATAGCTCGTCTAAGCGGTTGTGCCTCTCCGCCATTTGTTGCTCACTAATCCGCTTTAGCTCGTTTTTCATGGCGGTGAACATCAATGAGTAGTCAGTGGTCGGATGAGCTTGCTCCATGACTGTCGTTTGGTCCTGTAAAAGGTTAGTGAACAAGAAAATAGGACAAATATAATCTCAATTCACTCCCTTAGTGTTTTCACTCTCACTCATTTTTCCACTCAAAATACTCCAATGATCTTACCAAAAATTCCTTACCCGTCGGATTGGGCAGTCGAGAAATGCCGCAAAGATCCTACAATTGTCACCAAGCTTTTCCCCAAGAGTAATCAAGGAAACAAGATACGGATTTCCTTGGATTTTTCCACAACATACTCCAATGTATGTTGTTGGGCTAGTGCCAGCCAAAAGAGAAGCCCAATGGCTGGCCGGATTTCCTTCAAGTTTTTCCAAGCTTTACAAGGTCATAGTCACGGCTGCAAATTGCCTTAAGTCATTGTTTACATTCAGTTTTACGATGATTAATAAAAACACTTGAGAATTCTCTCAAAGCTTCATTGAAGCATCCTTGAGTATTTTAGATTCATTTCTTTGGCATACCATTGACTTATCAATCTAGGACCGCGCCAGATTGCGGCGTCTTCTACAATACCTGGTTCGTTGGCCGCGTGATCACCGGGTTTAGGTGATTCCACTGCGTTCGTTTGTCATCAACGTGAGTCCCAACCTTCTAGATCCTAGCCTTTCTGTACGGGTTGCATCACAAGGTTGGTGCCGTTCGTATCAATATGTCCAACCATTGGCACTTGAAGCCCTTGATATCTCTACTCCTAGTTTTAGGAGTTTCATGAGTGGTCTTAGAAGTGGACCTGGATGCATCAACAAGCTTATTAGGGGTAAAATTGGAATTGCGGTTAGAGATTTTACCAGGTGTGCGGCTAGAAGGGCTTGGTGCAGTCGCATTTCCAGTATCATGTGATGTTCTCCTTGGTGGGTTGCCCTTCTATGAAGGAGAGTTGGATGCTTAGAACGTACGGCCTCCTCGCCTCAATTTCTTCCCCCTCTCGGCCTTGATGGCTAGTTCAAGAAGATCATGCATGTCCAAGTAATGTTGGAGCTCCAAGGCTTCTTGAAGGACGGGGTTGAGACCTCTAAGGAACCTTGTCATGGTAGCCACACTATCTTCTTGAATGTTCGCCCTCATCATGGCCATCTTGATCTCCTTGGAGTAGTCCTCCACACTCATGTTGCCTTGAGTGAGGGTTTGAAGCTGAGAGTGGAGATCGCGGTTGTAGTGGCTTGGAACAAACCGCTTATGCATTAGTGCCTTGAGTTTACCATTTCGCCTCCAATTAGTCCTGACTTGAGTTTACCAAACTAGTGCGCAGTCGGTGAACTCAACAATGGCAACCTTCACCTTTTGTTCCTCGCTAAACTCATAGCAATCGAAGACCATCTCGATGCGGCCTTCCCATTCCAACTAAGCCTCAGGGTCACTTTTCCCTCGTAACGTAGAGACTTGAATTTTAAGTCCCTTGAGCTCGTTCTTAGACGTGTCCCTTTTAGGCCTCTAGGCTCTTACCACATCTTCACTTGCCGAGAGTACTCCTCATAGTTTGCTCCTTTGGTGCCATGGTTACTTCGGTTGCGAGATCGAGAATGGGGGCCCCTTGTGAAGCCCTTGGAGAGCTCGTCAAAGCGGTTGTGCCTCTCCTCCATTTGTTACACACTAATCCGCTTAAGCTCGTTTTTCATGGCGGTGAACATCATTGAGTAGTCAGTGGTCGGATGAGCTTGCTCCATGACTGTCGTTTGGTCCTGCAAAAGGTTAGTGAACAAGAAAATAGGACAAATATAATCTCACTTCACTCCCTGAGTGTTTTCACTCTCCCTCGTTTTCCCACTCAAAATACTCCAATGATCTTACCAAAAATTCCTTACCCGTCGGATTGGGTAGTCGAGAAATGCCGCAAAGATCCAACAATTGTCACCATGCTTTTCCACAAGAGTAATCAAGGAAACAAGACCCGGATTTCCTTGGATTTTTCCACAACATACTCCAATGTATGTTGTTGGGCTAGTGCCGGCCAAAAGAGAAGCCCAAGGGCTGGCCGGACTTCAAGTTTTTCCAAGCTTTACTAGGTCTTAGTCACGGCTACAAATAGCCTTAAGTCATTGTTTACATTCAGTTTTATGATGATTAATAAAAACACTTGAGAATTCTCTCAAAGCTTCATTGAAGCATCCTTGAGTATTTTAGATTCATTTCTTTGTCATACCATTGACTTATCAATCTAGAACCGCGCCAGATTGTGGCGTCTTCTACAATACTAGGTTCGTTGGCCACGTGATCAACGGGTTTAGGTGATTCCGTTGCGTTCGTTTGTCATCAACGTGAGTCCTAACCTTCTAGATCCTAGCCTTTCTGTAGGGGTCGCATCACAAGATTGGTGCCGTTCGTGTCAATATGTCCAAACCAATGGCACTTGAAGCCCTTGATATCTCTATTCCTAGTTTTAGGAGTTTCATGAGGGGTCTTAGAAGTGGACCTGGATGCATCAACAAGCTTGTTAGGGGTAAAAATGGAATTGCAGTTAGAGAAATTTCCAGGTGTGAGGCTAGAAGGGCTTGGTGTAGTCGCATTTCCTGTATCATGTGAGATTCTCCTTGGTGGGTTGCCCTTCCATGAAGGCGAGTTGGAAGCTTGGAAGATACGGTCTCCTCGCCTCAATTTCTTCCCCTTCTCAGCCTTGATGGCTAGTTCAAGAAGATCATGCATATCCAAGTAATGTTGGAGCCCCAAGGCTTCTTGAAGGTCGGGGTTGAGACCTCTAAGGAACCTTGCCATGGTAGCCTCACTATCTTCTTGAATGTTCTCCCTCATCATGGCCATCTTGATCTCCTTGAAATAGTCCTCCACCCTCATGTTGCCTTGAGTGAGGGTTTGAAACTGAGAGTGGAGATCGCGGTTGTAGTGGCTTGGAACAAATCGCTTATGCATTAGTGCCTTGTGTTCACCATTTCGCCTCCGATTAGTCCTGACTTGGTGGTCCCACCAAACTAGTGCGTAGTCGGTGAACTCAACCGTGGCAACCTTCACCTTTTGTTCCTCGATAAACTCATAGCAATCGACGACCATCTCGATGCGGCCTTCCCATTCCAACTAAGCCTCAGGGTCAATTTTGCCTTGGAACGTGCAGACTTGAGTTTTACGTCCCTTCAGCTCGTTCTTAGACGTGTCCCTTTTAGGCCTCTCGGCTATTTCCACATCTTCACCAGCCGAGAGTACGCCTCATAGTTTGCTCCTTTGGTGCCATGGTTATTTCGGTTGCGAGATCGAGAACGAGAGCCCCTTGTGAAGCTCTTGGATAGCTCGTCTAAGCGGTTGTGCCTCTCCGCCATTTGTTGCTCACTAATCCGCTTTAGCTCGTTTTTCATGGCGGTGAACATCAATGAGTAGTCAGTGGTCGGATGAGCTTGCTCCATGACTGTCGTTTGGTCCTGTAAAAGGTTAGTGAACAAGAAAATAGGACAAATATAATCTCAATTCACTCCCTTAGTGTTTTCACTCTCACTCATTTTTCCACTCAAAATACTCCAATGATCTTACCAAAAATTCCTTACCCGTCGGATTGGGCAGTCGAGAAATGCCGCAAAGATCCTACAATTGTCACCAAGCTTTTCCCCAAGAGTAATCAAGGAAACAAGATACGGATTTCCTTGGATTTTTCCACAACATACTCCAATGTATGTTGTTGGGCTAGTGCCAGCCAAAAGAGAAGCCCAATGGCTGGCCGGATTTCCTTCAAGTTTTTCCAAGCTTTACAAGGTCATAGTCACGGCTGCAAATTGCCTTAAGTCATTGTTTACATTCAGTTTTACGATGATTAATAAAAACACTTGAGAATTCTCTCAAAGCTTCATTGAAGCATCCTTGAGTATTTTAGATTCATTTCTTTGGCATACCATTGACTTATCAATCTAGGACCGCGCCAGATTGCGGCGTCTTCTACAATACCTGGTTCGTTGGCCGCGTGATCACCGGGTTTAGGTGATTCCACTGCGTTCGTTTGTCATCAACGTGAGTCCCAACCTTCTAGATCCTAGCCTTTCTGTACGGGTTGCATCACAAGGTTGGTGCCGTTCGTATCAATATGTCCAACCATTGGCACTTGAAGCCCTTGATATCTCTACTCCTAGTTTTAGGAGTTTCATGAGTGGTCTTAGAAGTGGACCTGGATGCATCAACAAGCTTATTAGGGGTAAAATTGGAATTGCGGTTAGAGATTTTACCAGGTGTGCGGCTAGAAGGGCTTGGTGCAGTCGCATTTCCAGTATCATGTGATGTTCTCCTTGGTGGGTTGCCCTTCTATGAAGGAGAGTTGGATGCTTAGAACGTACGGCCTCCTCGCCTCAATTTCTTCCCCCTCTCGGCCTTGATGGCTAGTTCAAGAAGATCATGCATGTCCAAGTAATGTTGGAGCTCCAAGGCTTCTTGAAGGACGGGGTTGAGACCTCTAAGGAACCTTGTCATGGTAGCCACACTATCTTCTTGAATGTTCGCCCTCATCATGGCCATCTTGATCTCCTTGGAGTAGTCCTCCACACTCATGTTGCCTTGAGTGAGGGTTTGAAGCTGAGAGTGGAGATCGCGGTTGTAGTGGCTTGGAACAAACCGCTTATGCATTAGTGCCTTGAGTTTACCATTTCGCCTCCAATTAGTCCTGACTTGAGTTTACCAAACTAGTGCGCAGTCGGTGAACTCAACAATGGCAACCTTCACCTTTTGTTCCTCGCTAAACTCATAGCAATCGAAGACCATCTCGATGCGGCCTTCCCATTCCAACTAAGCCTCAGGGTCACTTTTCCCTCGTAACGTAGAGACTTGAATTTTAAGTCCCTTGAGCTCGTTCTTAGACGTGTCCCTTTTAGGCCTCTAGGCTCTTACCACATCTTCACTTGCCGAGAGTACTCCTCATAGTTTGCTCCTTTGGTGCCATGGTTACTTCGGTTGCGAGATCGAGAATGGGGGCCCCTTGTGAAGCCCTTGGAGAGCTCGTCAAAGCGGTTGTGCCTCTCCTCCATTTGTTACACACTAATCCGCTTAAGCTCGTTTTTCATGGCGGTGAACATCATTGAGTAGTCAGTGGTCGGATGAGCTTGCTCCATGACTGTCGTTTGGTCCTGCAAAAGGTTAGTGAACAAGAAAATAGGACAAATATAATCTCACTTCACTCCCTGAGTGTTTTCACTCTCCCTCGTTTTCCCACTCAAAATACTCCAATGATCTTACCAAAAATTCCTTACCCGTCGGATTGGGTAGTCGAGAAATGCCGCAAAGATCCAACAATTGTCACCATGCTTTTCCACAAGAGTAATCAAGGAAACAAGACCCGGATTTCCTTGGATTTTTCCACAACATACTCCAATGTATGTTGTTGGGCTAGTGCCGGCCAAAAGAGAAGCCCAAGGGCTGGCCGGACTTCAAGTTTTTCCAAGCTTTACTAGGTCTTAGTCACGGCTACAAATAGCCTTAAGTCATTGTTTACATTCAGTTTTATGATGATTAATAAAAACACTTGAGAATTCTCTCAAAGCTTCATTGAAGCATCCTTGAGTATTTTAGATTCATTTCTTTGTCATACCATTGACTTATCAATCTAGAACCGCGCCAGATTGTGGCGTCTTCTACAATACTAGGTTCGTTGGCCACGTGATCAACGGGTTTAGGTGATTCCGTTGCGTTCGTTTGTCATCAACGTGAGTCCTAACCTTCTAGATCCTAGCCTTTCTGTAGGGGTCGCATCACAAGATTGGTGCCGTTCGTGTCAATATGTCCAAACCAATGGCACTTGAAGCCCTTGATATCTCTATTCCTAGTTTTAGGAGTTTCATGAGGGGTCTTAGAAGTGGACCTGGATGCATCAACAAGCTTGTTAGGGGTAAAAATGGAATTGCAGTTAGAGAAATTTCCAGGTGTGAGGCTAGAAGGGCTTGGTGTAGTCGCATTTCCTGTATCATGTGAGATTCTCCTTGGTGGGTTGCCCTTCCATGAAGGCGAGTTGGAAGCTTGGAAGATACGGTCTCCTCGCCTCAATTTCTTCCCCTTCTCAGCCTTGATGGCTAGTTCAAGAAGATCATGCATATCCAAGTAATGTTGGAGCCCCAAGGCTTCTTGAAGGTCGGGGTTGAGACCTCTAAGGAACCTTGCCATGGTAGCCTCACTATCTTCTTGAATGTTCTCCCTCATCATGGCCATCTTGATCTCCTTGAAATAGTCCTCCACCCTCATGTTGCCTTGAGTGAGGGTTTGAAACTGAGAGTGGAGATCGCGGTTGTAGTGGCTTGGAACAAATCGCTTATGCATTAGTGCCTTGTGTTCACCATTTCGCCTCCGATTAGTCCTGACTTGGTGGTCCCACCAAACTAGTGCGTAGTCGGTGAACTCAACCGTGGCAACCTTCACCTTTTGTTCCTCGATAAACTCATAGCAATCGACGACCATCTCGATGCGGCCTTCCCATTCCAACTAAGCCTCAGGGTCAATTTTGCCTTGGAACGTGCAGACTTGAATTTTACGTCCCTTCAGCTCGTTCTTAGACGTGTCCCTTTTAGGCCTCTCGGCTATTTCCACATCTTCACCAGCCGAGAGTACGCCTCATAGTTTGCTCCTTTGGTGCCATGGTTATTTCGGTTGCGAGATCGAGAACGAGAGCCCCTTGTGAAGCTCTTGGATAGCTCGTCTAAGCGGTTGTGCCTCTCCGCCATTTGTTGCTCACTAATCCGCTTTAGCTCGTTTTTCATGGCGGTGAACATCAATGAGTAGTCAGTGGTCGGATGAGCTTGCTCCATGACTGTCGTTTGGTCCTGTAAAAGGTTAGTGAACAAGAAAATAGGACAAATATAATCTCAATTCACTCCCTTAGTGTTTTCACTCTCACTCATTTTTCCACTCAAAATACTCCAATGATCTTACCAAAAATTCCTTACCCGTCGGATTGGGCAGTCGAGAAATGCCGCAAAGATCCTACAATTGTCACCAAGCTTTTCCCCAAGAGTAATCAAGGAAACAAGATACGGATTTCCTTGGATTTTTCCACAACATACTCCAATGTATGTTGTTGGGCTAGTGCCAGCCAAAAGAGAAGCCCAATGGCTGGCCGGATTTCCTTCAAGTTTTTCCAAGCTTTACAAGGTCATAGTCACGGCTGCAAATTGCCTTAAGTCATTGTTTACATTCAGTTTTATGATGATTAATAAAAACACTTGAGAATTCTCTCAAAGCTTCATTGAAGCATCCTTGAGTATTTTAGATTCATTTCTTTGGCATACCATTGACTTATCAATCTAGGACCGCGCCAGATTGCGGCGTCTTCTACAATACCTGGTTCGTTGGCCGCGTGATCACCGGGTTTAGGTGATTCCACTGCGTTCGTTTGTCATCAACGTGAGTCCCAACCTTCTAGATCCTAGCCTTTCTGTACGGGTTGCATCACAAGGTTGGTGCCGTTCGTATCAATATGTCCAACCATTGGCACTTGAAGCCCTTGATATCTCTACTCCTAGTTTTAGGAGTTTCATGAGTGGTCTTAGAAGTGGACCTGGATGCATCAACAAGCTTATTAGGGGTAAAATTGGAATTGCGGTTAGAGATTTTACCAGGTGTGCGGCTAGAAGGGCTTGGTGCAGTCGCATTTCCAGTATCATGTGATGTTCTCCTTGGTGGGTTGCCCTTCTATGAAGGAGAGTTGGATGCTTAGAACGTACGGCCTCCTCGCCTCAATTTCTTCCCCCTCTCGGCCTTGATGGCTAGTTCAAGAAGATCATGCATGTCCAAGTAATGTTGGAGCTCCAAGGCTTCTTGAAGGACGGGGTTGAGACCTCTAAGGAACCTTGTCATGGTAGCCACACTATCTTCTTGAATGTTCGCCCTCATCATGGCCATCTTGATCTCCTTGGAGTAGTCCTCCACACTCATGTTGCCTTGAGTGAGGGTTTGAAGCTGAGAGTGGAGATCGCGGTTGTAGTGGCTTGGAACAAACCGCTTATGCATTAGTGCCTTGAGTTTACCATTTCGCCTCCAATTAGTCCTGACTTGAGTCCCACCAAACTAGTGCGCAGTCGGTGAACTCAACAATGGCAACCTTCACCTTTTGTTCCTCGCTAAACTCATAGCAATCGAAGACCATCTCGATGCGGCCTTCCCATTCCAACTAAGCCTCAGGGTCACTTTTCCCTCGTAACGTAGAGACTTGAATTTTAAGTCCCTTGAGCTCGTTCTTAGACGTGTCCCTTTTAGGCCTCTAGGCTCTTACCACATCTTCACTTGCCGAGAGTACTCCTCATAGTTTGCTCCTTTGGTGCCATGGTTACTTCGGTTGCGAGATCGAGAATGGGGGCCCCTTGTGAAGCCCTTGGAGAGCTCGTCAAAGCGGTTGTGCCTCTCCTCCATTTGTTACACACTAATCCGCTTAAGCTCGTTTTTCATGGCGGTGAACATCATTGAGTAGTCAGTGGTCGGATGAGCTTGCTCCATGACTGTCGTTTGGTCCTGCAAAAGGTTAGTGAACAAGAAAATAGGACAAATATAATCTCACTTCACTCCCTGAGTGTTTTCACTCTCCCTCGTTTTCCCACTCAAAATACTCCAATGATCTTACCAAAAATTCCTTACCCGTCGGATTGGGTAGTCGAGAAATGCCGCAAAGATCCAACAATTGTCACCATGCTTTTCCACAAGAGTAATCAAGGAAACAAGACCCGGATTTCCTTGGATTTTTCCACAACATACTCCAATGTATGTTGTTGGGCTAGTGCCGGCCAAAAGAGAAGCCCAAGGGCTGGCCGGACTTCAAGTTTTTCCAAGCTTTACTAGGTCTTAGTCACGGCTACAAATAGCCTTAAGTCATTGTTTACATTCAGTTTTATGATGATTAATAAAAACACTTGAGAATTCTCTCAAAGCTTCATTGAAGCATCCTTGAGTATTTTAGATTCATTTCTTTGTCATACCATTGACTTATCAATCTAGAACCGCGCCAGATTGTGGCGTCTTCTACAATACTAGGTTCGTTGGCCACGTGATCAACGGGTTTAGGTGATTCCGTTGCGTTCGTTTGTCATCAACGTGAGTCCTAACCTTCTAGATCCTAGCCTTTCTGTAGGGGTCGCATCACAAGATTGGTGCCGTTCGTGTCAATATGTCCAAACCAATGGCACTTGAAGCCCTTGATATCTCTATTCCTAGTTTTAGGAGTTTCATGAGGGGTCTTAGAAGTGGACCTGGATGCATCAACAAGCTTGTTAGGGGTAAAAATGGAATTGCAGTTAGAGAAATTTCCAGGTGTGAGGCTAGAAGGGCTTGGTGTAGTCGCATTTCCTGTATCATGTGAGATTCTCCTTGGTGGGTTGCCCTTCCATGAAGGCGAGTTGGAAGCTTGGAAGATACGGTCTCCTCGCCTCAATTTCTTCCCCTTCTCAGCCTTGATGGCTAGTTCAAGAAGATCATGCATATCCAAGTAATGTTGGAGCCCCAAGGCTTCTTGAAGGTCGGGGTTGAGACCTCTAAGGAACCTTGCCATGGTAGCCTCACTATCTTCTTGAATGTTCTCCCTCATCATGGCCATCTTGATCTCCTTGAAATAGTCCTCCACCCTCATGTTGCCTTGAGTGAGGGTTTGAAACTGAGAGTGGAGATCGCGGTTGTAGTGGCTTGGAACAAATCGCTTATGCATTAGTGCCTTGTGTTCACCATTTCGCCTCCGATTAGTCCTGACTTGGTGGTCCCACCAAACTAGTGCGTAGTCGGTGAACTCAACCGTGGCAACCTTCACCTTTTGTTCCTCGATAAACTCATAGCAATCGACGACCATCTCGATGCGGCCTTCCCATTCCAACTAAGCCTCAGGGTCAATTTTGCCTTGGAACGTGCAGACTTGAATTTTACGTCCCTTCAGCTCGTTCTTAGACGTGTCCCTTTTAGGCCTCTCGGCTATTTCCACATCTTCACCAGCCGAGAGTACGCCTCATAGTTTGCTCCTTTGGTGCCATGGTTATTTCGGTTGCGAGATCGAGAACGAGAGCCCCTTGTGAAGCTCTTGGATAGCTCGTCTAAGCGGTTGTGCCTCTCCGCCATTTGTTGCTCACTAATCCGCTTTAGCTCGTTTTTCATGGCGGTGAACATCAATGAGTAGTCAGTGGTCGGATGAGCTTGCTCCATGACTGTCGTTTGGTCCTGTAAAAGGTTAGTGAACAAGAAAAGAGGACAAATATAATCTCAATTCACTCCCTTAGTGTTTTCACTCTCACTCATTTTTCCACTCAAAATACTCCAATGATCTTACCAAAAATTCCTTACCCGTCGGATTGGGCAGTCGAGAAATGCCGCAAAGATCCTACAATTGTCACCAAGCTTTTCCCCAAGAGTAATCAAGGAAACAAGATACGGATTTCCTTGGATTTTTCCACAACATACTCCAATGTATGTTGTTGGGCTAGTGCCAGCCAAAAGAGAAGCCCAATGGCTGGCCGGATTTCCTTCAAGTTTTTCCAAGCTTTACAAGGTCATAGTCACGGCTGCAAATTGCCTTAAGTCATTGTTTACATTCAGTTTTATGATGATTAATAAAAACACTTGAGAATTCTCTCAAAGCTTCATTGAAGCATCCTTGAGTATTTTAGATTCATTTCTTTGGCATACCATTGACTTATCAATCTAGGACCGCGCCAGATTGCGGCGTCTTCTACAATACCTGGTTCGTTGGCCGCGTGATCACCGGGTTTAGGTGATTCCACTGCGTTCGTTTGTCATCAACGTGAGTCCCAACCTTCTAGATCCTAGCCTTTCTGTACGGGTTGCATCACAAGGTTGGTGCCGTTCGTATCAATATGTCCAACCATTGGCACTTGAAGCCCTTGATATCTCTACTCCTAGTTTTAGGAGTTTCATGAGTGGTCTTAGAAGTGGACCTGGATGCATCAACAAGCTTATTAGGGGTAAAATTGGAATTGCGGTTAGAGATTTTACCAGGTGTGCGGCTAGAAGGGCTTGGTGCAGTCGCATTTCCAGTATCATGTGATGTTCTCCTTGGTGGGTTGCCCTTCTATGAAGGAGAGTTGGATGCTTAGAACGTACGGCCTCCTCGCCTCAATTTCTTCCCCCTCTCGGCCTTGATGGCTAGTTCAAGAAGATCATGCATGTCCAAGTAATGTTGGAGCTCCAAGGCTTCTTGAAGGACGGGGTTGAGACCTCTAAGGAACCTTGTCATGGTAGCCACACTATCTTCTTGAATGTTCGCCCTCATCATGGCCATCTTGATCTCCTTGGAGTAGTCCTCCACACTCATGTTGCCTTGAGTGAGGGTTTGAAGCTGAGAGTGGAGATCGCGGTTGTAGTGGCTTGGAACAAACCGCTTATGCATTAGTGCCTTGAGTTTACCATTTCGCCTCCAATTAGTCCTGACTTGGTCCCACCAAACTAGTGCGCAGTCGGTGAACTCAACAATGGCAACCTTCACCTTTTGTTCCTCGCTAAACTCATAGCAATCGAAGACCATCTCGATGCGGCCTTCCCATTCCAACTAAGCCTCAGGGTCACTTTTCCCTCGTAACGTAGAGACTTGAATTTTAAGTCCCTTGAGCTCGTTCTTAGACGTGTCCCTTTTAGGCCTCTAGGCTCTTACCACATCTTCACTTGCCGAGAGTACTCCTCATAGTTTGCTCCTTTGGTGCCATGGTTACTTCGGTTGCGAGATCGAGAATGGGGGCCCCTTGTGAAGCCCTTGGAGAGCTCGTCAAAGCGGTTGTGCCTCTCCTCCATTTGTTACACACTAATCCGCTTAAGCTCGTTTTTCATGGCGGTGAACATCATTGAGTAGTCAGTGGTCGGATGAGCTTGCTCCATGACTGTCGTTTGGTCCTGCAAAAGGTTAGTGAACAAGAAAATAGGACAAATATAATCTCACTTCACTCCCTGAGTGTTTTCACTCTCCCTCGTTTTCCCACTCAAAATACTCCAATGATCTTACCAAAAATTCCTTACCCGTCGGATTGGGTAGTCGAGAAATGCCGCAAAGATCCAACAATTGTCACCATGCTTTTCCACAAGAGTAATCAAGGAAACAAGACCCGGATTTCCTTGGATTTTTCCACAACATACTCCAATGTATGTTGTTGGGCTAGTGCCGGCCAAAAGAGAAGCCCAAGGGCTGGCCGGACTTCAAGTTTTTCCAAGCTTTACTAGGTCTTAGTCACGGCTACAAATAGCCTTAAGTCATTGTTTACATTCAGTTTTATGATGATTAATAAAAACACTTGAGAATTCTCTCAAAGCTTCATTGAAGCATCCTTGAGTATTTTAGATTCATTTCTTTGTCATACCATTGACTTATCAATCTAGAACCGCGCCAGATTGTGGCGTCTTCTACAATACTAGGTTCGTTGGCCACGTGATCAACGGGTTTAGGTGATTCCGTTGCGTTCGTTTGTCATCAACGTGAGTCCTAACCTTCTAGATCCTAGCCTTTCTGTAGGGGTCGCATCACAAGATTGGTGCCGTTCGTGTCAATATGTCCAAACCAATGGCACTTGAAGCCCTTGATATCTCTATTCCTAGTTTTAGGAGTTTCATGAGGGGTCTTAGAAGTGGACCTGGATGCATCAACAAGCTTGTTAGGGGTAAAAATGGAATTGCAGTTAGAGAAATTTCCAGGTGTGAGGCTAGAAGGGCTTGGTGTAGTCGCATTTCCTGTATCATGTGAGATTCTCCTTGGTGGGTTGCCCTTCCATGAAGGCGAGTTGGAAGCTTGGAAGATACGGTCTCCTCGCCTCAATTTCTTCCCCTTCTCAGCCTTGATGGCTAGTTCAAGAAGATCATGCATATCCAAGTAATGTTGGAGCCCCAAGGCTTCTTGAAGGTCGGGGTTGAGACCTCTAAGGAACCTTGCCATGGTAGCCTCACTATCTTCTTGAATGTTCTCCCTCATCATGGCCATCTTGATCTCCTTGAAATAGTCCTCCACCCTCATGTTGCCTTGAGTGAGGGTTTGAAACTGAGAGTGGAGATCGCGGTTGTAGTGGCTTGGAACAAATCGCTTATGCATTAGTGCCTTGTGTTCACCATTTCGCCTCCGATTAGTCCTGACTTGGTGGTCCCACCAAACTAGTGCGTAGTCGGTGAACTCAACCGTGGCAACCTTCACCTTTTGTTCCTCGATAAACTCATAGCAATCGACGACCATCTCGATGCGGCCTTCCCATTCCAACTAAGCCTCAGGGTCAATTTTGCCTTGGAACGTGCAGACTTGAATTTTACGTCCCTTCAGCTCGTTCTTAGACGTGTCCCTTTTAGGCCTCTCGGCTATTTCCACATCTTCACCAGCCGAGAGTACGCCTCATAGTTTGCTCCTTTGGTGCCATGGTTATTTCGGTTGCGAGATCGAGAACGAGAGCCCCTTGTGAAGCTCTTGGATAGCTCGTCTAAGCGGTTGTGCCTCTCCGCCATTTGTTGCTCACTAATCCGCTTTAGCTCGTTTTTCATGGCGGTGAACATCAATGAGTAGTCAGTGGTCGGATGAGCTTGCTCCATGACTGTCGTTTGGTCCTGTAAAAGGTTAGTGAACAAGAAAATAGGACAAATATAATCTCAATTCACTCCCTTAGTGTTTTCACTCTCACTCATTTTTCCACTCAAAATACTCCAATGATCTTACCAAAAATTCCTTACCCGTCGGATTGGGCAGTCGAGAAATGCCGCAAAGATCCTACAATTGTCACCAAGCTTTTCCCCAAGAGTAATCAAGGAAACAAGATACGGATTTCCTTGGATTTTTCCACAACATACTCCAATGTATGTTGTTGGGCTAGTGCCAGCCAAAAGAGAAGCCCAATGGCTGGCCGGATTTCCTTCAAGTTTTTCCAAGCTTTACAAGGTCATAGTCACGGCTGCAAATTGCCTTAAGTCATTGTTTACATTCAGTTTTATGATGATTAATAAAAACACTTGAGAATTCTCTCAAAGCTTCATTGAAGCATCCTTGAGTATTTTAGATTCATTTCTTTGGCATACCATTGACTTATCAATCTAGGACCGCGCCAGATTGCGGCGTCTTCTACAATACCTGGTTCGTTGGCCGCGTGATCACCGGGTTTAGGTGATTCCACTGCGTTCGTTTGTCATCAACGTGAGTCCCAACCTTCTAGATCCTAGCCTTTCTGTACGGGTTGCATCACAAGGTTGGTGCCGTTCGTATCAATATGTCCAACCATTGGCACTTGAAGCCCTTGATATCTCTACTCCTAGTTTTAGGAGTTTCATGAGTGGTCTTAGAAGTGGACCTGGATGCATCAACAAGCTTATTAGGGGTAAAATTGGAATTGCGGTTAGAGATTTTACCAGGTGTGCGGCTAGAAGGGCTTGGTGCAGTCGCATTTCCAGTATCATGTGATGTTCTCCTTGGTGGGTTGCCCTTCTATGAAGGAGAGTTGGATGCTTAGAACGTACGGCCTCCTCGCCTCAATTTCTTCCCCCTCTCGGCCTTGATGGCTAGTTCAAGAAGATCATGCATGTCCAAGTAATGTTGGAGCTCCAAGGCTTCTTGAAGGACGGGGTTGAGACCTCTAAGGAACCTTGTCATGGTAGCCACACTATCTTCTTGAATGTTCGCCCTCATCATGGCCATCTTGATCTCCTTGGAGTAGTCCTCCACACTCATGTTGCCTTGAGTGAGGGTTTGAAGCTGAGAGTGGAGATCGCGGTTGTAGTGGCTTGGAACAAACCGCTTATGCATTAGTGCCTTGAGTTTACCATTTCGCCTCCAATTAGTCCTGACTTGGTCCCACCAAACTAGTGCGCAGTCGGTGAACTCAACAATGGCAACCTTCACCTTTTGTTCCTCGCTAAACTCATAGCAATCGAAGACCATCTCGATGCGGCCTTCCCATTCCAACTAAGCCTCAGGGTCACTTTTCCCTCGTAACGTAGAGACTTGAATTTTAAGTCCCTTGAGCTCGTTCTTAGACGTGTCCCTTTTAGGCCTCTAGGCTCTTACCACATCTTCACTTGCCGAGAGTACTCCTCATAGTTTGCTCCTTTGGTGCCATGGTTACTTCGGTTGCGAGATCGAGAATGGGGGCCCCTTGTGAAGCCCTTGGAGAGCTCGTCAAAGCGGTTGTGCCTCTCCTCCATTTGTTACACACTAATCCGCTTAAGCTCGTTTTTCATGGCGGTGAACATCATTGAGTAGTCAGTGGTCGGATGAGCTTGCTCCATGACTGTCGTTTGGTCCTGCAAAAGGTTAGTGAACAAGAAAATAGGACAAATATAATCTCACTTCACTCCCTGAGTGTTTTCACTCTCCCTCGTTTTCCCACTCAAAATACTCCAATGATCTTACCAAAAATTCCTTACCCGTCGGATTGGGTAGTCGAGAAATGCCGCAAAGATCCAACAATTGTCACCATGCTTTTCCACAAGAGTAATCAAGGAAACAAGACCCGGATTTCCTTGGATTTTTCCACAACATACTCCAATGTATGTTGTTGGGCTAGTGCCGGCCAAAAGAGAAGCCCAAGGGCTGGCCGGACTTCAAGTTTTTCCAAGCTTTACTAGGTCTTAGTCACGGCTACAAATAGCCTTAAGTCATTGTTTACATTCAGTTTTATGATGATTAATAAAAACACTTGAGAATTCTCTCAAAGCTTCATTGAAGCATCCTTGAGTATTTTAGATTCATTTCTTTGTCATACCATTGACTTATCAATCTAGAACCGCGCCAGATTGTGGCGTCTTCTACAATACTAGGTTCGTTGGCCACGTGATCAACGGGTTTAGGTGATTCCGTTGCGTTCGTTTGTCATCAACGTGAGTCCTAACCTTCTAGATCCTAGCCTTTCTGTAGGGGTCGCATCACAAGATTGGTGCCGTTCGTGTCAATATGTCCAAACCAATGGCACTTGAAGCCCTTGATATCTCTATTCCTAGTTTTAGGAGTTTCATGAGGGGTATTAGAAGTGGACCTGGATGCATCAACAAGCTTGTTAGGGGTAAAAATGGAATTGCAGTTAGAGAAATTTCCAGGTGTGAGGCTAGAAGGGCTTGGTGTAGTCGCATTTCCTGTATCATGTGAGATTCTCCTTGGTGGGTTGCCCTTCCATGAAGGCGAGTTGGAAGCTTGGAAGATACGGTCTCCTCGCCTCAATTTCTTCCCCTTCTCAGCCTTGATGGCTAGTTCAAGAAGATCATGCATATCCAAGTAATGTTGGAGCCCCAAGGCTTCTTGAAGGTCGGGGTTGAGACCTCTAAGGAACCTTGCCATGGTAGCCTCACTATCTTCTTGAATGTTCTCCCTCATCATGGCCATCTTGATCTCCTTGAAATAGTCCTCCACCCTCATGTTGCCTTGAGTGAGGGTTTGAAACTGAGAGTGGAGATCGCGGTTGTAGTGGCTTGGAACAAATCGCTTATGCATTAGTGCCTTGTGTTCACCATTTCGCCTCCGATTAGTCCTGGCTTGGTGGTCCCACCAAACTAGTGCGTAGTCGGTGAACTCAACCGTGGCAACCTTCACCTTTTGTTCCTCGATAAACTCATAGCAATCGACGACCATCTCGATGCGGCCTTCCCATTCCAACTAAGCCTCAGGGTCAATTTTGCCTTGGAACGTGCAGACTTGAATTTTACGTCCCTTCAGCTCGTTCTTAGACGTGTCCCTTTTAGGCCTCTCGGCTATTTCCACATCTTCACCAGCCGAGAGTACGCCTCATAGTTTGCTCCTTTGGTGCCATGGTTATTTCGGTTGCGAGATCGAGAACGAGAGCCCCTTGTGAAGCTCTTGGATAGCTCGTCTAAGCGGTTGTGCCTCTCCGCCATTTGTTGCTCACTAATCCGCTTTAGCTCGTTTTTCATGGCGGTGAACATCAATGAGTAGTCAGTGGTCGGATGAGCTTGCTCCATGACTGTCGTTTGGTCCTGTAAAAGGTTAGTGAACAAGAAAATAGGACAAATATAATCTCAATTCACTCCCTTAGTGTTTTCACTCTCACTCATTTTTCCACTCAAAATACTCCAATGATCTTACCAAAAATTCCTTACCCGTCGGATTGGGCAGTCGAGAAATGCCGCAAAGATCCTACAATTGTCACCGAGCTTTTCCCCAAGAGTAATCAAGGAAACAAGATACGGATTTCCTTGGATTTTTCCACAACATACTCCAATGTATGTTGTTGGGCTAGTGCCAGCCAAAAGAGAAGCCCAATGGCTGGCCGGATTTCCTTCAAGTTTTTCCAAGCTTTACAAGGTCATAGTCACGGCTGCAAATTGCCTTAAGTCATTGTTTACATTCAGTTTTATGATGATTAATAAAAACACTTGAGAATTCTCTCAAAGCTTCATTGAAGCATCCTTGAGTATTTTAGATTCATTTCTTTGGCATACCATTGACTTATCAATCTAGGACCGCGCCAGATTGCGGCGTCTTCTACAATACCTGGTTCGTTGGCCGCGTGATCACCGGGTTTAGGTGATTCCACTGCGTTCGTTTGTCATCAACGTGAGTCCCAACCTTCTAGATCCCAGCCTTTCTGTACGGGTTGCATCACAAGGTTGGTGCCGTTCGTATCAATATGTCCAACCATTGGCACTTGAAGCCCTTGATATCTCTACTCCTAGTTTTAGGAGTTTCATGAGTGGTCTTAGAAGTGGACCTGGATGCATCAACAAGCTTATTAGGGGTAAAATTGGAATTGCGGTTAGAGATTTTACCAGGTGTGCGGCTAGAAGGGCTTGGTGCAGTCGCATTTCCAGTATCATGTGATGTTCTCCTTGGTGGGTTGCCCTTCTATGAAGGAGAGTTGGATGCTTAGAACGTACGGCCTCCTCGCCTCAATTTCTTCCCCCTCTCGGCCTTGATGGCTAGTTCAAGAAGATCATGCATGTCCAAGTAATGTTGGAGCTCCAAGGCTTCTTGAAGGACGGGGTTGAGACCTCTAAGGAACCTTGTCATGGTAGCCACACTATCTTCTTGAATGTTCGCCCTCATCATGGCCATCTTGATCTCCTTGGAGTAGTCCTCCACACTCATGTTGCCTTGAGTGAGGGTTTGAAGCTGAGAGTGGAGATCGCGGTTGTAGTGGCTTGGAACAAACCGCTTATGCATTAGTGCCTTGAGTTTACCATTTCGCCTCCAATTAGTCCTGACTTGGTCCCACCAAACTAGTGCGCAGTCGGTGAACTCAACAATGGCAACCTTCACCTTTTGTTCCTCGCTAAACTCATAGCAATCGAAGACCATCTCGATGCGGCCTTCCCATTCCAACTAAGCCTCAGGGTCACTTTTCCCTCGTAACGTAGAGACTTGAATTTTAAGTCCCTTGAGCTCGTTCTTAGACGTGTCCCTTTTAGGCCTCTAGGCTCTTACCACATCTTCACTTGCCGAGAGTACTCCTCATAGTTTGCTCCTTTGGTGCCATGGTTACTTCGGTTGCGAGATCGAGAATGGGGGCCCCTTGTGAAGCCCTTGGAGAGCTCGTCAAAGCGGTTGTGCCTCTCCTCCATTTGTTACACACTAATCCGCTTAAGCTCGTTTTTCATGGCGGTGAACATCATTGAGTAGTCAGTGGTCGGATGAGCTTGCTCCATGACTGTCGTTTGGTCCTGCAAAAGGTTAGTGAACAAGAAAATAGGACAAATATAATCTCACTTCACTCCCTGAGTGTTTTCACTCTCCCTCGTTTTCCCACTCAAAATACTCCAATGATCTTACCAAAAATTCCTTACCCGTCGGATTGGGTAGTCGAGAAATGCCGCAAAGATCCAACAATTGTCACCATGCTTTTCCACAAGAGTAATCAAGGAAACAAGACCCGGATTTCCTTTGATTTTTCCACAACATACTCCAATGTATGTTGTTGGGCTAGTGCCGGCCAAAAGAGAAGCCCAAGGGCTGGCCGGACTTCAAGTTTTTCCAAGCTTTACTAGGTCTTAGTCACGGCTACAAATAGCCTTAAGTCATTGTTTACATTCAGTTTTATGATGATTAATAAAAACACTTGAGAATTCTCTCAAAGCTTCATTGAAGCATCCTTGAGTATTTTAGATTCATTTCTTTGTCATACCATTGACTTATCAATCTAGAACCGCGCCAGATTGTGGCGTCTTCTACAATACTAGGTTCGTTGGCCACGTGATCAACGGGTTTAGGTGATTCCGTTGCGTTCGTTTGTCATCAACGTGAGTCCTAACCTTCTAGATCCTAGCCTTTCTGTAGGGGTCGCATCACAAGATTGGTGCCGTTCGTGTCAATATGTCCAAACCAATGGCACTTGAAGCCCTTGATATCTCTATTCCTAGTTTTAGGAGTTTCATGAGGGGTATTAGAAGTGGACCTGGATGCATCAACAAGCTTGTTAGGGGTAAAAATGGAATTGCAGTTAGAGAAATTTCCAGGTGTGAGGCTAGAAGGGCTTGGTGTAGTCGCATTTCCTGTATCATGTGAGATTCTCCTTGGTGGGTTGCCCTTCCATGAAGGCGAGTTGGAAGCTTGGAAGATACGGTCTCCTCGCCTCAATTTCTTCCCCTTCTCAGCCTTGATGGCTAGTTCAAGAAGATCATGCATATCCAAGTAATGTTGGAGCCCCAAGGCTTCTTGAAGGTCGGGGTTGAGACCTCTAAGGAACCTTGCCATGGTAGCCTCACTATCTTCTTGAATGTTCTCCCTCATCATGGCCATCTTGATCTCCTTGAAATAGTCCTCCACCCTCATGTTGCCTTGAGTGAGGGTTTGAAACTGAGAGTGGAGATCGCGGTTGTAGTGGCTTGGAACAAATCGCTTATGCATTAGTGCCTTGTGTTCACCATTTCGCCTCCGATTAGTCCTGGCTTGGTGGTCCCACCAAACTAGTGCGTAGTCGGTGAACTCAACCGTGGCAACC
This sequence comes from Coffea arabica, assembly GCF_036785885.1. Taxonomy (NCBI): domain Eukaryota; kingdom Viridiplantae; phylum Streptophyta; class Magnoliopsida; order Gentianales; family Rubiaceae; genus Coffea; species Coffea arabica. The sequence continues at coordinate 29,586,977 of NC_092315.1, read as the reverse complement.
TTCACCTTTTGTTCCTCGATAAACTCATAGCAATCGACGACCATCTCGATGCGGCCTTCCCATTCCAACTAAGCCTCAGGGTCAATTTTGCCTTGGAACGTGCAGACTTGAATTTTACGTCCCTTCAGCTCGTTCTTAGACGTGTCCCTTTTAGGCCTCTCGGCTATTTCCACATCTTCACCAGCCGAGAGTACGCCTCATAGTTTGCTCCTTTGGTGCCATGGTTATTTCGGTTGCGAGATCGAGAACGAGAGCCCCTTGTGAAGCTCTTGGATAGCTCGTCTAAGCGGTTGTGCCTCTCCGCCATTTGTTGCTCACTAATCCGCTTTAGCTCGTTTTTCATGGCGGTGAACATCAATGAGTAGTCAGTGGTCGGATGAGCTTGCTCCATGACTGTCGTTTGGTCCTGTAAAAGGTTAGTGAACAAGAAAATAGGACAAATATAATCTCAATTCACTCCCTTAGTGTTTTCACTCTCACTCATTTTTCCACTCAAAATACTCCAATGATCTTACCAAAAATTCCTTACCCGTCGGATTGGGCAGTCGAGAAATGCCGCAAAGATCCTACAATTGTCACCGAGCTTTTCCCCAAGAGTAATCAAGGAAACAAGATACGGATTTCCTTGGATTTTTCCACAACATACTCCAATGTATGTTGTTGGGCTAGTGCCAGCCAAAAGAGAAGCCCAATGGCTGGCCGGATTTCCTTCAAGTTTTTCCAAGCTTTACAAGGTCATAGTCACGGCTGCAAATTGCCTTAAGTCATTGTTTACATTCAGTTTTATGATGATTAATAAAAACACTTGAGAATTCTCTCAAAGCTTCATTGAAGCATCCTTGAGTATTTTAGATTCATTTCTTTGGCATACCATTGACTTATCAATCTAGGACCGCGCCAGATTGCGGCGTCTTCTACAATACCTGGTTCGTTGGCCGCGTGATCACCGGGTTTAGGTGATTCCACTGCGTTCGTTTGTCATCAACGTGAGTCCCAACCTTCTAGATCCCAGCCTTTCTGTACGGGTTGCATCACAAGGTTGGTGCCGTTCGTATCAATATGTCCAACCATTGGCACTTGAAGCCCTTGATATCTCTACTCCTAGTTTTAGGAGTTTCATGAGTGGTCTTAGAAGTGGACCTGGATGCATCAACAAGCTTATTAGGGGTAAAATTGGAATTGCGGTTAGAGATTTTACCAGGTGTGCGGCTAGAAGGGCTTGGTGCAGTCGCATTTCCAGTATCATGTGATGTTCTCCTTGGTGGGTTGCCCTTCTATGAAGGAGAGTTGGATGCTTAGAACGTACGGCCTCCTCGCCTCAATTTCTTCCCCCTCTCGGCCTTGATGGCTAGTTCAAGAAGATCATGCATGTCCAAGTAATGTTGGAGCTCCAAGGCTTCTTGAAGGACGGGGTTGAGACCTCTAAGGAACCTTGTCATGGTAGCCACACTATCTTCTTGAATGTTCGCCCTCATCATGGCCATCTTGATCTCCTTGGAGTAGTCCTCCACACTCATGTTGCCTTGAGTGAGGGTTTGAAGCTGAGAGTGGAGATCGCGGTTGTAGTGGCTTGGAACAAACCGCTTATGCATTAGTGCCTTGAGTTTACCATTTCGCCTCCAATTAGTCCTGACTTGGTCCCACCAAACTAGTGCGCAGTCGGTGAACTCAACAATGGCAACCTTCACCTTTTGTTCCTCGCTAAACTCATAGCAATCGAAGACCATCTCGATGCGGCCTTCCCATTCCAACTAAGCCTCAGGGTCACTTTTCCCTCGTAACGTAGAGACTTGAATTTTAAGTCCCTTGAGCTCGTTCTTAGACGTGTCCCTTTTAGGCCTCTAGGCTCTTACCACATCTTCACTTGCCGAGAGTACTCCTCATAGTTTGCTCCTTTGGTGCCATGGTTACTTCGGTTGCGAGATCGAGAATGGGGGCCCCTTGTGAAGCCCTTGGAGAGCTCGTCAAAGCGGTTGTGCCTCTCCTCCATTTGTTACACACTAATCCGCTTAAGCTCGTTTTTCATGGCGGTGAACATCATTGAGTAGTCAGTGGTCGGATGAGCTTGCTCCATGACTGTCGTTTGGTCCTGCAAAAGGTTAGTGAACAAGAAAATAGGACAAATATAATCTCACTTCACTCCCTGAGTGTTTTCACTCTCCCTCGTTTTCCCACTCAAAATACTCCAATGATCTTACCAAAAATTCCTTACCCGTCGGATTGGGTAGTCGAGAAATGCCGCAAAGATCCAACAATTGTCACCATGCTTTTCCACAAGAGTAATCAAGGAAACAAGACCCGGATTTCCTTTGATTTTTCCACAACATACTCCAATGTATGTTGTTGGGCTAGTGCCGGCCAAAAGAGAAGCCCAAGGGCTGGCCGGACTTCAAGTTTTTCCAAGCTTTACTAGGTCTTAGTCACGGCTACAAATAGCCTTAAGTCATTGTTTACATTCAGTTTTATGATGATTAATAAAAACACTTGAGAATTCTCTCAAAGCTTCATTGAAGCATCCTTGAGTATTTTAGATTCATTTCTTTGTCATACCATTGACTTATCAATCTAGAACCGCGCCAGATTGTGGCGTCTTCTACAATACTAGGTTCGTTGGCCACGTGATCAACGGGTTTAGGTGATTCCGTTGCGTTCGTTTGTCATCAACGTGAGTCCTAACCTTCTAGATCCTAGCCTTTCTGTAGGGGTCGCATCACAAGATTGGTGCCGTTCGTGTCAATATGTCCAAACCAATGGCACTTGAAGCCCTTGATATCTCTATTCCTAGTTTTAGGAGTTTCATGAGGGGTATTAGAAGTGGACCTGGATGCATCAACAAGCTTGTTAGGGGTAAAAATGGAATTGCAGTTAGAGAAATTTCCAGGTGTGAGGCTAGAAGGGCTTGGTGTAGTCGCATTTCCTGTATCATGTGAGATTCTCCTTGGTGGGTTGCCCTTCCATGAAGGCGAGTTGGAAGCTTGGAAGATACGGTCTCCTCGCCTCAATTTCTTCCCCTTCTCAGCCTTGATGGCTAGTTCAAGAAGATCATGCATATCCAAGTAATGTTGGAGCCCCAAGGCTTCTTGAAGGTCGGGGTTGAGACCTCTAAGGAACCTTGCCATGGTAGCCTCACTATCTTCTTGAATGTTCTCCCTCATCATGGCCATCTTGATCTCCTTGAAATAGTCCTCCACCCTCATGTTGCCTTGAGTGAGGGTTTGAAACTGAGAGTGGAGATCGCGGTTGTAGTGGCTTGGAACAAATCGCTTATGCATTAGTGCCTTGTGTTCACCATTTCGCCTCCGATTAGTCCTGGCTTGGTGGTCCCACCAAACTAGTGCGTAGTCGGTGAACTCAACCGTGGCAACCTTCACCTTTTGTTCCTCGATAAACTCATAGCAATCGACGACCATCTCGATGCGGCCTTCCCATTCCAACTAAGCCTCAGGGTCAATTTTGCCTTGGAACGTGCAGACTTGAATTTTACGTCCCTTCAGCTCGTTCTTAGACGTGTCCCTTTTAGGCCTCTCGGCTATTTCCACATCTTCACCAGCCGAGAGTACGCCTCATAGTTTGCTCCTTTGGTGCCATGGTTATTTCGGTTGCGAGATCGAGAACGAGAGCCCCTTGTGAAGCTCTTGGATAGCTCGTCTAAGCGGTTGTGCCTCTCCGCCATTTGTTGCTCACTAATCCGCTTTAGCTCGTTTTTCATGGCGGTGAACATCAATGAGTAGTCAGTGGTCGGATGAGCTTGCTCCATGACTGTCGTTTGGTCCTGTAAAAGGTTAGTGAACAAGAAAATAGGACAAATATAATCTCAATTCACTCCCTTAGTGTTTTCACTCTCACTCATTTTTCCACTCAAAATACTCCAATGATCTTACCAAAAATTCCTTACCCGTCGGATTGGGCAGTCGAGAAATGCCGCAAAGATCCTACAATTGTCACCGAGCTTTTCCCCAAGAGTAATCAAGGAAACAAGATACGGATTTCCTTGGATTTTTCCACAACATACTCCAATGTATGTTGTTGGGCTAGTGCCAGCCAAAAGAGAAGCCCAATGGCTGGCCGGATTTCCTTCAAGTTTTTCCAAGCTTTACAAGGTCATAGTCACGGCTGCAAATTGCCTTAAGTCATTGTTTACATTCAGTTTTATGATGATTAATAAAAACACTTGAGAATTCTCTCAAAGCTTCATTGAAGCATCCTTGAGTATTTTAGATTCATTTCTTTGGCATACCATTGACTTATCAATCTAGGACCGCGCCAGATTGCGGCGTCTTCTACAATACCTGGTTCGTTGGCCGCGTGATCACCGGGTTTAGGTGATTCCACTGCGTTCGTTTGTCATCAACGTGAGTCCCAACCTTCTAGATCCCAGCCTTTCTGTACGGGTTGCATCACAAGGTTGGTGCCGTTCGTATCAATATGTCCAACCATTGGCACTTGAAGCCCTTGATATCTCTACTCCTAGTTTTAGGAGTTTCATGAGTGGTCTTAGAAGTGGACCTGGATGCATCAACAAGCTTATTAGGGGTAAAATTGGAATTGCGGTTAGAGATTTTACCAGGTGTGCGGCTAGAAGGGCTTGGTGCAGTCGCATTTCCAGTATCATGTGATGTTCTCCTTGGTGGGTTGCCCTTCTATGAAGGAGAGTTGGATGCTTAGAACGTACGGCCTCCTCGCCTCAATTTCTTCCCCCTCTCGGCCTTGATGGCTAGTTCAAGAAGATCATGCATGTCCAAGTAATGTTGGAGCTCCAAGGCTTCTTGAAGGACGGGGTTGAGACCTCTAAGGAACCTTGTCATGGTAGCCACACTATCTTCTTGAATGTTCGCCCTCATCATGGCCATCTTGATCTCCTTGGAGTAGTCCTCCACACTCATGTTGCCTTGAGTGAGGGTTTGAAGCTGAGAGTGGAGATCGCGGTTGTAGTGGCTTGGAACAAACCGCTTATGCATTAGTGCCTTGAGTTTACCATTTCGCCTCCAATTAGTCCTGACTTGGTCCCACCAAACTAGTGCGCAGTCGGTGAACTCAACAATGGCAACCTTCACCTTTTGTTCCTCGCTAAACTCATAGCAATCGAAGACCATCTCGATGCGGCCTTCCCATTCCAACTAAGCCTCAGGGTCACTTTTCCCTCGTAACGTAGAGACTTGAATTTTAAGTCCCTTGAGCTCGTTCTTAGACGTGTCCCTTTTAGGCCTCTAGGCTCTTACCACATCTTCACTTGCCGAGAGTACTCCTCATAGTTTGCTCCTTTGGTGCCATGGTTACTTCGGTTGCGAGATCGAGAATGGGGGCCCCTTGTGAAGCCCTTGGAGAGCTCGTCAAAGCGGTTGTGCCTCTCCTCCATTTGTTACACACTAATCCGCTTAAGCTCGTTTTTCATGGCGGTGAACATCATTGAGTAGTCAGTGGTCGGATGAGCTTGCTCCATGACTGTCGTTTGGTCCTGCAAAAGGTTAGTGAACAAGAAAATAGGACAAATATAATCTCACTTCACTCCCTGAGTGTTTTCACTCTCCCTCGTTTTCCCACTCAAAATACTCCAATGATCTTACCAAAAATTCCTTACCCGTCGGATTGGGTAGTCGAGAAATGCCGCAAAGATCCAACAATTGTCACCATGCTTTTCCACAAGAGTAATCAAGGAAACAAGACCCGGATTTCCTTTGATTTTTCCACAACATACTCCAATGTATGTTGTTGGGCTAGTGCCGGCCAAAAGAGAAGCCCAAGGGCTGGCCGGACTTCAAGTTTTTCCAAGCTTTACTAGGTCTTAGTCACGGCTACAAATAGCCTTAAGTCATTGTTTACATTCAGTTTTATGATGATTAATAAAAACACTTGAGAATTCTCTCAAAGCTTCATTGAAGCATCCTTGAGTATTTTAGATTCATTTCTTTGTCATACCATTGACTTATCAATCTAGAACCGCGCCAGATTGTGGCGTCTTCTACAATACTAGGTTCGTTGGCCACGTGATCAACGGGTTTAGGTGATTCCGTTGCGTTCGTTTGTCATCAACGTGAGTCCTAACCTTCTAGATCCTAGCCTTTCTGTAGGGGTCGCATCACAAGATTGGTGCCGTTCGTGTCAATATGTCCAAACCAATGGCACTTGAAGCCCTTGATATCTCTATTCCTAGTTTTAGGAGTTTCATGAGGGGTATTAGAAGTGGACCTGGATGCATCAACAAGCTTGTTAGGGGTAAAAATGGAATTGCAGTTAGAGAAATTTCCAGGTGTGAGGCTAGAAGGGCTTGGTGTAGTCGCATTTCCTGTATCATGTGAGATTCTCCTTGGTGGGTTGCCCTTCCATGAAGGCGAGTTGGAAGCTTGGAAGATACGGTCTCCTCGCCTCAATTTCTTCCCCTTCTCAGCCTTGATGGCTAGTTCAAGAAGATCATGCATATCCAAGTAATGTTGGAGCCCCAAGGCTTCTTGAAGGTCGGGGTTGAGACCTCTAAGGAACCTTGCCATGGTAGCCTCACTATCTTCTTGAATGTTCTCCCTCATCATGGCCATCTTGATCTCCTTGAAATAGTCCTCCACCCTCATGTTGCCTTGAGTGAGGGTTTGAAACTGAGAGTGGAGATCGCGGTTGTAGTGGCTTGGAACAAATCGCTTATGCATTAGTGCCTTGTGTTCACCATTTCGCCTCCGATTAGTCCTGGCTTGGTGGTCCCACCAAACTAGTGCGTAGTCGGTGAACTCAACCGTGGCAACCTTCACCTTTTGTTCCTCGATAAACTCATAGCAATCGACGACCATCTCGATGCGGCCTTCCCATTCCAACTAAGCCTCAGGGTCAATTTTGCCTTGGAACGTGCAGACTTGAATTTTACGTCCCTTCAGCTCGTTCTTAGACGTGTCCCTTTTAGGCCTCTCGGCTATTTCCACATCTTCACCAGCCGAGAGTACGCCTCATAGTTTGCTCCTTTGGTGCCATGGTTATTTCGGTTGCGAGATCGAGAACGAGAGCCCCTTGTGAAGCTCTTGGATAGCTCGTCTAAGCGGTTGTGCCTCTCCGCCATTTGTTGCTCACTAATCCGCTTTAGCTCGTTTTTCATGGCGGTGAACATCAATGAGTAGTCAGTGGTCGGATGAGCTTGCTCCATGACTGTCGTTTGGTCCTGTAAAAGGTTAGTGAACAAGAAAATAGGACAAATATAATCTCAATTCACTCCCTTAGTGTTTTCACTCTCACTCATTTTTCCACTCAAAATACTCCAATGATCTTACCAAAAATTCCTTACCCGTCGGATTGGGCAGTCGAGAAATGCCGCAAAGATCCTACAATTGTCACCGAGCTTTTCCCCAAGAGTAATCAAGGAAACAAGATACGGATTTCCTTGGATTTTTCCACAACATACTCCAATGTATGTTGTTGGGCTAGTGCCAGCCAAAAGAGAAGCCCAATGGCTGGCCGGATTTCCTTCAAGTTTTTCCAAGCTTTACAAGGTCATAGTCACGGCTGCAAATTGCCTTAAGTCATTGTTTACATTCAGTTTTATGATGATTAATAAAAACACTTGAGAATTCTCTCAAAGCTTCATTGAAGCATCCTTGAGTATTTTAGATTCATTTCTTTGGCATACCATTGACTTATCAATCTAGGACCGCGCCAGATTGCGGCGTCTTCTACAATACCTGGTTCGTTGGCCGCGTGATCACCGGGTTTAGGTGATTCCACTGCGTTCGTTTGTCATCAACGTGAGTCCCAACCTTCTAGATCCCAGCCTTTCTGTACGGGTTGCATCACAAGGTTGGTGCCGTTCGTATCAATATGTCCAACCATTGGCACTTGAAGCCCTTGATATCTCTACTCCTAGTTTTAGGAGTTTCATGAGTGGTCTTAGAAGTGGACCTGGATGCATCAACAAGCTTATTAGGGGTAAAATTGGAATTGCGGTTAGAGATTTTACCAGGTGTGCGGCTAGAAGGGCTTGGTGCAGTCGCATTTCCAGTATCATGTGATGTTCTCCTTGGTGGGTTGCCCTTCTATGAAGGAGAGTTGGATGCTTAGAACGTACGGCCTCCTCGCCTCAATTTCTTCCCCCTCTCGGCCTTGATGGCTAGTTCAAGAAGATCATGCATGTCCAAGTAATGTTGGAGCTCCAAGGCTTCTTGAAGGACGGGGTTGAGACCTCTAAGGAACCTTGTCATGGTAGCCACACTATCTTCTTGAATGTTCGCCCTCATCATGGCCATCTTGATCTCCTTGGAGTAGTCCTCCACACTCATGTTGCCTTGAGTGAGGGTTTGAAGCTGAGAGTGGAGATCGCGGTTGTAGTGGCTTGGAACAAACCGCTTATGCATTAGTGCCTTGAGTTTACCATTTCGCCTCCAATTAGTCCTGACTTGGTCCCACCAAACTAGTGCGCAGTCGGTGAACTCAACAATGGCAACCTTCACCTTTTGTTCCTCGCTAAACTCATAGCAATCGAAGACCATCTCGATGCGGCCTTCCCATTCCAACTAAGCCTCAGGGTCACTTTTCCCTCGTAACGTAGAGACTTGAATTTTAAGTCCCTTGAGCTCGTTCTTAGACGTGTCCCTTTTAGGCCTCTAGGCTCTTACCACATCTTCACTTGCCGAGAGTACTCCTCATAGTTTGCTCCTTTGGTGCCATGGTTACTTCGGTTGCGAGATCGAGAATGGGGGCCCCTTGTGAAGCCCTTGGAGAGCTCGTCAAAGCGGTTGTGCCTCTCCTCCATTTGTTACACACTAATCCGCTTAAGCTCGTTTTTCATGGCGGTGAACATCATTGAGTAGTCAGTGGTCGGATGAGCTTGCTCCATGACTGTCGTTTGGTCCTGCAAAAGGTTAGTGAACAAGAAAATAGGACAAATATAATCTCACTTCACTCCCTGAGTGTTTTCACTCTCCCTCGTTTTCCCACTCAAAATACTCCAATGATCTTACCAAAAATTCCTTACCCGTCGGATTGGGTAGTCGAGAAATGCCGCAAAGATCCAACAATTGTCACCATGCTTTTCCACAAGAGTAATCAAGGAAACAAGACCCGGATTTCCTTTGATTTTTCCACAACATACTCCAATGTATGTTGTTGGGCTAGTGCCGGCCAAAAGAGAAGCCCAAGGGCTGGCCGGACTTCAAGTTTTTCCAAGCTTTACTAGGTCTTAGTCACGGCTACAAATAGCCTTAAGTCATTGTTTACATTCAGTTTTATGATGATTAATAAAAACACTTGAGAATTCTCTCAAAGCTTCATTGAAGCATCCTTGAGTATTTTAGATTCATTTCTTTGTCATACCATTGACTTATCAATCTAGAACCGCGCCAGATTGTGGCGTCTTCTACAATACTAGGTTCGTTGGCCACGTGATCAACGGGTTTAGGTGATTCCGTTGCGTTCGTTTGTCATCAACGTGAGTCCTAACCTTCTAGATCCTAGCCTTTCTGTAGGGGTCGCATCACAAGATTGGTGCCGTTCGTGTCAATATGTCCAAACCAATGGCACTTGAAGCCCTTGATATCTCTATTCCTAGTTTTAGGAGTTTCATGAGGGGTATTAGAAGTGGACCTGGATGCATCAACAAGCTTGTTAGGGGTAAAAATGGAATTGCAGTTAGAGAAATTTCCAGGTGTGAGGCTAGAAGGGCTTGGTGTAGTCGCATTTCCTGTATCATGTGAGATTCTCCTTGGTGGGTTGCCCTTCCATGAAGGCGAGTTGGAAGCTTGGAAGATACGGTCTCCTCGCCTCAATTTCTTCCCCTTCTCAGCCTTGATGGCTAGTTCAAGAAGATCATGCATATCCAAGTAATGTTGGAGCCCCAAGGCTTCTTGAAGGTCGGGGTTGAGACCTCTAAGGAACCTTGCCATGGTAGCCTCACTATCTTCTTGAATGTTCTCCCTCATCATGGCCATCTTGATCTCCTTGAAATAGTCCTCCACCCTCATGTTGCCTTGAGTGAGGGTTTGAAACTGAGAGTGGAGATCGCGGTTGTAGTGGCTTGGAACAAATCGCTTATGCATTAGTGCCTTGTGTTCACCATTTCGCCTCCGATTAGTCCTGGCTTGGTGGTCCCACCAAACTAGTGCGTAGTCGGTGAACTCAACCGTGGCAACCTTCACCTTTTGTTCCTCGATAAACTCATAGCAATCGACGACCATCTCGATGCGGCCTTCCCATTCCAACTAAGCCTCAGGGTCAATTTTGCCTTGGAACGTGCAGACTTGAATTTTACGTCCCTTCAGCTCGTTCTTAGACGTGTCCCTTTTAGGCCTCTCGGCTATTTCCACATCTTCACCAGCCGAGAGTACGCCTCATAGTTTGCTCCTTTGGTGCCATGGTTATTTCGGTTGCGAGATCGAGAACGAGAGCCCCTTGTGAAGCTCTTGGATAGCTCGTCTAAGCGGTTGTGCCTCTCCGCCATTTGTTGCTCACTAATCCGCTTTAGCTCGTTTTTCATGGCGGTGAACATCAATGAGTAGTCAGTGGTCGGATGAGCTTGCTCCATGACTGTCGTTTGGTCCTGTAAAAGGTTAGTGAACAAGAAAATAGGACAAATATAATCTCAATTCACTCCCTTAGTGTTTTCACTCTCACTCATTTTTCCACTCAAAATACTCCAATGATCTTACCAAAAATTCCTTACCCGTCGGATTGGGCAGTCGAGAAATGCCGCAAAGATCCTACAATTGTCACCGAGCTTTTCCCCAAGAGTAATCAAGGAAACAAGATACGGATTTCCTTGGATTTTTCCACAACATACTCCAATGTATGTTGTTGGGCTAGTGCCAGCCAAAAGAGAAGCCCAATGGCTGGCCGGATTTCCTTCAAGTTTTTCCAAGCTTTACAAGGTCATAGTCACGGCTGCAAATTGCCTTAAGTCATTGTTTACATTCAGTTTTATGATGATTAATAAAAACACTTGAGAATTCTCTCAAAGCTTCATTGAAGCATCCTTGAGTATTTTAGATTCATTTCTTTGGCATACCATTGACTTATCAATCTAGGACCGCGCCAGATTGCGGCGTCTTCTACAATACCTGGTTCGTTGGCCGCGTGATCACCGGGTTTAGGTGATTCCACTGCGTTCGTTTGTCATCAACGTGAGTCCCAACCTTCTAGATCCCAGCCTTTCTGTACGGGTTGCATCACAAGGTTGGTGCCGTTCGTATCAATATGTCCAACCATTGGCACTTGAAGCCCTTGATATCTCTACTCCTAGTTTTAGGAGTTTCATGAGTGGTCTTAGAAGTGGACCTGGATGCATCAACAAGCTTATTAGGGGTAAAATTGGAATTGCGGTTAGAGATTTTACCAGGTGTGCGGCTAGAAGGGCTTGGTGCAGTCGCATTTCCAGTATCATGTGATGTTCTCCTTGGTGGGTTGCCCTTCTATGAAGGAGAGTTGGATGCTTAGAACGTACGGCCTCCTCGCCTCAATTTCTTCCCCCTCTCGGCCTTGATGGCTAGTTCAAGAAGATCATGCATGTCCAAGTAATGTTGGAGCTCCAAGGCTTCTTGAAGGACGGGGTTGAGACCTCTAAGGAACCTTGTCATGGTAGCCACACTATCTTCTTGAATGTTCGCCCTCATCATGGCCATCTTGATCTCCTTGGAGTAGTCCTCCACACTCATGTTGCCTTGAGTGAGGGTTTGAAGCTGAGAGTGGAGATCGCGGTTGTAGTGGCTTGGAACAAACCGCTTATGCATTAGTGCCTTGAGTTTACCATTTCGCCTCCAATTAGTCCTGACTTGGTCCCACCAAACTAGTGCGCAGTCGGTGAACTCAACAATGGCAACCTTCACCTTTTGTTCCTCGCTAAACTCATAGCAATCGAAGACCATCTCGATGCGGCCTTCCCATTCCAACTAAGCCTCAGGGTCACTTTTCCCTCGTAACGTAGAGACTTGAATTTTAAGTCCCTTGAGCTCGTTCTTAGACGTGTCCCTTTTAGGCCTCTAGGCTCTTACCACATCTTCACTTGCCGAGAGTACTCCTCATAGTTTGCTCCTTTGGTGCCATGGTTACTTCGGTTGCGAGATCGAGAATGGGGGCCCCTTGTGAAGCCCTTGGAGAGCTCGTCAAAGCGGTTGTGCCTCTCCTCCATTTGTTACACACTAATCCGCTTAAGCTCGTTTTTCATGGCGGTGAACATCATTGAGTAGTCAGTGGTCGGATGAGCTTGCTCCATGACTGTCGTTTGGTCCTGCAAAAGGTTAGTGAACAAGAAAATAGGACAAATATAATCTCACTTCACTCCCTGAGTGTTTTCACTCTCCCTCGTTTTCCCACTCAAAATACTCCAATGATCTTACCAAAAATTCCTTACCCGTCGGATTGGGTAGTCGAGAAATGCCGCAAAGATCCAACAATTGTCACCATGCTTTTCCACAAGAGTAATCAAGGAAACAAGACCCGGATTTCCTTTGATTTTTCCACAACATACTCCAATGTATGTTGTTGGGCTAGTGCCGGCCAAAAGAGAAGCCCAAGGGCTGGCCGGACTTCAAGTTTTTCCAAGCTTTACTAGGTCTTAGTCACGGCTACAAATAGCCTTAAGTCATTGTTTACATTCAGTTTTATGATGATTAATAAAAACACTTGAGAATTCTCTCAAAGCTTCATTGAAGCATCCTTGAGTATTTTAGATTCATTTCTTTGTCATACCATTGACTTATCAATCTAGAACCGCGCCAGATTGTGGCGTCTTCTACAATACTAGGTTCGTTGGCCACGTGATCAACGGGTTTAGGTGATTCCGTTGCGTTCGTTTGTCATCAACGTGAGTCCTAACCTTCTAGATCCTAGCCTTTCTGTAGGGGTCGCATCACAAGATTGGTGCCGTTCGTGTCAATATGTCCAAACCAATGGCACTTGAAGCCCTTGATATCTCTATTCCTAGTTTTAGGAGTTTCATGAGGGGTATTAGAAGTGGACCTGGATGCATCAACAAGCTTGTTAGGGGTAAAAATGGAATTGCAGTTAGAGAAATTTCCAGGTGTGAGGCTAGAAGGGCTTGGTGTAGTCGCATTTCCTGTATCATGTGAGATTCTCCTTGGTGGGTTGCCCTTCCATGAAGGCGAGTTGGAAGCTTGGAAGATACGGTCTCCTCGCCTCAATTTCTTCCCCTTCTCAGCCTTGATGGCTAGTTCAAGAAGATCATGCATATCCAAGTAATGTTGGAGCCCCAAGGCTTCTTGAAGGTCGGGGTTGAGACCTCTAAGGAACCTTGCCATGGTAGCCTCACTATCTTCTTGAATGTTCTCCCTCATCATGGCCATCTTGATCTCCTTGAAATAGTCCTCCACCCTCATGTTGCCTTGAGTGAGGGTTTGAAACTGAGAGTGGAGATCGCGGTTGTAGTGGCTTGGAACAAATCGCTTATGCATTAGTGCCTTGTGTTCACCATTTCGCCTCCGATTAGTCCTGGCTTGGTGGTCCCACCAAACTAGTGCGTAGTCGGTGAACTCAACCGTGGCAACCTTCACCTTTTGTTCCTCGATAAACTCATAGCAATCGACGACCATCTCGATGCGGCCTTCCCATTCCAACTAAGCCTCAGGGTCAATTTTGCCTTGGAACGTGCAGACTTGAATTTTACGTCCCTTCAGCTCGTTCTTAGACGTGTCCCTTTTAGGCCTCTCGGCTATTTCCACATCTTCACCAGCCGAGAGTACGCCTCATAGTTTGCTCCTTTGGTGCCATGGTTATTTCGGTTGCGAGATCGAGAACGAGAGCCCCTTGTGAAGCTCTTGGATAGCTCGTCTAAGCGGTTGTGCCTCTCCGCCATTTGTTGCTCACTAATCCGCTTTAGCTCGTTTTTCATGGCGGTGAACATCAATGAGTAGTCAGTGGTCGGATGAGCTTGCTCCATGACTGTCGTTTGGTCCTGTAAAAGGTTAGTGAACAAGAAAATAGGACAAATATAATCTCAATTCACTCCCTTAGTGTTTTCACTCTCACTCATTTTTCCACTCAAAATACTCCAATGATCTTACCAAAAATTCCTTACCCGTCGGATTGGGCAGTCGAGAAATGCCGCAAAGATCCTACAATTGTCACCGAGCTTTTCCCCAAGAGTAATCAAGGAAACAAGATACGGATTTCCTTGGATTTTTCCACAACATACTCCAATGTATGTTGTTGGGCTAGTGCCAGCCAAAAGAGAAGCCCAATGGCTGGCCGGATTTCCTTCAAGTTTTTCCAAGCTTTACAAGGTCATAGTCACGGCTGCAAATTGCCTTAAGTCATTGTTTACATTCAGTTTTATGATGATTAATAAAAACACTTGAGAATTCTCTCAAAGCTTCATTGAAGCATCCTTGAGTATTTTAGATTCATTTCTTTGGCATACCATTGACTTATCAATCTAGGACCGCGCCAGATTGCGGCGTCTTCTACAATACCTGGTTCGTTGGCCGCGTGATCACCGGGTTTAGGTGATTCCACTGCGTTCGTTTGTCATCAACGTGAGTCCCAACCTTCTAGATCCCAGCCTTTCTGTACGGGTTGCATCACAAGGTTGGTGCCGTTCGTATCAATATGTCCAACCATTGGCACTTGAAGCCCTTGATATCTCTACTCCTAGTTTTAGGAGTTTCATGAGTGGTCTTAGAAGTGGACCTGGATGCATCAACAAGCTTATTAGGGGTAAAATTGGAATTGCGGTTAGAGATTTTACCAGGTGTGCGGCTAGAAGGGCTTGGTGCAGTCGCATTTCCAGTATCATGTGATGTTCTCCTTGGTGGGTTGCCCTTCTATGAAGGAGAGTTGGATGCTTAGAACGTACGGCCTCCTCGCCTCAATTTCTTCCCCCTCTCGGCCTTGATGGCTAGTTCAAGAAGATCATGCATGTCCAAGTAATGTTGGAGCTCCAAGGCTTCTTGAAGGACGGGGTTGAGACCTCTAAGGAACCTTGTCATGGTAGCCACACTATCTTCTTGAATGTTCGCCCTCATCATGGCCATCTTGATCTCCTTGGAGTAGTCCTCCACACTCATGTTGCCTTGAGTGAGGGTTTGAAGCTGAGAGTGGAGATCGCGGTTGTAGTGGCTTGGAACAAACCGCTTATGCATTAGTGCCTTGAGTTTACCATTTCGCCTCCAATTAGTCCTGACTTGGTCCCACCAAACTAGTGCGCAGTCGGTGAACTCAACAATGGCAACCTTCACCTTTTGTTCCTCGCTAAACTCATAGCAATCGAAGACCATCTCGATGCGGCCTTCCCATTCCAACTAAGCCTCAGGGTCACTTTTCCCTCGTAACGTAGAGACTTGAATTTTAAGTCCCTTGAGCTCGTTCTTAGACGTGTCCCTTTTAGGCCTCTAGGCTCTTACCACATCTTCACTTGCCGAGAGTACTCCTCATAGTTTGCTCCTTTGGTGCCATGGTTACTTCGGTTGCGAGATCGAGAATGGGGGCCCCTTGTGAAGCCCTTGGAGAGCTCGTCAAAGCGGTTGTGCCTCTCCTCCATTTGTTACACACTAATCCGCTTAAGCTCGTTTTTCATGGCGGTGAACATCATTGAGTAGTCAGTGGTCGGATGAGCTTGCTCCATGACTGTCGTTTGGTCCTGCAAAAGGTTAGTGAACAAGAAAATAGGACAAATATAATCTCACTTCACTCCCTGAGTGTTTTCACTCTCCCTCGTTTTCCCACTCAAAATACTCCAATGATCTTACCAAAAATTCCTTACCCGTCGGATTGGGTAGTCGAGAAATGCCGCAAAGATCCAACAATTGTCACCATGCTTTTCCACAAGAGTAATCAAGGAAACAAGACCCGGATTTCCTTTGATTTTTCCACAACATACTCCAATGTATGTTGTTGGGCTAGTGCCGGCCAAAAGAGAAGCCCAAGGGCTGGCCGGACTTCAAGTTTTTCCAAGCTTTACTAGGTCTTAGTCACGGCTACAAATAGCCTTAAGTCATTGTTTACATTCAGTTTTATGATGATTAATAAAAACACTTGAGAATTCTCTCAAAGCTTCATTGAAGCATCCTTGAGTATTTTAGATTCATTTCTTTGTCATACCATTGACTTATCAATCTAGAACCGCGCCAGATTGTGGCGTCTTCTACAATACTAGGTTCGTTGGCCACGTGATCAACGGGTTTAGGTGATTCCGTTGCGTTCGTTTGTCATCAACGTGAGTCCTAACCTTCTAGATCCTAGCCTTTCTGTAGGGGTCGCATCACAAGATTGGTGCCGTTCGTGTCAATATGTCCAAACCAATGGCACTTGAAGCCCTTGATATCTCTATTCCTAGTTTTAGGAGTTTCATGAGGGGTATTAGAAGTGGACCTGGATGCATCAACAAGCTTGTTAGGGGTAAAAATGGAATTGCAGTTAGAGAAATTTCCAGGTGTGAGGCTAGAAGGGCTTGGTGTAGTCGCATTTCCTGTATCATGTGAGATTCTCCTTGGTGGGTTGCCCTTCCATGAAGGCGAGTTGGAAGCTTGGAAGATACGGTCTCCTCGCCTCAATTTCTTCCCCTTCTCAGCCTTGATGGCTAGTTCAAGAAGATCATGCATATCCAAGTAATGTTGGAGCCCCAAGGCTTCTTGAAGGTCGGGGTTGAGACCTCTAAGGAACCTTGCCATGGTAGCCTCACTATCTTCTTGAATGTTCTCCCTCATCATGGCCATCTTGATCTCCTTGAAATAGTCCTCCACCCTCATGTTGCCTTGAGTGAGGGTTTGAAACTGAGAGTGGAGATCGCGGTTGTAGTGGCTTGGAACAAATCGCTTATGCATTAGTGCCTTGTGTTCACCATTTCGCCTCCGATTAGTCCTGACTTGGTGGTCCCACCAAACTAGTGCGTAGTCGGTGAACTCAACCGTGGCAACCTTCACCTTTTGTTCCTCGATAAACTCATAGCAATCGACGACCATCTCGATGCGGCCTTCCCATTCCAACTAAGCCTCAGGGTCAATTTTGCCTTGGAACGTGCAGACTTGAATTTTACGTCCCTTCAGCTCGTTCTTAGACGTGTCCCTTTTAGGCCTCTCGGCTATTTCCACATCTTCACCAGCCGAGAGTACGCCTCATAGTTTGCTCCTTTGGTGCCATGGTTATTTCGGTTGCGAGATCGAGAACGAGAGCCCCTTGTGAAGCTCTTGGATAGCTCGTCTAAGCGGTTGTGCCTCTCCGCCATTTGTTGCTCACTAATCCGCTTTAGCTCGTTTTTCATGGCGGTGAACATCAATGAGTAGTCAGTGGTCGGATGAGCTTGCTCCATGACTGTCGTTTGGTCCTGTAAAAGGTTAGTGAACAAGAAAATAGGACAAATATAATCTCAATTCACTCCCTTAGTGTTTTCACTCTCACTCATTTTTCCACTCAAAATACTCCAATGATCTTACCAAAAATTCCTTACCCGTCGGATTGGGCAGTCGAGAAATGCCGCAAAGATCCTACAATTGTCACCAAGCTTTTCCCCAAGAGTAATCAAGGAAACAAGATACGGATTTCCTTGGATTTTTCCACAACATACTCCAATGTATGTTGTTGGGCTAGTGCCAGCCAAAAGAGAAGCCCAATGGCTGGCCGGATTTCCTTCAAGTTTTTCCAAGCTTTACAAGGTCATAGTCACGGCTGCAAATTGCCTTAAGTCATTGTTTACATTCAGTTTTATGATGATTAATAAAAACACTTGAGAATTCTCTCAAAGCTTCATTGAAGCATCCTTGAGTATTTTAGATTCATTTCTTTGGCATACCATTGACTTATCAATCTAGGACCGCGCCAGATTGCGGCGTCTTCTACAATACCTGGTTCGTTGGCCGCGTGATCACCGGGTTTAGGTGATTCCACTGCGTTCGTTTGTCATCAACGTGAGTCCCAACCTTCTAGATCCTAGCCTTTCTGTACGGGTTGCATCACAAGGTTGGTGCCGTTCGTATCAATATGTCCAACCATTGGCACTTGAAGCCCTTGATATCTCTACTCCTAGTTTTAGGAGTTTCATGAGTGGTCTTAGAAGTGGACCTGGATGCATCAACAAGCTTATTAGGGGTAAAATTGGAATTGCGGTTAGAGATTTTACCAGGTGTGCGGCTAGAAGGGCTTGGTGTAGTCGCATTTCCAGTATCATGTGATGTTCTCCTTGGTGGGTTGCCCTTCTATGAAGGAGAGTTGGATGCTTAGAAGGTACGGCCTCCTCGCCTCAATTTCTTCCCCCTCTCGGCCTTGATGGCTAGTTCAAGAAGATCATGCATGTCCAAGTAATGTTGGAGCTCCAAGGCTTCTTGAAGGACGGGGTTGAGACCTCTAAGGAACCTTGTCATGGTAGCCACACTATCTTCTTGAATGTTCGCCCTCATCATGGCCATCTTGATCTCCTTGGAGTAGTCCTCCACACTCATGTTGCCTTGAGTGAGGGTTTGAAGCTGAGAGTGGAGATCGCGGTTGTAGT
Organism: Coffea arabica; assembly: GCF_036785885.1. Lineage (NCBI taxonomy): Eukaryota > Viridiplantae > Streptophyta > Magnoliopsida > Gentianales > Rubiaceae > Coffea > Coffea arabica. The sequence goes on along the minus strand of NC_092315.1, from coordinate 29,568,580 downwards.
GGCTTGGAACAAACCGCTTATGCATTAGTGCCTTGAGTTTACCATTTCGCCTCCAATTAGTCCTGACTTGGTCCCACCAAACTAGTGCGCAGTCGGTGAACTCAACAATGGCAACCTTCACCTTTTGTTCCTCGCTAAACTCATAGCAATCGAAGACCATCTCGATGCGGCCTTCCCATTCCAACTAAGCCTCAGGGTCACTTTTCCCTCGTAACGTAGAGACTTGAATTTTAAGTCCCTTGAGCTCGTTCTTAGACGTGTCCCTTTTAGGCCTCTAGGCTCTTACCACATCTTCACTTGCCGAGAGTACTCCTCATAGTTTGCTCCTTTGGTGCCATGGTTACTTCGGTTGCGAGATCGAGAATGGGGGCCCCTTGTGAAGCCCTTGGAGAGCTCGTCAAAGCGGTTGTGCCTCTCCTCCATTTGTTACACACTAATCCGCTTAAGCTCGTTTTTCATGGCGGTGAACATCATTGAGTAGTCAGTGGTCGGATGAGCTTGCTCCATGACTGTCGTTTGGTCCTGCAAAAGGTTAGTGAACAAGAAAATAGGACAAATATAATCTCACTTCACTCCCTGAGTGTTTTCACTCTCCCTCGTTTTCCCACTCAAAATACTCCAATGATCTTACCAAAAATTCCTTACCCGTCGGATGGGGTAGTCGAGAAATGCCGCAAAGATCCAACAATTGTCACCATGCTTTTCCACAAGAGTAATCAAGGAAACAAGACCCGGATTTCCTTTGATTTTTCCACAACATACTCCAATGTATGTTGTTGGGCTAGTGCCGGCCAAAAGAGAAGCCCAAGGGCTGGCCGGACTTCAAGTTTTTCCAAGCTTTACTAGGTCTTAGTCACGGCTACAAATAGCCTTAAGTCATTGTTTACATTCAGTTTTATGATGATTAATAAAAACACTTGAGAATTCTCTCAAAGCTTCATTGAAGCATCCTTGAGTATTTTAGATTCATTTCTTTGTCATACCATTGACTTATCAATCTAGAACCGCGCCAGATTGTGGCGTCTTCTACAATACTAGGTTCGTTGGCCACGTGATCAACGGGTTTAGGTGATTCCGTTGCGTTCGTTTGTCATCAACGTGAGTCCTAACCTTCTAGATCCTAGCCTTTCTGTAGGGGTCGCATCACAAGATTGGTGCCGTTCGTGTCAATATGTCCAAACCAATGGCACTTGAAGCCCTTGATATCTCTATTCCTAGTTTTAGGAGTTTCATGAGGGGTCTTAGAAGTGGACCTGGATGCATCAACAAGCTTGTTAGGGGTAAAAATGGAATTGCAGTTAGAGAAATTTCCAGGTGTGAGGCTAGAAGGGCTTGGTGTAGTCGCATTTCCTGTATCATGTGAGATTCTCCTTGGTGGGTTGCCCTTCCATGAAGGCGAGTTGGAAGCTTGGAATATACGGTCTCCTCGCCTCAATTTCTTCCCCTTCTCAGCCTTGATGGCTAGTTCAAGAAGATCATGCATATCCAAGTAATGTTGGAGCTCCAAGGCTTCTTGAAGGTCGGGGTTGAGACCTCTAAGGAACCTTGCCATGGTAGCCTCACTATCTTCTTGAATGTTCTCCCTCATCATGGCCATCTTGATCTCCTTGAAATAGTCCTCCACCCTCATGTTGCCTTGAGTGAGGGTTTGAAACTGAGAGTGGAGATCGCGGTTGTAGTGGCTTGGAACAAATCGCTTATGCATTAGTGCCTTGTGTTCACCATTTCGCCTCCGATTAGTCCTGACTTGGTGGTCCCACCAAACTAGTGCGTAGTCGGTGAACTCAACCGTGGCAACCTTCACCTTTTGTTCCTCGATAAACTCATAGCAATCGACGACCATCTCGATGCGGCCTTCCCATTCCAACTAAGCCTCAGGGTCAATTTTGCCTTGGAACGTGCAGACTTGAATTTTACGTCCCTTCAGCTCGTTCTTAGACGTGTCCCTTTTAGGCCTCTCGGCTATTTCCACATCTTCACCAGCCGAGAGTACGCCTCATAGTTTGCTCCTTTGGTGCCATGGTTATTTCGGTTGCGAGATCGAGAACGAGAGCCCCTTGTGAAGCTCTTGGATAGCTCGTCTAAGCGGTTGTGCCTCTCCGCCATTTGTTGCTCACTAATCCGCTTTAGCTCGTTTTTCATGGCGGTGAACATCAATGAGTAGTCAGTGGTCGGATGAGCTTGCTCCATGACTGTCGTTTGGTCCTGTAAAAGGTTAGTGAACAAGAAAATAGGACAAATATAATCTCAATTCACTCCCTTAGTGTTTTCACTCTCACTCATTTTTCCACTCAAAATACTCCAATGATCTTACCAAAAATTCCTTACCCGTCGGATTGGGCAGTCGAGAAATGCCGCAAAGATCCTACAATTGTCACCAAGCTTTTCCCCAAGAGTAATCAAGGAAACAAGATACGGATTTCCTTGGATTTTTCCACAACATACTCCAATGTATGTTGTTGGGCTAGTGCCAGCCAAAAGAGAAGCCCAATGGCTGGCCGGATTTCCTTCAAGTTTTTCCAAGCTTTACAAGGTCATAGTCACGGCTGCAAATTGCCTTAAGTCATTGTTTACATTCAGTTTTATGATGATTAATAAAAACACTTGAGAATTCTCTCAAAGCTTCATTGAAGCATCCTTGAGTATTTTAGATTCATTTCTTTGGCATACCATTGACTTATCAATCTAGGACCGCGCCAGATTGCGGCGTCTTCTACAATACCTGGTTCGTTGGCCGCGTGATCACCGGGTTTAGGTGATTCCACTGCGTTCGTTTGTCATCAACGTGAGTCCCAACCTTCTAGATCCTAGCCTTTCTGTACGGGTTGCATCACAAGGTTGGTGCCGTTCGTATCAATATGTCCAACCACTGGCACTTGAAGCCCTTGATATCTCTACTCCTAGTTTTAGGAGTTTCATGAGTGGTCTTAGAAGTGGACCTGGATGCATCAACAAGCTTATTAGGGGTAAAATTGGAATTGCGGTTAGAGATTTTACCAGGTGTGCGGCTAGAAGGGCTTGGTGTAGTCGCATTTCCAGTATCATGTGATGTTCTCCTTGGTGGGTTGCCCTTCTATGAAGGAGAGTTGGATGCTTAGAAGGTACGGCCTCCTCGCCTCAATTTCTTCCCCCTCTCGGCCTTGATGGCTAGTTCAAGAAGATCATGCATGTCCAAGTAATGTTGGAGCTCCAAGGCTTCTTGAAGGACGGGGTTGAGACCTCTAAGGAACCTTGTCATGGTAGCCACACTATCTTCTTGAATGTTCGCCCTCATCATGGCCATCTTGATCTCCTTGGAGTAGTCCTCCACACTCATGTTGCCTTGAGTGAGGGTTTGAAGCTGAGAGTGGAGATCGCGGTTGTAGTGGCTTGGAACAAACCGCTTATGCATTAGTGCCTTGAGTTTACCATTTCGCCTCCAATTAGTCCTGACTTGGTCCCACCAAACTAGTGCGCAGTCGGTGAACTCAACAATGGCAACCTTCACCTTTTGTTCCTCGCTAAACTCATAGCAATCGAAGACCATCTCGATGCGGCCTTCCCATTCCAACTAAGCCTCAGGGTCACTTTTCCCTCGTAACGTAGAGACTTGAATTTTAAGTCCCTTGAGCTCGTTCTTAGACGTGTCCCTTTTAGGCCTCTAGGCTCTTACCACATCTTCACTTGCCGAGAGTACTCCTCATAGTTTGCTCCTTTGGTGCCATGGTTACTTCGGTTGCGAGATCGAGAATGGGGGCCCCTTGTGAAGCCCTTGGAGAGCTCGTCAAAGCGGTTGTGCCTCTCCTCCATTTGTTACACACTAATCCGCTTAAGCTCGTTTTTCATGGCGGTGAACATCATTGAGTAGTCAGTGGTCGGATGAGCTTGCTCCATGACTGTCGTTTGGTCCTGCAAAAGGTTAGTGAACAAGAAAATAGGACAAATATAATCTCACTTCACTCCCTGAGTGTTTTCACTCTCCCTCGTTTTCCCACTCAAAATACTCCAATGATCTTACCAAAAATTCCTTACCCGTCGGATTGGGTAGTCGAGAAATGCCGCAAAGATCCAACAATTGTCACCATGCTTTTCCACAAGAGTAATCAAGGAAACAAGACCCGGATTTCCTTGGATTTTTCCACAACATACTCCAATGTATGTTGTTGGGCTAGTGCCGGCCAAAAGAGAAGCCCAAGGGCTGGCCGGACTTCAAGTTTTTCCAAGCTTTACTAGGTCTTAGTCACGGCTACAAATAGCCTTAAGTCATTGTTTACATTCAGTTTTATGATGATTAATAAAAACACTTGAGAATTCTCTCAAAGCTTCATTGAAGCATCCTTGAGTATTTTAGATTCATTTCTTTGTCATACCATTGACTTATCAATCTAGAACCGCGCCAGATTGTGGCGTCTTCTACAATACTAGGTTCGTTGGCCACGTGATCAACGGGTTTAGGTGATTCCGTTGCGTTCGTTTGTCATCAACGTGAGTCCTAACCTTCTAGATCCTAGCCTTTCTGTAGGGGTCGCATCACAAGATTGGTGCCGTTCGTGTCAATATGTCCAAACCAATGGCACTTGAAGCCCTTGATATCTCTATTCCTAGTTTTAGGAGTTTCATGAGGGGTCTTAGAAGTGGACCTGGATGCATCAACAAGCTTGTTAGGGGTAAAAATGGAATTGCAGTTAGAGAAATTTCCAGGTGTGAGGCTAGAAGGGCTTGGTGTAGTCGCATTTCCTGTATCATGTGAGATTCTCCTTGGTGGGTTGCCCTTCCATGAAGGCGAGTTGGAAGCTTGGAAGATACGGTCTCCTCGCCTCAATTTCTTCCCCTTCTCAGCCTTGATGGCTAGTTCAAGAAGATCATGCATATCCAAGTAATGTTGGAGCTCCAAGGCTTCTTGAAGGTCGGGGTTGAGACCTCTAAGGAACCTTGCCATGGTAGCCTCACTATCTTCTTGAATGTTCTCCCTCATCATGGCCATCTTGATCTCCTTGAAATAGTCCTCCACCCTCATGTTGCCTTGAGTGAGGGTTTGAAACTGAGAGTGGAGATCGCGGTTGTAGTGGCTTGGAACAAATCGCTTATGCATTAGTGCCTTGTGTTCACCATTTCGCCTCCGATTAGTCCTGACTTGGTGGTCCCACCAAACTAGTGCGTAGTCGGTGAACTCAACCGTGGCAACCTTCACCTTTTGTTCCTCGATAAACTCATAGCAATCGACGACCATCTCGATGCGGCCTTCCCATTCCAACTAAGCCTCAGGGTCAATTTTGCCTTGGAACGTGCAGACTTGAATTTTACGTCCCTTCAGCTCGTTCTTAGACGTGTCCCTTTTAGGCCTCTCGGCTATTTCCACATCTTCACCAGCCGAGAGTACGCCTCATAGTTTGCTCCTTTGGTGCCATGGTTATTTCGGTTGCGAGATCGAGAACGAGAGCCCCTTGTGAAGCTCTTGGATAGCTCGTCTAAGCGGTTGTGCCTCTCCGCCATTTGTTGCTCACTAATCCGCTTTAGCTCGTTTTTCATGGCGGTGAACATCAATGAGTAGTCAGTGGTCGGATGAGCTTGCTCCATGACTGTCGTTTGGTCCTGTAAAAGGTTAGTGAACAAGAAAATAGGACAAATATAATCTCAATTCACTCCCTTAGTGTTTTCACTCTCACTCATTTTTCCACTCAAAATACTCCAATGATCTTACCAAAAATTCCTTACCCGTCGGATTGGGCAGTCGAGAAATGCCGCAAAGATCCTACAATTGTCACCAAGCTTTTCCCCAAGAGTAATCAAGGAAACAAGATACGGATTTCCTTGGATTTTTCCACAACATACTCCAATGTATGTTGTTGGGCTAGTGCCAGCCAAAAGAGAAGCCCAATGGCTGGCCGGATTTCCTTCAAGTTTTTCCAAGCTTTACAAGGTCATAGTCACGGCTGCAAATTGCCTTAAGTCATTGTTTACATTCAGTTTTATGATGATTAATAAAAACACTTGAGAATTCTCTCAAAGCTTCATTGAAGCATCCTTGAGTATTTTAGATTCATTTCTTTGGCATACCATTGACTTATCAATCTAGGACCGCGCCAGATTGCGGCGTCTTCTACAATACCTGGTTCGTTGGCCGCGTGATCACCGGGTTTAGGTGATTCCACTGCGTTCGTTTGTCATCAACGTGAGTCCCAACCTTCTAGATCCTAGCCTTTCTGTACGGGTTGCATCACAAGGTTGGTGCCGTTCGTATCAATATGTCCAACCACTGGCACTTGAAGCCCTTGATATCTCTACTCCTAGTTTTAGGAGTTTCATGAGTGGTCTTAGAAGTGGACCTGGATGCATCAACAAGCTTATTAGGGGTAAAATTGGAATTGCGGTTAGAGATTTTACCAGGTGTGCGGCTAGAAGGGCTTGGTGTAGTCGCATTTCCAGTATCATGTGATGTTCTCCTTGGTGGGTTGCCCTTCTATGAAGGAGAGTTGGATGCTTAGAAGGTACGGCCTCCTCGCCTCAATTTCTTCCCCCTCTCGGCCTTGATGGCTAGTTCAAGAAGATCATGCATGTCCAAGTAATGTTGGAGCTCCAAGGCTTCTTGAAGGACGGGGTTGAGACCTCTAAGGAACCTTGTCATGGTAGCCACACTATCTTCTTGAATGTTTGCCCTCATCATGGCCATCTTGATCTCCTTGGAGTAGTCCTCCACACTCATGTTGCCTTGAGTGAGGGTTTGAAGCTGAGAGTGGAGATCGCGGTTGTAGTGGCTTGGAACAAACCGCTTATGCATTAGTGCCTTGAGTTTACCATTTCGCCTCCAATTAGTCCTGACTTGGTCCCACCAAACTAGTGCGCAGTCGGTGAACTCAACAATGGCAACCTTCACCTTTTGTTCCTCGCTAAACTCATAGCAATCGAAGACCATCTCGATGCGGCCTTCCCATTCCAACTAAGCCTCAGGGTCACTTTTCCCTCGTAACGTAGAGACTTGAATTTTAAGTCCCTTGAGCTCGTTCTTAGACGTGTCCCTTTTAGGCCTCTAGTCTCTTACCACATCTTCACTTGCCGAGAGTACTCCTCATAGTTTGTTCCTTTGGTGCCATGGTTACTTCGGTTGCGAGATCGAGAATGGGGGCCCCTTGTGAAGCCCTTGGAGAGCTCGTCAAAGCGGTTGTGCCTCTCCTCCATTTGTTACACACTAATCCGCTTAAGCTCGTTTTTCATGGCGGTGAACATCATTGAGTAGTCAGTGGTCGGATGAGCTTGCTCCATGACTGTCGTTTGGTCCTGCAAAAGGTTAGTGAACAAGAAAATAGGACAAATATAATCTCACTTCACTCCCTGAGTGTTTTCACTCTCCCTCGTTTTCCCACTCAAAATACTCCAATGATCTTACCAAAAATTCCTTACCCGTCGGATTGGGTAGTCGAGAAATGCCGCAAAGATCCAACAATTGTCACCATGCTTTTCCACAAGAGTAATCAAGGAAACAAGACCCGGATTTCCTTGGATTTTTCCACAACATACTCCAATGTATGTTGTTGGGCTAGTGCCGGCCAAAAGAGAAGCCCAAGGGCTGGCCGGACTTCAAGTTTTTCCAAGCTTTACTAGGTCTTAGTCACGGCTACAAATAGCCTTAAGTCATTGTTTACATTCAGTTTTATGATGATTAATAAAAACACTTGAGAATTCTCTCAAAGCTTCATTGAAGCATCCTTGAGTATTTTAGATTCATTTCTTTGTCATACCATTGACTTATCAATCTAGAACCGCGCCAGATTGTGGCGTCTTCTACAATACTAGGTTCGTTGGCCACGTGATCAACGGGTTTAGGTGATTCCGTTGCGTTCGTTTGTCATCAACGTGAGTCCTAACCTTCTAGATCCTAGCATTTCTGTAGGGGTCGCATCACAAGATTGGTGCCGTTCGTGTCAATATGTCCAAACCAATGGCACTTGAAGCCCTTGATATCTCTATTCCTAGTTTTAGGAGTTTCATGAGGGGTCTTAGAAGTGGACCTGGATGCATCAACAAGCTTGTTAGGGGTAAAAATGGAATTGCAGTTAGAGAAATTTCCAGGTGTGAGGCTAGAAGGGCTTGGTGTAGTCGCATTTCCTGTATCATGTGAGATTCTCCTTGGTGGGTTGCCCTTCCATGAAGGCGAGTTGGAAGCTTGGAAGATACGGTCTCCTCGCCTCAATTTCTTCCCCTTCTCAGCCTTGATGGCTAGTTCAAGAAGATCATGCATATCCAAGTAATGTTGGAGCTCCAAGGCTTCTTGAAGGTCGGGGTTGAGACCTCTAAGGAACCTTGCCATGGTAGCCTCACTATCTTCTTGAATGTTCTCTCTCATCATGGCCATCTTGATCTCCTTGAAATAGTCCTCCACCCTCATGTTGCCTTGAGTGAGGGTTTGAAACTGAGAGTGGAGATCGCGGTTGTAGTGGCTTGGAACAAATCGCTTATGCATTAGTGCCTTGTGTTCACCATTTCGCCTCCGATTAGTCCTGACTTGGTGGTCCCACCAAACTAGTGCGTAGTCGGTGAACTCAACCGTGGCAACCTTCACCTTTTGTTCCTCGATAAACTCATAGCAATCGACGACCATCTCGATGCGGCCTTCCCATTCCAACTAAGCCTCAGGGTCAATTTTGCCTTGGAACGTGCAGACTTGAATTTTACGTCCCTTCAGCTCGTTCTTAGACGTGTCCCTTTTAGGCCTCTCGGCTATTTCCACATCTTCACCAGCCGAGAGTACGCCTCATAGTTTGCTCCTTTGGTGCCATGGTTATTTCGGTTGCGAGATCGAGAACGAGAGCCCCTTGTGAAGCTCTTGGATAGCTCGTCTAAGCGGTTGTGCCTCTCCGCCATTTGTTGCTCACTAATCCGCTTTAGCTCGTTTTTCATGGCGGTGAACATCAATGAGTAGTCAGTGGTCGGATGAGCTTGCTCCATGACTGTCGTTTGGTCCTGTAAAAGGTTAGTGAACAAGAAAATAGGACAAATATAATCTCAATTCACTCCCTTAGTGTTTTCACTCTCACTCATTTTTCCACTCAAAATACTCCAATGATCTTACCAAAAATTCCTTACCCGTCGGATTGGGCAGTCGAGAAATGCCGCAAAGATCCTACAATTGTCACCAAGCTTTTCCCCAAGAGTAATCAAGGAAACAAGATACGGATTTCCTTGGATTTTTCCACAACATACTCCAATGTATGTTGTTGGGCTAGTGCCAGCCAAAAGAGAAGCCCAATGGCTGGCCGGATTTCCTTCAAGTTTTTCCAAGCTTTACAAGGTCATAGTCACGGCTGCAAATTGCCTTAAGTCATTGTTTACATTCAGTTTTATGATGATTAATAAAAACACTTGAGAATTCTCTCAAAGCTTCATTGAAGCATCCTTGAGTATTTTAGATTCATTTCTTTGGCATACCATTGACTTATCAATCTAGGACCGCGCCAGATTGCGGCGTCTTCTACAATACCTGGTTCGTTGGCCGCGTGATCACCGGGTTTAGGTGATTCCACTGCGTTCGTTTGTCATCAACGTGAGTCCCAACCTTCTAGATCCTAGCCTTTCTGTACGGGTTGCATCACAAGGTTGGTGCCGTTCGTATCAATATGTCCAACCACTGGCACTTGAAGCCCTTGATATCTCTACTCCTAGTTTTAGGAGTTTCATGAGTGGTCTTAGAAGTGGACCTGGATGCATCAACAAGCTTATTAGGGGTAAAATTGGAATTGCGGTTAGAGATTTTACCAGGTGTGCGGCTAGAAGGGCTTGGTGTAGTCGCATTTCCAGTATCATGTGATGTTCTCCTTGGTGGGTTGCCCTTCTATGAAGGAGAGTTGGATGCTTAGAAGGTACGGCCTCCTCGCCTCAATTTCTTCCCCCTCTCGGCCTTGATGGCTAGTTCAAGAAGATCATGCATGTCCAAGTAATGTTGGAGCTCCAAGGCTTCTTGAAGGACGGGGTTGAGACCTCTAAGGAACCTTGTCATGGTAGCCACACTATCTTCTTGAATGTTCGCCCTCATCATGGCCATCTTGATCTCCTTGGAGTAGTCCTCCACACTCATGTTGCCTTGAGTGAGGGTTTGAAGCTGAGAGTGGAGATCGCGGTTGTAGTGGCTTGGAACAAACCGCTTATGCATTAGTGCCTTGAGTTTACCATTTCGCCTCCAATTAGTCCTGACTTGGTCCCACCAAACTAGTGCGCAGTCGGTGAACTCAACAATGGCAACCTTCACCTTTTGTTCCTCGCTAAACTCATAGCAATCGAAGACCATCTCGATGCGGCCTTCCCATTCCAACTAAGCCTCAGGGTCACTTTTCCCTCGTAACGTAGAGACTTGAATTTTAAGTCCCTTGAGCTCGTTCTTAGACGTGTCCCTTTTAGGCCTCTAGTCTCTTACCACATCTTCACTTGCCGAGAGTACTCCTCATAGTTTGCTCCTTTGGTGCCATGGTTACTTCGGTTGCGAGATCGAGAATGGGGGCCCCTTGTGAAGCCCTTGGAGAGCTCGTCAAAGCGGTTGTGCCTCTCCTCCATTTGTTACACACTAATCCGTTTAAGCTCGTTTTTCATGGCGGTGAACATCATTGAGTAGTCAGTGGTCGGATGAGCTTGCTCCATGACTGTCGTTTGGTCCTGCAAAAGGTTAGTGAACAAGAAAATAGGACAAATATAATCTCACTTCACTCCCTGAGTGTTTTCACTCTCCCTCGTTTTCCCACTCAAAATACTCCAATGATCTTACCAAAAATTCCTTACCCGTCGGATTGGGTAGTCGAGAAATGCCGCAAAGATCCAACAATTGTCACCATGCTTTTCCACAAGAGTAATCAAGGAAACAAGACCCGGATTTCCTTGGATTTTTCCACAACATACTCCAAAGTATGTTGTTGGGCTAGTGCCGGCCAAAAGAGAAGCCCAAGGGCTGGCCGGACTTCAAGTTTTTCCAAGCTTTACTAGGTCTTAGTCACGGCTACAAATAGCCTTAAGTCATTGTTTACATTCAGTTTTATGATGATTAATAAAAACACTTGAGAATTCTCTCAAAGCTTCATTGAAGCGTCCTTGAGTATTTTAGATTCATTTCTTTGTCATACCATTGACTTATCAATCTAGGACCGCGCCAGATTGCGGCGTCTTCTACAATACCTGGTTCGTTGGCCGCGTGATCACCGGGTTTAGGTGATTCCACTGCGTTCGTTTGTCATCAACGTGAGTCCCAACCTTCTAGATCCTAGCCTTTCTGTACGGGTTGCATCACAAGGTTGGTGCCGTTCGTATCAATATGTCCAACCATTGGCACTTGAAGCCCTTGATATCTCTACTCCTAGTTTTAGGAGTTTCATGAGTGGTCTTAGAAGTGGACCTGGATGCATCAACAAGCTTATTAGGGGTAAAATTGGAATTGCGGTTAGAGATTTTACCAGGTGTGCGGCTAGAAGGGCTTGGTGTAGTCGCATTTCCAGTATCATGTGATGTTCTCCTTGGTGGGTTGCCCTTCTATGAAGGAGAGTTGGATGCTTAGAAGGTACGGCCTCCTCGCCTCAATTTCTTCCCCCTCTCGGCCTTGATGGCTAGTTCAAGAAGATCATGCATGTCCAAGTAATGTTGGAGCTCCAAGGCTTCTTGAAGGACGGGGTTGAGACCTCTAAGGAACCTTGTCATGGTAGCCAGACTATCTTCTTGAATGTTCGCCCTCATCATGGCCATCTTGATCTCCTTGGAGTAGTCCTCCACACTCATGTTGCCTTGAGTGAGGGTTTGAAGCTGAGAGTGGAGATCGCGGTTGTAGTGGCTTGGAACAAACCGCTTATGCATTAGTGCCTTGAGTTTACCATTTCGCCTCCAATTAGTCCTGACTTGGTCCCACCAAACTAGTGCGCAGTCGGTGAACTCAACAATGGCAACCTTCACCTTTTGTTCCTCGCTAAACTCATAGCAATCGAAGACCATCTCGATGCGGCCTTCCCATTCCAACTAAGCCTCAGGGCCACTTTTCCCTCGTAACGTAGAGACTTGAATTTTAAGTCCCTTGAGCTCGTTCTTAGACGTGTCCCTTTTAGGCCTCTAGTCTCTTACCACATCTTCACTTGCCGAGAGTACTCCTCATAGTTTGCTCCTTTGGTGCCATGGTTACTTCGGTTGCGAGATCGAGAATGGGGGCCCCTTGTGAAGCCCTTGGAGAGCTCGTCAAAGCGGTTGTGCCTCTCCTCCATTTGTTACACACTAATCCGCTTAAGCTCGTTTTTCATGGCGGTGAACATCATTGAGTAGTCAGTGGTCGGATGAGCTTGCTCCATGACTGTCGTTTGGTCCTGCAAAAGGTTAGTGAACAAGAAAATAGGACAAATATAATCTCACTTCACTCCCTGAGTGTTTTCACTCTCCCTCGTTTTCCCACTCAAAATACTCCAATGATCTTACCAAAAATTCCTTACCCGTCGGATTGGGTAGTCGAGAAATGCCGCAAAGATCCAACAATTGTCACCATGCTTTTCCACAAGAGTAATCAAGGAAACAAGACCCGGATTTCCTTGGATTTTTCCACAACATACTCCAATGTATGTTGTTGGGCTAGTGCCGGCCAAAAGAGAAGCCCAAGGGCTGGCCGGACTTCAAGTTTTTCCAAGCTTTACTAGGTCTTAGTCACGGCTACAAATAGCCTTAAGTCATTGTTTACATTCAGTTTTATGATGATTAATAAAAACACTTGAGAATTCTCTCAAAGCTTCATTGAAGCATCCTTGAGTATTTTAGATTCATTTCTTTGTCATACCATTGACTTATCAATCTAGGACCGCGCCAGATTGCGGCGTCTTGTACAATACCTGGTTCGTTGGCCGCGTGATCACCGGGTTTAGGTGATTCCACTGCGTTCGTTTGTCATCAACGTGAGTCCCAACCTTCTAGATCCTAGCCTTTCTGTACGGGTTGCATCACAAGGTTGGTGCCGTTCGTATCAATATGTCCAACCATTGGCACTTGAAGCCCTTGATATCTCTACTCCTAGTTTTAGGAGTTTCATGAGTGGTCTTAGAAGTGGACCTGGATGCATCAACAAGCTTGTTAGGGGTAAAAATGGAATTGCAGTTAGAGAAATTTCCAGGTGTGAGGCTAGAAGGGCTTGGTGTAGTCGCATTTCCTGTATCATGTGAGATTCTCCTTGGTGGGTTGCCCTTCCATGAAGGCGAGTTGGAAGCTTGGAAGATACGGTCTCCTCGCCTCAATTTCTTCCCCTTCTCAGCCTTGATGGCTAGTTCAAGAAGATCATGCATATCCAAGTAATGTTGGAGCTTGAATTTTTCTTGAAGGTCGGGGTTGAGACCTCTAAGGAACCTTGCCATGGTAGCCTCACTATCTCTTGAATGTTCTCCCTCATCATGGCCATCTTGATCTCCTTGAAATAGTCCTCCACCCTCATGTTGCCTTGAGTTAGGGTTTGAAACTGAGAGTGGAGATCGCGGTTGTAGTGGCTTGGAACAAATCGCTTATGCATTAGTGCCTTGTGTTCACCATTTCGCCTCCGATTAGTCCTGACTTGGTGGTCCCACCAAACTAGTGCGTAGTCGGTGAACTCAACCGTGGCAACCTTCACCTTTTGTTCCTCGATAAACTCATAGCAATCGACGACCATCTCGATGCGGCCTTCCCATTCCAACTAAGCCTCAGGGTCAATTTTGCCTTGGAACGTGCAGACTTGAATTTTACGTCCCTTCAGCTCGTTCTTAGACGTGTCCCTTTTAGGCCTCTCGGCTATTTCCACATCTTCACCAGCCGAGAGTACGCCTCATAGTTTGCTCCTTTGGTGCCATGGTTATTTCGGTTGCGAGATCGAGAACGAGAGCCCCTTGTGAAGCTCTTGGATAGCTCGTCTAAGCGGTTGTGCCTCTCCGCCATTTGTTGCTCACTAATCCGCTTTAGCTCGTTTTTCATGGCGGTGAACATCAATGAGTAGTCAGTGGTCGGATGAGCTTGCTCCATGACTGTCGTTTGGTCCTGTAAAAGGTTAGTGAACAAGAAAATAGGACAAATATAATCTCAATTCACTCCCTTAGTGTTTTCACTCTCACTCATTTTTCCACTCAAAATACTCCAATGATCTTACCAAAAATTCCTTACCCGTCGGATTGGGCAGTCGAGAAATACCGCAAAGATCCTACAATTGTCACCAAGCTTTTCCCCAAGAGTAATCAAGGAAACAAGATACGGATTTCCTTGGATTTTTCCACAACATACTCCAATGTATGTTGTTGGGCTAGTGCCAGCCAAAAGAGAAGCCCAATGGCTGGCCGGATTTCCTTCAAGTTTTTCCAAGCTTTACAAGGTCATAGTCACGGCTGCAAATTGCCTTAAGTCATTGTTTACATTCAGTTTTATGATGATTAATAAAAACACTTGAGAATTCTCTCAAAACTTCATTGAAGCATCCTTGAGTATTTTAGATTCATTTCTTTGGCATACCATTGACTTATCAATCTAGGACCGCGCCAGATTGCGGCGTCTTCTACAATACCTGGTTCGTTGGCCGCGTGATCACCGGGTTTAGGTGATTCCACTGCGTTCGTTTGTCATCAACGTGAGTCCCAACCTTGTAGATCCTAGCCTTTCTGTACGGGTTGCATCACAAGGTTGGTGCCGTTCGTATCAATATGTCCAACCATTGGCACTTGAAGCCCTTGATATCTCTACTCCTAGTTTTAGGAGTTTCATGAGTGGTCTTAGAAGTGGACCTGGATGCATCAACAAGCTTATTAGGGGTAAAATTGGAATTGCGGTTAGAGATTTTACCAGGTGTGCGGCTAGAAGGGCTTGGTGTAGTCGCATTTCCAGTATCATGTGATGTTCTCCTTGGTGGGTTGCCCTTCTATGAAGGAGAGTTGGATGCTTAGAAGGTACGGCCTCCTCGCCTCAATTTCTTCCCCCTCTCGGCCTTGATGGCTAGTTCAAGAAGATCATGCATGTCCAAGTAATGTTGGAGCTCCAAGGCTTCTTGAAGGACGGGGTTGAGACCTCTAAGGAACCTTGTCATGGTAGCCACACTATCTTCTTGAATGTTCGCCCTCATCATGGCCATCTTGATCTCCTTGGAGTAGTCCTCCACACTCATGTTGCCTTGAGTGAGGGTTTGAAGCTGAGAGTGGAGATCGCGGTTGTAGTGGCTTGGAACAAACCGCTTATGCATTAGTGCCTTGAGTTTACCATTTCGCCTCCAATTAGTCCTGACTTAGTCCCACCAAACTAGTGCGCAGTCGGAGAACTCAACAATGGCAACCTTCACCTTTTGTTCCTCGCTAAACTCATAGCAATCGAAGACCATCTCGATGCGGCCTTCCCATTCCAACTAAGCCTCAGGGCCACTTTTCCCTCGTAACGTAGAGACTTGAATTTTAAGTCCCTTGAGCTCGTTCTTAGACGTGTCCCTTTTAGGCCTCTAGTCTCTTACCACATCTTCACTTGCCGAGAGTACTCCTCATAGTTTGCTCCTTTGGTGCCATGGTTACTTCGGTTGCGAGATCGAGAATGGGGGCCCCTTGTGAAGCCCTTGGAGAGCTCGTCAAAGCGGTTGTGCCTCTCCTCCATTTGTTACACACTAATCCGCTTAAGCTCGTTTTTCATGGCGGTGAACATCATTGAGTAGTCAGTGGTCGGATGAGCTTGCTCCATGACTGTCGTTTGGTCCTGCAAAAGGTTAGTGAACAAGAAAATAGGACAAATATAATCTCACTTCACTCCCTGAGTGTTTTCACTCTCCCTCGTTTTCCCACTCAAAATACTCCAATGATCTTACCAAAAATTCCTTACCCGTCGGATTGGGTAGTCGAGAAATGCCGCAAAGATCCAACAATTGTCACCATGCTTTTCCACAAGAGTAATCAAGGAAACAAGACCCGGATTTCCTTGGATTTTTCCACAACATACTCCAATGCATGTTGTTGGGCTAGTGCCGGCCAAAAGAGAAGCCCAAGGGCTGGCCGGACTTCAAGTTTTTCCAAGCTTTACTAGGTCTTAGTCACGGTTACAAATAGCCTTAAGTCATTGTTTACATTCAGTTTTATGATGATTAATAAAAACACTTGAGAATTCTCTCAAAGCTTCATTGAAGCATCCTTGAGTATTTTAGATTCATTTCTTTGTCATACCATTGACTTATCAATCTAGGACCGCGCCAGATTGCGGCGTCTTCTACAATACCTGGTTCGTTGGCCGCGTGATCACCGGGTTTAGGTGATTCCACTGCGTTCGTTTGTCATCAACGTGAGTCCCAACCTTCTAGATCCTAGCCTTTCTGTACGGGTTGCATCACAAGGTTGGTGCCGTTCGTATCAATATGTCCAACCATTGGCACTTGAAGCCCTTGATATCTCTACTCCTAGTTTTAGGAGTTTCATGAGTGGTCTTAGAAGTGGACCTGGATGCATCAACAAGCTTGTTAGGGGTAAAAATGGAATTGCAGTTAGAGAAATTTCCAGGTGTGAGGCTAGAAGGGCTTGGTGTAGTCGCATTTCCTGTATCATGTGAGATTCTCCTTGGTGGGTTGCCCTTCCATGAAGGCGAGTTGGAAGCTTGGAAGATACGGTCTCCTCGCCTCAATTTCTTCCCCTTCTCAGCCTTGATGGCTAGTTCAAGAAGATCATGCATATCCAAGTAATGTTGGAGCTTGAATTTTTCTTGAAGGTCGGGGTTGAGACCTCTAAGGAACCTTGCCATGGTAGCCTCACTATCTTCTTGAATGTTCTCCCTCATCATGGCCATCTTGATCTCCTTGAAATAGTCCTCCACCCTCATGTTGCCTTGAGTTAGGGTTTGAAACTGAGAGTGGAGATCGCGGTTGTAGTGGCTTGGAACAAATCGCTTATGCATTAGTGCCTTGTGTTCACCATTTCGCCTCCGATTAGTCCTGACTTGGTGGTCCCACCAAACTAGTGCGTAGTCGGTGAACTCAACCGTGGCAACCTTCACCTTTTGTTCCTCGATAAACTCATAGCAATCGACGACCATCTCGATGCGGCCTTCCCATTCCAACTAAGCCTCAGGGTCAATTTTGCCTTGGAACGTGCAGACTTGAATTTTACGTCCCTTCAGCTCGTTCTTAGACGTGTCCCTTTTAGGCCTCTCGGCTATTTCCACATCTTCACCAGCCGAGAGTACGCCTCATAGTTTGCTCCTTTGGTGCCATGGTTATTTCGGTTGCGAGATCGAGAACGAGAGCCCCTTGTGAAGCTCTTGGATAGCTCGTCTAAGCGGTTGTGCCTCTCCGCCATTTGTTGCTCACTAATCCGCTTTAGCTCGTTTTTCATGGCGGTGAACATCAATGAGTAGTCAGTGGTCGGATGAGCTTGCTCCATGACTGTCGTTTGGTCCTGTAAAAGGTTAGTGAACAAGAAAATAGGACAAATATAATCTCAATTCACTCCCTTAGTGTTTTCACTCTCACTCATTTTTCCACTCAAAATACTCCAATGATCTTACCAAAAATTCCTTACCCGTCGGATTGGGCAGTCGAGAAATGCCGCAAAGATCCTACAATTGTCACCAAGCTTTTCCCCAAGAGTAATCAAGGAAACAAGATACGAATTTCCTTGGATTTTTCCACAACATACTCCAATGTATGTTGTTGGGCTAGTGCCAGCCAAAAGAGAAGCCCAATGGCTGGCCGGATTTCCTTCAAGTTTTTCCAAGCTTTACAAGGTCATAGTCACGGCTGCAAATTGCCTTAAGTCATTGTTTACATTCAGTTTTATGATGATTAATAAAAACACTTGAGAATTCTCTCAAAGCTTCATTGAAGCATCCTTGAGTATTTTAGATTCATTTCTTTGGCATACCATTGACTTATCAATCTAGGACCGCGCCAGATTGCGGCGTCTTCTACAATACCTGGTTCGTTGGCCGCGTGATCACCGGGTTTAGGTGATTCCACTGCGTTCGTTTGTCATCAACGTGAGTCCCAACCTTCTAGATCCTAGCCTTTCTGTACGGGTTGCATCACAAGGTTGGTGCCGTTCGTATCAATATGTCCAACCATTGGCACTTGAAGCCCTTGATATCTCTACTCCTAGTTTTAGGAGTTTCATGAGTGGTCTTAGAAGTGGACCTGGATGCATCAACAAGCTTATTAGGGGTAAAATTGGAATTGCGGTTAGAGATTTTACCAGGTGTGCGGCTAGAAGGGCTTGGTGTAGTCGCATTTCCAGTATCATGTGATGTTCTCCTTGGTGGGTTGCCCTTCTATGAAGGAGAGTTGGATGCTTAGAAGGTACGGCCTCCTCGCCTCAATTTCTTCCCCCTCTCGGCCTTGATGGCTAGTTCAAGAAGATCATGCATGTCCAAGTAATGTTGGAGCTCCAAGGCTTCTTGAAGGACGGGGTTGAGACCTCTAAGGAACCTTGTCATGGTAGCCACACTATCTTCTTGAATGTTCGCCCTCATCATGGCCATCTTGATCTCCTTGGAGTAGTCCTCCACACTCATGTTGCCTTGAGTGAGGGTTTGAAGCTGAGAGTGGAGATCGCGGTTGTAGTGGCTTGGAACAAACCGCTTATGCATTAGTGCCTTGAGTTTACCATTTCGCCTCCAATTAGTCCTGACTTGGTCCCACCAAACTAGTGCGCAGTCGGTGAACTCAACAATGGCAACCTTCACCTTTTGTTCCTCGCTAAACTCATAGCAATCGAAGACCATCTCGATGCGGCCTTCCCATTCCAACTAAGCCTCAGGGTCACTTTTCCCTCGTAACGTAGAGACTTGAATTTTAAGTCCCTTGAGCTCGTTCTTAGACGTGTCCCTTTTAGGCCTCTAGTCTCTTACCACATCTTCACTTGCCGAGAGTACTCCTCATAGTTTGCTCCTTTGGTGCCATGGTTACTTCGGTTGCGAGATCGAGAATGGGGGCCCCTTGTGAAGCCCTTGGAGAGCTCGTCAAAGCGGTTGTGCCTCTCCTCCATTTGTTACACACTAATCCGCTTAAGCTCGTTTTTCATGGCGGTGAACATCATTGAGTAGTCAGTGGTCGGATGAGCTTGCTCCATGACTGTCGTTTGGTCCTGCAAAAGGTTAGTGAACAAGAAAATAGGACAAATATAATCTCACTTCACTCCCTGAGTGTTTTCACTCTCCCTCGTTTTCCCACTCAAAATACTCCAATGATCTTACCAAAAATTCCTTACCCGTCGGATTGGGTAGTCGAGAAATGCCGCAAAGATCCAACAATTGTCACCATGCTTTTCCACAAGAGTAATCAAGGAAACAAGACCCGGATTTCCTTGGATTTTTCCATAACATACTCCAATGTATGTTGTTGGGCTAGTGCCGGCCAAAAGAGAAGCTCAAGGGCTGGCCGGACTTCAAGTTTTTCCAAGCTTTACTAGGTCTTAGTCACGGTTACAAATAGCCTTAAGTCATTGTTTACATTCAGTTTTATGATGATTAATAAAAACACTTGAGAATTCTCTCAAAGCTTCATTGAAGCATCCTTGAGTATTTTAGATTCATTTCTTTGTCATACCATTGACTTATCAATCTAGAACCGCGCCAGATTGTGGCGTCTTCTACAATACTAGGTTCGTTGGCCACGTGATCAACGGGTTTAGGTGATTCCGTTGCGTTCGTTTGTCATCAACGTGAGTCCTAACCTTCTAGATCCTAGCCTTTCTGTAGGGGACGCATCACAAGATTGGTGCCGTTCGTGTCAATATGTCCAAACCAATGGCACTTGAAGCCCTTGATATCTCTATTCCTAGTTTTAGGAGTTTCATGAGGGGTCTTAGAAGTGGACCTGGATGCATCAACAAGCTTGTTAGGGGTAAAAATGGAATTGCAGTTAGAGAAATTTCCAGGTGTGAGGCTAGAAGGGCTTGGTGTAGTCGCATTTCCTGTATCATGTGAGATTCTCCTTGGTGGGTTGCCCTTCCATGAAGGCGAGTTGGAAGCTTGGAAGATACGGTCTCCTCGCCTCAATTTCTTCCCCTTCTCAGCCTTGATGGCTAGTTCAAGAAGATCATGCATATCCAAGTAATGTTGGAGCTCCAAGGCTTCTTGAAGGTCGGGGTTGAGACCTCTAAGGAACCTTGCCATGGTAGCCTCACTATCTTCTTGAATGTTCTCCCTCATCATGGCCATCTTGATCTCCTTGAAATAGTCCTCCACCCTCATGTTGCCTTGAGTGAGGGTTTGAAACTGAGAGTGGAGATCGCGGTTGTAGTGGCTTGGAACAAATCGCTTATGCATTAGTGCCTTGTGTTCACCATTTCGCCTCCGATTAGTCCTGGCTTGGTGGTCCCACCAAACTAGTGCGTAGTCGGTGAACTCAACCGTGGCAACCTTCACCTTTTGTTCCTCGATAAACTCATAGCAATCGACGACCATCTCGATGCGGCCTTCCCATTCCAACTAAGCCTCAGGGTCAATTTTGCCTTGGAACGTGCAGACTTGAATTTTACGTCCCTTCAGCTCGTTCTTAGACGTGTCCCTTTTAGGCCTCTCGGCTATTTCCACATCTTCACCAGCCGAGAGTACGCCTCATAGTTTGCTCCTTTGGTGCCATGGTTATTTCGGTTGCGAGATCGAGAACGAGAGCCCCTTGTGAAGCTCTTGGATAGCTCGTCTAAGCGGTTGTGCCTCTCCGCCATTTGTTGCTCACTAATCCGCTTTAGCTCGTTTTTCATGGCGGTGAACATCAATGAGTAGTCAGTGGTCGGATGAGCTTGCTCCATGACTGTCGTTTGGTCCTGTAAAAGGTTAGTGAACAAGAAAATAGGACAAATATAATCTCAATTCACTCCCTTAGTGTTTTCACTCTCACTCATTTTTCCACTCAAAATACTCCAATGATCTTACCAAAAATTCCTTACCCGTCGGATTGGGCAGTCGAGAAATGCCGCAAAGATCCTACAATTGTCACCGAGCTTTTCCCCAAGAGTAATCAAGGAAACAAGATACGGATTTCCTTGGATTTTTCCACAACATACTCCAATGTATGTTGTTGGGCTAGTGCCAGCCAAAAGAGAAGCCCAATGGCTGGCCGGATTTCCTTCAAGTTTTTCCAAGCTTTACAAGGTCATAGTCACGGCTGCAAATTGCCTTAAGTCATTGTTTACATTCAGTTTTATGATGATTAATAAAAACACTTGAGAATTCTCTCAAAGCTTCATTGAAGCATCCTTGAGTATTTTAGATTCATTTCTTTGTCATACCATTGACTTATCAATCTAGAACCGCGCCAGATTGTGGCGTCTTCTACAATACTAGGTTCGTTGGCCACGTGATCAACGGGTTTAGGTGATTCCGTTGCGTTCGTTTGTCATCAACGTGAGTCCTAACCTTCTAGATCCTAGCCTTTCTGTAGGGGACGCATCACAAGATTGGTGCCGTTCGTGTCAATATGTCCAAACCAATGGCACTTGAAGCCCTTGATATCTCTATTCCTAGTTTTAGGAGTTTCATGAGGGGTCTTAGAAGTGGACCTGGATGCATCAACAAGCTTGTTAGGGGTAAAAATGGAATTGCAGTTAGAGAAATTTCCAGGTGTGAGGCTAGAAGGGCTTGGTGTAGTCGCATTTCCTGTATCATGTGAGATTCTCCTTGGTGGGTTGCCCTTCCATGAAGGCGAGTTGGAAGCTTGGAAGATACGGTCTCCTCGCCTCAATTTCTTCCCCTTCTCAGCCTTGATGGCTAGTTCAAGAAGATCATGCATATCCAAGTAATGTTGGAGCTCCAAGGCTTCTTGAAGGTCGGGGTTGAGACCTCTAAGGAACCTTGCCATGGTAGCCTCACTATCTTCTTGAATGTTCTCCCTCATCATGGCCATCTTGATCTCCTTGAAATAGTCCTCCACCCTCATGTTGCCTTGAGTGAGGGTTTGAAACTGAGAGTGGAGATCGCGGTTGTAGTGGCTTGGAACAAATCGCTTATGCATTAGTGCCTTGTGTTCACCATTTCGCCTCCGATTAGTCCTGACTTGGTGGTCCCACCAAACTAGTGCGTAGTCGGTGAACTCAACCGTGGCAACCTTCACCTTTTGTTCCTCGATAAACTCATAGCAATCGACGACCATCTCGATGCGGCCTTCCCATTCCAACTAAGCCTCAGGGTCAATTTTGCCTTGGAACGTGCAGACTTGAATTTTACGTCCCTTCAGCTCGTTCTTAGACGTGTCCCTTTTAGGCCTCTCGGCTATTTCCACATCTTCACCAGCCGAGAGTACGCCTCATAGTTTGCTCCTTTGGTGCCATGGTTATTTCGGTTGCGAGATCGAGAACGAGAGCCCCTTGTGAAGCTCTTGGATAGCTCGTCTAAGCGGTTGTGCCTCTCCGCCATTTGTTGCTCACTAATCCGCTTTAGCTCGTTTTTCATGGCGGTGAACATCAATGAGTAGTCAGTGGTCGGATGAGCTTGCTCCATGACTGTCGTTTGGTCCTGTAAAAGGTTAGTGAACAAGAAAATAGGACAAATATAATCTCAATTCACTCCCTTAGTGTTTTCACTCTCACTCATTTTTCCACTCAAAATACTCCAATGATCTTACCAAAAATTCCTTACCCGTCGGATTGGGCAGTCGAGAAATGCCGCAAAGATCCTACAATTGTCACCAAGCTTTTCCCCAAGAGTAATCAAGGAAACAAGATACGGATTTCCTTGGATTTTTCCACAACATACTCCAATGTATGTTGTTGGGCTAGTGCCAGCCAAAAGAGAAGCCCAATGGCTGGCCGGATTTCCTTCAAGTTTTTCCAAGCTTTACAAGGTCATAGTCACGGCTGCAAATTGCCTTAAGTCATTGTTTACATTCAGTTTTATGATGATTAATAAAAACACTTGAGAATTCTCTCAAAGCTTCATTGAAGCATCCTTGAGTATTTTAGATTCATTTCTTTGGCATACCATTGACTTATCAATCTAGGACCGCGCCAGATTGCGGCTTCTTCTACAATACCTGGTTCGTTGGCCGCGTGATCACCGGGTTTAGGTGATTCCACTGCGTTCGTTTGTCATCAACGTGAGTCCCAACCTTCTAGATCCTAGCCTTTCTGTACGGGTTGCATCACAAGGTTGGTGCCGTTCGTATCAATATGTCCAACCATTGGCACTTGAAGCCCTTGATATCTCTACTCCTAGTTTTAGGAGTTTCATGAGTGGTCTTAGAAGTGGACCTGGATGCATCAACAAGCTTATTAGGGGTAAAATTGGAATTGCGGTTAGAGATTTTACCAGGTGTGCGGCTAGAAGGGCTTGGTGTAGTCGCATTTCCAGTATCATGTGATGTTCTCCTTGGTGGGTTGCCCTTCTATGAAGGAGAGTTGGATGCTTAGAAGGTACGGCCTCCTCGCCTCAATTTCTTCCCCCTCTCGGCCTTGATGGCTAATTCAAGAAGATCATGCATGTCGAAGTAATGTTGGAGCTCCAAGGCTTCTTGAAGGACGGGGTTGAGACCTCTAAGGAACCTTGTCATGGTAGCCACACTATCTTCTTGAATGTTCGCCCTCATCATGGCCATCTTGATCTCCTTGGAGTAGTCCTCCACACTCATGTTGCCTTGAGTGAGGGTTTGAAGCTGAGAGTGGAGATCGCGGTTGTAGTGGCTTGGAACAAACCGCTTATGCATTAGTGCCTTGAGTTTACCATTTCGCCTCCAATTAGTCCTGACTTGGTCCCACCAAACTAGTGCGCAGTCGGTGAACTCAACAATGGCAACCTTCACCTTTTGTTCCTCGCTAAACTCATAGCAATCGAAGACCATCTCGATGCGGCCTTCCCATTCCAACTAAGCCTCAGGGTCACTTTTCCCTCGTAACGTAGAGACTTGAATTTTAAGTCCCTTGAGCTCGTTCTTAGACGTGTCCCTTTTAGGCCTCTAGGCTCTTACCACATCTTCACTGGCCGAGAGTACTCCTCATAGTTTGCTCCTTTGGTGCCATGGTTACTTCGGTTGCGAGATCGAGAATGGGGGCCCCTTGTGAAGCCCTTGGAGAGCTCATCAAAGCGGTTGTGCCTCTCCTCCATTTGTTACACACTAATCCGCTTAAGCTCGTTTTTCATGGCGGTGAACATCATTGAGTAGTCAGTGGTCGGATGAGCTTGCTCCATGACTGTCATTTGGTCCTGCAAAAGGGTAGTGAACAAGAAAATAGGACAAATATAATCTCACTTCACTCCCTGAGTGTTTTCACTCTCCCTCGTTTTCCCACTCAAAATACTCCAATGATCTTACCAAAAATTCCTTACCCGTCGGATTGGGTAGTCGAGAAATGCCGCAAAGATCCAACAATTGTCACCATGCTTTTCCACAAGAGTAATCAAGGAAACAAGACCCGGATTTCCTTGGATTTTTCCACAACATACTCCAATGTATGTTGCTGGGCTAGTGCCGGCCAAAAGAGAAGCCCAAGGGCTGGCCGGACTTCAAGTTTTTCCAAGCTTTACTAGGTCTTAGTCACGGCTACAAATAGCCTTAAGTCATTGTTTACATTCAGTTTTATGATGATTAATAAAAACACTTGAGAATTCTCTCAAAGCTTCATTGAAGCATCCTTGAGTATTTTAGATTCATTTCTTTGTCATACCATTGACTTATCAATCTAGAACCGCGCCAGATTGTGGCGTCTTCTACAATACTAGGTTCGTTGGCCACGTGATCAACGGGTTTAGGTGATTCCGTTGCGTTCGTTTGTCATCAACGTGAGTCCTAACCTTCTAGATCCTAGCCTTTCTGTAGGGGACGCATCACAAGATTGGTGCCGTTCGTGTCAATATGTCCAAACCAATGGCACTTGAAGCCCTTGATATCTCTATTCCTAGTTTTAGGAGTTTCATGAGGGGTCTTAGAAGTGGACCTGGATGCATCAACAAGCTTGTTAGGGGTAAAAATGGAATTGCAGTTAGAGAAATTTCCAGGTGTGAGGCTAGAAGGGCTTGGTGTAGTCGCATTTCCTGTATCATGTGAGATTCTCCTTGGTGGGTTGCCCTTCCATGAAGGCGAGTTGGAAGCTTGGAAGATACGGTCTCCTCGCCTCAATTTCTTCCCCTTCTCAGCCTTGATGGCTAGTTCAAGAAGATCATGCATATCCAAGTAATGTTGGAGCTCCAAGGCTTCTTGAAG
The DNA here is from genome assembly GCF_036785885.1 of Coffea arabica. Classification (NCBI taxonomy): domain Eukaryota; kingdom Viridiplantae; phylum Streptophyta; class Magnoliopsida; order Gentianales; family Rubiaceae; genus Coffea; species Coffea arabica. The sequence continues at coordinate 29,543,502 of NC_092315.1, read as the reverse complement.
GTCGGGGTTGAGACCTCTAAGGAACCTTGCCATGGTAGCCTCACTATCTTCTTGAATGTTCTCCCTCATCATGGCCATCTTGATCTCCTTGAAATAGTCCTCCACCCTCATGTTGCCTTGAGTGAGGGTTTGAAACTGAGAGTGGAGATCGCGGTTGTAGTGGCTTGGAACAAATCGCTTATGCATTAGTGCCTTGTGTTCACCATTTCGCCTCCGATTAGTCCTGGCTTGGTGGTCCCACCAAACTAGTGCGTAGTCGGTGAACTCAACCGTGGCAACCTTCACCTTTTGTTCCTCGATAAACTCATAGCAATCGACGACCATCTCGATGCGGCCTTCCCATTCCAACTAAGCCTCAGGGTCAATTTTGCCTTGGAACGTGCAGACTTGAATTTTACGTCCCTTCAGCTCGTTCTTAGACGTGTCCCTTTTAGGCCTCTCGGCTATTTCCACATCTTCACCAGCCGAGAGTACGCCTCATAGTTTGCTCCTTTGGTGCCATGGTTATTTCGGTTGCGAGATCGAGAACGAGAGCCCCTTGTGAAGCTCTTGGATAGCTCGTCTAAGCGGTTGTGCCTCTCCGCCATTTGTTGCTCACTAATCCGCTTTAGCTCGTTTTTCATGGCGGTGAACATCAATGAGTAGTCAGTGGTCGGATGAGCTTGCTCCATGACTGTCGTTTGGTCCTGTAAAAGGTTAGTGAACAAGAAAATAGGACAAATATAATCTCAATTCACTCCCTTAGTGTTTTCACTCTCACTCATTTTTCCACTCAAAATACTCCAATGATCTTACCAAAAATTCCTTACCCGTCGGATTGGGCAGTCGAGAAATGCCGCAAAGATCCTACAATTGTCACCGAGCTTTTCCCCAAGAGTAATCAAGGAAACAAGATACGGATTTCCTTGGATTTTTCCACAACATACTCCAATGTATGTTGTTGGGCTAGTGCCAGCCAAAAGAGAAGCCCAATGGCTGGCCGGATTTCCTTCAAGTTTTTCCAAGCTTTACAAGGTCATAGTCACGGCTGCAAATTGCCTTAAGTCATTGTTTACATTCAGTTTTATGATGATTAATAAAAACACTTGAGAATTCTCTCAAAGCTTCATTGAAGCATCCTTGAGTATTTTAGATTCATTTCTTTGTCATACCATTGACTTATCAATCTAGAACCGCGCCAGATTGTGGCGTCTTCTACAATACTAGGTTCGTTGGCCACGTGATCAACGGGTTTAGGTGATTCCGTTGCGTTCGTTTGTCATCAACGTGAGTCCTAACCTTCTAGATCCTAGCCTTTCTGTAGGGGACGCATCACAAGATTGGTGCCGTTCGTGTCAATATGTCCAAACCAATGGCACTTGAAGCCCTTGATATCTCTATTCCTAGTTTTAGGAGTTTCATGAGGGGTCTTAGAAGTGGACCTGGATGCATCAACAAGCTTGTTAGGGGTAAAAATGGAATTGCAGTTAGAGAAATTTCCAGGTGTGAGGCTAGAAGGGCTTGGTGTAGTCGCATTTCCTGTATCATGTGAGATTCTCCTTGGTGGGTTGCCCTTCCATGAAGGCGAGTTGGAAGCTTGGAAGATACGGTCTCCTCGCCTCAATTTCTTCCCCTTCTCAGCCTTGATGGCTAGTTCAAGAAGATCATGCATATCCAAGTAATGTTGGAGCTCCAAGGCTTCTTGAAGGTCGGGGTTGAGACCTCTAAGGAACCTTGCCATGGTAGCCTCACTATCTTCTTGAATGTTCTCCCTCATCATGGCCATCTTGATCTCCTTGAAATAGTCCTCCACCCTCATGTTGCCTTGAGTGAGGGTTTGAAACTGAGAGTGGAGATCGCGGTTGTAGTGGCTTGGAACAAATCGCTTATGCATTAGTGCCTTGTGTTCACCATTTCGCCTCCGATTAGTCCTGGCTTGGTGGTCCCACCAAACTAGTGCGTAGTCGGTGAACTCAACCGTGGCAACCTTCACCTTTTGTTCCTCGATAAACTCATAGCAATCGACGACCATCTCGATGCGGCCTTCCCATTCCAACTAAGCCTCAGGGTCAATTTTGCCTTGGAACGTGCAGACTTGAATTTTACGTCCCTTCAGCTCGTTCTTAGACGTGTCCCTTTTAGGCCTCTCGGCTATTTCCACATCTTCACCAGCCGAGAGTACGCCTCATAGTTTGCTCCTTTGGTGCCATGGTTATTTCGGTTGCGAGATCGAGAACGAGAGCCCCTTGTGAAGCTCTTGGATAGCTCGTCTAAGCGGTTGTGCCTCTCCGCCATTTGTTGCTCACTAATCCGCTTTAGCTCGTTTTTCATGGCGGTGAACATCAATGAGTAGTCAGTGGTCGGATGAGCTTGCTCCATGACTGTCGTTTGGTCCTGTAAAAGGTTAGTGAACAAGAAAATAGGACAAATATAATCTCAATTCACTCCCTTAGTGTTTTCACTCTCACTCATTTTTCCACTCAAAATACTCCAATGATCTTACCAAAAATTCCTTACCCGTCGGATTGGGCAGTCGAGAAATGCCGCAAAGATCCTACAATTGTCACCGAGCTTTTCCCCAAGAGTAATCAAGGAAACAAGATACGGATTTCCTTGGATTTTTCCACAACATACTCCAATGTATGTTGTTGGGCTAGTGCCAGCCAAAAGAGAAGCCCAATGGCTGGCCGGATTTCCTTCAAGTTTTTCCAAGCTTTACAAGGTCATAGTCACGGCTGCAAATTGCCTTAAGTCATTGTTTACATTCAGTTTTATGATGATTAATAAAAACACTTGAGAATTCTCTCAAAGCTTCATTGAAGCATCCTTGAGTATTTTAGATTCATTTCTTTGGCATACCATTGACTTATCAATCTAGGACCGCGCCAGATTGCGGCGTCTTCTACAATACCTGGTTCGTTGGCCGCGTGATCACCGGGTTTAGGTGATTCCACTGCGTTCGTTTGTCATCAACGTGAGTCCCAACCTTCTAGATCCCAGCCTTTCTGTACGGGTTGCATCACAAGGTTGGTGCCGTTCGTATCAATATGTCCAACCATTGGCACTTGAAGCCCTTGATATCTCTACTCCTAGTTTTAGGAGTTTCATGAGTGGTCTTAGAAGTGGACCTGGATGCATCAACAAGCTTATTAGGGGTAAAATTGGAATTGCGGTTAGAGATTTTACCAGGTGTGCGGCTAGAAGGGCTTGGTGCAGTCGCATTTCCAGTATCATGTGATGTTCTCCTTGGTGGGTTGCCCTTCTATGAAGGAGAGTTGGATGCTTAGAACGTACGGCCTCCTCGCCTCAATTTCTTCCCCCTCTCGGCCTTGATGGCTAGTTCAAGAAGATCATGCATGTCCAAGTAATGTTGGAGCTCCAAGGCTTCTTGAAGGACGGGGTTGAGACCTCTAAGGAACCTTGTCATGGTAGCCACACTATCTTCTTGAATGTTCGCCCTCATCATGGCCATCTTGATCTCCTTGGAGTAGTCCTCCACACTCATGTTGCCTTGAGTGAGGGTTTGAAGCTGAGAGTGGAGATCGCGGTTGTAGTGGCTTGGAACAAACCGCTTATGCATTAGTGCCTTGAGTTTACCATTTCGCCTCCAATTAGTCCTGACTTGGTCCCACCAAACTAGTGCGCAGTCGGTGAACTCAACAATGGCAACCTTCACCTTTTGTTCCTCGCTAAACTCATAGCAATCGAAGACCATCTCGATGCGGCCTTCCCATTCCAACTAAGCCTCAGGGTCACTTTTCCCTCGTAACGTAGAGACTTGAATTTTAAGTCCCTTGAGCTCGTTCTTAGACGTGTCCCTTTTAGGCCTCTAGGCTCTTACCACATCTTCACTGGCCGAGAGTACTCCTCATAGTTTGCTCCTTTGGTGCCATGGTTACTTCGGTTGCGAGATCGAGAATGGGGGCCCCTTGTGAAGCCCTTGGAGAGCTCATCAAAGCGGTTGTGCCTCTCCTCCATTTGTTACACACTAATCCGCTTAAGCTCGTTTTTCATGGCGGTGAACATCATTGAGTAGTCAGTGGTCGGATGAGCTTGCTCCATGACTGTCATTTGGTCCTGCAAAAGGGTAGTGAACAAGAAAATAGGACAAATATAATCTCACTTCACTCCCTGAGTGTTTTCACTCTCCCTCGTTTTCCCACTCAAAATACTCCAATGATCTTACCAAAAATTCCTTACCCGTCGGATTGGGTAGTCGAGAAATGCCGCAAAGATCCAACAATTGTCACCATGCTTTTCCACAAGAGTAATCAAGGAAACAAGACCCGGATTTCCTTGGATTTTTCCACAACATACTCCAATGTATGTTGCTGGGCTAGTGCCGGCCAAAAGAGAAGCCCAAGGGCTGGCCGGACTTCAAGTTTTTCCAAGCTTTACTAGGTCTTAGTCACGGCTACAAATAGCCTTAAGTCATTGTTTACATTCAGTTTTATGATGATTAATAAAAACACTTGAGAATTCACTCAAAGCTTCATTGAAGCGTCCTTGAGTATTTTAGAATCATTTCTTTGTTATACCATTGACTTATCAATCTAGGACCGCGCCAGATTGCGGCGTCTTCTACAATACCTGGTTCGTTGGCCGCGTGATCACCGGGTTTAGGTGATTCCACTGCGTTCGTTTGTCATCAACGTGAGTCCCAACCTTCTAGATCCTAGCCTTTCTGTACGGGTTGCATCACAAGGTTGGTGCCGTTCGTATCAATATGTCCAACCATTGGCACTTGAAGCCCTTGATATCTCTACTCCTAGTTTTAGGAGTTTCATGAGGGGTCTTAGAAGTGGACCTGGATGCATCAACAAGCTTGTTAGGGGTAAAAATGGAATTGCAGTTAGAGAAATTTCCAGGTGTGAGGCTAGAAGGGCTTGGTGTAGTCGCATTTCCTGTATCATGTGAGATTCTCCTTGGTGGGTTGCCCTTCCATGAAGGCGAGTTGGAAGCTTGGAAGATACGGTCTCCTCGCCTCAATTTCTTCCCCTTCTCAGCCTTGATGGCTAGTTCAAGAAGATCATGCATATCCAAGTAATGTTGGAGCTCCAAGGCTTCTTGAAGGTCGGGGTTGAGACCTCTAAGGAACCTTGCCATGGTAGCCTCACTATCTTCTTGAATGTTCTCCCTCATCATGGCCATCTTGATCTCCTTGAAATAGTCCTCCACCCTCATGTTGCCTTGAGTGAGGGTTTGAAACTGAGAGTGGAGATCGCGGTTGTAGTGGCTTGGAACAAATCGCTTATGCATTAGTGCCTTGTGTTCACCATTTCGCCTCCGATTAGTCCTGACTTGGTGGTCCCACCAAACTAGTGCGTAGTCGGTGAACTCAACCGTGGCAACCTTCACCTTTTGTTCCTCGATAAACTCATAGCAATCGACGACCATCTCGATGCGGCCTTCCCATTCCAACTAAGCCTCAGGGTCAATTTTGCCTTGGAACGTGCAGACTTGAATTTTACGTCCCTTCAGCTCGTTCTTAGACGTGTCCCTTTTAGGCCTCTCGGCTATTTCCACATCTTCACCAGCCGAGAGTACGCCTCATAGTTTGCTCCTTTGGTGCCATGGTTATTTCGGTTGCGAGATCGAGAACGAGAGCCCCTTGTGAAGCTCTTGGATAGCTCGTCTAAGCGGTTGTGCCTCTCCGCCATTTGTTGCTCACTAATCCGCTTTAGCTCGTTTTTCATGGCGGTGAACATCAATGAGTAGTCAGTGGTCGGATGAGCTTGCTCCATGACTGTCGTTTGGTCCTGTAAAAGGTTAGTGAACAAGAAAATAGGACAAATATAATCTCAATTCACTCCCTTAGTGTTTTCACTCTCACTCATTTTTCCACTCAAAATACTCCAATGATCTTACCAAAAATTCCTTACCCGTCGGATTGGGCAGTCGAGAAATGCCGCAAAGATCCTACAATTGTCACCAAGCTTTTCCCCAAGAGTAATCAAGGAAACAAGATACGGATTTCCTTGGATTTTTCCACAACATACTCCAATGTATGTTGTTGGGCTAGTGCCAGCCAAAAGAGAAGCCCAATGGCTGGCCGGATTTCCTTCAAGTTTTTCCAAGCTTTACAAGGTCATAGTCACGGCTGCAAATTGCCTTAAGTCATTGTTTACATTCAGTTTTATGATGATTAATAAAAACACTTGAGAATTCTCTCAAAGCTTCATTGAAGCATCCTTGAGTATTTTAGATTCATTTCTTTGGCATACCATTGACTTATCAATCTAGGACCGCGCCAGATTGCGGCTTCTTCTACAATACCTGGTTCGTTGGCCGCGTGATCACCGGGTTTAGGTGATTCCACTGCGTTCGTTTGTCATCAACGTGAGTCCTAACCTTCTAGATCCTAGCCTTTCTGTAGGGGACGCATCACAAGATTGGTGCCGTTCGTGTCAATATGTCCAAACCAATGGCACTTGAAGCCCTTGATATCTCTATTCCTAGTTTTAGGAGTTTCATGAGGGGTCTTAGAAGTGGACCTGGATGCATCAACAAGCTTGTTAGGGGTAAAAATGGAATTGCAGTTAGAGAAATTTCCAGGTGTGAGGCTAGAAGGGCTTGGTGTAGTCGCATTTCCTGTATCATGTGAGATTCTCCTTGGTGGGTTGCCCTTCCATGAAGGCGAGTTGGAAGCTTGGAAGATACGGTCTCCTCGCCTCAATTTCTTCCCCTTCTCAGCCTTGATGGCTAGTTCAAGAAGATCATGCATATCCAAGTAATGTTGGAGCTCCAAGGCTTCTTGAAGGTCGGGGTTGAGACCTCTAAGGAACCTTGCCATGGTAGCCTCACTATCTTCTTGAATGTTCTCCCTCATCATGGCCATCTTGATCTCCTTGAAATAGTCCTCCACCCTCATGTTGCCTTGAGTGAGGGTTTGAAACTGAGAGTGGAGATCGCGGTTGTAGTGGCTTGGAACAAATCGCTTATGCATTAGTGCCTTGTGTTCACCATTTCGCCTCCGATTAGTCCTGGCTTGGTGGTCCCACCAAACTAGTGCGTAGTCGGTGAACTCAACCGTGGCAACCTTCACCTTTTGTTCCTCGATAAACTCATAGCAATCGACGACCATCTCGATGCGGCCTTCCCATTCCAACTAAGCCTCAGGGTCAATTTTGCCTTGGAACGTGCAGACTTGAATTTTACGTCCCTTCAGCTCGTTCTTAGACGTGTCCCTTTTAGGCCTCTCGGCTATTTCCACATCTTCACCAGCCGAGAGTACGCCTCATAGTTTGCTCCTTTGGTGCCATGGTTATTTCGGTTGCGAGATCGAGAACGAGAGCCCCTTGTGAAGCTCTTGGATAGCTCGTCTAAGCGGTTGTGCCTCTCCGCCATTTGTTGCTCACTAATCCGCTTTAGCTCGTTTTTCATGGCGGTGAACATCAATGAGTAGTCAGTGGTCGGATGAGCTTGCTCCATGACTGTCGTTTGGTCCTGTAAAAGGTTAGTGAACAAGAAAATAGGACAAATATAATCTCAATTCACTCCCTTAGTGTTTTCACTCTCACTCATTTTTCCACTCAAAATACTCCAATGATCTTACCAAAAATTCCTTACCCGTCGGATTGGGCAGTCGAGAAATGCCGCAAAGATCCTACAATTGTCACCGAGCTTTTCCCCAAGAGTAATCAAGGAAACAAGATACGGATTTCCTTGGATTTTTCCACAACATACTCCAATGTATGTTGTTGGGCTAGTGCCAGCCAAAAGAGAAGCCCAATGGCTGGCCGGATTTCCTTCAAGTTTTTCCAAGCTTTACAAGGTCATAGTCACGGCTGCAAATTGCCTTAAGTCATTGTTTACATTCAGTTTTATGATGATTAATAAAAACACTTGAGAATTCTCTCAAAGCTTCATTGAAGCATCCTTGAGTATTTTAGATTCATTTCTTTGGCATACCATTGACTTATCAATCTAGGACCGCGCCAGATTGCGGCGTCTTCTACAATACCTGGTTCGTTGGCCGCGTGATCACCGGGTTTAGGTGATTCCACTGCGTTCGTTTGTCATCAACGTGAGTCCCAACCTTCTAGATCCCAGCCTTTCTGTACGGGTTGCATCACAAGGTTGGTGCCGTTCGTATCAATATGTCCAACCATTGGCACTTGAAGCCCTTGATATCTCTACTCCTAGTTTTAGGAGTTTCATGAGTGGTCTTAGAAGTGGACCTGGATGCATCAACAAGCTTATTAGGGGTAAAATTGGAATTGCGGTTAGAGATTTTACCAGGTGTGCGGCTAGAAGGGCTTGGTGCAGTCGCATTTCCAGTATCATGTGATGTTCTCCTTGGTGGGTTGCCCTTCTATGAAGGAGAGTTGGATGCTTAGAACGTACGGCCTCCTCGCCTCAATTTCTTCCCCCTCTCGGCCTTGATGGCTAGTTCAAGAAGATCATGCATGTCCAAGTAATGTTGGAGCTCCAAGGCTTCTTGAAGGACGGGGTTGAGACCTCTAAGGAACCTTGTCATGGTAGCCACACTATCTTCTTGAATGTTCGCCCTCATCATGGCCATCTTGATCTCCTTGGAGTAGTCCTCCACACTCATGTTGCCTTGAGTGAGGGTTTGAAGCTGAGAGTGGAGATCGCGGTTGTAGTGGCTTGGAACAAACCGCTTATGCATTAGTGCCTTGAGTTTACCATTTCGCCTCCAATTAGTCCTGACTTGGTCCCACCAAACTAGTGCGCAGTCGGTGAACTCAACAATGGCAACCTTCACCTTTTGTTCCTCGCTAAACTCATAGCAATCGAAGACCATCTCGATGCGGCCTTCCCATTCCAACTAAGCCTCAGGGTCACTTTTCCCTCGTAACGTAGAGACTTGAATTTTAAGTCCCTTGAGCTCGTTCTTAGACGTGTCCCTTTTAGGCCTCTAGGCTCTTACCACATCTTCACTGGCCGAGAGTACTCCTCATAGTTTGCTCCTTTGGTGCCATGGTTACTTCGGTTGCGAGATCGAGAATGGGGGCCCCTTGTGAAGCCCTTGGAGAGCTCATCAAAGCGGTTGTGCCTCTCCTCCATTTGTTACACACTAATCCGCTTAAGCTCGTTTTTCATGGCGGTGAACATCATTGAGTAGTCAGTGGTCGGATGAGCTTGCTCCATGACTGTCATTTGGTCCTGCAAAAGGGTAGTGAACAAGAAAATAGGACAAATATAATCTCACTTCACTCCCTGAGTGTTTTCACTCTCCCTCGTTTTCCCACTCAAAATACTCCAATGATCTTACCAAAAATTCCTTACCCGTCGGATTGGGTAGTCGAGAAATGCCGCAAAGATCCAACAATTGTCACCATGCTTTTCCACAAGAGTAATCAAGGAAACAAGACCCGGATTTCCTTGGATTTTTCCACAACATACTCCAATGTATGTTGCTGGGCTAGTGCCGGCCAAAAGAGAAGCCCAAGGGCTGGCCGGACTTCAAGTTTTTCCAAGCTTTACTAGGTCTTAGTCACGGCTACAAATAGCCTTAAGTCATTGTTTACATTCAGTTTTATGATGATTAATAAAAACACTTGAGAATTCACTCAAAGCTTCATTGAAGCGTCCTTGAGTATTTTAGAATCATTTCTTTGTTATACCATTGACTTATCAATCTAGGACCGCGCCAGATTGCGGCGTCTTCTACAATACCTGGTTCGTTGGCCGCGTGATCACCGGGTTTAGGTGATTCCACTGCGTTCGTTTGTCATCAACGTGAGTCCCAACCTTCTAGATCCTAGCCTTTCTGTACGGGTTGCATCACAAGGTTGGTGCCGTTCGTATCAATATGTCCAACCATTGGCACTTGAAGCCCTTGATATCTCTACTCCTAGTTTTAGGAGTTTCATGAGGGGTCTTAGAAGTGGACCTGGATGCATCAACAAGCTTGTTAGGGGTAAAAATGGAATTGCAGTTAGAGAAATTTCCAGGTGTGAGGCTAGAAGGGCTTGGTGTAGTCGCATTTCCTGTATCATGTGAGATTCTCCTTGGTGGGTTGCCCTTCCATGAAGGCGAGTTGGAAGCTTGGAAGATACGGTCTCCTCGCCTCAATAGCCTTGATGGCTAGTTCAAGAAGATCATGCATATCCAAGTAATGTTGGAGCTCCAAGGCTTCTTGAAGGTCGGGGTTGAGACCTCTAAGGAACCTTGCCATGGTAGCCTCACTATCTTCTTGAATGTTCTCCCTCATCATGGCCATCTTGATCTCCTTGAAATAGTCCTCCACCCTCATGTTGCCTTGAGTGAGGGTTTGAAACTGAGAGTGGAGATCGCGGTTGTAGTGGCTTGGAACAAATCGCTTATGCATTAGTGCCATGTGTTCACCATTTCGCCTCCGATTAGTCCTGACTTGGTGGTCCCACCAAACTAGTGCGTAGTCGGTGAACTCAACCGTGGCAACCTTCACCTTTTGTTCCTCGATAAACTCATAGCAATCGACGACCATCTCGATGCGGCCTTCCCATTCCAACTAAGCCTCAGGGTCAATTTTGCCTTGGAACGTGCAGACCTGAATTTTACGTCCCTTCAGCTCGTTCTTAGACGTGTCCCTTTTAGGCCTCTCGGCTATTTCCACATCTTCACCAGCCGAGAGTACGCCTCATAGTTTGCTCCTTTGGTGCCATGGTTATTTCGGTTGCGAGATCGAGATCGAGAACGAGAGCCCCTTGTGAAGCTCTTGGATAGCTCGTCTAAGCGGTTGTGCCTCTCCGCCATTTGTTGCTCACTAATCCGCTTTAGCTCGTTTTTCATGGCGGTGAACATCAATGAGTAGTCAGTGGTCGGATGAGCTTGCTCCATGACTGTCGTTTGGTCCTGTAAAAGGTTAGTGAACAAGAAAATAGGACAAATATAATCTCAATTCACACCCTTAGTGTTTTCACTCTCTCTCATTTTTCCACTCAAAATACTCCAATGATCTTACCAAAAATTCCTTACCCGTCGGATTGGGCAGTCGAGAAATGCCGCAAAGATCCTACAATTGTCACCAAGCTTTTCCCCAAGAGTAATCAAGGAAACAAGATACGGATTTCCTTGGATTTTTCCACAACATACTCCAATGTATGTTGTTGGGCTAGTGCCAGCCATAAGAGAAGCCCAATGGCTGGCCGGATTTCCTTCAAGTTTTTCCAAGCTTTACAAGGTCATAGTCACGGCTGCAAATTGCCTTAAGTCATTGTTTACATTCAGTTTTATGATGATTAATAAACACTTGAGAATTCTCTCAAAGCTTCATTGAAGCATCCTTGAGTATTTTAGATTCATTTCTTTGGCATACCATTGACTTATCAATCTAGGACCGCGCCAGATTGCGGCGTCTTCTACAATACCTGGTTCGTTGGCCGCGTGATCACCGGGTTTAGGTGATTCCACTGCGTTCGTTTGTCATCAACGTGAGTCCCAACCTTCTAGATCCTAGCCTTTCTGTACGGGTTGCATCACAAGGTTGGTGCCGTTCGTATCAATATGTCCAACCATTGGCACTTGAAGCCCTTGATATCTCTACTCCTAGTTTTAGGAGTTTCATGAGTGGTCTTAGAAGTGGACCTGGATGCATCAACAAGCTTATTAGGGGTAAAATTGGAATTGCGGTTAGAGATTTTACCAGGTGTGCGGCTAGAAGGGCTTGGTGTAGTCGCATTTCCAGTATCATGTGATGTTCTCCTTGGTGGGTTGCCCTTCTATGAAGGAGAGTTGGATGCTTAGAAGGTACGGCCTCCTCGCCTCAATTTCTTCCCCCTCTCGGCCTTGATGGCTAGTTCAAGAAGATCATGCATGTCCAAGTAATGTTGGAGCTCCAAGGCTTCTTGAAGGACGGGGTTGAGACCTCTAAGGAACCTTGTCATGGTAGCCACACTATCTTCTTGAATGTTCGCCCTCATCATGGCCATCTTGATCTCCTTGGAGTAGTCCTCCACACTCATGTTGCCTTGAGTGAGGGTTTGAAGCTGAGAGTGGAGATCGCGGTTGTAGTGGCTTGGAACAAACCGCTTATGCATTAGTGCCTTGAGTTTACCATTTCGCCTCCAATTAGTCCTGACTTGGTCCCACCAAACTAGTGCGCAGTCGGTGAACTCAACAATGGCAACCTTCACCTTTTGTTCCTCGCTAAACTCATAGCAATCGAAGACCATCTCGATGCGGCCTTCCCATTCCAACTAAGCCTCAGGGTCACTTTTCCCTCGTAACGTAGAGACTTGAATTTTAAGTCCCTTGAGCTCGTTCTTAGACGTGTCCCTTTTAGGCCTCTAGGCTCTTACCACATCTTCACTGGCCGAGAGTACTCCTCATAGTTTGCTCCTTTGGTGCCATGGTTACTTCGGTTGCGAGATCGAGAATGGGGGCCCCTTGTGAAGCCCTTGGAGAGCTCATCAAAGCGGTTGTGCCTCTCCTCCATTTGTTACACACTAATCCGCTTAAGCTCGTTTTTCATGGCGGTGAACATCATTGAGTAGTCAGTGGTCGGATGAGCTTGCTCCATGACTGTCATTTGGTCCTGCAAAAGGTTAGTGAACAAGAAAATAGGACAAATATAATCTCACTTCACTCCCTGAGTGTTTTCACTCTCCCTCGTTTTCCCACTCAAAATACTCCAATGATCTTACCAAAAATTCCTTACCCGTCGGATTGGGTAGTCGAGAAATGCCGCAAAAATCCAACAATTGTCACCATGCTTTTCCACAAGAGTAATCAAGGAAACAAGACCCGGATTTCCTTGGATTTTTCCACAACATACTCCAATGTATGTTGCTGGGCTAGTGCCGGCCAAAAGAGAAGCCCAAGGGCTGGCCGGACTTCAAGTTTTTCCAAGCTTTACTAGGTCTTAGTCACGGCTACAAATAGCCTTAAGTCATTGTTTACATTCAGTTTTATGATGATTAATAAAAACACTTGAGAATTCTCTCAAAGCTTCATTGAAGCGTCCTTGAGTATTTTAGATTCATTTCTTTGTCATACCATTGACTTATCAATCTAGGACCGCGCCAGATTGCGGCGTCTTCTACAATACCTGGTTCGTTGGCCGCGTGATCACCGGGTTTAGGTGATTCCACTGCGTTCGTTTGTCATCAACCTGAGTCCCAACCTTCTAGATCCTAGACTTTCTGTACGGGTTGCATCACAAGGTTGGTGCCGTTCGTATCAATATGTCCAACCATTGGCACTTGAAGCCCTTGATATCTCTACTCCTAGTTTTAGGAGTTTCATGAGGGGTCTTAGAAGTGGACCTGGATGCATCAACAAGCTTGTTAGGGGTAAAAATAGAATTGCAGTTAGAGAAATTTCCAGGTGTGAGGCTAGAAGGGCTTGGTGTAGTCGCATTTCCTGTATCATGTGAGATTCTCCTTGGTGGGTTGCCCTTCCATGAAGGCGAGTTGGAAGCTTGGAAGATACGGTCTCCTCGCCTCAATAGCCTTGATGGCTAGTTCAAGAAGATCATGCATATCCAAGTAATGTTGGAGCTCCAAGGCTTCTTGAAGGTCGGGGTTGAGACCTCTAAGGAACCTTGCCATGGTAGCCTCACTATCTTCTTGAATGTTCTCCCTCATCATGGCCATCTTGATCTCCTTGAAATAGTCCTCCACCCTCATGTTGCCTTGAGTGAGGGTTTGAAACTGAGAGTGGAGATCGCGGTTGTAGTGGCTTGGAACAAATCGCTTATGCATTAGTGCCTTGTGTTCACCATTTCGCCTCCGATTAGTCCTGACTTGGTGGTCCCACCAAACTAGTGCGTAGTCGGTGAACTCAACCGTGGCAACCTTCACCTTTTGTTCCTCGATAAACTCATAGCAATCGACGACCATCTCGATGCGGCCTTCCCATTCCAACTAAGCCTCAGGGTCAATTTTGCCTTGGAACGTGCAGACTTGAATTTTACGTCCCTTCAGCTCGTTCTTAGACGTGTCCCTTTTAGGCCTCTCGGCTATTTCCACATCTTCACCAGCCGAGAGTACTCCTCATAGTTTGCTCCTTTGGTGCCATGGTTATTTCGGTTGCGAGATCGAGAACGAGAGCCCCTTGTGAAGCTCTTGGATAGCTCGTCTAAGCGGTTGTGCCTCTCCGCCATTTGTTGCTCACTAATCCGCTTTAGCTCGTTTTTCATGGCGGAGAACATCAATGAGTAGTCAGTGGTCGGATGAGCTTGCTCCATGACTGTCGTTTGGTCCTGTAAAAGGTTAGTGAACAAGAAAATAGGACAAATATAATCTCAATTCACTCCCTTAGTGTTTTCACTCTCACTCATTTTTCCACTCAAAATACTCCAATGATCTTACCAAAAATTCCTTACCCGTCGGATTGGGCAGTCGAGAAATGCCGCAAAGATCCTACAATTGTCACCAAGCTTTTCCCCAAGAGTAATCAAGGAAACAAGATACGGATTTCCTTGGATTTTTCCACAACATACTCCAATGTATGTTGTTGGGCTAGTGCCAGCCATAAGAGAAGCCCAATGGCTGGCCGGATTTCCTTCAAGTTTTTCCAAGCTTTACAAGGTCATAGTCACGGCTGCAAATTGCCTTAAGTCATTGTTTACATTCAGTTTTATGATGATTAATAAACACTTGAGAATTCTCTCAAAGCTTCATTGAAGCATCCTTGAGTATTTTAGATTCATTTCTTTGGCATACCATTGACTTATCAATCTAGGACCGCGCCAGATTGCGGCGTCTTCTACAATACCAGGTTCGTTGGCCGCGTGATCACCGGGTTTAGGTGATTCCACTGCGTTCGTTTGTCATCAACGTGAGTCCCAACCTTCTAGATCCTAGCCTTTCTGTACGGGTTGCATCACAAGGTTGGTGCCGTTCGTATCAATATGTCCAACCATTGGCACTTGAAGCCCTTGATATCTCTACTCCTAGTTTTAGGAGTTTCATGAGTGGTCTTAGAAGTGGACCTGGATGCATCAACAAGCTTATTAGGGGTAAAATTGGAATTGCGGTTAGAGATTTTACCAGGTGTGCGGCTAGAAGGGCTTGGTGTAGTCGCATTTCCAGTATCATGTGATGTTCTCCTTGGTGGGTTGCCCTTCTATGAAGGAGAGTTGGATGCTTAGAAGGTACGGCCTCCTCGCCTCAATTTCTTCCCCCTCTCGGCCTTGATGGCTAGTTCAAGAAGATCATGCATGTCCAAGTAATGTTGGAGCTCCAAGGCTTCTTGAAGGACGGGGTTGAGACCTCTAAGGAACCTTGTCATGGTAGCCACACTATCTTCTTGAATGTTCGCCCTCATCATGGCCATCTTGATCTCCTTGGAGTAGTCCTCCACACTCATGTTGCCTTGAGTGAGGGTTTGAAGCTGAGAGTGGAGATCGCGGTTGTAGTGGCTTGGAACAAACCGCTTATGCATTAGTGCCTTGAGTTTACCATTTCGCCTCCAATTAGTCCTGACTTGGTCCCACCAAACTAGTGCGCAGTCGGTGAACTCAACAATGGCAACCTTCACCTTTTGTTCCTCGCTAAACTCATAGCAATCGAAGACCATCTCGATGCGGCCTTCCCATTCCAACTAAGCCTCAGGGTCACTTTTCCCTCGTAACGTAGAGACTTGAATTTTAAGTCCCTTGAGCTCGTTCTTAGACGTGTCCCTTTTAGGCCTCTAGGCTCTTACCACATCTTCACTGGCCGAGAGTATCCTCATAGTTTGCTCCTTTGGTGCCATGGTTACTTCGGTTGCGAGATCGAGAATGGGGGCCCCTTGTGAAGCCCTTGGAGAGCTCATCAAAGCGGTTGTGCCTCTCCTCCATTTGTTACACACTAATCCGCTTAAGCTCGTTTTTCATGGCGGTGAACATCATTGAGTAGTCAGTGGTCGGATGAGCTTGCTCCATGACTGTCATTTGGTCCTGCAAAAGGTTAGTGAACAAGAAAATAGGACAAATATAATCTCACTTCACTCCCTGAGTGTTTTCACTCTCCCTCATTTTCCCACTCAAAATACTCCAATGATCTTACCAAAAATTCCTTACCCGTCGTATTGGGTAGTCGAGAAATGCCGCAAAGATCCAACAATTGTCACCATGCTTTTCCACAAGAGTAATCAAGGAAACAAGACCCGGATTTCCTTGGATTTTTCCACAACATACTCCAATGTATGTTGCTGGGCTAGTGCCGGCCAAAAGAGAAGCCCAAGGGCTGGCCGGACTTCAAGTTTTTCCAAGCTTTACTAGGTCTTAGTCACGGCTACAAATAGCCTTAAGTCATTGTTTACATTCAGTTTTATGATGATTAATAAAAACACTTGAGAATTCTCTCAAAGCTTCATTGAAGCGTCCTTGAGTATTTTAGATTCATTTCTTTGTCATACCATTGACTTATCAATCTAGGACCGCGCCAGATTGCGGCGTCTTCTACAATACCTGGTTCGTTGGCCGCGTGATCACCGGGTTTAGGTGATTCCACTGCGTTCGTTTGTCATCAACCTGAGTCCCAACCTTCTAGATCCTAGCCTTTCTGTACGGGTTGCATCACAAGGTTGGTGCCGTTCGTATCAATATGTCCAACCATTGGCACTTGAAGCCCTTGATATCTCTACTCCTAGTTTTAGGAGTTTCATGAGGGGTCTTAGAAGTGGACCTGGATGCATCAACAAGCTTGTTAGGGGTAAAAATGGAATTGCAGTTAGAGAAATTTCCAGGTGTGAGGCTAGAAGGGCTTGGTGTAGTCGCATTTCCTGTATCATGTGAGATTCTCCTTGGTGGGTTGCCCTTCCATGAAGGCGAGTTGGAAGCTTGGAAGATACGGTCTCCTCGCCTCAATAGCCTTGATGGCTAGTTCAAGAAGATCATGCATATCCAAGTAATGTTGGAGCTCCAAGGCTTCTTGAAGGTCGGGGTTGAGACCTCTAAGGAACCTTGCCATGGTAGCCTCACTATCTTCTTGAATGTTCTCCCTCATCATGGCCATCTTGATCTCCTTGAAATAGTCCTCCACCCTCATGTTGCCTTGAGTGAGGGTTTGAAACTGAGAGTGGAGATCGCGGTTGTAGTGGCTTGGAACAAATCGCTTATGCATTAGTGCCTTGTGTTCACCATTTCGCCTCCGATTAGTCCTGACTTGGTGGTCCCACCAAACTAGTGCGTAGTCGGTGAACTCAACCGTGGCAACCTTCACCTTTTGTTCCTCGATAAACTCATAGCAATCGACGACCATCTCGATGCGGCCTTCCCATTCCAACTAAGCCTCAGGGTCAATTTTGCCTTGGAACGTGCAGACTTGAATTTTACGTCCCTTCAGCTCGTTCTTAGACGTGTCCCTTTTAGGCCTCTCGGCTATTTCCACATCTTCACCAGCCGAGAGTACTCCTCATAGTTTGCTCCTTTGGTGCCATGGTTATTTCGGTTGCGAGATCGAGAACGAGAGCCCCTTGTGAAGCTCTTGGATAGCTCGTCAAAGCGGTTGTGCCTCTCCTCCATTTGTTACACACTAATCCGCTTAAGCTCGTTTTTCATGGCGGTGAACATCATTGAGTAGTCAGTGGTCGGATGAGCTTGCTCCATGACTGTCGTTTGGTCCTGCAAAAGGTTAGTGAACAAGAAAATAGGACAAATATAATCTCACTTCACTCCCTGAGTGTTTTCACTCTCCCTCGTTTTCCCACTCAAAATACTCCAATGATCTTACCAAAAATTCCTTACCCGTCGGATTGGGTAGTCGAGAAATGCCGCAAAGATCCAACAATTGTCACCATGCTTTTCCACAAGAGTAATCAAGGAAACAAGACCCGGATTTCCTTGGATTTTTCCACAACATACTCCAATGTATGTTGCTGGGCTAGTGCCGGCCAAAAGAGAAGCCCAAGGGCTGGCCGGACTTCAAGTTTTTCCAAGCTTTACTAGGTCTTAGTCACGGCTACAAATAGCCTTAAGTCATTGTTTACATTCAGTTTTATGATGATTAATAAAAACACTTGAGAATTCTCTCAAAGCTTCATTGAAGCGTCCTTGAGTATTTTAGATTCATTTCTTTGTCATACCATTGACTTATCAATCTAGGACCGCGCCAGATTGCGGCGTCTTCTACAATACCTGGTTCGTTGGCCGCGTGATCACCGGGTTTAGGTGATTCCACTGCGTTCGTTTGTCATCAACCTGAGTCCCAACCTTCTAGATCCTAGCCTTTCTGTACGGGTTGCATCACAAGGTTGGTGCCGTTCGTATCAATATGTCCAACCATTGGCACTTGAAGCCCTTGATATCTCTACTCCTAGTTTTAGGAGTTTCATGAGGGGTCTTAGAAGTGGACCTGGATGCATCAACAAGCTTGTTAGGGGTAAAAATGGAATTGCAGTTAGAGAAATTTCCAGGTGTGAGGCTAGAAGGGCTTGGTGTAGTCGCATTTCCTGTATCATGTGAGATTCTCCTTGGTGGGTTGCCCTTCCATGAAGGCGAGTTGGAAGCTTGGAAGATACGGTCTCCTCGCCTCAATAGCCTTGATGGCTAGTTCAAGAAGATCATGCATATCCAAGTAATGTTGGAGCTCCAAGGCTTCTTGAAGGTCGGGGTTGAGACCTCTAAGGAACCTTGCCATGGTAGCCTCACTATCTTCTTGAATGTTCTCCCTCATCATGGCCATCTTGATCTCCTTGAAATAGTCCTCCACCCTCATGTTGCCTTGAGTGAGGGTTTGAAACTGAGAGTGGAGATCGCGGTTGTAGTGGCTTGGAACAAATCGCTTATGCATTAGTGCCTTGTGTTCACCATTTCGCCTCCGATTAGTCCTGACTTGGTGGTCCCACCAAACTAGTGCGTAGTCGGTGAACTCAACCGTGGCAACCTTCACCTTTTGTTCCTCGATAAACTCATAGCAATCGACGACCATCTCGATGCGGCCTTCCCATTCCAACTAAGCCTCAGGGTCAATTTTGCCTTGGAACGTGCAGACTTGAATTTTACGTCCCTTCAGCTCGTTCTTAGACGTGTCCCTTTTAGGCCTCTCGGCTATTTCCACATCTTCACCAGCCGAGAGTACTCCTCATAGTTTGCTCCTTTGGTGCCATGGTTATTTCGGTTGCGAGATCGAGAACGAGAGCCCCTTGTGAAGCTCTTGGATAGCTCGTCAAAGCGGTTGTGCCTCTCCTCCATTTGTTACACACTAATCCGCTTAAGCTCGTTTTTCATGGCGGTGAACATCATTGAGTAGTCAGTGGTCGGATGAGCTTGCTCCATGACTGTCGTTTGGTCCTGCAAAAGGTTAGTGAACAAGAAAATAGGACAAATATAATCTCACTTCACTCCCTGAGTGTTTTCACTCTCCCTCGTTTTCCCACTCAAAATACTCCAATGATCTTACCAAAAATTCCTTACCCGTCGGATTGGGTAGTCGAGAAATGCCGCAAAGATCCAACAATTGTCACCATGCTTTTCCACAAGAGTAATCAAGGAAACAAGACCCGGATTTCCTTGGATTTTTCCACAACATACTCCAATGTATGTTGCTGGGCTAGTGCCGGCCAAAAGAGAAGCCCAAGGGCTGGCCGGACTTCAAGTTTTTCCAAGCTTTACTAGGTCTTAGTCACGGCTACAAATAGCCTTAAGTCATTGTTTACATTCAGTTTTATGATGATTAATAAAAACACTTGAGAATTCTCTCAAAGCTTCATTGAAGCGTCCTTGAGTATTTTAGATTCATTTCTTTGTCATACCATTGACTTATCAATCTAGGACCGCGCCAGATTGCGGCGTCTTCTACAATACCTGGTTCGTTGGCCGCGTGATCACCGGGTTTAGGTGATTCCACTGCGTTCGTTTGTCATCAACCTGAGTCCCAACCTTCTAGATCCTAGCCTTTCTGTACGGGTTGCATCACAAGGTTGGTGCCGTTCGTATCAATATGTCCAACCATTGGCACTTGAAGCCCTTGATATCTCTACTCCTAGTTTTAGGAGTTTCATGAGGGGTCTTAGAAGTGGACCTGGATGCATCAACAAGCTTGTTAGGGGTAAAAATGGAATTGCAGTTAGAGAAATTTCCAGGTGTGAGGCTAGAAGGGCTTGGTGTAGTCGCATTTCCTGTATCATGTGAGATTCTCCTTGGTGGGTTGCCCTTCCATGAAGGCGAGTTGGAAGCTTGGAAGATACGGTCTCCTCGCCTCAATAGCCTTGATGGCTAGTTCAAGAAGATCATGCATATCCAAGTAATGTTGGAGCTCCAAGGCTTCTTGAAGGTCGGGGTTGAGACCTCTAAGGAACCTTGCCATGGTAGCCTCACTATCTTCTTGAATGTTCTCCCTCATCATGGCCATCTTGATCTCCTTGAAATAGTCCTCCACCCTCATGTTGCCTTGAGTGAGGGTTTGAAACTGAGAGTGGAGATCGCGGTTGTAGTGGCTTGGAACAAATCGCTTATGCATTAGTGCCTTGTGTTCACCATTTCGCCTCCGATTAGTCCTGACTTGGTGGTCCCACCAAACTAGTGCGTAGTCGGTGAACTCAACCGTGGCAACCTTCACCTTTTGTTCCTCGATAAACTCATAGCAATCGACGACCATCTCGATGCGGCCTTCCCATTCCAACTAAGCCTCAGGGTCAATTTTGCCTTGGAACGTGCAGACTTGAATTTTACGTCCCTTCAGCTCGTTCTTAGACGTGTCCCTTTTAGGCCTCTCGGCTATTTCCACATCTTCACCAGCCGAGAGTACTCCTCATAGTTTGCTCCTTTGGTGCCATGGTTATTTCGGTTGCGAGATCGAGAACGAGAGCCCCTTGTGAAGCTCTTGGATAGCTCGTCAAAGCGGTTGTGCCTCTCCTCCATTTGTTACACACTAATCCGCTTAAGCTCGTTTTTCATGGCGGTGAACATCATTGAGTAGTCAGTGGTCGGATGAGCTTGCTCCATGACTGTCGTTTGGTCCTGCAAAAGGTTAGTGAACAAGAAAATAGGACAAATATAATCTCACTTCACTCCCTGAGTGTTTTCACTCTCCCTCGTTTTCCCACTCAAAATACTCCAATGATCTTACCAAAAATTCCTTACCCGTCGGATTGGGTAGTCGAGAAATGCCGCAAAGATCCAACAATTGTCACCATGCTTTTCCACAAGAGTAATCAAGGAAACAAGACCCGGATTTCCTTGGATTTTTCCACAACATACTCCAATGTATGTTGCTGGGCTAGTGCCGACCAAAAGAGAAGCCCAAGGGCTGGCCGGACTTCAAGTTTTTCCAAGCTTTACTAGGTCTTAGTCACGGCTACAAATAGCCTTAAGTCATTGTTTACATTCAGTTTTATGATGATTAATAAAAACACTTGAGAATTCTCTCAAAGCTTCATTGAAGCGTCCTTGAGTATTTTAGATTCATTTCTTTGTCATACCATTGACTTATCAATCTAGGACCGCGCCAGATTGCGGCGTCTTCTACAATACCTGGTTCGTTGGCCGCGTGATCACCGGGTTTAGGTGATTCCACTGCGTTCGTTTGTCATCAACCTGAGTCCCAACCTTCTAGATCCTAGCCTTTCTGTACGGGTTGCATCACAAGGTTGGTGCCGTTCGTATCAATATGTCCAACCATTGGCACTTGAAGCCCTTGATATCTCTACTCCTAGTTTTAGGAGTTTCATGAGGGGTCTTAGAAGTGGACCTGGATGCATCAACAAGCTTGTTAGGGGTAAAAATGGAATTGCAGTTAGAGAAATTTCCAGGTGTGAGGCTAGAAGGGCTTGGTGTAGTCGCATTTCCTGTATCATGTGAGATTCTCCTTGGTGGGTTGCCCTTCCATGAAGGCGAGTTGGAAGCTTGGAAGATACGGTCTCCTCGCCTCAATAGCCTTGATGGCTAGTTCAAGAAGATCATGCATATCCAAGTAATGTTGGAGCTCCAAGGCTTCTTGAAGGTCGGGGTTGAGACCTCTAAGGAACCTTGCCATGGTAGCCTCACTATCTTCTTGAATGTTCTCCCTCATCATGGCCATCTTGATCTCCTTGAAATAGTCCTCCACCCTCATGTTGCCTTGAGTGAGGGTTTGAAACTGAGAGTGGAGATCGCGGTTGTAGTGGCTTGGAACAAATCGCTTATGCATTAGTGCCTTGTGTTCACCATTTCGCCTCCGATTAGTCCTGACTTGGTGGTCCCACCAAACTAGTGCGTAGTCGGTGAACTCAACCGTGGCAACCTTCACCTTTTGTTCCTCGATAAACTCATAGCAATCGACGACCATCTCGATGCGGCCTTCCCATTCCAACTAAGCCTCAGGGTCAATTTTGCCTTGGAACGTGCAGACTTGAATTTTACGTCCCTTCAGCTCGTTCTTAGACGTGTCCCTTTTAGGCCTCTCGGCTATTTCCACATCTTCACCAGCCGAGAGTACTCCTCATAGTTTGCTCCTTTGGTGCCATGGTTATTTCGGTTGTGAGATCGAGAACGAGAGCCCCTTGTGAAGCTCTTGGATAGCTCGTCTAAGCGGTTGTGCCTCTCCGCCATTTGTTGCTCACTAATCCGCTTTAGCTCGTTTTTCATGGCGGTGAACATCAATGAGTAGTCAGTGGTCGGATGAGCTTGCTCCATGACTGTCGTTTGGTCCTGTAAAAGGTTAGTGAACAAGAAAATAGGACAAATATAATCTCAATTCACTCCCTTAGTGTTTTCACTCTCACTCATTTTTCCACTCAAAATACTCCAATGATCTTACCAAAAATTCCTTACCCGTCGGATTGGGCAGTCGAGAAATGCCGCAAAGATCCTACAATTGTCACCAAGCTTTTCCCCAAGAGTAATCAAGGAAACAAGATACGGATTTCCTTGGATTTTTCCACAACATACTCCAATGTATGTTGTTGGGCTAGTGCCAGCCATAAGAGAAGCCCAATGGCTGGCCGGATTTCCTTCAAGTTTTTCCAAGCTTTACAAGGTCATAGTCACGGCTGCAAATTGCCTTAAGTCATTGTTTACATTCAGTTTTATGATGATTAATAAACACTTGAGAATTCTCTCAAAGCTTCATTGAAGCATCCTTGAGTATTTTAGATTCATTTCTTTGGCATACCATTGACTTATCAATCTAGGACCGCGCCAGATTGCGGCGTCTTCTACAATACCTGGTTCGTTGGCCGCGTGATCACCGGGTTTAGGTGATTCCACTGCGTTCGTTTGTCATCAACGTGAGTCCCAACCTTCTAGATCCTAGCCTTTCTGTACGGGTTGCATCACAAGGTTGGTGCCGTTCGTATCAATATGTCCAACCATTGGCACTTGAAGCCCTTGATATCTCTACTCCTAGTTTTAGGAGTTTCATGAGTGGTCTTAGAAGTGGACCTGGATGCATCAACAAGCTTATTAGGGGTAAAATTGGAATTGCGGTTAGAGATTTTACCAGGTGTGCGGCTAGAAGGGCTTGATGTAGTCGCATTTCCAGTATCATGTGATGTTCTCCTTGGTGGGTTGCCCTTCTATGAAGGAGAGTTGGATGCTTAGAAGGTACGGCCTCCTCGCCTCAATTTCTTCCCCCTCTCGGCCTTGATGGCTAGTTCAAGAAGATCATGCATGTCCAAGTAATGTTGGAGCTCCAAGGCTTCTTGAAGGACGGGGTTGAGACCTCTAAGGAACCTTGTCATGGTAGCCACACTATCTTCTTGAATGTTCGCCCTCATCATGGCCATCTTGATCTCCTTGGAGTAGTCCTCCACACTCATGTTGCCTTGAGTGAGGGTTTGAAGCTGAGAGTGGAGATCGCGGTTGTAGTGGCTTGGAACAAACCGCTTATGCATTAGTGCCTTGAGTTTACCATTTCGCCTCCAATTAGTCCTGACTTGGTCCCACCAAACTAGTGCGCAGTCGGTGAACTCAACAATGGCAACCTTCACCTTTTGTTCCTCGCTAAACTCATAGCAATCGAAGACCATCTCGATGCGGCCTTCCCATTCCAACTAAGCCTCAGGGTCACTTTTCCCTCGTAACGTAGAGACTTGAATTTTAAGTCCCTTGAGCTCGTTCTTAGACGTGTCCCTTTTAGGCCTCTAGGCTCTTACCACATCTTCACTGGCCGAGAGTATCCTCATAGTTTGCTCCTTTGGTGCCATGGTTACTTCGGTTGCGAGATCGAGAATGGGGGCCCCTTGTGAAGCCCTTGGAGAGCTCATCAAAGCGGTTGTGCCTCTCCTCCATTTGTTACACACTAATCCGCTTAAGCTCGTTTTTCATGGCGGTGAACATCATTGAGTAGTCAGTGGTCGGATGAGCTTGCTCCATGACTGTCATTTGGTCCTGCAAAAGGTTAGTGAACAAGAAAATAGGACAAATATAATCTCACTTCACTCCCTGAGTGTTTTCACTCTCCCTCATTTTCCCACTCAAAATACTCCAATGATCTTACCAAAAATTCCTTACCCGTCGTATTGGGTAGTCGAGAAATGCCGCAAAGATCCAACAATTGTCACCATGCTTTTCCACAAGAGTAATCAAGGAAACAAGACCCGGATTTCCTTGGATTTTTCCACAACATACTCCAATGTATGTTGCTGGGCTAGTGCCGGCCAAAAGAGAAGCCCAAGGGCTGGCCGGACTTCAAGTTTTTCCAAGCTTTACTAGGTCTTAGTCACGGCTACAAATAGCCTTAAGTCATTGTTTACATTCAGTTTTATGATGATTAATAAAAACACTTGAGAATTCTCTCAAAGCTTCATTGAAGCGTCCTTGAGTATTTTAGATTCATTTCTTTGTCATACCATTGACTTATCAATCTAGGACCGCGCCAGATTGCGGCGTCTTCTACAATACCTGGTTCGTTGGCCGCGTGATCACCGGGTTTAGGTGATTCCACTGCGTTCGTTTGTCATCAACCTGAGTCCCAACCTTCTAGATCCTAGCCTTTCTGTACGGGTTGCATCACAAGGTTGGTGCCGTTCGTATCAATATGTCCAACCATTGGCACTTGAAGCCCTTGATATCTCTACTCCTAGTTTTAGGAGTTTCATGAGGGGTCTTAGAAGTGGACCTGGATGCATCAACAAGCTTGTTAGGGGTAAAAATGGAATTGCAGTTAGAGAAATTTCCAGGTGTGAGGCTAGAAGGGCTTGGTGTAGTCGCATTTCCTGTATCATGTGAGATTCTCCTTGGTGGGTTGCCCTTCCATGAAGGCGAGTTGGAAGCTTGGAAGATACGGTCTCCTCGCCTCAATAGCCTTGATGGCTAGTTCAAGAAGATCATGCATATCCAAGTAATGTTGGAGCTCCAAGGCTTCTTGAAGGTCGGGGTTGAGACCTCTAAGGAACCTTGCCATGGTAGCCTCACTATCTTCTTGAATGTTCTCCCTCATCATGGCCATCTTGATCTCCTTGAAATAGTCCTCCACCCTCATGTTGCCTTGAGTGAGGGTTTGAAACTGAGAGTGGAGATCGCGGTTGTAGTGGCTTGGAACAAATCGCTTATGCATTAGTGCCTTGTGTTCACCATTTCGCCTCCGATTAGTCCTGACTTGGTGGTCCCACCAAACTAGTGCGTAGTCGGTGAACTCAACCGTGGCAACCTTCACCTTTTGTTCCTCGATAAACTCATAGCAATCGACGACCATCTCGATGCGGCCTTCCCATTCCAACTAAGCCTCAGGGTCAATTTTGCCTTGGAACGTGCAGACTTGAATTTTACGTCCCTTCAGCTCGTTCTTAGACGTGTCCCTTTTAGGCCTCTCGGCTATTTCCACATCTTCACCAGCCGAGAGTACTCCTCATAGTTTGCTCCTTTGGTGCCATGGTTATTTCGGTTGCGAGATCGAGAACGAGAGCCCCTTGTGAAGCTCTTGGATAGCTCGTCAAAGCGGTTGTGCCTCTCCTCCATTTGTTACACACTAATCCGCTTAAGCTCGTTTTTCATGGCGGTGAACATCATTGAGTAGTCAGTGGTCGGATGAGCTTGCTCCATGACTGTCGTTTGGTCCTGCAAAAGGTTAGTGAACAAGAAAATAGGACAAATATAATCTCACTTCACTCCCTGAGTGTTTTCACTCTCCCTCGTTTTCCCACTCAAAATACTCCAATGATCTTACCAAAAATTCCTTACCCGTCGGATTGGGTAGTCGAGAAATGCCGCAAAGATCCAACAATTGTCACCATGCTTTTCCACAAGAGTAATCAAGGAAACAAGACCCGGATTTCCTTGGATTTTTCCACAACATACTCCAATGTATGTTGCTGGGCTAGTGCCGGCCAAAAGAGAAGCCCAAGGGCTGGCCGGACTTCAAGTTTTTCCAAGCTTTACTAGGTCTTAGTCACGGCTACAAATAGCCTTAAGTCATTGTTTACATTCAGTTTTATGATGATTAATAAAAACACTTGAGAATTCTCTCAAAGCTTCATTGAAGCGTCCTTGAGTATTTTAGATTCATTTCTTTGTCATACCATTGACTTATCAATCTAGGACCGCGCCAGATTGCGGCGTCTTCTACAATACCTGGTTCGTTGGCCGCGTGATCACCGGGTTTAGGTGATTCCACTGCGTTCGTTTGTCATCAACCTGAGTCCCAACCTTCTAGATCCTAGCCTTTCTGTACGGGTTGCATCACAAGGTTGGTGCCGTTCGTATCAATATGTCCAACCATTGGCACTTGAAGCCCTTGATATCTCTACTCCTAGTTTTAGGAGTTTCATGAGGGGTCTTAGAAGTGGACCTGGATGCATCAACAAGCTTGTTAGGGGTAAAAATGGAATTGCAGTTAGAGAAATTTCCAGGTGTGAGGCTAGAAGGGCTTGGTGTAGTCGCATTTCCTGTATCATGTGAGATTCTCCTTGGTGGGTTGCCCTTCCATGAAGGCGAGTTGGAAGCTTGGAAGATACGGTCTCCTCGCCTCAATAGCCTTGATGGCTAGTTCAAGAAGATCATGCATATCCAAGTAATGTTGGAGCTCCAAGGCTTCTTGAAGGTCGGGGTTGAGACCTCTAAGGAACCTTGCCATGGTAGCCTCACTATCTTCTTGAATGTTCTCCCTCATCATGGCCATCTTGATCTCCTTGAAATAGTCCTCCACCCTCATGTTGCCTTGAGTGAGGGTTTGAAACTGAGAGTGGAGATCGCGGTTGTAGTGGCTTGGAACAAATCGCTTATGCATTAGTGCCTTGTGTTCACCATTTCGCCTCCGATTAGTCCTGACTTGGTGGTCCCACCAAACTAGTGCGTAGTCGGTGAACTCAACCGTGGCAACCTTCACCTTTTGTTCCTCGATAAACTCATAGCAATCGACGACCATCTCGATGCGGCCTTCCCATTCCAACTAAGCCTCAGGGTCAATTTTGCCTTGGAACGTGCAGACTTGAATTTTACGTCCCTTCAGCTCGTTCTTAGACGTGTCCCTTTTAGGCCTCTCGGCTATTTCCACATCTTCACCAGCCGAGAGTACTCCTCATAGTTTGCTCCTTTGGTGCCATGGTTATTTCGGTTGCGAGATCGAGAACGAGAGCCCCTTGTGAAGCTCTTGGATAGCTCGTCAAAGCGGTTGTGCCTCTCCTCCATTTGTTACACACTAATCCGCTTAAGCTCGTTTTTCATGGCGGTGAACATCATTGAGTAGTCAGTGGTCGGATGAGCTTGCTCCATGACTGTCGTTTGGTCCTGCAAAAGGTTAGTGAACAAGAAAATAGGACAAATATAATCTCACTTCACTCCCTGAGTGTTTTCACTCTCCCTCGTTTTCCCACTCAAAATACTCCAATGATCTTACCAAAAATTCCTTACCCGTCGGATTGGGTAGTCGAGAAATGCCGCAAAGATCCAACAATTGTCACCATGCTTTTCCACAAGAGTAATCAAGGAAACAAGACCCGGATTTCCTTGGATTTTTCCACAACATACTCCAATGTATGTTGCTGGGCTAGTGCCGGCCAAAAGAGAAGCCCAAGGGCTGGCCGGACTTCAAGTTTTTCCAAGCTTTACTAGGTCTTAGTCACGGCTACAAATAGCCTTAAGTCATTGTTTACATTCAGTTTTATGATGATTAATAAAAACACTTGAGAATTCTCTCAAAGCTTCATTGAAGCGTCCTTGAGTATTTTAGATTCATTTCTTTGTCATACCATTGACTTATCAATCTAGGACCGCGCCAGATTGCGGCGTCTTCTACAATACCTGGTTCGTTGGCCGCGTGATCACCGGGTTTAGGTGATTCCACTGCGTTCGTTTGTCATCAACCTGAGTCCCAACCTTCTAGATCCTAGCCTTTCTGTACGGGTTGCATCACAAGGTTGGTGCCATTCGTATCAATATGTCCAACCATTGGCACTTGAAGCCCTTGATATCTCTACTCCTAGTTTTAGGAGTTTCATGAGGGGTCTTAGAAGTGGACCTGGATGCATCAACAAGCTTGTTAGGGGTAAAAATGGAATTGCAGTTAGAGAAATTTCCAGGTGTGAGGCTAGAAGGGCTTGGTGTAGTCGCATTTCCTGTATCATGTGAGATTCTCCTTGGTGGGTTGCCCTTCCATGAAGGCGAGTTGGAAGCTTGGAAGATACGGTCTCCTCACCTCAATAGCCTTGATGGCTAGTTCAAGAAGATCATGCATATCCAAGTAATGTTGGAGCTCCAAGGCTTCTTGAAGGTCGGGGTTGAGACCTCTAAGGAACCTTGCCA
Organism: Coffea arabica; assembly: GCF_036785885.1. NCBI lineage: Eukaryota > Viridiplantae > Streptophyta > Magnoliopsida > Gentianales > Rubiaceae > Coffea > Coffea arabica. The sequence goes on along the minus strand of NC_092315.1, from coordinate 29,514,989 downwards.
TGGTAGCCTCACTATCTTCTTGAATGTTCTCCCTCATCATGGCCATCTTGATCTCCTTGAAATAGTCCTCCACCCTCATGTTGCCTTGAGTGAGGGTTTGAAACTGAGAGTGGAGATCGCGGTTGTAGTGGCTTGGAACAAATCGCTTATGCATTAGTGCCTTGTGTTCACCATTTCGCCTCCGATTAGTCCTGACTTGGTGGTCCCACCAAACTAGTGCGTAGTCGGTGAACTCAACCGTGGCAACCTTCACCTTTTGTTCCTCGATAAACTCATAGCAATCGACGACCATCTCGATGCGGCCTTCCCATTCCAACTAAGCCTCAGGGTCAATTTTGCCTTGGAACGTGCAGACTTGAATTTTACGTCCCTTCAGCTCGTTCTTAGACGTGTCCCTTTTAGGCCTCTCGGCTATTTCCACATCTTCACCAGCCGAGAGTACTCCTCATAGTTTGCTCCTTTGGTGCCATGGTTATTTCGGTTGTGAGATCGAGAACGAGAGCCCCTTGTGAAGCTCTTGGATAGCTCGTCTAAGCGGTTGTGCCTCTCCGCCATTTGTTGCTCACTAATCCGCTTTAGCTCGTTTTTCATGGCGGTGAACATCAATGAGTAGTCAGTGGTCGGATGAGCTTGCTCCATGACTGTCGTTTGGTCCTGTAAAAGGTTAGTGAACAAGAAAATAGGACAAATATAATCTCAATTCACTCCCTTAGTGTTTTCACTCTCACTCATTTTTCCACTCAAAATACTCCAATGATCTTACCAAAAATTCCTTACCCGTCGGATTGGGCAGTCGAGAAATGCCGCAAAGATCCTACAATTGTCACCAAGCTTTTCCCCAAGAGTAATCAAGGAAACAAGATACGGATTTCCTTGGATTTTTCCACAACATACTCCAATGTATGTTGTTGGGCTAGTGCCAGCCATAAGAGAAGCCCAATGGCTGGCCGGATTTCCTTCAAGTTTTTCCAAGCTTTACAAGGTCATAGTCACGGCTGCAAATTGCCTTAAGTCATTGTTTACATTCAGTTTTATGATGATTAATAAACACTTGAGAATTCTCTCAAAGCTTCATTGAAGCATCCTTGAGTATTTTAGATTCATTTCTTTGGCATACCATTGACTTATCAATCTAGGACCGCGCCAGATTGCGGCGTCTTCTACAATACCTGGTTCGTTGGCCGCGTGATCACCGGGTTTAGGTGATTCCACTGCGTTCGTTTGTCATCAACGTGAGTCCCAACCTTCTAGATCCTAGCCTTTCTGTACGGGTTGCATCACAAGGTTGGTGCCGTTCGTATCAATATGTCCAACCATTGGCACTTGAAGCCCTTGATATCTCTACTCCTAGTTTTAGGAGTTTCATGAGTGGTCTTAGAAGTGGACCTGGATGCATCAACAAGCTTATTAGGGGTAAAATTGGAATTGCGGTTAGAGATTTTACCAGGTGTGCGGCTAGAAGGGCTTGGTGTAGTCGCATTTCCAGTATCATGTGATGTTCTCCTTGGTGGGTTGCCCTTCTATGAAGGAGAGTTGGATGCTTAGAAGGTACGGCCTCCTCGCCTCAATTTCTTCCCCCTCTCGGCCTTGATGGCTAGTTCAAGAAGATCATGCATGTCCAAGTAATGTTGGAGCTCCAAGGCTTCTTGAAGGACGGGGTTGAGACCTCTAAGGAACCTTGTCATGGTAGCCACACTATCTTCTTGAATGTTCGCCCTCATCATGGCCATCTTGATCTCCTTGGAGTAGTCCTCCACACTCATGTTGCCTTGAGTGAGGGTTTGAAGCTGAGAGTGGAGATCGCGGTTGTAGTGGCTTGGAACAAACCGCTTATGCATTAGTGCCTTGAGTTTACCATTTCGCCTCCAATTAGTCCTGACTTGGTCCCACCAAACTAGTGCGCAGTCGGTGAACTCAACAATGGCAACCTTCACCTTTTGTTCCTCGCTAAACTCATAGCAATCGAAGACCATCTCGATGCGGCCTTCCCATTCCAACTAAGCCTCAGGGTCACTTTTCCCTCGTAACGTAGAGACTTGAATTTTAAGTCCCTTGAGCTCGTTCTTAGACGTGTCCCTTTTAGGCCTCTACGCTCTTACCACATCTTCACTGGCCGAGAGTATCCTCATAGTTTGCTCCTTTGGTGCCATGGTTACTTCGGTTGCGAGATCGAGAATGGGGGCCCCTTGTGAAGCCCTTGGAGAGCTCATCAAAGCGGTTGTGCCTCTCCTCCATTTGTTACACACTAATCCGCTTAAGCTCGTTTTTCATGGCGGTGAACATCATTGAGTAGTCAGTGGTCGGATGAGCTTGCTCCATGACTGTCATTTGGTCCTGCAAAAGGTTAGTGAACAAGAAAATAGGACAAATATAATCTCACTTCACTCCCTGAGTGTTTTCACTCTCCCTCATTTTCCCACTCAAAATACTCCAATGATCTTACCAAAAATTCCTTACCCGTCGTATTGGGTAGTCGAGAAATGCCGCAAAGATCCAACAATTGTCACCATGCTTTTCCACAAGAGTAATCAAGGAAACAAGACCCGGATTTCCTTGGATTTTTCCACAACATACTCCAATGTATGTTGCTGGGCTAGTGCCGGCCAAAAGAGAAGCCCAAGGGCTGGCCGGACTTCAAGTTTTTCCAAGCTTTACTAGGTCTTAGTCACGGCTACAAATAGCCTTAAGTCATTGTTTACATTCAGTTTTATGATGATTAATAAAAACACTTGAGAATTCTCTCAAAGCTTCATTGAAGCGTCCTTGAGTATTTTAGATTCATTTCTTTGTCATACCATTGACTTATCAATCTAGGACCGCGCCAGATTGCGGCGTCTTCTACAATACCTGGTTCGTTGGCCGCGTGATCACCGGGTTTAGGTGATTCCACTGCGTTCGTTTGTCATCAACCTGAGTCCCAACCTTCTAGATCCTAGCCTTTCTGTACGGGTTGCATCACAAGGTTGGTGCCGTTCGTATCAATATGTCCAACCATTGGCACTTGAAGCCCTTGATATCTCTACTCCTAGTTTTAGGAGTTTCATGAGGGGTCTTAGAAGTGGACCTGGATGCATCAACAAGCTTGTTAGGGGTAAAAATGGAATTGCAGTTAGAGAAATTTCCAGGTGTGAGGCTAGAAGGGCTTGGTGTAGTCGCATTTCCTGTATCATGTGAGATTCTCCTTGGTGGGTTGCCCTTCCATGAAGGCGAGTTGGAAGCTTGGAAGATACGGTCTCCTCGCCTCAATAGCCTTGATGGCTAGTTCAAGAAGATCATGCATATCCAAGTAATGTTGGAGCTCCAAGGCTTCTTGAAGGTCGGGGTTGAGACCTCTAAGGAACCTTGCCATGGTAGCCTCACTATCTTCTTGAATGTTCTCCCTCATCATGGCCATCTTGATCTCCTTGAAATAGTCCTCCACCCTCATGTTGCCTTGAGTGAGGGTTTGAAACTGAGAGTGGAGATCGCGGTTGTAGTGGCTTGGAACAAATCGCTTATGCATTAGTGCCTTGTGTTCACCATTTCGCCTCCGATTAGTCCTGACTTGGTGGTCCCACCAAACTAGTGCGTAGTCGGTGAACTCAACCGTGGCAACCTTCACCTTTTGTTCCTCGATAAACTCATAGCAATCGACGACCATCTCGATGCGGCCTTCCCATTCCAACTAAGCCTCAGGGTCAATTTTGCCTTGGAACGTGCAGACTTGAATTTTACGTCCCTTCAGCTCGTTCTTAGACGTGTCCCTTTTAGGCCTCTCGGCTATTTCCACATCTTCACCAGCCGAGAGTACTCCTCATAGTTTGCTCCTTTGGTGCCATGGTTATTTCGGTTGCGAGATCGAGAACGAGAGCCCCTTGTGAAGCTCTTGGATAGCTCGTCAAAGCGGTTGTGCCTCTCCTCCATTTGTTACACACTAATCCGCTTAAGCTCGTTTTTCATGGCGGTGAACATCATTGAGTAGTCAGTGGTCGGATGAGCTTGCTCCATGACTGTCGTTTGGTCCTGCAAAAGGTTAGTGAACAAGAAAATAGGACAAATATAATCTCACTTCACTCCCTGAGTGTTTTCACTCTCCCTCGTTTTCCCACTCAAAATACTCCAATGATCTTACCAAAAATTCCTTACCCGTCGGATTGGGTAGTCGAGAAATGCCGCAAAGATCCAACAATTGTCACCATGCTTTTCCACAAGAGTAATCAAGGAAACAAGACCCGGATTTCCTTGGATTTTTCCACAACATACTCCAATGTATGTTGCTGGGCTAGTGCCGGCCAAAAGAGAAGCCCAAGGGCTGGCCGGACTTCAAGTTTTTCCAAGCTTTACTAGGTCTTAGTCACGGCTACAAATAGCCTTAAGTCATTGTTTACATTCAGTTTTATGATGATTAATAAAAACACTTGAGAATTCTCTCAAAGCTTCATTGAAGCGTCCTTGAGTATTTTAGATTCATTTCTTTGTCATACCATTGACTTATCAATCTAGGACCGCGCCAGATTGCGGCGTCTTCTACAATACCTGGTTCGTTGGCCGCGTGATCACCGGGTTTAGGTGATTCCACTGCGTTCGTTTGTCATCAACCTGAGTCCCAACCTTCTAGATCCTAGCCTTTCTGTACGGGTTGCATCACAAGGTTGGTGCCGTTCGTATCAATATGTCCAACCATTGGCACTTGAAGCCCTTGATATCTCTACTCCTAGTTTTAGGAGTTTCATGAGGGGTCTTAGAAGTGGACCTGGATGCATCAACAAGCTTGTTAGGGGTAAAAATGGAATTGCAGTTAGAGAAATTTCCAGGTGTGAGGCTAGAAGGGCTTGGTGTAGTCGCATTTCCTGTATCATGTGAGATTCTCCTTGGTGGGTTGCCCTTCCATGAAGGCGAGTTGGAAGCTTGGAAGATACGGTCTCCTCGCCTCAATAGCCTTGATGGCTAGTTCAAGAAGATCATGCATATCCAAGTAATGTTGGAGCTCCAAGGCTTCTTGAAGGTCGGGGTTGAGACCTCTAAGGAACCTTGCCATGGTAGCCTCACTATCTTCTTGAATGTTCTCCCTCATCATGGCCATCTTGATCTCCTTGAAATAGTCCTCCACCCTCATGTTGCCTTGAGTGAGGGTTTGAAACTGAGAGTGGAGATCGCGGTTGTAGTGGCTTGGAACAAATCGCTTATGCATTAGTGCCTTGTGTTCACCATTTCGCCTCCGATTAGTCCTGACTTGGTGGTCCCACCAAACTAGTGCGTAGTCGGTGAACTCAACCGTGGCAACCTTCACCTTTTGTTCCTCGATAAACTCATAGCAATCGACGACCATCTCGATGCGGCCTTCCCATTCCAACTAAGCCTCAGGGTCAATTTTGCCTTGGAACGTGCAGACTTGAATTTTACGTCCCTTCAGCTCGTTCTTAGACGTGTCCCTTTTAGGCCTCTCGGCTATTTCCACATCTTCACCAGCCGAGAGTACTCCTCATAGTTTGCTCCTTTGGTGCCATGGTTATTTCGGTTGTGAGATCGAGAACGAGAGCCCCTTGTGAAGCTCTTGGATAGCTCGTCTAAGCGGTTGTGCCTCTCCGCCATTTGTTGCTCACTAATCCGCTTTAGCTCGTTTTTCATGGCGGTGAACATCAATGAGTAGTCAGTGGTCGGATGAGCTTGCTCCATGACTGTCGTTTGGTCCTGTAAAAGGTTAGTGAACAAGAAAATAGGACAAATATAATCTCAATTCACTCCCTTAGTGTTTTCACTCTCACTCATTTTTCCACTCAAAATACTCCAATGATCTTACCAAAAATTCCTTACCCGTCGGATTGGGCAGTCGAGAAATGCCGCAAAGATCCTACAATTGTCACCAAGCTTTTCCCCAAGAGTAATCAAGGAAACAAGATACGGATTTCCTTGGATTTTTCCACAACATACTCCAATGTATGTTGTTGGGCTAGTGCCAGCCATAAGAGAAGCCCAATGGCTGGCCGGATTTCCTTCAAGTTTTTCCAAGCTTTACAAGGTCATAGTCACGGCTGCAAATTGCCTTAAGTCATTGTTTACATTCAGTTTTATGATGATTAATAAACACTTGAGAATTCTCTCAAAGCTTCATTGAAGCATCCTTGAGTATTTTAGATTCATTTCTTTGGCATACCATTGACTTATCAATCTAGGACCGCGCCAGATTGCGGCGTCTTCTACAATACCTGGTTCGTTGGCCGCGTGATCACCGGGTTTAGGTGATTCCACTGCGTTCGTTTGTCATCAACGTGAGTCCCAACCTTCTAGATCCTAGCCTTTCTGTACGGGTTGCATCACAAGGTTGGTGCCGTTCGTATCAATATGTCCAACCATTGGCACTTGAAGCCCTTGATATCTCTACTCCTAGTTTTAGGAGTTTCATGAGTGGTCTTAGAAGTGGACCTGGATGCATCAACAAGCTTATTAGGGGTAAAATTGGAATTGCGGTTAGAGATTTTACCAGGTGTGCGGCTAGAAGGGCTTGGTGTAGTCGCATTTCCAGTATCATGTGATGTTCTCCTTGGTGGGTTGCCCTTCTATGAAGGAGAGTTGGATGCTTAGAAGGTACGGCCTCCTCGCCTCAATTTCTTCCCCCTCTCGGCCTTGATGGCTAGTTCAAGAAGATCATGCATGTCCAAGTAATGTTGGAGCTCCAAGGCTTCTTGAAGGACGGGGTTGAGACCTCTAAGGAACCTTGTCATGGTAGCCACACTATCTTCTTGAATGTTCGCCCTCATCATGGCCATCTTGATCTCCTTGGAGTAGTCCTCCACACTCATGTTGCCTTGAGTGAGGGTTTGAAGCTGAGAGTGGAGATCGCGGTTGTAGTGGCTTGGAACAAACCGCTTATGCATTAGTGCCTTGAGTTTACCATTTCGCCTCCAATTAGTCCTGACTTGGTCCCACCAAACTAGTGCGCAGTCGGTGAACTCAACAATGGCAACCTTCACCTTTTGTTCCTCGCTAAACTCATAGCAATCGAAGACCATCTCGATGCGGCCTTCCCATTCCAACTAAGCCTCAGGGTCACTTTTCCCTCGTAACGTAGAGACTTGAATTTTAAGTCCCTTGAGCTCGTTCTTAGACGTGTCCCTTTTAGGCCTCTAGGCTCTTACCACATCTTCACTGGCCGAGAGTATCCTCATAGTTTGCTCCTTTGGTGCCATGGTTACTTCGGTTGCGAGATCGAGAATGGGGGCCCCTTGTGAAGCCCTTGGAGAGCTCATCAAAGCGGTTGTGCCTCTCCTCCATTTGTTACACACTAATCCGCTTAAGCTCGTTTTTCATGGCGGTGAACATCATTGAGTAGTCAGTGGTCGGATGAGCTTGCTCCATGACTGTCATTTGGTCCTGCAAAAGGTTAGTGAACAAGAAAATAGGACAAATATAATCTCACTTCACTCCCTGAGTGTTTTCACTCTCCCTCATTTTCCCACTCAAAATACTCCAATGATCTTACCAAAAATTCCTTACCCGTCGTATTGGGTAGTCGAGAAATGCCGCAAAGATCCAACAATTGTCACCATGCTTTTCCACAAGAGTAATCAAGGAAACAAGACCCGGATTTCCTTGGATTTTTCCACAACATACTCCAATGTATGTTGCTGGGCTAGTGCCGGCCAAAAGAGAAGCCCAAGGGCTGGCCGGACTTCAAGTTTTTCCAAGCTTTACTAGGTCTTAGTCACGGCTACAAATAGCCTTAAGTCATTGTTTACATTCAGTTTTATGATGATTAATAAAAACACTTGAGAATTCTCTCAAAGCTTCATTGAAGCGTCCTTGAGTATTTTAGATTCATTTCTTTGTCATACCATTGACTTATCAATCTAGGACCGCGCCAGATTGCGGCGTCTTCTACAATACCTGGTTCGTTGGCCGCGTGATCACCGGGTTTAGGTGATTCCACTGCGTTCGTTTGTCATCAACCTGAGTCCCAACCTTCTAGATCCTAGCCTTTCTGTACGGGTTGCATCACAAGGTTGGTGCCGTTCGTATCAATATGTCCAACCATTGGCACTTGAAGCCCTTGATATCTCTACTCCTAGTTTTAGGAGTTTCATGAGGGGTCTTAGAAGTGGACCTGGATGCATCAACAAGCTTGTTAGGGGTAAAAATGGAATTGCAGTTAGAGAAATTTCCAGGTGTGAGGCTAGAAGGGCTTGGTGTAGTCGCATTTCCTGTATCATGTGAGATTCTCCTTGGTGGGTTGCCCTTCCATGAAGGCGAGTTGGAAGCTTGGAAGATACGGTCTCCTCGCCTCAATAGCCTTGATGGCTAGTTCAAGAAGATCATGCATATCCAAGTAATGTTGGAGCTCCAAGGCTTCTTGAAGGTCGGGGTTGAGACCTCTAAGGAACCTTGCCATGGTAGCCTCACTATCTTCTTGAATGTTCTCCCTCATCATGGCCATCTTGATCTCCTTGAAATAGTCCTCCACCCTCATGTTGCCTTGAGTGAGGGTTTGAAACTGAGAGTGGAGATCGCGGTTGTAGTGGCTTGGAACAAATCGCTTATGCATTAGTGCCTTGTGTTCACCATTTCGCCTCCGATTAGTCCTGACTTGGTGGTCCCACCAAACTAGTGCGTAGTCGGTGAACTCAACCGTGGCAACCTTCACCTTTTGTTCCTCGATAAACTCATAGCAATCGACGACCATCTCGATGCGGCCTTCCCATTCCAACTAAGCCTCAGGGTCAATTTTGCCTTGGAACGTGCAGACTTGAATTTTACGTCCCTTCAGCTCGTTCTTAGACGTGTCCCTTTTAGGCCTCTCGGCTATTTCCACATCTTCACCAGCCGAGAGTACTCCTCATAGTTTGCTCCTTTGGTGCCATGGTTATTTCGGTTGCGAGATCGAGAACGAGAGCCCCTTGTGAAGCTCTTGGATAGCTCGTCAAAGCGGTTGTGCCTCTCCTCCATTTGTTACACACTAATCCGCTTAAGCTCGTTTTTCATGGCGGTGAACATCATTGAGTAGTCAGTGGTCGGATGAGCTTGCTCCATGACTGTCGTTTGGTCCTGCAAAAGGTTAGTGAACAAGAAAATAGGACAAATATAATCTCACTTCACTCCCTGAGTGTTTTCACTCTCCCTCGTTTTCCCACTCAAAATACTCCAATGATCTTACCAAAAATTCCTTACCCGTCGGATTGGGTAGTCGAGAAATGCCGCAAAGATCCAACAATTGTCACCATGCTTTTCCACAAGAGTAATCAAGGAAACAAGACCCGGATTTCCTTGGATTTTTCCACAACATACTCCAATGTATGTTGCTGGGCTAGTGCCGGCCAAAAGAGAAGCCCAAGGGCTGGCCGGACTTCAAGTTTTTCCAAGCTTTACTAGGTCTTAGTCACGGCTACAAATAGCCTTAAGTCATTGTTTACATTCAGTTTTATGATGATTAATAAAAACACTTGAGAATTCTCTCAAAGCTTCATTGAAGCGTCCTTGAGTATTTTAGATTCATTTCTTTGTCATACCATTGACTTATCAATCTAGGACCGCGCCAGATTGCGGCGTCTTCTACAATACCTGGTTCGTTGGCCGCGTGATCACCGGGTTTAGGTGATTCCACTGCGTTCGTTTGTCATCAACCTGAGTCCCAACCTTCTAGATCCTAGCCTTTCTGTACGGGTTGCATCACAAGGTTGGTGCCGTTCGTATCAATATGTCCAACCATTGGCACTTGAAGCCCTTGATATCTCTACTCCTAGTTTTAGGAGTTTCATGAGGGGTCTTAGAAGTGGACCTGGATGCATCAACAAGCTTGTTAGGGGTAAAAATGGAATTGCAGTTAGAGAAATTTCCAGGTGTGAGGCTAGAAGGGCTTGGTGTAGTCGCATTTCCTGTATCATGTGAGATTCTCCTTGGTGGGTTGCCCTTCCATGAAGGCGAGTTGGAAGCTTGGAAGATACGGTCTCCTCGCCTCAATAGCCTTGATGGCTAGTTCAAGAAGATCATGCATATCCAAGTAATGTTGGAGCTCCAAGGCTTCTTGAAGGTCGGGGTTGAGACCTCTAAGGAACCTTGCCATGGTAGCCTCACTATCTTCTTGAATGTTCTCCCTCATCATGGCCATCTTGATCTCCTTGAAATAGTCCTCCACCCTCATGTTGCCTTGAGTGAGGGTTTGAAACTGAGAGTGGAGATCGCGGTTGTAGTGGCTTGGAACAAATCGCTTATGCATTAGTGCCTTGTGTTCACCATTTCGCCTCCGATTAGTCCTGACTTGGTGGTCCCACCAAACTAGTGCGTAGTCGGTGAACTCAACCGTGGCAACCTTCACCTTTTGTTCCTCGATAAACTCATAGCAATCGACGACCATCTCGATGCGGCCTTCCCATTCCAACTAAGCCTCAGGGTCAATTTTGCCTTGGAACGTGCAGACTTGAATTTTACGTCCCTTCAGCTCGTTCTTAGACGTGTCCCTTTTAGGCCTCTCGGCTATTTCCACATCTTCACCAGCCGAGAGTACTCCTCATAGTTTGCTCCTTTGGTGCCATGGTTATTTCGGTTGCGAGATCGAGAACGAGAGCCCCTTGTGAAGCTCTTGGATAGCTCGTCAAAGCGGTTGTGCCTCTCCTCCATTTGTTACACACTAATCCGCTTAAGCTCGTTTTTCATGGCGGTGAACATCATTGAGTAGTCAGTGGTCGGATGAGCTTGCTCCATGACTGTCGTTTGGTCCTGCAAAAGGTTAGTGAACAAGAAAATAGGACAAATATAATCTCACTTCACTCCCTGAGTGTTTTCACTCTCCCTCGTTTTCCCACTCAAAATACTCCAATGATCTTACCAAAAATTCCTTACCCGTCGGATTGGGTAGTCGAGAAATGCCGCAAAGATCCAACAATTGTCACCATGCTTTTCCACAAGAGTAATCAAGGAAACAAGACCCGGATTTCCTTGGATTTTTCCACAACATACTCCAATGTATGTTGCTGGGCTAGTGCCGGCCAAAAGAGAAGCCCAAGGGCTGGCCGGACTTCAAGTTTTTCCAAGCTTTACTAGGTCTTAGTCACGGCTACAAATAGCCTTAAGTCATTGTTTACATTCAGTTTTATGATGATTAATAAAAACACTTGAGAATTCTCTCAAAGCTTCATTGAAGCGTCCTTGAGTATTTTAGATTCATTTCTTTGTCATACCATTGACTTATCAATCTAGGACCGCGCCAGATTGCGGCGTCTTCTACAATACCTGGTTCGTTGGCCGCGTGATCACCGGGTTTAGGTGATTCCACTGCGTTCGTTTGTCATCAACCTGAGTCCCAACCTTCTAGATCCTAGCCTTTCTGTACGGGTTGCATCACAAGGTTGGTGCCGTTCGTATCAATATGTCCAACCATTGGCACTTGAAGCCCTTGATATCTCTACTCCTAGTTTTAGGAGTTTCATGAGGGGTCTTAGAAGTGGACCTGGATGCATCAACAAGCTTGTTAGGGGTAAAAATGGAATTGCAGTTAGAGAAATTTCCAGGTGTGAGGCTAGAAGGGCTTGGTGTAGTCGCATTTCCTGTATCATGTGAGATTCTCCTTGGTGGGTTGCCCTTCCATGAAGGCGAGTTGGAAGCTTGGAAGATACGGTCTCCTCGCCTCAATAGCCTTGATGGCTAGTTCAAGAAGATCATGCATATCCAAGTAATGTTGGAGCTCCAAGGCTTCTTGAAGGTCGGGGTTGAGACCTCTAAGGAACCTTGCCATGGTAGCCTCACTATCTTCTTGAATGTTCTCCCTCATCATGGCCATCTTGATCTCCTTGAAATAGTCCTCCACCCTCATGTTGCCTTGAGTGAGGGTTTGAAACTGAGAGTGGAGATCGCGGTTGTAGTGGCTTGGAACAAATCGCTTATGCATTAGTGCCTTGTGTTCACCATTTCGCCTCCGATTAGTCCTGACTTGGTGGTCCCACCAAACTAGTGCGTAGTCGGTGAACTCAACCGTGGCAACCTTCACCTTTTGTTCCTCGATAAACTCATAGCAATCGACGACCATCTCGATGCGGCCTTCCCATTCCAACTAAGCCTCAGGGTCAATTTTGCCTTGGAACGTGCAGACTTGAATTTTACGTCCCTTCAGCTCGTTCTTAGACGTGTCCCTTTTAGGCCTCTCGGCTATTTCCACATCTTCACCAGCCGAGAGTACTCCTCATAGTTTGCTCCTTTGGTGCCATGGTTATTTCGGTTGCGAGATCGAGAACGAGAGCCCCTTGTGAAGCTCTTGGATAGCTCGTCAAAGCGGTTGTGCCTCTCCTCCATTTGTTACACACTAATCCGCTTAAGCTCGTTTTTCATGGCGGTGAACATCATTGAGTAGTCAGTGGTCGGATGAGCTTGCTCCATGACTGTCATTTGGTCCTGCAAAAGGTTAGTGAACAAGAAAATAGGACAAATATAATCTCACTTCACTCCCTGAGTGTTTTCACTCTCCCTCGTTTTCCCACTCAAAATACTCCAATGATCTTACCAAAAATTCCTTACCCGTCGGATTGGGTAGTCGAGAAATGCCGCAAAGATCCAACAATTGTCACCATGCTTTTCCACAAGAGTAATCAAGGAAACAAGACCCGGATTTCCTTGGATTTTTCCACAACATACTCCAATGTATGTTGCTGGGCTAGTGCCGGCCAAAAGAGAAGCCCAAGGGCTGGCCGGACTTCAAGTTTTTCCAAGCTTTACTAGGTCTTAGTCACGGCTACAAATAGCCTTAAGTCATTGTTTACATTCAGTTTTATGATGATTAATAAAAACACTTGAGAATTCTCTCAAAGCTTCATTGAAGCGTCCTTGAGTATTTTAGATTCATTTCTTTGTCATACCATTGACTTATCAATCTAGGACCGCGCCAGATTGCGGCGTCTTCTACAATACCTGGTTCGTTGGCCGCGTGATCACCGGGTTTAGGTGATTCCACTGCGTTCGTTTGTCATCAACCTGAGTCCCAACCTTCTAGATCCTAGCCTTTCTGTACGGGTTGCATCACAAGGTTGGTGCCGTTCGTATCAATATGTCCAACCATTGGCACTTGAAGCCCTTGATATCTCTACTCCTAGTTTTAGGAGTTTCATGAGGGGTCTTAGAAGTGGACCTGGATGCATCAACAAGCTTGTTAGGGGTAAAAATGGAATTGCAGTTAGAGAAATTTCCAGGTGTGAGGCTAGAAGGGCTTGGTGTAGTCGCATTTCCTGTATCATGTGAGATTCTCCTTGGTGGGTTGCCCTTCCATGAAGGCGAGTTGGAAGCTTGGAAGATACGGTCTCCTCGCCTCAATAGCCTTGATGGCTAGTTCAAGAAGATCATGCATATCCAAGTAATGTTGGAGCTCCAAGGCTTCTTGAAGGTCGGGGTTGAGACCTCTAAGGAACCTTGCCATGGTAGCCTCACTATCTTCTTGAATGTTCTCCCTCATCATGGCCATCTTGATCTCCTTGAAATAGTCCTCCACCCTCATGTTGCCTTGAGTGAGGGTTTGAAACTGAGAGTGGAGATCGCGGTTGTAGTGGCTTGGAACAAATCGCTTATGCATTAGTGCCTTGTGTTCACCATTTCGCCTCCGATTAGTCCTGACTTGGTGGTCCCACCAAACTAGTGCGTAGTCGGTGAACTCAACCGTGGCAACCTTCACCTTTTGTTCCTCGATAAACTCATAGCAATCGACGACCATCTCGATGCGGCCTTCCCATTCCAACTAAGCCTCAGGGTCAATTTTGCCTTGGAACGTGCAGACTTGAATTTTACGTCCCTTCAGCTCGTTCTTAGACGTGTCCCTTTTAGGCCTCTCGGCTATTTCCACATCTTCACCAGCCGAGAGTACTCCTCATAGTTTGCTCCTTTGGTGCCATGGTTATTTCGGTTGCGAGATCGAGAACGAGAGCCCCTTGTGAAGCTCTTGGATAGCTCGTCAAAGCGGTTGTGCCTCTCCTCCATTTGTTACACACTAATCCGCTTAAGCTCGTTTTTCATGGCGGTGAACATCATTGAGTAGTCAGTGGTCGGATGAGCTTGCTCCATGACTGTCATTTGGTCCTGCAAAAGGTTAGTGAACAAGAAAATAGGACAAATATAATCTCACTTCACTCCCTGAGTGTTTTCACTCTCCCTCGTTTTCCCACTCAAAATACTCCAATGATCTTACCAAAAATTCCTTACCCGTCGGATTGGGTAGTCGAGAAATGCCGCAAAGATCCAACAATTGTCACCATGCTTTTCCACAAGAGTAATCAAGGAAACAAGACCCGGATTTCCTTGGATATTTCCACAACATATTCCAATGTATGTTGCTGGGCTAGTGCCGGCCAAAAGAGAAGCCCAAGGGCTGGCCGGACTTCAAGTTTTTCCAAGCTTTACTAGGTCTTAGTCACGACTACAAATAGCCTTAAGTCATTGTTTACATTCAGTTTTATGATGATTAATAAAAACACTTGAGAATTCTCTCAAAGCTTCATTGAAGCGTCCTTGAGTATTTTAGATTCATTTCTTTGTCATACCATTGACTTATCAATCTAGGACCGCGCCAGATTGCGGCGTCTTCTACAATACCTGGTTCGTTGGCCGCGTGATCACCGGGTTTAGGTGATTCCATTGCGTTCGTTTGTCATCAACCTGAGTCCCAACCTTCTAGATTCTAGCCTTTCTGTACGGGTTGCATCACAAGGTTGGTGCCGTTCGTATCAATATGTCCAACCATTGGCACTTGAAGCCCTTGATATCTCTACTCCTAGTTTTAGGAGTTTCATGAGGGGTCTTAGAAGTGGACCTGGATGCATCAACAAGCTTGTTAGGGGTAAAAATGGAATTGCAGTTAGAGAAATTTCCAGGTGTGAGGCTAGAAGGGCTTGGTGTAGTCGCATTTCCTGTATCATGTGAGATTCTCCTTGGTGGGTTGCCCTTCCATGAAGGCGAGTTGGAAGCTTGGAAGATACGGTCTCCTCGCCTCAATAGCCTTGATGGCTAGTTCAAGAAGATCATGCATATCCAAGTAATGTTGGAGCTCCAAGGCTTCTTGAAGGTCGGGGTTGAGACCTCTAAGGAACCTTGCCATGGTAGCCTCACTATCTTCTTGAATGTTCTCCCTCATCATGGCCATCTTGATCTCCTTGAAATAGTCCTCCACCCTCATGTTGCCTTGAGTGAGGGTTTGAAACTGAGAGTGGAGATCGCGGTTGTAGTGGCTTGGAACAAATCGCTTATGCATTAGTGCCTTGTGTTCACCATTTCGCCTCCGATTAGTCCTGACTTGGTGGTCCCACCAAAGTAGTGCGTAGTCGGTGAACTCAACCGTGGCAACCTTCACCTTTTGTTCCTCGATAAACTCATAGCAATCGACGACCATCTCGATGCGGCCTTCCCATTCCAACTAAGCCTCAGGGTCAATTTTGCCTTGGAACGTGCAGACTTGAATTTTACGTCCCTTCAGCTCGTTCTTAGACGTGTCCCTTTTAGGCCTCTCGGCTATTTCCACATCTTCACCAGCCGAGAGTACTCCTCATAGTTTGCTCCTTTGGTGCCATGGTTATTTCGGTTGCGAGATCGAGAACGAGAGCCCCTTGTGAAGCTCTTGGATAGCTCGTCAAAGCGGTTGTGCCTCTCCTCCATTTGTTACACACTAATCCGCTTAAGCTCGTTTTTCATGGCGGTGAACATCATTGAGTAGTCAGTGGTCGGATGAGCTTGCTCCATGACTGTCATTTGGTCCTGCAAAAGGTTAGTGAACAAGAAAATAGGACAAATATAATCTCACTTCACTCCCTGAGTGTTTTCACTCTCCCTCGTTTTCCCACTCAAAATACTCCAATGATCTTACCAAAAATTCCTTACCCGTCGGATTGGGTAGTCGAGAAATGCCGCAAAGATCCAACAATTGTCACCATGCTTTTCCACAAGAGTAATCAAGGAAACAAGACCCGGATTTCCTTGGATTTTTCCACAACATACTCCAATGTATGTTGCTGGGCTAGTGTCGGCCAAAAGAGAAGCCCAAGGGCTGGCCGGACTTCAAGTTTTTCCAAGCTTTACTAGGTCTTAGTCACGGCTACAAATAGCCTTAAGTCATTGTTTACATTCAGTTTTATGATGATTAATAAAAACACTTGAGAATTCTCTCAAAGCTTCATTGAAGCGTCCTTGAGTATTTTAGATTCATTTCTTTGTCATACCATTGACTTATCAATCTAGGACCGCGCCAGATTGCGGCGTCTTCTACAATACCTGGTTCGTTGGCCGCGTGATCACCGGGTTTAGGTGATTCCACTGCGTTCGTTTGTCATCAACCTGAGTCCCAACCTTCTAGATCCTAGCCTTTCTGTACGGGTTGCATCACAAGGTTGGTGCCGTTCGTATCAATATGTCCAACCATTGGCACTTGAAGCCCTTGATATCTCTACTCCTAGTTTTAGGAGTTTCATGAGGGGTCTTAGAAGTGGACCTGGATGCATCAACAAGCTTGTTAGGGGTAAAAATGGAATTGCAGTTAGAGAAATTTCCAGGTGTGAGGCTAGAAGGGCTTGGTGTAGTCGCATTTCCTGTATCATGTGAGATTCTCCTTGGTGGGTTGCCCTTCCATGAAGGCGAGTTGGAAGCTTGGAAGATACGGTCTCCTCGCCTCAATAGCCTTGATGGCTAGTTCAAGAAGATCATGCATATCCAAGTAATGTTGGAGCTCCAAGGCTTCTTGAAGGTCGGGGTTGAGACCTCTAAGGAACCTTGCCATGGTAGCCTCACTATCTTCTTGAATGTTCTCCCTCATCATGGCCATCTTGATCTCCTTGAAATAGTCCTCCACCCTCATGTTGCCTTGAGTGAGGGTTTGAAACTGAGAGTGGAGATCGCGGTTGTAGTGGCTTGGAACAAATCGCTTATGCATTAGTGCCTTGTGTTCACCATTTCGCCTCCGATTAGTCCTGACTTGGTGGTCCCACCAAACTAGTGCGTAGTCGGTGAACTCAACCGTGGCAACCTTCACCTTTTGTTCCTCGATAAACTCATAGCAATCGACGACCATCTCGATGCGGCCTTCCCATTCCAACTAAGCCTCAGGGTCAATTTTGCCTTGGAACGTGCAGACTTGAATTTTACGTCCCTTCAGCTCGTTCTTAGACGTGTCCCTTTTAGGCCTCTCGGCTATTTCCACATCTTCACCAGCCGAGAGTACTCCTCATAGTTTGCTCCTTTGGTGCCATGGTTATTTCGGTTGCGAGATCGAGAACGAGAGCCCCTTGTGAAGCTCTTGGATAGCTCGTCTAAGCGGTTGTGCCTCTCCGCCATTTGTTGCTCACTAATCCGCTTTAGCTCGTTTTTCATGGCGGTGAACATCAATGAGTAGTCAGTGGTCGGATGAGCTTGCTCCATGACTGTCGTTTGGTCCTGTAAAAGGTTAGTGAACAAGAAAATAGGACAAATATAATCTCAATTCACTCCCTTAGTGTTTTCACTCTCACTCATTTTTCCACTCAAAATACTCCAATGATCTTACCAAAAATTCCTTACCCGTCGGATTGGGCAGTCGAGAAATGCCGCAAAGATCCAACAATTGTCACCAAGCTTTTCCCCAAGAGTAATCAAGGAAACAAGATACGGATTTCCTTGGATTTTTCCACAACATACTCCAATGTATGTTGTTGGGCTAGTGCCAGTCATAAGAGAAGCCCAATGGCTGGCCGGATTTCCTTCAAGTTTTTCCAAGCTTTACAAGGTCATAGTCACGGCTGCAAATTGCCTTAAGTCATTGTTTACATTCAGTTTTATGATGATTAATAAACACTTGAGAATTCTCTCAAAGCTTCATTGAAGCATCCTTGAGTATTTTAGATTCATTTCTTTGGCATACCATTGACTTATCAATCTAGGACCGCGCCAGATTGCGGCGTCTTCTACAATACCTGGTTCGTTGGCCGCGTGATCACCGGGTTTAGGTGATTCCACTGCGTTCGTTTGTCATCAACGTGAGTCCCAACCTTCTAGATCCTAGCCTTTATGTACGGGTTGCATCACAAGGTTGGTGCCGTTCGTATCAATATGTCCAACCATTGGCACTTGAAGCCCTTGATATCTCTACTCCTAGTTTTAGGAGTTTCATGAGTGGTCTTAGAAGTGGACCTGGATGCATCAACAAGCTTATTAGGGGTAAAATTGGAATTGCGGTTAGAGATTTTACCAGGTGTGCGGCTAGAAGGGCTTGGTGTAGTCGCATTTCCAGTATCATGTGATGTTCTCCTTGGTGGGTTGCCCTTCTATGAAGGAGAGTTGGATGCTTAGAAGGTACGGCCTCCTCGCCTCAATTTCTTCCCCCTCTCGGCCTTAATGGCTAGTTCAAGAAGATCATGCATGTCCAAGTAATGTTGGAGCTCCAAGGCTTCTTGAA
Organism: Coffea arabica; assembly: GCF_036785885.1. Classification (NCBI taxonomy): domain Eukaryota; kingdom Viridiplantae; phylum Streptophyta; class Magnoliopsida; order Gentianales; family Rubiaceae; genus Coffea; species Coffea arabica. The sequence goes on along the minus strand of NC_092315.1, from coordinate 29,496,634 downwards.
GGACGGGGTTGAGACCTCTAAGGAACCTTGTCATGGTAGCCACACTATCTTCTTGAATGTTCGCCCTCATCATGGCCATCTTGATCTCCTTGGAGTAGTCCTCCACACTCATGTTGCCTTGAGTGAGGGTTTGAAGCTGAGAGTGGAGATCGCGGTTGTAGTAGCTTGGAACAAACCGCTTATGCATTAGTGCCTTGAGTTTACCATTTCGCCTCCAATTAGTCCTGACTTGGTCCCACCAAACTAGTGCGCAGTCGGTGAACTCAACAATGGCAACCTTCACCTTTTGTTCCTCGTTAAACTCATAGCAATCGAAGACCATCTCGATGCGGCCTTCCCATTCCAACTAAGCCTCAGGGTCACTTTTCCCTCGTAACGTAGAGACTTGAATTTTAAGTCCCTTGAGCTCGTTCTTAGACGTGTCCCTTTTAGGCCTCTAGACTCTTACCACATCTTCACTGGCCGAGAGTACTCCTCATAGTTTGCTCCTTTGGTGCCATGGTTACTTCGGTTGCGAGATCGAGAATGGGGGCCCCTTGTGAAGCCCTTGGAGAGCTCATCAAAGCGGTTGTGCCTCTCCTCCATTTGTTACACACTAATCCGCTTAAGCTCGTTTTTCATGGCGGTGAACATCATTGAGTAGTCAGTGGTCGGATGAGCTTGCTCCATGACTGTCATTTGGTCCTGCAAAAGGTTAGTGAACAAGAAAATAGGACAAATATAATCTCACTTCACTCCCTGAGTGTTTTCACTCTCCCTCGTTTTCCCACTCAAAATACTCCAATGATCTTACCAAAAATTCCTTACCCGTCGGATTGGGTAGTCGAGAAATGCCGCAAAGATCCAACAATTGTCACCATGCTTTTCCACAAGAGTAATCAAGGAAACAAGACCCGGATTTCCTTGGATTTTTCCACAACATACTCCAATGTATGTTGCTGGGCTAGTGCCGGCCAAAAGAGAAGCCCAAGGGCTGGCCGGACTTCAAGTTTTTCCAAGCTTTACTAGGTCTTAGTCACGGCTACAAATAGCCTTAAGTCATTGTTTACATTCAGTTTTATGATGATTAATAAAAACACTTGAGAATTCTCTCAAAGCTTCATTGAAGCGTCCTTGAGTATTTTAGATTCATTTCTTTGTCATACCATTGACTTATCAATCTAGGACCGCGCCAGATTGCGGCGTCTTCTACAATACCTGGTTCGTTGGCCGCGTGATCACCGGGTTTAGGTGATTCCACTGCGTTCGTTTGTCATCAACCTGAGTCCCAACCTTCTAGATCCTAGCCTTTCTGTACGGGTTGCATCACAAGGTTGGTGCCGTTCGTATCAATATGTCCAACCATTGGCACTTGAAGCCCTTGATATCTCTACTCCTAGTTTTAGGAGTTTCATGAGGGGTCTTAGAAGTGGACCTGGATGCATCAACAAGCTTGTTAGGGGTAAAAATGGAATTGCAGTTAGAGAAATTTCCAGGTGTGAGGCTAGAAGGGCTTGGTGTAGTCGCATTTCCTGTATCATGTGAGATTCTCCTTGGTGGGTTGCCCTTCCATGAAGGCGAGTTGGAAGCTTGGAAGATACGGTCTCCTCGCCTCAATAGCCTTGATGGCTAGTTCAAGAAGATCATGCATATCCAAGTAATGTTGGAGCTCCAAGGCTTCTTGAAGGTCGGGGTTGAGACCTCTAAGGAACCTTGCCATGGTAGCCTCACTATCTTCTTGAATGTTCTCCCTCATCATGGCCATCTTGATCTCCTTGAAATAGTCCTCCACCCTCATGTTGCCTTGAGTGAGGGTTTGAAACTGAGAGTGGAGATCGCGGTTGTAGTGGCTTGGAACAAATCGCTTATGCATTAGTGCCTTGTGTTCACCATTTCGCCTCCGATTAGTCCTGACTTGGTGGTCCCACCAAACTAGTGCGTAGTCGGTGAACTCAACCGTGGCAACCTTCACCTTTTGTTCCTCGATAAACTCATAGCAATCGACGACCATCTCGATGCGGCCTTCCCATTCCAACTAAGCCTCAGGGTCAATTTTGCCTTGGAACGTGCAGACTTGAATTTTACGTCCCTTCAGCTCGTTCTTAGACGTGTCCCTTTTAGGCCTCTCGGCTATTTCCACATCTTCACCAGCCGAGAGTACTCCTCATAGTTTGCTCCTTTGGTGCCATGGTTATTTCGGTTGCGAGATCGAGAACGAGAGCCCCTTGTGAAGCTCTTGGATAGCTCGTCTAAGTGGTTGTGCCTCTCCGCCATTTGTTGCTCACTAATCCGCTTTAGCTCGTTTTTCATGGCGGTGAACATCAATGAGTAGTCAGTGGTCGGATGAGCTTGCTCCATGACTGTCGTTTGGTCCTGTAAAAGGTTAGTGAACAAGAAAATATGACAAATATAATCTCAATTCACTCCCTTAGTGTTTTCACTCTCACTCATTTTTCCACTCAAAATACTCCAATGATCTTACCAAAAATTCCTTACCCGTCGGATTGGGCAGTCGAGAAATGCCGCAAAGATCCTACAATTGTCACCAAGCTTTTCCCCAAGAGTAATCAAGGAAACAAGATACGGATTTCCTTGGATTTTTCCACAACATACTCCAATGTATGTTGTTGGGCTAGTGCCAGCCAAAAGAGAAGCCCAATGGCTGGCCGGATTTCCTTCAAGTTTTTCCAAGCTTTACAAGGTCATAGTCACGGCTGCAAATTGCCTTAAGTCATTGTTTACATTCAGTTTTATGATGATTAATAAACACTTGAGAATTCTCTCAAAGCTTCATTGAAGCATCCTTGAGTATTTTAGATTCATTTCTTTGGCATACCATTGACTTATCAATCTAGGACCGCGCCAGATTGCGGCGTCTTCTACAATACCTGGTTCGTTGGCCGCGTGATCACCGGGTTTAGGTGATTCCACTGCGTTCGTTTGTCATCAACGTGAGTCCCAACCTTCTAGATCCTAGCCTTTCTGTACGGGTTGCATCACAAGGTTGGTGCCGTTCGTATCAATATGTCCAACCATTGGCACTTGAAGCCCTTGATATCTCTACTCCTAGTTTTAGGAGTTTCATGAGTGGTCTTAGAAGTGGACCTGGATGCATCAACAAGCTTATTAGGGGTAAAATTGGAATTGCGGTTAGAGATTTTACCAGGTGTGCGGCTAGAAGGGCTTGGTGTAGTCGCATTTCCAGTATCATGTGATGTTCTCCTTGGTGGGTTGCCCTTCTATGAAGGAGAGTTGGATGCTTAGAAGGTACGGCCTCCTCGCCTCAATTTCTTCCCCCTCTCGGCCTTGATGGCTAGTTCAAGAAGATCATGCATGTCCAAGTAATATTGGAGCTCCAAGGCTTCTTGAAGGACGGGGTTGAGACCTCTAAGGAACCTTGTCATGGTAGCCACACTATCTTCTTGAATGTTCGCCCTCATCATGGCCATCTTGATCTCCTTGGAGTAGTCCTCCACACTCATGTTGCCTTGAGTGAGGGTTTGAAGCTGAGAGTGGAGATCGCGGTTGTAGTGGCTTGGAACAAACCGCTTATGCATTAGTGCCTTGAGTTTACCATTTCGCCTCCAATTAGTCCTGACTTGGTCCCACCAAACTAGTGCGCAGTCGGTGAACTCAACAATGGCAACCTTCACCTTTTGTTCCTCGCTAAACTCATAGCAATCGAAGACCATCTCGATGCGGCCTTCCCATTCCAACTAAGCCTCAGAGTCACTTTTCCCTCGTAACGTAGAGACTTGAATTTTAAGTCCCTTGAGCTCGTTCTTAGACGTGTCCCTTTTAGGCCTCTAGGCTCTTACCACATCTTCACTGGCCGAGAGTATCCTCATAGTTTGCTCCTTTGGTGCCATGGTTACTTCGGTTGCGAGATCGAGAATGGGGGCCCCTTGTGAAGCCCTTGGAGAGCTCATCAAAGCGGTTGTGCCTCTCCTCCATTTGTTACACACTAATCCGCTTAAGCTCGTTTTTCATGGCGGTGAACATCATTGAGTAGTCAGTGGTCGGATGAGCTTGCTCCATGACTGTCATTTGGTCCTGCAAAAGGTTAGTGAACAAGAAAATAGGACAAATATAATCTCACTTCACTCCCTGAGTGTTTTCACTCTCCCTCATTTTCCCACTCAAAATACTCCAATGATCTTACCAAAAATTCCTTACCCGTCGGATTGGGTAGTCGAGAAATGCCGCAAAGATTCAACAATTGTCACCATGCTTTTCCACAAGAGTAATCAAGGAAACAAGACCCGGATTTCCTTGGATTTTTCCACAACATACTCCAATGTATGTTGCTGGGCTAGTGCCGGCCAAAAGAGAAGCCCAAGGGCTGGCCGGACTTCAAGTTTTTCCAAGCTTTACTAGGTCTTAGTCACGGCTACAAATAGCCTTAAGTCATTGTTTACATTCAGTTTTATGATGATTAATAAAAACACTTGAGAATTCTCTCAAAGCTTCATTGAAGCGTCCTTGAGTATTTTAGATTCATTTCTTTGTCATACCATTGACTTATCAATCTAGGACCGCGCCAGATTGCGGCGTCTTCTACAATACCTGGTTCGTTGGCCGCGTGATCACCGGGTTTAGGTGATTCCACTGCGTTCGTTTGTCATCAACCTGAGTCCCAACCTTCTAGATCCTAGCCTTTCTGTACGGGTTGCATCACAAGGTTGGTGCCGTTCGTATCAATATGTCCAACCATTGGCACTTGAAGCCCTTGATATCTCTACTCCTAGTTTTAGGAGTTTCATGAGGGGTCTTAGAAGTGGACCTGGATGCATCAACAAGCTTGTTAGGGGTAAAAATGGAATTGCAGTTAGAGAAATTTCCAGGTGTGAGGCTAGAAGGGCTTGGTGTAGTCGCATTTCCTGTATCATGTGAGATTCTCCTTGGTGGGTTGCCCTTCCATGAAGGCGAGTTGGAAGCTTGGAAGATACGGTCTCCTCGCCTCAATAGCCTTGATGGCTAGTTCAAGAAGATCATGCATATCCAAGTAATGTTGGAGCTCCAAGGCTTCTTGAAGGTCGGGGTTGAGACCTCTAAGGAACCTTGCCATGGTAGCCTCACTATCTTCTTGAATGTTCTCCCTCATCATGGCCATCTTGATCTCCTTGAAATAGTCCTCCACCCTCATGTTGCCTTGAGTGAGGGTTTGAAACTGAGAGTGGAGATCGCGGTTGTAGTGGCTTGGAACAAATCGCTTATGCATTAGTGCCTTGTGTTCACCATTTCGCCTCCGATTAGTCCTGACTTGGTGGTCCCACCAAACTAGTGCGTAGTCGGTGAACTCAACCGTGGCAACCTTCACCTTTTGTTCCTCGATAAACTCATAGCAATCGACGACCATCTCGATGCGGCCTTCCCATTCCAACTAAGCCTCAGGGTCAATTTTGCCTTGGAACGTGCAGACTTGAATTTTACGTCCCTTCAGCTCGTTCTTAGACGTGTCCCTTTTAGGCCTCTCGGCTATTTCCACATCTTCACCAGCCGAGAGTACTCCTCATAGTTTGCTCCTTTGGTGCCATGGTTATTTCGGTTGCGAGATCGAGAACGAGAGCCCCTTGTGAAGCTCTTGGATAGCTCGTCAAAGCGGTTGTGCCTCTCCTCCATTTGTTACACACTAATCCGCTTAAGCTCGTTTTTCATGGCGGTGAACATCATTGAGTAGTCAGTGGTCGGATGAGCTTGCTCCATGACTGTCGTTTGGTCCTGCAAAAGGTTAGTGAACAAGAAAATAGGACAAATATAATCTCACTTCACTCCCTGAGTGTTTTCACTCTCCCTCGTTTTCCCACTCAAAATACTCCAATGATCTTACCAAAAATTCCTTACCCGTCGGATTGGGTAGTCGAGAAATGCCGCAAAGATCCAACAATTGTCACCATGCTTTTCCACAAGAGTAATCAAGGAAACAAGACCCGGATTTCCTTGGATTTTTCCACAACATACTCCAATGTATGTTGCTGGGCTAGTGCCGGCCAAAAGAGAAGCCCAAGGGCTGGCCGGACTTCAAGTTTTTCCAAGCTTTACTAGGTCTTAGTCACGGCTACAAATAGCCTTAAGTCATTGTTTACATTCAGTTTTATGATGATTAATAAAAACACTTGAGAATTCTCTCAAAGCTTCATTGAAGCGTCCTTGAGTATTTTAGATTCATTTCTTTGTCATACCATTGACTTATCAATCTAGGACCGCGCCAGATTGCGGCGTCTTCTACAATACCTGGTTCGTTGGCCGCGTGATCACCGGGTTTAGGTGATTCCATTGCGTTCGTTTGTCATCAACCTGAGTCCCAACCTTCTAGATCCTAGCCTTTCTGTACGGGTTGCATCACAAGGTTGGTGCCGTTCGTATCAATATGTCCAACCATTGGCACTTGAAGCCCTTGATATCTCTACTCCTAGTTTTAGGAGTTTCATGAGGGGTCTTAGAAGTGGACCTGGATGCATCAACAAGCTTGTTAGGGGTAAAAATGGAATTGCAGTTAGAGAAATTTCCAGGTGTGAGGCTAGAAGGGCTTGGTGTAGTCGCATTTCCTGTATCATGTGAGATTCTCCTTGGTGGGTTGCCCTTCCATGAAGGCGAGTTGGAAGCTTGGAAGATACGGTCTCCTCGCCTCAATAGCCTTGATGGCTAGTTCAAGAAGATCATGCATATCCAAGTAATGTTGGAGCTCCAAGGCTTCTTGAAGGTCGGGGTTGAGACCTCTAAGGAACCTTGCCATGGTAGCCTCACTATCTTCTTGAATGTTCTCCCTCATCATGGCCATCTTGATCTCCTTGAAATAGTCCTCCACCCTCATGTTGCCTTGAGTGAGGGTTTGAAACTGAGAGTGGAGATCGCGGTTGTAGTGGCTTGGAACAAATCGCTTATGCATTAGTGCCTTGTGTTCACCATTTCGCCTCCGATTAGTCCTGACTTGGTGGTCCCACCAAACTAGTGCGTAGTCGGTGAACTCAACCGTGGCAACCTTCACCTTTTGTTCCTCGATAAACTCATAGCAATCGACGACCATCTCGATGCGGCCTTCCCATTCCAACTAAGCCTCAGGGTCAATTTTGCCTTGGAACGTGCAGACTTGAATTTTACGTCCCTTCAGCTCGTTCTTAGACGTGTCCCTTTTAGGCCTCTCGGCTATTTCCACATCTTCACCAGCCGAGAGTACTCCTCATAGTTTGCTCCTTTGGTGCCATGGTTATTTCGGTTGCGAGATCGAGAACGAGAGCCCCTTGTGAAGCTCTTGGATAGCTCGTCTAAGCGGTTGTGCCTCTCCGCCATTTGTTGCTCACTAATCCGCTTTAGCTCGTTTTTCATGGCGGTGAACATCAATGAGTAGTCAGTGGTCGGATGAGCTTGCTCCATGACTGTCGTTTGGTCCTGTAAAAGGTTAGTGAACAAGAAAATATGACAAATATAATCTCAATTCACTCCCTTAGTGTTTTCACTCTCACTCATTTTTCCACTCAAAATACTCCAATGATCTTACCAAAAATTCCTTACCCGTCGGATTGGGCAGTCGAGAAATGCCGCAAAGATCCTACAATTGTCACCAAGCTTTTCCCCAAGAGTAATCAAGGAAACAAGATACGGATTTCCTTGGATTTTTCCACAACATACTCCAATGTATGTTGTTGGGCTAGTGCCAGCCAAAAGAGAAGCCCAATGGCTGGCCGGATTTCCTTCAAGTTTTTCCAAGCTTTACAAGGTCATAGTCACGGCTGCAAATTGCCTTAAGTCATTGTTTACATTCAGTTTTATGATGATTAATAAACACTTGAGAATTCTCTCAAAGCTTCATTGAAGCATCCTTGAGTATTTTAGATTCATTTCTTTGGCATACCATTGACTTATCAATCTAGGACCGCGCCAGATTGCGGCGTCTTCTACAATACCTGGTTCGTTGGCCGCGTGATCACCGGGTTTAGGTGATTCCACTGCGTTCGTTTGTCATCAACGTGAGTCCCAACCTTCTAGATCCTAGCCTTTCTGTACGGGTTGCATCACAAGGTTGGTGCCGTTCGTATCAATATGTCCAACCATTGGCACTTGAAGCCCTTGATATCTCTACTCCTAGTTTTAGGAGTTTCATGAGTGGTCTTAGAAGTGGACCTGGATGCATCAACAAGCTTATTAGGGGTAAAATTGGAATTGCGGTTAGAGATTTTACCAGGTGTGCGGCTAGAAGGGCTTGGTGTAGTCGCATTTCCAGTATCATGTGATGTTCTCCTTGGTGGGTTGCCCTTCTATGAAGGAGAGTTGGATGCTTAGAAGGTACGGCCTCCTCGCCTCAATTTCTTCCCCCTCTCGGCCTTGATGGCTAGTTCAAGAAGATCATGCATGTCCAAGTAATGTTGGAGCTCCAAGGCTTCTTGAAGGACGGGGTTGAGACCTCTAAGGAACCTTGTCATGGTAGCCACACTATCTTCTTGAATGTTCGCCCTCATCATGGCCATCTTGATCTCCTTGGAGTAGTCCTCCACACTCATGTTGCCTTGAGTGAGGGTTTGAAGCTGAGAGTGGAGATCGCGGTTGTAGTGGCTTGGAACAAACCGCTTATGCATTAGTGCCTTGAGTTTACCATTTCGCCTCCAATTAGTCCTGACTTGGTCCCACCAAACTAGTGCGCAGTCGGTGAACTCAACAATGGCAACCTTCACCTTTTGTTCCTCGCTAAACTCATAGCAATCGAAGACCATCTCGATGCGGCCTTCCCATTCCAACTAAGCCTCAGGGTCACTTTTCCCTCGTAACGTAGAGACTTGAATTTTAAGTCCCTTGAGTTCGTTCTTAGACGTGTCCCTTTTAGGCCTCTAGGCTCTTACCACATCTTCACTGGCCGAGAGTATCCTCATAGTTTGCTCCTTTGGTGCCATGGTTACTTCGGTTGCGAGATCGAGAATGGGGGCCCCTTGTGAAGCCCTTGGAGAGCTCATCAAAGCGGTTGTGCCTCTCCTCCATTTGTTACACACTAATCCGCTTAAGCTCGTTTTTCATGGCGGTGAACATCATTGAGTAGTCAGTGGTCGGATGAGCTTGCTCCATGACTGTCATTTGGTCCTGCAAAAGGTTAGTGAACAAGAAAATAGGACAAATATAATCTCACTTCACTCCCTGAGTGTTTTCACTCTCCCTCGTTTTCCCACTCAAAATACTCCAATGATCTTACCAAAAATTCCTTACCCGTCGGATTGGGTAGTCGAGAAATGCCGCAAAGATCCAACAATTGTCACCATGCTTTTCCACAAGAGTAATCAAGGAAACAAGACCCGGATTTCCTTGGATTTTTCCACAACATACTCCAATGTATGTTGCTGGGCTAGTGCCGGCCAAAAGAGAAGCCCAAGGGCTGGCCGGACTTCAAGTTTTTCCAAGCTTTACTAGGTCTTAGTCACGGCTACAAATAGCCTTAAGTCATTGTTTACATTCAGTTTTATGATGATTAATAAAAACACTTGAGAATTCTCTCAAAGCTTCATTGAAGCGTCCTTGAGTATTTTAGATTCATTTCTTTGTCATACCATTGACTTATCAATCTAGGACCGCGCCAGATTGCGGCGTCTTCTACAATACCTGGTTCGTTGGCCGCGTGATCACCGGGTTTAGGTGATTCCACTGCGTTCGTTTGTCATCAACCTGAGTCCCAACCTTCTAGATCCTAGCCTTTCTGTACGGGTTGCATCACAAGGTTGGTGCCGTTCGTATCAATATGTCCAACCATTGGCACTTGAAGCCCTTGATATCTCTACTCCTAGTTTTAGGAGTTTCATGAGGGGTCTTAGAAGTGGACCTGGATGCATCAACAAGCTTGTTAGGGGTAAAAATGGAATTGCAGTTAGAGAAATTTCCAGGTGTGAGGCTAGAAGGGCTTGGTGTAGTCGCATTTCCTGTATCATGTGAGATTCTCCTTGGTGGGTTGCCCTTCCATGAAGGCGAGTTGGAAGCTTGGAAGATACGGTCTCCTCGCCTCAATAGCCTTGATGGCTAGTTCAAGAAGATCATGCATATCCAAGTAATGTTGGAGCTCCAAGGCTTCTTGAAGGTCGGGGTTGAGACCTCTAAGGAACCTTGCCATGGTAGCCTCACTATCTTCTTGAATGTTCTCCCTCATCATGGCCATCTTGATCTCCTTGAAATAGTCCTCCACCCTCATGTTGCCTTGAGTGAGGGTTTGAAACTGAGAGTGGAGATCGCGGTTGTAGTGGCTTGGAACAAATCGCTTATGCATTAGTGCCTTGTGTTCACCATTTCGCCTCCGATTAGTCCTGACTTGGTGGTCCCACCAAACTAGTGCGTAGTCGGTGAACTCAACCGTGGCAACCTTCACCTTTTGTTCCTCGATAAACTCATAGCAATCGACGACCATCTCGATGCGGCCTTCCCATTCCAACTAAGCCTCAGGGTCAATTTTGCCTTGGAACGTGCAGACTTGAATTTTACGTCCCTTCAGCTCGTTCTTAGACGTGTCCCTTTTAGGCCTCTCGGCTATTTCCACATCTTCACCAGCCGAGAGTACTCCTCATAGTTTGCTCCTTTGGTGCCATGGTTATTTCGGTTGCGAGATCGAGAACGAGAGCCCCTTGTGAAGCTCTTGGATAGCTCGTCTAAGCGGTTGTGCCTCTCCGCCATTTGTTGCTCACTAATCCGCTTTAGCTCGTTTTTCATGGCGGTGAACATCAATGAGTAGTCAGTGGTCGGATGAGCTTGCTCCATGACTGTCGTTTGGTCCTGTAAAAGGTTAGTGAACAAGAAAATATGACAAATATAATCTCAATTCACTCCCTTAGTGTTTTCACTCTCACTCATTTTTCCACTCAAAATACTCCAATGATCTTACCAAAAATTCCTTACCCGTCGGATTGGGCAGTCGAGAAATGCCGCAAAGATCCTACAATTGTCACCAAGCTTTTCCCCAAGAGTAATCAAGGAAACAAGATACGGATTTCCTTGGATTTTTCCACAACATACTCCAATGTATGTTGTTGGGCTAGTGCCAGCCAAAAGAGAAGCCCAATGGCTGGCCGGATTTCCTTCAAGTTTTTCCAAGCTTTACAAGGTCATAGTCACGGCTGCAAATTGCCTTAAGTCATTGTTTACATTCAGTTTTATGATGATTAATAAACACTTGAGAATTCTCTCAAAGCTTCATTGAAGCATCCTTGAGTATTTTAGATTCATTTCTTTGGCATACCATTGACTTATCAATCTAGGACCGCGCCAGATTGCGGCGTCTTCTACAATACCTGGTTCGTTGGCCGCGTGATCACCGGGTTTAGGTGATTCCACTGCGTTCGTTTGTCATCAACGTGAGTCCCAACCTTCTAGATCCTAGCCTTTCTGTACGGGTTGCATCACAAGGTTGGTGCCGTTCGTATCAATATGTCCAACCATTGGCACTTGAAGCCCTTGATATCTCTACTCCTAGTTTTAGGAGTTTCATGAGTGGTCTTAGAAGTGGACCTGGATGCATCAACAAGCTTATTAGGGGTAAAATTGGAATTGCGGTTAGAGATTTTACCAGGTGTGCGGCTAGAAGGGCTTGGTGTAGTCGCATTTCCAGTATCATGTGATGTTCTCCTTGGTGGGTTGCCCTTCTATGAAGGAGAGTTGGATGCTTAGAAGGTACGGCCTCCTCGCCTCAATTTCTTCCCCCTCTCGGCCTTGATGGCTAGTTCAAGAAGATCATGCATGTCCAAGTAATGTTGGAGCTCCAAGGCTTCTTGAAGGACGGGGTTGAGACCTCTAAGGAACCTTGTCATGGTAGCCACACTATCTTCTTGAATGTTCGCCCTCATCATGGCCATCTTGATCTCCTTGGAGTAGTCCTCCACACTCATGTTGCCTTGAGTGAGGGTTTGAAGCTGAGAGTGGAGATCGCGGTTGTAGTGGCTTGGAACAAACCGCTTATGCATTAGTGCCTTGAGTTTACCATTTCGCCTCCAATTAGTCCTGACTTGGTCCCACCAAACTAGTGCGCAGTCGGTGAACTCAACAATGGCAACCTTCACCTTTTGTTCCTCGCTAAACTCATAGCAATCGAAGACCATCTCGATGCGGCCTTCCCATTCCAACTAAGCCTCAGGGTCACTTTTCCCTCGTAACGTAGAGACTTGAATTTTAAGTCCCTTGAGCTCGTTCTTAGACGTGTCCCTTTTAGGCCTCTAGGCTCTTACCACATCTTCACTGGCCGAGAGTATCCTCATAGTTTGCTCCTTTGGTGCCATGGTTACTTCGGTTGCGAGATCGAGAATGGGGGCCCCTTGTGAAGCCCTTGGAGAGCTCATCAAAGCGGTTGTGCCTCTCCTCCATTTGTTACACACTAATCCGCTTAAGCTCGTTTTTCATGGCGGTGAACATCATTGAGTAGTCAGTGGTCGGATGAGCTTGCTCCATGACTGTCATTTGGTCCTGCAAAAGGTTAGTGAACAAGAAAATAGGACAAATATAATCTCACTTCACTCCCTGAGTGTTTTCACTCTCCCTCGTTTTCCCACTCAAAATACTCCAATGATCTTACCAAAAATTCCTTACCCGTCGGATTGGGTAGTCGAGAAATGCCGCAAAGATCCAACAATTGTCACCATGCTTTTCCACAAGAGTAATCAAGGAAACAAGACCCGGATTTCCTTGGATTTTTCCACAACATACTCCAATGTATGTTGCTGGGCTAGTGCCGGCCAAAAGAGAAGCCCAAGGGCTGGCCGGACTTCAAGTTTTTCCAAGCTTTACTAGGTCTTAGTCACGGCTACAAATAGCCTTAAGTCATTGTTTACATTCAGTTTTATGATGATTAATAAAAACACTTGAGAATTCTCTCAAAGCTTCATTGAAGCGTCCTTGAGTATTTTAGATTCATTTCTTTGTCATACCATTGACTTATCAATCTAGGACCGCGCCAGATTGCGGCGTCTTCTACAATACCTGGTTCGTTGGCCGCGTGATCACCGGGTTTAGGTGATTCCACTGCGTTCGTTTGTCATCAACCTGAGTCCCAACCTTCTAGATCCTAGCCTTTCTGTACGGGTTGCATCACAAGGTTGGTGCCGTTCGTATCAATATGTCCAACCATTGGCACTTGAAGCCCTTGATATCTCTACTCCTAGTTTTAGGAGTTTCATGAGGGGTCTTAGAAGTGGACCTGGATGCATCAACAAGCTTGTTAGGGGTAAAAATGGAATTGCAGTTAGAGAAATTTCCAGGTGTGAGGCTAGAAGGGCTTGGTGTAGTCGCATTTCCTGTATCATGTGAGATTCTCCTTGGTGGGTTGCCCTTCCATGAAGGCGAGTTGGAAGCTTGGAAGATACGGTCTCCTCGCCTCAATAGCCTTGATGGCTAGTTCAAGAAGATCATGCATATCCAAGTAATGTTGGAGCTCCAAGGCTTCTTGAAGGTCGGGGTTGAGACCTCTAAGGAACCTTGCCATGGTAGCCTCACTATCTTCTTGAATGTTCTCCCTCATCATGGCCATCTTGATCTCCTTGAAATAGTCCTCCACCCTCATGTTGCCTTGAGTGAGGGTTTGAAACTGAGAGTGGAGATCGCGGTTGTAGTGGCTTGGAACAAATCGCTTATGCATTAGTGCCTTGTGTTCACCATTTCGCCTCCGATTAGTCCTGACTTGGTGGTCCCACCAAACTAGTGCGTAGTCGGTGAACTCAACCGTGGCAACCTTCACCTTTTGTTCCTCGATAAACTCATAGCAATCGACGACCATCTCGATGCGGCCTTCCCATTCCAACTAAGCCTCAGGGTCAATTTTGCCTTGGAACGTGCAGACTTGAATTTTACGTCCCTTCAGCTCGTTCTTAGACGTGTCCCTTTTAGGCCTCTCGGCTATTTCCACATCTTCACCAGCCGAGAGTACTCCTCATAGTTTGCTCCTTTGGTGCCATGGTTATTTCGGTTGCGAGATCGAGAACGAGAGCCCCTTGTGAAGCTCTTGGATAGCTCGTCAAAGCGGTTGTGCCTCTCCTCCATTTGTTACACACTAATCCGCTTAAGCTCGTTTTTCATGGCGGTGAACATCATTGAGTAGTCAGTGGTCGGATGAGCTTGCTCCATGACTGTCGTTTGGTCCTGCAAAAGGTTAGTGAACAAGAAAATAGGACAAATATAATCTCACTTCACTCCCTGAGTGTTTTCACTCTCCCTCGTTTTCCCACTCAAAATACTCCAATGATCTTACCAAAAATTCCTTACCCGTCGGATTGGGTAGTCGAGAAATGCCGCAAAGATCCAACAATTGTCACCATGCTTTTCCACAAGAGTAATCAAGGAAACAAGACCCGGATTTCCTTGGATATTTCCACAACATATTCCAATGTATGTTGCTGGGCTAGTGCCGGCCAAAAGAGAAGCCCAAGGGCTGGCCGGACTTCAAGTTTTTCCAAGCTTTACTAGGTCTTAGTCACGACTACAAATAGCCTTAAGTCATTGTTTACATTCAGTTTTATGATGATTAATAAAAACACTTGAGAATTCTCTCAAAGCTTCATTGAAGCGTCCTTGAGTATTTTAGATTCATTTCTTTGTCATACCATTGACTTATCAATCTAGGACCGCGCCAGATTGCGGCGTCTTCTACAATACCTGGTTCGTTGGCCGCGTGATCACCGGGTTTAGGTGATTCCATTGCGTTCGTTTGTCATCAACCTGAGTCCCAACCTTCTAGATCCTAGCCTTTCTGTACGGGTTGCATCACAAGGTTGGTGCCGTTCGTATCAATATGTCCAACCATTGGCACTTGAAGCCCTTGATATCTCTACTCCTAGTTTTAGGAGTTTCATGAGGGGTCTTAGAAGTGGACCTGGATGCATCAACAAGCTTGTTAGGGGTAAAAATGGAATTGCAGTTAGAGAAATTTCCAGGTGTGAGGCTAGAAGGGCTTGGTGTAGTCGCATTTCCTGTATCATGTGAGATTCTCCTTGGTGGGTTGCCCTTCCATGAAGGCGAGTTGGAAGCTTGGAAGATACGGTCTCCTCGCCTCAATAGCCTTGATGGCTAGTTCAAGAAGATCATGCATATCCAAGTAATGTTGGAGCTCCAAGGCTTCTTGAAGGTCGGGGTTGAGACCTCTAAGGAACCTTGCCATGGTAGCCTCACTATCTTCTTGAATGTTCTCCCTCATCATGGCCATCTTGATCTCCTTGAAATAGTCCTCCACCCTCATGTTGCCTTGAGTGAGGGTTTGAAACTGAGAGTGGAGATCGCGGTTGTAGTGGCTTGGAACAAATCGCTTATGCATTAGTGCCTTGTGTTCACCATTTCGCCTCCGATTAGTCCTGACTTGGTGGTCCCACCAAACTAGTGCGTAGTCGGTGAACTCAACCGTGGCAACCTTCACCTTTTGTTCCTCGATAAACTCATAGCAATCGACGACCATCTCGATGCGGCCTTCCCATTCCAACTAAGCCTCAGGGTCAATTTTGCCTTGGAACGTGCAGACTTGAATTTTACGTCCCTTCAGCTCGTTCTTAGACGTGTCCCTTTTAGGCCTCTCGGCTATTTCCACATCTTCACCAGCCGAGAGTACTCCTCATAGTTTGCTCCTTTGGTGCCATGGTTATTTCGGTTGCGAGATCGAGAACGAGAGCCCCTTGTGAAGCTCTTGGATAGCTCGTCAAAGCGGTTGTGCCTCTCCTCCATTTGTTACACACTAATCCGCTTAAGCTCGTTTTTCATGGCGGTGAACATCATTGAGTAGTCAGTGGTCGGATGAGCTTGCTCCATGACTGTCATTTGGTCCTGCAAAAGGTTAGTGAACAAGAAAATAGGACAAATATAATCTCACTTCACTCCCTGAGTGTTTTCACTCTCCCTCGTTTTCCCACTCAAAATACTCCAATGATCTTACCAAAAATTCCTTACCCGTCGGATTGGGTAGTCGAGAAATGCCGCAAAGATCCAACAATTGTCACCATGCTTTTCCACAAGAGTAATCAAGGAAACAAGACCCGGATTTCCTTGGATTTTTCCACAACATACTCCAATGTATGTTGCTGGGCTAGTGCCGGCCAAAAGAGAAGCCCAAGGGCTGGCCGGACTTCAAGTTTTTCCAAGCTTTACTAGGTCTTAGTCACGGCTACAAATAGCCTTAAGTCATTGTTTACATTCAGTTTTATGATGATTAATAAAAACACTTGAGAATTCTCTCAAAGCTTCATTGAAGCGTCCTTGAGTATTTTAGATTCATTTCTTTGTCATACCATTGACTTATCAATCTAGGACCGCGCCAGATTGCGGCGTCTTCTACAATACCTGGTTCGTTGGCCGCGTGATCACCGGGTTTAGGTGATTCCACTGCGTTCGTTTGTCATCAACCTGAGTCCCAACCTTCTAGATCCTAGCCTTTCTGTACGGGTTGCATCACAAGGTTGGTGCCGTTCGTATCAATATGTCCAACCATTGGCACTTGAAGCCCTTGATATCTCTACTCCTAGTTTTAGGAGTTTCATGAGGGGTCTTAGAAGTGGACCTGGATGCATCAACAAGCTTGTTAGGGGTAAAAATGGAATTGCAGTTAGAGAAATTTCCAGGTGTGAGGCTAGAAGGGCTTGGTGTAGTCGCATTTCCTGTATCATGTGAGATTCTCCTTGGTGGGTTGCCCTTCCATGAAGGCGAGTTGGAAGCTTGGAAGATACGGTCTCCTCGCCTCAATAGCCTTGATGGCTAGTTCAAGAAGATCATGCATATCCAAGTAATGTTGGAGCTCCAAGGCTTCTTGAAGGTCGGGGTTGAGACCTCTAAGGAACCTTGCCATGGTAGCCTCACTATCTTCTTGAATGTTCTCCCTCATCATGGCCATCTTGATCTCCTTGAAATAGTCCTCCACCCTCATGTTGCCTTGAGTGAGGGTTTGAAACTGAGAGTGGAGATCGCGGTTGTAGTGGCTTGGAACAAATCGCTTATGCATTAGTGCCTTGTGTTCACCATTTCGCCTCCGATTAGTCCTGACTTGGTGGTCCCACCAAACTAGTGCGTAGTCGGTGAACTCAACCGTGGCAACCTTCACCTTTTGTTCCTCGATAAACTCATAGCAATCGACGACCATCTCGATGCGGCCTTCCCATTCCAACTAAGCCTCAGGGTCAATTTTGCCTTGGAACGTGCAGACTTGAATTTTACGTCCCTTCAGCTCGTTCTTAGACGTGTCCCTTTTAGGCCTCTCGGCTATTTCCACATCTTCACCAGCCGAGAGTACTCCTCATAGTTTGCTCCTTTGGTGCCATGGTTATTTCGGTTGCGAGATCGAGAACGAGAGCCCCTTGTGAAGCTCTTGGATAGCTCGTCTAAGCGGTTGTGCCTCTCCGCCATTTGTTGCTCACTAATCCGCTTTAGCTCGTTTTTCATGGCGGTGAACATCAATGAGTAGTCAGTGGTCGGATGAGCTTGCTCCATGACTGTCGTTTGGTCCTGTAAAAGGTTAGTGAACAAGAAAATATGACAAATATAATCTCAATTCACTCCCTTAGTGTTTTCACTCTCACTCATTTTTCCACTCAAAATACTCCAATGATCTTACCAAAAATTCCTTACCCGTCGGATTGGGCAGTCGAGAAATGCCGCAAAGATCCTACAATTGTCACCAAGCTTTTCCCCAAGAGTAATCAAGGAAACAAGATACGGATTTCCTTGGATTTTTCCACAACATACTCCAATGTATGTTGTTGGGCTAGTGCCAGCCAAAAGAGAAGCCCAATGGCTGGCCGGATTTCCTTCAAGTTTTTCCAAGCTTTACAAGGTCATAGTCACGGCTGCAAATTGCCTTAAGTCATTGTTTACATTCAGTTTTATGATGATTAATAAACACTTGAGAATTCTCTCAAAGCTTCATTGAAGCATCCTTGAGTATTTTAGATTCATTTCTTTGGCATACCATTGACTTATCAATCTAGGACCGCGCCAGATTGCGGCGTCTTCTACAATACCTGGTTCGTTGGCCGCGTGATCACCGGGTTTAGGTGATTCCACTGCGTTCGTTTGTCATCAACGTGAGTCCCAACCTTCTAGATCCTAGCCTTTCTGTACGGGTTGCATCACAAGGTTGGTGCCGTTCGTATCAATATGTCCAACCATTGGCACTTGAAGCCCTTGATATCTCTACTCCTAGTTTTAGGAGTTTCATGAGTGGTCTTAGAAGTGGACCTGGATGCATCAACAAGCTTATTAGGGGTAAAATTGGAATTGCGGTTAGAGATTTTACCAGGTGTGCGGCTAGAAGGGCTTGGTGTAGTCGCATTTCCAGTATCATGTGATGTTCTCCTTGGTGGGTTGCCCTTCTATGAAGGAGAGTTGGATGCTTAGAAGGTACGGCCTCCTCGCCTCAATTTCTTCCCCCTCTCGGCCTTGATGGCTAGTTCAAGAAGATCATGCATGTCCAAGTAATGTTGGAGCTCCAAGGCTTCTTGAAGGACGGGGTTGAGACCTCTAAGGAACCTTGTCATGGTAGCCACACTATCTTCTTGAATGTTCGCCCTCATCATGGCCATCTTGATCTCCTTGGAGTAGTCCTCCACACTCATGTTGCCTTGAGTGAGGGTTTGAAGCTGAGAGTGGAGATCGCGGTTGTAGTGGCTTGGAACAAACCGCTTATGCATTAGTGCCTTGAGTTTACCATTTCGCCTCCAATTAGTCCTGACTTGGTCCCACCAAACTAGTGCGCAGTCGGTGAACTCAACAATGGCAACCTTCACCTTTTGTTCCTCGCTAAATTCATAGCAATCGAAGACCATCTCGATGCGGCCTTCCCATTCCAACTAAGCCTCAGGGTCAATTTTGCCTTGGAACGTGCAGACTTGAATTTTACGTCCCTTCAGCTCGTTCTTAGACGTGTCCCTTTTAGGCCTCTCGGCTATTTCCACATCTTCACCAGCCGAGAGTACTCCTCATAGTTTGCTCCTTTGGTGCCATGGTTATTTCGGTTGCGAGATCGAGAACGAGAGCCCCTTGTGAAGCTCTTGGATAGCTCGTCAAAGCGGTTGTGCCTCTCCTCCATTTGTTACACACTAATCCGCTTAAGCTCGTTTTTCATGGCGGTGAACATCATTGAGTAGTCAGTGGTCGGATGAGCTTGCTCCATGACTGTCATTTGGTCCTGCAAAAGGTTAGTGAACAAGAAAATAGGACAAATATAATCTCACTTCACTCCCTGAGTGTTTTCACTCTCCCTCGTTTTCCCACTCAAAATACTCCAATGATCTTACCAAAAATTCCTTACCCGTCGGATTGGGTAGTCGAGAAATGCCGCAAAGATCCAACAATTGTCACCATGCTTTTCCACAAGAGTAATCAAGGAAACAAGACCCGGATTTCCTTGGATTTTTCCACAACATACTCCAATGTATGTTGCTGGGCTAGTGCCGGCCAAAAGAGAAGCCCAAGGGCTGGCCGGACTTCAAGTTTTTCCAAGCTTTACTAGGTCTTAGTCACGGCTACAAATAGCCTTAAGTCATTGTTTACATTCAGTTTTATGATGATTAATAAAAACACTTGAGAATTCTCTCAAAGCTTCATTGAAGCGTCCTTGAGTATTTTAGATTCATTTCTTTGTCATACCATTGACTTATCAATCTAGGACCGCGCCAGATTGCGGCGTCTTCTACAATACCTGGTTCGTTGGCCGCGTGATCACCGGGTTTAGGTGATTCCACTGCGTTCGTTTGTCATCAACGTGAGTCCCAACCTTCTAGATCCTAGCCTTTCTGTACGGGTTGCATCACAAGGTTGGTGCCGTTCGTATCAATATGTCCAACCATTGGCACTTGAAGCCCTTGATATCTCTACTCCTAGTTTTAGGAGTTTCATGAGTGGTCTTAGAAGTGGACCTGGATGCATCAACAAGCTTATTAGGGGTAAAATTGGAATTGCGGTTAGAGATTTTACCAGGTGTGCGGCTAGAAGGGCTTGGTGTAGTCGCATTTCCAGTATCATGTGATGTTCTCCTTGGTGGGTTGCCCTTCTATGAAGGAGAGTTGGATGCTTAGAAGGTACGGCCTCCTCGCCTCAATTTCTTCCCCCTCTCGGCCTTGATGGCTAGTTCAAGAAGATCATGCATGTCCAAGTAATGTTGGAGCTCCAAGGCTTCTTGAAGGACGGGGTTGAGACCTCTAAGGAACCTTGCATGGTAGCCACACTATCTTCTTGAATGTTCGCCCTCATCATGGCCATCTTGATCTCCTTGGAGTAGTCCTCCACACTCATGTTGCCTTGAGTGAGGGTTTGAAGCTGAGAGTGGAGATCGCGGTTGTAGTGGCTTGGAACAAACCGCTTATGCATTAGTGCCTTGAGTTTACCATTTCGCCTCCAATTAGTCCTGACTTGGTCCCACCAAACTAGTGCGCAGTCGGTGAACTCAACAATGGCAACCTTCACCTTTTGTTCCTCGCTAAACTCATAGCAATCGAAGACCATCTCGATGCGGCCTTCCCATTCCAACTAAGCCTCAGGGTCAATTTTGCCTTGGAACGTGCAGACTTGAATTTTACGTCCCTTCAGCTCGTTCTTAGACGTGTCCCTCTTAGGCCTCTCGGCTATTTCCACATCTTCACCAGCCGAGAGTACTCCTCATAGTTTGCTCCTTTGGTGCCATGGTTATTTCGGTTGCGAGATCGAGAACGAGAGCCCCTTGTGAAGCTCTTGGATAGCTCGTCAAAGCGGTTGTGCCTCTCCTCCATTTGTTACACACTAATCCGCTTAAGCTCGTTTTTCATGGCGGTGAACATCATTGAGTAGTCAGTGGTCGGATGAGCTTGCTCCATGACTGTCATTTGGTCCTGCAAAAGGTTAGTGAACAAGAAAATAGGACAAATATAATCTCACTTCACTCCCTGAGTGTTTTCACTCTCCCTCGTTTTCCCACTCAAAATACTCCAATGATCTTACCAAAAATTCCTTACCCGTCGGATTGGGTAGTCGAGAAATGCCGCAAAGATCCAACAATTGTCACCATGCTTTTCCACAAGAGTAATCAAGGAAACAAGACCCGGATTTCCTTGGATTTTTCCACAACATACTCCAATGTATGTTGCTGGGCTAGTGCCGGCCAAAAGAGAAGCCCAAGGGCTGGCCGGACTTCAAGTTTTTCCAAGCTTTACTAGGTCTTAGTCACGGCTACAAATAGCCTTAAGTCATTGTTTACATTCAGTTTTATGATGATTAATAAAAACACTTGAGAATTCTCTCAAAGCTTCATTGAAGCGTCCTTGAGTATTTTAGATTCATTTCTTTGTCATACCATTGACTTATCAATCTAGGACCGCGCCAGATTGCGGCGTCTTCTACAATACCTGGTTCGTTGGCCGCGTGATCACCGGGTTTAGGTGATTCCACTGCGTTCGTTTGTCATCAACCTGAGTCCCAACCTTCTAGATCCTAGCCTTTCTGTACGGGTTGCATCACAAGGTTGGTGCCGTTCGTATCAATATGTCCAACCATTGGCACTTGAAGCCCTTGATATCTCTACTCCTAGTTTTAGGAGTTTCATGAGGGGTCTTAGAAGTGGACCTGGATGCATCAACAAGCTTGTTAGGGGTAAAAATGGAATTGCAGTTAGAGAAATTTCCAGGTGTGAGGCTAGAAGGGCTTGGTGTAGTCGCATTTCCTGTATCATGTGAGATTCTCCTTGGTGGGTTGCCCTTCCATGAAGGCGAGTTGGAAGCTTGGAAGATACGGTCTCCTCGCCTCAATAGCCTTGATGGCTAGTTCAAGAAGATCATGCATATCCAAGTAATGTTGGAGCTCCAAGGCTTCTTGAAGGTCGGGGTTGAGACCTCTAAGGAACCTTGCCATGGTAGCCTCACTATCTTCTTGAATGTTCTCCCTCATCATGGCCATCTTGATCTCCTTGAAATAGTCCTCCACCCTCATGTTGCCTTGAGTGAGGGTTTGAAACTGAGAGTGGAGATCGCGGTTGTAGTGGCTTGGAACAAATCGCTTATGCATTAGTGCCTTGTGTTCACCATTTCGCCTCCGATTAGTCCTGACTTGGTGGTCCCACCAAACTAGTGCGTAGTCGGTGAACTCAACCGTGGCAACCTTCACCTTTTGTTCCTCGATAAACTCATAGCAATCGACGACCATCTCGATGCGGCCTTCCCATTCCAACTAAGCCTCAGGGTCAATTTTGCCTTGGAACGTGCAGACTTGAATTTTACGTCCCTTCAGCTCGTTCTTAAACGTGTCCCTTTTAGGCCTCTCGGCTATTTCCACATCTTCACCAGCCGAGAGTACTCCTCATAGTTTGCTCCTTTGGTGCCATGGTTATTTCGGTTGCGAGATCGAGAACGAGAGCCCCTTGTGAAGCTCTTGGATAGCTCGTCTAAGCGGTTGTGCCTCTCCGCCATTTGTTGCTCACTAATCCGCTTTAGCTCGTTTTTCATGGCGGTGAACATCAATGAGTAGTCAGTGGTCGGATGAGCTTGCTCCATGACTGTCGTTTGGTCCTGTAAAAGGTTAGTGAACAAGAAAATATGACAAATATAATCTCAATTCACTCCCTTAGTGTTTTCACTCTCACTCATTTTTCCACTCAAAATACTCCAATGATCTTACCAAAAATTCCTTACCCGTCGGATTGGGCAGTCGAGAAATGCCGCAAAGATCCTACAATTGTCACCAAGCTTTTCCCCAAGAGTAATCAAGGAAACAAGATACGGATTTCCTTGGATTTTTCCACAACATACTCCAATGTATGTTGTTGGGCTAGTGCCAGCCAAAAGAGAAGCCCAATGGCTGGCCGGATTTCCTTCAAGTTTTTCCAAGCTTTACAAGGTCATAGTCACGGCTGCAAATTGCCTTAAGTCATTGTTTACATTCAGTTTTATGATGATTAATAAACACTTGAGAATTCTCTCAAAGCTTCATTGAAGCATCCTTGAGTATTTTAGATTCATTTCTTTGGCATACCATTGACTTATCAATCTAGGACCGCGCCAGATTGCGGCGTCTTCTACAATACCTGGTTCGTTGGCCGCGTGATCACCGGGTTTAGGTGATTCCACTGCGTTCGTTTGTCATCAACGTGAGTCCCAACCTTCTAGATCCTAGCCTTTCTGTACGGGTTGCATCACAAGGTTGGTGCCGTTCGTATCAATATGTCCAACCATTGGCACTTGAAGCCCTTGATATCTCTACTCCTAGTTTTAGGAGTTTCATGAGTGGTCTTAGAAGTGGACCTGGATGCATCAACAAGCTTATTAGGGGTAAAATTGGAATTGCGGTTAGAGATTTTACCAGGTGTGCGGCTAGAAGGGCTTGGTGTAGTCGCATTTCCAGTATCATGTGATGTTCTCCTTGGTGGGTTGCCCTTCTATGAAGGAGAGTTGGATGCTTAGAAGGTACGGCCTCCTCGCCTCAATTTCTTCCCCCTCTCGGCCTTGATGGCTAGTTCAAGAAGATCATGCATGTCCAAGTAATGTTGGAGCTCCAAGGCTTCTTGAAGGACGGGGTTGAGACCTCTAAGGAACCTTGTCATGGTAGCCACACTATCTTCTTGAATGTTCGCCCTCATCATGGCCATCTTGATCTCCTTGGAGTAGTCCTCCACACTCATGTTGCCTTGAGTGAGGGTTTGAAGCTGAGAGTGGAGATCGCGGTTGTAGTGGCTTGGAACAAACCGCTTATGCATTAGTGCCTTGAGTTTACCATTTCGCCTCCAATTAGTCCTGACTTGGTCCCACCAAACTAGTGCGCAGTCGGTGAACTCAACAATGGCAACCTTCACCTTTTGTTCCTCGCTAAACTCATAGCAATCGAAGACCATCTCGATGCGGCCTTCCCATTCCAACTAAGCCTCAGGGTCACTTTTCCCTCGTAACGTAGAGACTTGAATTTTAAGTCCCTTGAGTTCGTTCTTAGACGTGTCCCTTTTAGGCCTCTAGGCTCTTACCACATCTTCACTGGCCGAGAGTATCCTCATAGTTTGCTCCTTTGGTGCCATGGTTACTTCGGTTGCGAGATCGAGAATGGGGGCCCCTTGTGAAGCCCTTGGAGAGCTCATCAAAGCGGTTGTGCCTCTCCTCCATTTGTTACACACTAATCCGCTTAAGCTCGTTTTTCATGGCGGTGAACATCATTGAGTAGTCAGTGGTCGGATGAGCTTGCTCCATGACTGTCATTTGGTCCTGCAAAAGGTTAGTGAACAAGAAAATAGGACAAATATAATCTCACTTCACTCCCTGAGTGTTTTCACTCTCCCTCGTTTTCCCACTCAAAATACTCCAATGATCTTACCAAAAATTCCTTACCCGTCGGATTGGGTAGTCGAGAAATGCCGCAAAGATCCAACAATTGTCACCATGCTTTTCCACAAGAGTAATCAAGGAAACAAGACCCGGATTTCCTTGGATTTTTCCACAACATACTCCAATGTATGTTGCTGGGCTAGTGCCGGCCAAAAGAGAAGCCCAAGGGCTGGCCGGACTTCAAGTTTTTCCAAGCTTTACTAGGTCTTAGTCACGGCTACAAATAGCCTTAAGTCATTGTTTACATTCAGTTTTATGATGATTAATAAAAACACTTGAGAATTCTCTCAAAGCTTCATTGAAGCGTCCTTGAGTATTTTAGATTCATTTCTTTGTCATACCATTGACTTATCAATCTAGGACCGCGCCAGATTGCGGCGTCTTCTACAATACCTGGTTCGTTGGCCGCGTGATCACCGGGTTTAGGTGATTCCACTGCGTTCGTTTGTCATCAACCTGAGTCCCAACCTTCTAGATCCTAGCCTTTCTGTACGGGTTGCATCACAAGGTTGGTGCCGTTCGTATCAATATGTCCAACCATTGGCACTTGAAGCCCTTGATATCTCTACTCCTAGTTTTAGGAGTTTCATGAGGGGTCTTAGAAGTGGACCTGGATGCATCAACAAGCTTGTTAGGGGTAAAAATGGAATTGCAGTTAGAGAAATTTCCAGGTGTGAGGCTAGAAGGGCTTGGTGTAGTCGCATTTCCTGTATCATGTGAGATTCTCCTTGGTGGGTTGCCCTTCCATGAAGGCGAGTTGGAAGCTTGGAAGATACGGTCTCCTCGCCTCAATAGCCTTGATGGCTAGTTCAAGAAGATCATGCATATCCAAGTAATGTTGGAGCTCCAAGGCTTCTTGAAGGTCGGGGTTGAGACCTCTAAGGAACCTTGCCATGGTAGCCTCACTATCTTCTTGAATGTTCTCCCTCATCATGGCCATCTTGATCTCCTTGAAATAGTCCTCCACCCTCATGTTGCCTTGAGTGAGGGTTTGAAACTGAGAGTGGAGATCGCGGTTGTAGTGGCTTGGAACAAATCGCTTATGCATTAGTGCCTTGTGTTCACCATTTCGCCTCCGATTAGTCCTGACTTGGTGGTCCCACCAAACTAGTGCGTAGTCGGTGAACTCAACCGTGGCAACCTTCACCTTTTGTTCCTCGATAAACTCATAGCAATCGACGACCATCTCGATGCGGCCTTCCCATTCCAACTAAGCCTCAGGGTCAATTTTGCCTTGGAACGTGCAGACTTGAATTTTACGTCCCTTCAGCTCGTTCTTAGACGTGTCCCTTTTAGGCCTCTCGGCTATTTCCACATCTTCACCAGCCGAGAGTACTCCTCATAGTTTGCTCCTTTGGTGCCATGGTTATTTCGGTTGCGAGATCGAGAACGAGAGCCCCTTGTGAAGCTCTTGGATAGCTCGTCTAAGCGGTTGTGCCTCTCCGCCATTTGTTGCTCACTAATCCGCTTTAGCTCGTTTTTCATGGCGGTGAACATCAATGAGTAGTCAGTGGTCGGATGAGCTTGCTCCATGACTGTCGTTTGGTCCTGTAAAAGGTTAGTGAACAAGAAAATATGACAAATATAATCTCAATTCACTCCCTTAGTGTTTTCACTCTCACTCATTTTTCCACTCAAAATACTCCAATGATCTTACCAAAAATTCCTTACCCGTCGGATTGGGCAGTCGAGAAATGCCGCAAAGATCCTACAATTGTCACCAAGCTTTTCCCCAAGAGTAATCAAGGAAACAAGATACGGATTTCCTTGGATTTTTCCACAACATACTCCAATGTATGTTGTTGGGCTAGTGCCAGCCAAAAGAGAAGCCCAATGGCTGGCCGGATTTCCTTCAAGTTTTTCCAAGCTTTACAAGGTCATAGTCACGGCTGCAAATTGCCTTAAGTCATTGTTTACATTCAGTTTTATGATGATTAATAAACACTTGAGAATTCTCTCAAAGCTTCATTGAAGCATCCTTGAGTATTTTAGATTCATTTCTTTGGCATACCATTGACTTATCAATCTAGGACCGCGCCAGATTGCGGCGTCTTCTACAATACCTGGTTCGTTGGCCGCGTGATCACCGGGTTTAGGTGATTCCACTGCGTTCGTTTGTCATCAACGTGAGTCCCAACCTTCTAGATCCTAGCCTTTCTGTACGGGTTGCATCACAAGGTTGGTGCCGTTCGTATCAATATGTCCAACCATTGGCACTTGAAGCCCTTGATATCTCTACTCCTAGTTTTAGGAGTTTCATGAGTGGTCTTAGAAGTGGACCTGGATGCATCAACAAGCTTATTAGGGGTAAAATTGGAATTGCGGTTAGAGATTTTACCAGGTGTGCGGCTAGAAGGGCTTGGTGTAGTCGCATTTCCAGTATCATGTGATGTTCTCCTTGGTGGGTTGCCCTTCTATGAAGGAGAGTTGGATGCTTAGAAGGTACGGCCTCCTCGCCTCAATTTCTTCCCCCTCTCGGCCTTGATGGCTAGTTCAAGAAGATCATGCATGTCCAAGTAATGTTGGAGCTCCAAGGCTTCTTGAAGGACGGGGTTGAGACCTCTAAGGAACCTTGTCATGGTAGCCACACTATCTTCTTGAATGTTCGCCCTCATCATGGCCATCTTGATCTCCTTGGAGTAGTCCTCCACACTCATGTTGCCTTGAGTGAGGGTTTGAAGCTGAGAGTGGAGATCGCGGTTGTAGTGGCTTGGAACAAACCGCTTATGCATTAGTGCCTTGAGTTTACCATTTCGCCTCCAATTAGTCCTGACTTGGTCCCACCAAACTAGTGCGCAGTCGGTGAACTCAACAATGGCAACCTTCACCTTTTGTTCCTCGCTAAACTCATAGCAATCGAAGACCATCTCGATGCGGCCTTCCCATTCCAACTAAGCCTCAGGGTCAATTTTGCCTTGGAACGTGCAGACTTGAATTTTACGTCCCTTCAGCTCGTTCTTAGACGTGTCCCTTTTAGGCCTCTCGGCTATTTCCACATCTTCACCAGCCGAGAGTACTCCTCATAGTTTGCTCCTTTGGTGCCATGGTTATTTCGGTTGCGAGATCGAGAACGAGAGCCCCTTGTGAAGCTCTTGGATAGCTCGTCAAAGCGGTTGTGCCTCTCCTCCATTTGTTACACACTAATCCGCTTAAGCTCGTTTTTCATGGCGGTGAACATCATTGAGTAGTCAGTGGTCGGATGAGCTTGCTCCATGACTGTCATTTGGTCCTGCAAAAGGTTAGTGAACAAGAAAATAGGACAAATATAATCTCACTTCACTCCCTGAGTGTTTTCACTCTCCCTCGTTTTCCCACTCAAAATACTCCAATGATCTTACCAAAAATTCCTTACCCGTCGGATTGGGTAGTCGAGAAATGCCGCAAAGATCCAACAATTGTCACCATGCTTTTCCACAAGAGTAATCAAGGAAACAAGACCCGGATTTCCTTGGATTTTTCCACAACATACTCCAATGTATGTTGCTGGGCTAGTGCCGGCCAAAAGAGAAGCCCAAGGGCTGGCCGGACTTCAAGTTTTTCCAAGCTTTACTAGGTCTTAGTCACGGCTACAAATAGCCTTAAGTCATTGTTTACATTCAGTTTTATGATGATTAATAAAAACACTTGAGAATTCTCTCAAAGCTTCATTGAAGCGTCCTTGAGTATTTTAGATTCATTTCTTTGTCATACCATTGACTTATCAATCTAGGACCGCGCCAGATTGCGGCGTCTTCTACAATACCTGGTTCGTTGGCCGCGTGATCACCGGGTTTAGGTGATTCCACTGCGTTCGTTTGTCATCAACGTGAGTCCCAACCTTCTAGATCCTAGCCTTTCTGTACGGGTTGCATCACAAGGTTGGTGCCGTTCGTATCAATATGTCCAACCATTGGCACTTGAAGCCCTTGATATCTCTACTCCTAGTTTTAGGAGTTTCATGAGTGGTCTTAGAAGTGGACCTGGATGCATCAACAAGCTTATTAGGGGTAAAATTGGAATTGCGGTTAGAGATTTTACCAGGTGTGCGGCTAGAAGGGCTTGGTGTAGTCGCATTTCCAGTATCATGTGATGTTCTCCTTGGTGGGTTGCCCTTCTATGAAGGAGAGTTGGATGCTTAGAAGGTACGGCCTCCTCGCCTCAATTTCTTCCCCCTCTCGGCCTTGATGGCTAGTTCAAGAAGATCATGCATGTCCAAGTAATGTTGGAGCTCCAAGGCTTCTTGAAGGACGGGGTTGAGACCTCTAAGGAACCTTGCATGGTAGCCACACTATCTTCTTGAATGTTCGCCCTCATCATGGCCATCTTGATCTCCTTGGAGTAGTCCTCCACACTCATGTTGCCTTGAGTGAGGGTTTGAAGCTGAGAGTGGAGATCGCGGTTGTAGTGGCTTGGAACAAACCGCTTATGCATTAGTGCCTTGAGTTTACCATTTCGCCTCCAATTAGTCCTGACTTGGTCCCACCAAACTAGTGCGCAGTCGGTGAACTCAACAATGGCAACCTTCACCTTTTGTTCCTCGCTAAACTCATAGCAATCGAAGACCATCTCGATGCGGCCTTCCCATTCCAACTAAGCCTCAGGGTCAATTTTGCCTTGGAACGTGCAGACTTGAATTTTACGTCCCTTCAGCTCGTTCTTAGACGTGTCCCTCTTAGGCCTCTCGGCTATTTCCACATCTTCACCAGCCGAGAGTACTCCTCATAGTTTGCTCCTTTGGTGCCATGGTTATTTCGGTTGCGAGATCGAGAACGAGAGCCCCTTGTGAAGCTCTTGGATAGCTCGTCAAAGCGGTTGTGCCTCTCCTCCATTTGTTACACACTAATCCGCTTAAGCTCGTTTTTCATGGCGGTGAACATCATTGAGTAGTCAGTGGTCGGATGAGCTTGCTCCATGACTGTCATTTGGTCCTGCAAAAGGTTAGTGAACAAGAAAATAGGACAAATATAATCTCACTTCACTCCCTGAGTGTTTTCACTCTCCCTCGTTTTCCCACTCAAAATACTCCAATGATCTTACCAAAAATTCCTTACCCGTCGGATTGGGTAGTCGAGAAATGCCGCAAAGATCCAACAATTGTCACCATGCTTTTCCACAAGAGTAATCAAGGAAACAAGACCCGGATTTCCTTGGATTTTTCCACAACATACTCCAATGTATGTTGCTGGGCTAGTGCCGGCCAAAAGAGAAGCCCAAGGGCTGGCCGGACTTCAAGTTTTTCCAAGCTTTACTAGGTCTTAGTCACGGCTACAAATAGCCTTAAGTCATTGTTTACATTCAGTTTTATGATGATTAATAAAAACACTTGAGAATTCTCTCAAAGCTTCATTGAAGCGTCCTTGAGTATTTTAGATTCATTTCTTTGTCATACCATTGACTTATCAATCTAGGACCGCGCCAGATTGCGGCGTCTTCTACAATACCTGGTTCGTTGGCCGCGTGATCACCGGGTTTAGGTGATTCCACTGCGTTCGTTTGTCATCAACCTGAGTCCCAACCTTCTAGATCCTAGCCTTTCTGTACGGGTTGCATCACAAGGTTGGTGCCGTTCGTATCAATATGTCCAACCATTGGCACTTGAAGCCCTTGATATCTCTACTCCTAGTTTTAGGAGTTTCATGAGGGGTCTTAGAAGTGGACCTGGATGCATCAACAAGCTTGTTAGGGGTAAAAATGGAATTGCAGTTAGAGAAATTTCCAGGTGTGAGGCTAGAAGGGCTTGGTGTAGTCGCATTTCCTGTATCATGTGAGATTCTCCTTGGTGGGTTGCCCTTCCATGAAGGCGAGTTGGAAGCTTGGAAGATACGGTCTCCTCGCCTCAATAGCCTTGATGGCTAGTTCAAGAAGATCATGCATATCCAAGTAATGTTGGAGCTCCAAGGCTTCTTGAAGGTCGGGGTTGAGACCTCTAAGGAACCTTGCCATGGTAGCCTCACTATCTTCTTGAATGTTCTCCCTCATCATGGCCATCTTGATCTCCTTGAAATAGTCCTCCACCCTCATGTTGCCTTGAGTGAGGGTTTGAAACTGAGAGTGGAGATCGCGGTTGTAGTGGCTTGGAACAAATCGCTTATGCATTAGTGCCTTGTGTTCACCATTTCGCCTCCGATTAGTCCTGACTTGGTGGTCCCACCAAACTAGTGCGTAGTCGGTGAACTCAACCGTGGCAACCTTCACCTTTTGTTCCTCGATAAACTCATAGCAATCGACGACCATCTCGATGCGGCCTTCCCATTCCAACTAAGCCTCAGGGTCAATTTTGCCTTGGAACGTGCAGACTTGAATTTTACGTCCCTTCAGCTCGTTCTTAAACGTGTCCCTTTTAGGCCTCTCGGCTATTTCCACATCTTCACCAGCCGAGAGTACTCCTCATAGTTTGCTCCTTTGGTGCCATGGTTATTTCGGTTGCGAGATCGAGAACGAGAGCCCCTTGTGAAGCTCTTGGATAGCTCGTCTAAGCGGTTGTGCCTCTCCGCCATTTGTTGCTCACTAATCCGCTTTAGCTCGTTTTTCATGGCGGTGAACATCAATGAGTAGTCAGTGGTCGGATGAGCTTGCTCCATGACTGTCGTTTGGTCCTGTAAAAGGTTAGTGAACAAGAAAATATGACAAATATAATCTCAATTCACTCCCTTAGTGTTTTCACTCTCACTCATTTTTCCACTCAAAATACTCCAATGATCTTACCAAAAATTCCTTACCCGTCGGATTGGGCAGTCGAGAAATGCCGCAAAGATCCTACAATTGTCACCAAGCTTTTCCCCAAGAGTAATCAAGGAAACAAGATACGGATTTCCTTGGATTTTTCCACAACATACTCCAATGTATGTTGTTGGGCTAGTGCCAGCCAAAAGAGAAGCCCAATGGCTGGCCGGATTTCCTTCAAGTTTTTCCAAGCTTTACAAGGTCATAGTCACGGCTGCAAATTGCCTTAAGTCATTGTTTACATTCAGTTTTATGATGATTAATAAACACTTGAGAATTCTCTCAAAGCTTCATTGAAGCATCCTTGAGTATTTTAGATTCATTTCTTTGGCATACCATTGACTTATCAATCTAGGACCGCGCCAGATTGCGGCGTCTTCTACAATACCTGGTTCGTTGGCCGCGTGATCACCGGGTTTAGGTGATTCCACTGCGTTCGTTTGTCATCAACGTGAGTCCCAACCTTCTAGATCCTAGCCTTTCTGTACGGGTTGCATCACAAGGTTGGTGCCGTTCGTATCAATATGTCCAACCATTGGCACTTGAAGCCCTTGATATCTCTACTCCTAGTTTTAGGAGTTTCATGAGTGGTCTTAGAAGTGGACCTGGATGCATCAACAAGCTTATTAGGGGTAAAATTGGAATTGCGGTTAGAGATTTTACCAGGTGTGCGGCTAGAAGGGCTTGGTGTAGTCGCATTTCCAGTATCATGTGATGTTCTCCTTGGTGGGTTGCCCTTCTATGAAGGAGAGTTGGATGCTTAGAAGGTACGGCCTCCTCGCCTCAATTTCTTCCCCCTCTCGGCCTTGATGGCTAGTTCAAGAAGATCATGCATGTCCAAGTAATGTTGGAGCTCCAAGGCTTCTTGAAGGACGGGGTTGAGACCTCTAAGGAACCTTGTCATGGTAGCCACACTATCTTCTTGAATGTTCGCCCTCATCATGGCCATCTTGATCTCCTTGGAGTAGTCCTCCACACTCATGTTGCCTTGAGTGAGGGTTTGAAGCTGAGAGTGGAGATCGCGGTTGTAGTGGCTTGGAACAAACCGCTTATGCATTAGTGCCTTGAGTTTACCATTTCGCCTCCAATTAGTCCTGACTTGGTCCCACCAAACTAGTGCGCAGTCGGTGAACTCAACAATGGCAACCTTCACCTTTTGTTCCTCGCTAAACTCATAGCAATCGAAGACCATCTCGATGCGGCCTTCCCATTCCAACTAAGCCTCAGGGTCACTTTTCCCTCGTAACGTAGAGACTTGAATTTTAAGTCCCTTGAGTTCGTTCTTAGACGTGTCCCTTTTAGGCCTCTAGGCTCTTACCACATCTTCACTGGCCGAGAGTATCCTCATAGTTTGCTCCTTTGGTGCCATGGTTACTTCGGTTGCGAGATCGAGAATGGGGGCCCCTTGTGAAGCCCTTGGAGAGCTCATCAAAGCGGTTGTGCCTCTCCTCCATTTGTTACACACTAATCCGCTTAAGCTCGTTTTTCATGGCGGTGAACATCATTGAGTAGTCAGTGGTCGGATGAGCTTGCTCCATGACTGTCATTTGGTCCTGCAAAAGGTTAGTGAACAAGAAAATAGGACAAATATAATCTCACTTCACTCCCTGAGTGTTTTCACTCTCCCTCGTTTTCCCACTCAAAATACTCCAATGATCTTACCAAAAATTCCTTACCCGTCGGATTGGGTAGTCGAGAAATGCCGCAAAGATCCAACAATTGTCACCATGCTTTTCCACAAGAGTAATCAAGGAAACAAGACCCGGATTTCCTTGGATTTTTCCACAACATACTCCAATGTATGTTGCTGGGCTAGTGCCGGCCAAAAGAGAAGCCCAAGGGCTGGCCGGACTTCAAGTTTTTCCAAGCTTTACTAGGTCTTAGTCACGGCTACAAATAGCCTTAAGTCATTGTTTACATTCAGTTTTATGATGATTAATAAAAACACTTGAGAATTCTCTCAAAGCTTCATTGAAGCGTCCTTGAGTATTTTAGATTCATTTCTTTGTCATACCATTGACTTATCAATCTAGGACCGCGCCAGATTGCGGCGTCTTCTACAATACCTGGTTCGTTGGCCGCGTGATCACCGGGTTTAGGTGATTCCACTGCGTTCGTTTGTCATCAACCTGAGTCCCAACCTTCTAGATCCTAGCCTTTCTGTACGGGTTGCATCACAAGGTTGGTGCCGTTCGTATCAATATGTCCAACCATTGGCACTTGAAGCCCTTGATATCTCTACTCCTAGTTTTAGGAGTTTCATGAGGGGTCTTAGAAGTGGACCTGGATGCATCAACAAGCTTGTTAGGGGTAAAAATGGAATTGCAGTTAGAGAAATTTCCAGGTGTGAGGCTAGAAGGGCTTGGTGTAGTCGCATTTCCTGTATCATGTGAGATTCTCCTTGGTGGGTTGCCCTTCCATGAAGGCGAGTTGGAAGCTTGGAAGATACGGTCTCCTCGCCTCAATAGCCTTGATGGCTAGTTCAAGAAGATCATGCATATCCAAGTAATGTTGGAGCTCCAAGGCTTCTTGAAGGTCGGGGTTGAGACCTCTAAGGAACCTTGCCATGGTAGCCTCACTATCTTCTTGAATGTTCTCCCTCATCATGGCCATCTTGATCTCCTTGAAATAGTCCTCCACCCTCATGTTGCCTTGAGTGAGGGTTTGAAACTGAGAGTGGAGATCGCGGTTGTAGTGGCTTGGAACAAATCGCTTATGCATTAGTGCCTTGTGTTCACCATTTCGCCTCCGATTAGTCCTGACTTGGTGGTCCCACCAAACTAGTGCGTAGTCGGTGAACTCAACCGTGGCAACCTTCACCTTTTGTTCCTCGATAAACTCATAGCAATCGACGACCATCTCGATGCGGCCTTCCCATTCCAACTAAGCCTCAGGGTCAATTTTGCCTTGGAACGTGCAGACTTGAATTTTACGTCCCTTCAGCTCGTTCTTAGACGTGTCCCTTTTAGGCCTCTCGGCTATTTCCACATCTTCACCAGCCGAGAGTACTCCTCATAGTTTGCTCCTTTGGTGCCATGGTTATTTCGGTTGCGAGATCGAGAACGAGAGCCCCTTGTGAAGCTCTTGGATAGCTCGTCTAAGCGGTTGTGCCTCTCCGCCATTTGTTGCTCACTAATCCGCTTTAGCTCGTTTTTCATGGCGGTGAACATCAATGAGTAGTCAGTGGTCGGATGAGCTTGCTCCATGACTGTCGTTTGGTCCTGTAAAAGGTTAGTGAACAAGAAAATATGACAAATATAATCTCAATTCACTCCCTTAGTGTTTTCACTCTCACTCATTTTTCCACTCAAAATACTCCAATGATCTTACCAAAAATTCCTTACCCGTCGGATTGGGCAGTCGAGAAATGCCGCAAAGATCCTACAATTGTCACCAAGCTTTTCCCCAAGAGTAATCAAGGAAACAAGATACGGATTTCCTTGGATTTTTCCACAACATACTCCAATGTATGTTGTTGGGCTAGTGCCAGCCAAAAGAGAAGCCCAATGGCTGGCCGGATTTCCTTCAAGTTTTTCCAAGCTTTACAAGGTCATAGTCACGGCTGCAAATTGCCTTAAGTCATTGTTTACATTCAGTTTTATGATGATTAATAAACACTTGAGAATTCTCTCAAAGCTTCATTGAAGCATCCTTGAGTATTTTAGATTCATTTCTTTGGCATACCATTGACTTATCAATCTAGGACCGCGCCAGATTGCGGCGTCTTCTACAATACCTGGTTCGTTGGCCGCGTGATCACCGGGTTTAGGTGATTCCACTGCGTTCGTTTGTCATCAACGTGAGTCCCAACCTTCTAGATCCTAGCCTTTCTGTACGGGTTGCATCACAAGGTTGGTGCCGTTCGTATCAATATGTCCAACCATTGGCACTTGAAGCCCTTGATATCTCTACTCCTAGTTTTAGGAGTTTCATGAGTGGTCTTAGAAGTGGACCTGGATGCATCAACAAGCTTATTAGGGGTAAAATTGGAATTGCGGTTAGAGATTTTACCAGGTGTGCGGCTAGAAGGGCTTGGTGTAGTCGCATTTCCAGTATCATGTGATGTTCTCCTTGGTGGGTTGCCCTTCTATGAAGGAGAGTTGGATGCTTAGAAGGTACGGCCTCCTCGCCTCAATTTCTTCCCCCTCTCGGCCTTGATGGCTAGTTCAAGAAGATCATGCATGTCCAAGTAATGTTGGAGCTCCAAGGCTTCTTGAAGGACGGGGTTGAGACCTCTAAGGAACCTTGTCATGGTAGCCACACTATCTTCTTGAATGTTCGCCCTCATCATGGCCATCTTGATCTCCTTGGAGTAGTCCTCCACACTCATGTTGCCTTGAGTGAGGGTTTGAAGCTGAGAGTGGAGATCGCGGTTGTAGTGGCTTGGAACAAACCGCTTATGCATTAGTGCCTTGAGTTTACCATTTCGCCTCCAATTAGTCCTGACTTGGTCCCACCAAACTAGTGCGCAGTCGGTGAACTCAACAATGGCAACCTTCACCTTTTGTTCCTCGCTAAACTCATAGCAATCGAAGACCATCTCGATGCGGCCTTCCCATTCCAACTAAGCCTCAGGGTCAATTTTGCCTTGGAACGTGCAGACTTGAATTTTACGTCCCTTCAGCTCGTTCTTAGACGTGTCCCTTTTAGGCCTCTCGGCTATTTCCACATCTTCACCAGCCGAGAGTACTCCTCATAGTTTGCTCCTTTGGTGCCATGGTTATTTCGGTTGCGAGATCGAGAACGAGAGCCCCTTGTGAAGCTCTTGGATAGCTCGTCAAAGCGGTTGTGCCTCTCCTCCATTTGTTACACACTAATCCGCTTAAGCTCGTTTTTCATGGCGGTGAACATCATTGAGTAGTCAGTGGTCGGATGAGCTTGCTCCATGACTGTCATTTGGTCCTGCAAAAGGTTAGTGAACAAGAAAATAGGACAAATATAATCTCACTTCACTCCCTGAGTGTTTTCACTCTCCCTCGTTTTCCCACTCAAAATACTCCAATGATCTTACCAAAAATTCCTTACCCGTCGGATTGGGTAGTCGAGAAATGCCGCAAAGATCCAACAATTGTCACCATGCTTTTCCACAAGAGTAATCAAGGAAACAAGACCCGGATTTCCTTGGATTTTTCCACAACATACTCCAATGTATGTTGCTGGGCTAGTGCCGGCCAAAAGAGAAGCCCAAGGGCTGGCCGGACTTCAAGTTTTTCCAAGCTTTACTAGGTCTTAGTCACGGCTACAAATAGCCTTAAGTCATTGTTTACATTCAGTTTTATGATGATTAATAAAAACACTTGAGAATTCTCTCAAAGCTTCATTGAAGCGTCCTTGAGTATTTTAGATTCATTTCTTTGTCATACCATTGACTTATCAATCTAGGACCGCGCCAGATTGCGGCGTCTTCTACAATACCTGGTTCGTTGGCCGCGTGATCACCGGGTTTAGGTGATTCCACTGCGTTCGTTTGTCATCAACGTGAGTCCCAACCTTCTAGATCCTAGCCTTTCTGTACGGGTTGCATCACAAGGTTGGTGCCGTTCGTATCAATATGTCCAACCATTGGCACTTGAAGCCCTTGATATCTCTACTCCTAGTTTTAGGAGTTTCATGAGTGGTCTTAGAAGTGGACCTGGATGCATCAACAAGCTTATTAGGGGTAAAATTGGAATTGCGGTTAGAGATTTTACCAGGTGTGCGGCTAGAAGGGCTTGGTGTAGTCGCATTTCCAGTATCATGTGATGTTCTCCTTGGTGGGTTGCCCTTCTATGAAGGAGAGTTGGATGCTTAGAAGGTACGGCCTCCTCGCCTCAATTTCTTCCCCCTCTCGGCCTTGATGGCTAGTTCAAGAAGATCATGCATGTCCAAGTAATGTTGGAGCTCCAAGGCTTCTTGAAGGACGGGGTTGAGACCTCTAAGGAACCTTGCATGGTAGCCACACTATCTTCTTGAATGTTCGCCCTCATCATGGCCATCTTGATCTCCTTGGAGTAGTCCTCCACACTCATGTTGCCTTGAGTGAGGGTTTGAAGCTGAGAGTGGAGATCGCGGTTGTAGTGGCTTGGAACAAACCGCTTATGCATTAGTGCCTTGAGTTTACCATTTCGCCTCCAATTAGTCCTGACTTGGTCCCACCAAACTAGTGCGCAGTCGGTGAACTCAACAATGGCAACCTTCACCTTTTGTTCCTCGCTAAACTCATAGCAATCGAAGACCATCTCGATGCGGCCTTCCCATTCCAACTAAGCCTCAGGGTCAATTTTGCCTTGGAACGTGCAGACTTGAATTTTACGTCCCTTCAGCTCGTTCTTAGACGTGTCCCTCTTAGGCCTCTCGGCTATTTCCACATCTTCACCAGCCGAGAGTACTCCTCATAGTTTGCTCCTTTGGTGCCATGGTTATTTCGGTTGCGAGATCGAGAACGAGAGCCCCTTGTGAAGCTCTTGGATAGCTCGTCAAAGCGGTTGTGCCTCTCCTCCATTTGTTACACACTAATCCGCTTAAGCTCGTTTTTCATGGCGGTGAACATCATTGAGTAGTCAGTGGTCGGATGAGCTTGCTCCATGACTGTCATTTGGTCCTGCAAAAGGTTAGTGAACAAGAAAATAGGACAAATATAATCTCACTTCACTCCCTGAGTGTTTTCACTCTCCCTCGTTTTCCCACTCAAAATACTCCAATGATCTTACCAAAAATTCCTTACCCGTCGGATTGGGTAGTCGAGAAATGCCGCAAAGATCCAACAATTGTCACCATGCTTTTCCACAAGAGTAATCAAGGAAACAAGACCCGGATTTCCTTGGATTTTTCCACAACATACTCCAATGTATGTTGCTGGGCTAGTGCCGGCCAAAAGAGAAGCCCAAGGGCTGGCCGGACTTCAAGTTTTTCCAAGCTTTACTAGGTCTTAGTCACGGCTACAAATAGCCTTAAGTCATTGTTTACATTCAGTTTTATGATGATTAATAAAAACACTTGAGAATTCTCTCAAAGCTTCATTGAAGCGTCCTTGAGTATTTTAGATTCATTTCTTTGTCATACCATTGACTTATCAATCTAGGACCGCGCCAGATTGCGGCGTCTTCTACAATACCTGGTTCGTTGGCCGCGTGATCACCGGGTTTAGGTGATTCCACTGCGTTCGTTTGTCATCAACCTGAGTCCCAACCTTCTAGATCCTAGCCTTTCTGTACGGGTTGCATCACAAGGTTGGTGCCGTTCGTATCAATATGTCCAACCATTGGCACTTGAAGCCCTTGATATCTCTACTCCTAGTTTTAGGAGTTTCATGAGGGGTCTTAGAAGTGGACCTGGATGCATCAACAAGCTTGTTAGGGGTAAAAATGGAATTGCAGTTAGAGAAATTTCCAGGTGTGAGGCTAGAAGGGCTTGGTGTAGTCGCATTTCCTGTATCATGTGAGATTCTCCTTGGTGGGTTGCCCTTCCATGAAGGCGAGTTGGAAGCTTGGAAGATACGGTCTCCTCGCCTCAATAGCCTTGATGGCTAGTTCAAGAAGATCATGCATATCCAAGTAATGTTGGAGCTCCAAGGCTTCTTGAAGGTCGGGGTTGAGACCTCTAAGGAACCTTGCCATGGTAGCCTCACTATCTTCTTGAATGTTCTCCCTCATCATGGCCATCTTGATCTCCTTGAAATAGTCCTCCACCCTCATGTTGCCTTGAGTGAGGGTTTGAAACTGAGAGTGGAGATCGCGGTTGTAGTGGCTTGGAACAAATCGCTTATGCATTAGTGCCTTGTGTTCACCATTTCGCCTCCGATTAGTCCTGACTTGGTGGTCCCACCAAACTAGTGCGTAGTCGGTGAACTCAACCGTGGCAACCTTCACCTTTTGTTCCTCGATAAACTCATAGCAATCGACGACCATCTCGATGCGGCCTTCCCATTCCAACTAAGCCTCAGGGTCAATTTTGCCTTGGAACGTGCAGACTTGAATTTTACGTCCCTTCAGCTCGTTCTTAAACGTGTCCCTTTTAGGCCTCTCGGCTATTTCCACATCTTCACCAGCCGAGAGTACTCCTCATAGTTTGCTCCTTTGGTGCCATGGTTATTTCGGTTGCGAGATCGAGAACGAGAGCCCCTTGTGAAGCTCTTGGATAGCTCGTCTAAGCGGTTGTGCCTCTCCGCCATTTGTTGCTCACTAATCCGCTTTAGCTCGTTTTTCATGGCGGTGAACATCAATGAGTAGTCAGTGGTCGGATGAGCTTGCTCCATGACTGTCGTTTGGTCCTGTAAAAGGTTAGTGAACAAGAAAATATGACAAATATAATCTCAATTCACTCCCTTAGTGTTTTCACTCTCACTCATTTTTCCACTCAAAATACTCCAATGATCTTACCAAAAATTCCTTACCCGTCGGATTGGGCAGTCGAGAAATGCCGCAAAGATCCTACAATTGTCACCAAGCTTTTCCCCAAGAGTAATCAAGGAAACAAGATACGGATTTCCTTGGATTTTTCCACAACATACTCCAATGTATGTTGTTGGGCTAGTGCCAGCCAAAAGAGAAGCCCAATGGCTGGCCGGATTTCCTTCAAGTTTTTCCAAGCTTTACAAGGTCATAGTCACGGCTGCAAATTGCCTTAAGTCATTGTTTACATTCAGTTTTATGATGATTAATAAACACTTGAGAATTCTCTCAAAGCTTCATTGAAGCATCCTTGAGTATTTTAGATTCATTTCTTTGGCATACCATTGACTTATCAATCTAGGACCGCGCCAGATTGCGGCGTCTTCTACAATACCTGGTTCGTTGGCCGCGTGATCACCGGGTTTAGGTGATTCCACTGCGTTCGTTTGTCATCAACGTGAGTCCCAACCTTCTAGATCCTAGCCTTTCTGTACGGGTTGCATCACAAGGTTGGTGCCGTTCGTATCAATATGTCCAACCATTGGCACTTGAAGCCCTTGATATCTCTACTCCTAGTTTTAGGAGTTTCATGAGTGGTCTTAGAAGTGGACCTGGATGCATCAACAAGCTTATTAGGGGTAAAATTGGAATTGCGGTTAGAGATTTTACCAGGTGTGCGGCTAGAAGGGCTTGGTGTAGTCGCATTTCCAGTATCATGTGATGTTCTCCTTGGTGGGTTGCCCTTCTATGAAGGAGAGTTGGATGCTTAGAAGGTACGGCCTCCTCGCCTCAATTTCTTCCCCCTCTCGGCCTTGATGGCTAGTTCAAGAAGATCATGCATGTCCAAGTAATGTTGGAGCTCCAAGGCTTCTTGAAGGACGGGGTTGAGACCTCTAAGGAACCTTGTCATGGTAGCCACACTATCTTCTTGAATGTTCGCCCTCATCATGGCCATCTTGATCTCCTTGGAGTAGTCCTCCACACTCATGTTGCCTTGAGTGAGGGTTTGAAGCTGAGAGTGGAGATCGCGGTTGTAGTGGCTTGGAACAAACCGCTTATGCATTAGTGCCTTGAGTTTACCATTTCGCCTCCAATTAGTCCTGACTTGGTCCCACCAAACTAGTGCGCAGTCGGTGAACTCAACAATGGCAACCTTCACCTTTTGTTCCTCGCTAAACTCATAGCAATCGAAGACCATCTCGATGCGGCCTTCCCATTCCAACTAAGCCTCAGGGTCACTTTTCCCTCGTAACGTAGAGACTTGAATTTTAAGTCCCTTGAGTTCGTTCTTAGACGTGTCCCTTTTAGGCCTCTAGGCTCTTACCACATCTTCACTGGCCGAGAGTATCCTCATAGTTTGCTCCTTTGGTGCCATGGTTACTTCGGTTGCGAGATCGAGAATGGGGGCCCCTTGTGAAGCCCTTGGAGAGCTCATCAAAGCGGTTGTGCCTCTCCTCCATTTGTTACACACTAATCCGCTTAAGCTCGTTTTTCATGGCGGTGAACATCATTGAGTAGTCAGTGGTCGGATGAGCTTGCTCCATGACTGTCATTTGGTCCTGCAAAAGGTTAGTGAACAAGAAAATAGGACAAATATAATCTCACTTCACTCCCTGAGTGTTTTCACTCTCCCTCGTTTTCCCACTCAAAATACTCCAATGATCTTACCAAAAATTCCTTACCCGTCGGATTGGGTAGTCGAGAAATGCCGCAAAGATCCAACAATTGTCACCATGCTTTTCCACAAGAGTAATCAAGGAAACAAGACCCGGATTTCCTTGGATTTTTCCACAACATACTCCAATGTATGTTGCTGGGCTAGTGCCGGCCAAAAGAGAAGCCCAAGGGCTGGCCGGACTTCAAGTTTTTCCAAGCTTTACTAGGTCTTAGTCACGGCTACAAATAGCCTTAAGTCATTGTTTACATTCAGTTTTATGATGATTAATAAAAACACTTGAGAATTCTCTCAAAGCTTCATTGAAGCGTCCTTGAGTATTTTAGATTCATTTCTTTGTCATACCATTGACTTATCAATCTAGGACCGCGCCAGATTGCGGCGTCTTCTACAATACCTGGTTCGTTGGCCGCGTGATCACCGGGTTTAGGTGATTCCACTGCGTTCGTTTGTCATCAACCTGAGTCCCAACCTTCTAGATCCTAGCCTTTCTGTACGGGTTGCATCACAAGGTTGGTGCCGTTCGTATCAATATGTCCAACCATTGGCACTTGAAGCCCTTGATATCTCTACTCCTAGTTTTAGGAGTTTCATGAGGGGTCTTAGAAGTGGACCTGGATGCATCAACAAGCTTGTTAGGGGTAAAAATGGAATTGCAGTTAGAGAAATTTCCAGGTGTGAGGCTAGAAGGGCTTGGTGTAGTCGCATTTCCTGTATCATGTGAGATTCTCCTTGGTGGGTTGCCCTTCCATGAAGGCGAGTTGGAAGCTTGGAAGATACGGTCTCCTCGCCTCAATAGCCTTGATGGCTAGTTCAAGAAGATCATGCATATCCAAGTAATGTTGGAGCTCCAAGGCTTCTTGAAGGTCGGGGTTGAGACCTCTAAGGAACCTTGCCATGGTAGCCTCACTATCTTCTTGAATGTTCTCCCTCATCATGGCCATCTTGATCTCCTTGAAATAGTCCTCCACCCTCATGTTGCCTTGAGTGAGGGTTTGAAACTGAGAGTGGAGATCGCGGTTGTAGTGGCTTGGAACAAATCGCTTATGCATTAGTGCCTTGTGTTCACCATTTCGCC
The DNA here is from genome assembly GCF_036785885.1 of Coffea arabica. Classification (NCBI taxonomy): domain Eukaryota; kingdom Viridiplantae; phylum Streptophyta; class Magnoliopsida; order Gentianales; family Rubiaceae; genus Coffea; species Coffea arabica. The sequence goes on along the minus strand of NC_092315.1, from coordinate 29,454,583 downwards.
TCCGATTAGTCCTGACTTGGTGGTCCCACCAAACTAGTGCGTAGTCGGTGAACTCAACCGTGGCAACCTTCACCTTTTGTTCCTCGATAAACTCATAGCAATCGACGACCATCTCGATGCGGCCTTCCCATTCCAACTAAGCCTCAGGGTCAATTTTGCCTTGGAATGTGCAGACTTGAATTTTACGTCCCTTCAGCTCGTTCTTAGACGTGTCCCTTTTAGGCCTCTCGGCTATTTCCACATCTTCACCAGCCGAGAGTACTCCTCATAGTTTGCTCCTTTGGTGCCATGGTTATTTCGGTTGCGAGATCGAGAACGAGAGCCCCTTGTGAAGCTCTTCGATAGCTCGTCTAAGCGGTTGTGCCTCTCCGCCATTTGTTGCTCACTAATCCGCTTTAGCTCGTTTTTCATGGCGGTGAACATCAATGAGTAGTCAGTGGTCGGATGAGCTTGCTCCATGACTGTCGTTTGGTCCTGTAAAAGGTTAGTGAACAAGAAAATATGACAAATATAATCTCAATTCACTCCCTTAGTGTTTTCACTCTCACTCATTTTTCCACTCAAAATACTCCAATGATCTTACCAAAAATTCCTTACCCGTCGGATTGGGTAGTCGAGAAATGCCGCAAAGATCCTACAATTGTCACCAAGCTTTTCCCCAAGAGTAATCAAGGAAACAAGATACGGATTTCCTTGGATTTTTCCACAACATACTCCAATGTATGTTGTTGGGCTAGTGCCAGCCAAAAGAGAAGCCCAATGGCTGGCCGGATTTCCTTCAAGTTTTTCCAAGCTTTACAAGGTCATAGTCACGGCTGCAAATTGCCTTAAGTCATTGTTTACATTCAGTTTTATGATGATTAATAAACACTTGAGAATTCTCTCAAAGCTTCATTGAAGCATCCTTGAGTATTTTAGATTCATTTCTTTGGCATACCATTGACTTATCAATCTAGGACCGCGCCAGATTGCGGCGTCTTCTACAATACCTGGTTCGTTGGCCGCGTGATCACCGGGTTTAGGTGATTCCACTGCGTTCGTTTGTCATCAACGTGAGTCCCAACCTTCTAGATCCTAGCCTTTCTGTACGGGTTGCATCACAAGGTTGGTGCCGTTCGTATCAATATGTCCAACCATTGGCACTTGAAGCCCTTGATATCTCTACTCCTAGTTTTAGGAGTTTCATGAGTGGTCTTAGAAGTGGACCTGGATGCATCAACAAGCTTATTAGGGGTAAAATTGGAATTGCGGTTAGAGATTTTACCAGGTGTGCGGCTAGAAGGGCTTGGTGTAGTCGCATTTCCAGTATCATGTGATGTTCTCCTTGGTGGGTTGCCCTTCTATGAAGGAGAGTTGGATGCTTAGAAGGTACGGCCTCCTCGCCTCAATTTCTTCCCCCTCTCGGCCTTGATGGCTAGTTCAAGAAGATCATGCATGTCCAAGTAATGTTGGAGCTCCAAGGCTTCTTGAAGGACGGGGTTGAGACCTCTAAGGAACCTTGTCATGGTAGCCACACTATCTTCTTGAATGTTCGCCCTCATCATGGCCATCTTGATCTCCTTGGAGTAGTCCTCCACACTCATGTTGCCTTGAGTGAGGGTTTGAAGCTGAGAGTGGAGATCGCGGTTGTAGTGGCTTGGAACAAACCGCTTATGCATTAGTGCCTTGAGTTTACCATTTCGCCTCCAATTAGTCCTGACTTGGTCCCACCAAACTAGTGCGCAGTCGGTGAACTCAACAATGGCAACCTTCACCTTTTGTTCCTCGCTAAACTCATAGCAATCGAAGACCATCTCGATGCGGCCTTCCCATTCCAACTAAGCCTCAGGGTCAATTTTGCCTTGGAACGTGCAGACTTGAATTTTACGTCCCTTCAGCTCGTTCTTAGACGTGTCCCTTTTAGGCCTCTCGGCTATTTCCACATCTTCACCAGCCGAGAGTACTCCTCATAGTTTGCTCCTTTGGTGCCATGGTTATTTCGGTTGCGAGATCGAGAACGAGAGCCCCTTGTGAAGCTCTTGGATAGCTCGTCAAAGCGGTTGTGCCTCTCCTCCATTTGTTACACACTAATCCGCTTAAGCTCGTTTTTCATGGCGGTGAACATCATTGAGTAGTCAGTGGTCGGATGAGCTTGCTCCATGACTGTCATTTGGTCCTGCAAAAGGTTAGTGAACAAGAAAATAGGACAAATATAATCTCACTTCACTCCCTGAGTGTTTTCACTCTCCCTCGTTTTCCCACTCAAAATACTCCAATGATCTTACCAAAAATTCCTTACCCGTCGGATTGGGTAGTCGAGAAATGCCGCAAAGATCCAACAATTGTCACCATGCTTTTCCACAAGAGTAATCAAGGAAACAAGACCCGGATTTCCTTGGATTTTTCCACAACATACTCCAATGTATGTTGCTGGGCTAGTGCCGGCCAAAAGAGAAGCCCAAGGGCTGGCCGGACTTCAAGTTTTTCCAAGCTTTACTAGGTCTTAGTCACGGCTACAAATAGCCTTAAGTCATTGTTTACATTCAGTTTTATGATGATTAATAAAAACACTTGAGAATTCTCTCAAAGCTTCATTGAAGCGTCCTTGAGTATTTTAGATTCATTTCTTTGTCATACCATTGACTTATCAATCTAGGACCGCGCCAGATTGCGGCGTCTTCTACAATACCTGGTTCGTTGGCCGCGTGATCACCGGGTTTAGGTGATTCCACTGCGTTCGTTTGTCATCAACCTGAGTCCCAACCTTCTAGATCCTAGCCTTTCTGTACGGGTTGCATCACAAGGTTGGTGCCGTTCGTATCAATATGTCCAACCATTGGCACTTGAAGCCCTTGATATCTCTACTCCTAGTTTTAGGAGTTTCATGAGGGGTCTTAGAAGTGGACCTGGATGCATCAACAAGCTTGTTAGGGGTAAAAATGGAATTGCAGTTAGAGAAATTTCCAGGTGTGAGGCTAGAAGGGCTTGGTGTAGTCGCATTTCCTGTATCATGTGAGATTCTCCTTGGTGGGTTGCCCTTCCATGAAGGCGAGTTGGAAGCTTGGAAGATACGGTCTCCTCGCCTCAATAGCCTTGATGGCTAGTTCAAGAAGATCATGCATATCCAAGTAATGTTGGAGCTCCAAGGCTTCTTGAAGGTCGGGGTTGAGACCTCTAAGGAACCTTGCCATGGTAGCCTCACTATCTTCTTGAATGTTCTCCCTCATCATGGCCATCTTGATCTCCTTGAAATAGTCCTCCACCCTCATGTTGCCTTGAGTGAGGGTTTGAAACTGAGAGTGGAGATCGCGGTTGTAGTGGCTTGGAACAAATCGCTTATGCATTAGTGCCTTGTGTTCACCATTTCGCCTCCGATTAGTCCTGACTTGGTGGTCCCACCAAACTAGTGCGTAGTCGGTGAACTCAACCGTGGCAACCTTCACCTTTTGTTCCTCGATAAACTCATAGCAATCGACGACCATCTCGATGCGGCCTTCCCATTCCAACTAAGCCTCAGGGTCAATTTTGCCTTGGAATGTGCAGACTTGAATTTTACGTCCCTTCAGCTCGTTCTTAGACGTGTCCCTTTTAGGCCTCTCGGCTATTTCCACATCTTCACCAGCCGAGAGTACTCCTCATAGTTTGCTCCTTTGGTGCCATGGTTATTTCGGTTGCGAGATCGAGAACGAGAGCCCCTTGTGAAGCTCTTCGATAGCTCGTCTAAGCGGTTGTGCCTCTCCGCCATTTGTTGCTCACTAATCCGCTTTAGCTCGTTTTTCATGGCGGTGAACATCAATGAGTAGTCAGTGGTCGGATGAGCTTGCTCCATGACTGTCGTTTGGTCCTGTAAAAGGTTAGTGAACAAGAAAATATGACAAATATAATCTCAATTCACTCCCTTAGTGTTTTCACTCTCACTCATTTTTCCACTCAAAATACTCCAATGATCTTACCAAAAATTCCTTACCCGTCGGATTGGGTAGTCGAGAAATGCCGCAAAGATCCTACAATTGTCACCAAGCTTTTCCCCAAGAGTAATCAAGGAAACAAGATACGGATTTCCTTGGATTTTTCCACAACATACTCCAATGTATGTTGTTGGGCTAGTGCCAGCCAAAAGAGAAGCCCAATGGCTGGCCGGATTTCCTTCAAGTTTTTCCAAGCTTTACAAGGTCATAGTCACGGCTGCAAATTGCCTTAAGTCATTGTTTACATTCAGTTTTATGATGATTAATAAACACTTGAGAATTCTCTCAAAGCTTCATTGAAGCATCCTTGAGTATTTTAGATTCATTTCTTTGGCATACCATTGACTTATCAATCTAGGACCGCGCCAGATTGCGGCGTCTTCTACAATACCTGGTTCGTTGGCCGCGTGATCACCGGGTTTAGGTGATTCCACTGCGTTCGTTTGTCATCAACGTGAGTCCCAACCTTCTAGATCCTAGCCTTTCTGTACGGGTTGCATCACAAGGTTGGTGCCGTTCGTATCAATATGTCCAACCATTGGCACTTGAAGCCCTTGATATCTCTACTCCTAGTTTTAGGAGTTTCATGAGTGGTCTTAGAAGTGGACCTGGATGCATCAACAAGCTTATTAGGGGTAAAATTGGAATTGCGGTTAGAGATTTTACCAGGTGTGCGGCTAGAAGGGCTTGGTGTAGTCGCATTTCCAGTATCATGTGATGTTCTCCTTGGTGGGTTGCCCTTCTATGAAGGAGAGTTGGATGCTTAGAAGGTACGGCCTCCTCGCCTCAATTTCTTCCCCCTCTCGGCCTTGATGGCTAGTTCAAGAAGATCATGCATGTCCAAGTAATGTTGGAGCTCCAAGGCTTCTTGAAGGACGGGGTTGAGACCTCTAAGGAACCTTGTCATGGTAGCCACACTATCTTCTTGAATGTTCGCCCTCATCATGGCCATCTTGATCTCCTTGGAGTAGTCCTCCACACTCATGTTGCCTTGAGTGAGGGTTTGAAGCTGAGAGTGGAGATCGCGGTTGTAGTGGCTTGGAACAAACCGCTTATGCATTAGTGCCTTGAGTTTACCATTTCGCCTCCAATTAGTCCTGACTTGGTCCCACCAAACTAGTGCGCAGTCGGTGAACTCAACAATGGCAACCTTCACCTTTTGTTCCTCGCTAAACTCATAGCAATCGAAGACCATCTCGATGCGGCCTTCCCATTCCAACTAAGCCTCAGGGTCAATTTTGCCTTGGAACGTGCAGACTTGAATTTTACGTCCCTTCAGCTCGTTCTTAGACGTGTCCCTTTTAGGCCTCTCGGCTATTTCCACATCTTCACCAGCCGAGAGTACTCCTCATAGTTTGCTCCTTTGGTGCCATGGTTATTTCGGTTGCGAGATCGAGAACGAGAGCCCCTTGTGAAGCTCTTGGATAGCTCGTCAAAGCGGTTGTGCCTCTCCTCCATTTGTTACACACTAATCCGCTTAAGCTCGTTTTTCATGGCGGTGAACATCATTGAGTAGTCAGTGGTCGGATGAGCTTGCTCCATGACTGTCATTTGGTCCTGCAAAAGGTTAGTGAACAAGAAAATAGGACAAATATAATCTCACTTCACTCCCTGAGTGTTTTCACTCTCCCTCGTTTTCCCACTCAAAATACTCCAATGATCTTACCAAAAATTCCTTACCCGTCGGATTGGGTAGTCGAGAAATGCCGCAAAGATCCAACAATTGTCACCATGCTTTTCCACAAGAGTAATCAAGGAAACAAGACCCGGATTTCCTTGGATTTTTCCACAACATACTCCAATGTATGTTGCTGGGCTAGTGCCGGCCAAAAGAGAAGCCCAAGGGCTGGCCGGACTTCAAGTTTTTCCAAGCTTTACTAGGTCTTAGTCACGGCTACAAATAGCCTTAAGTCATTGTTTACATTCAGTTTTATGATGATTAATAAAAACACTTGAGAATTCTCTCAAAGCTTCATTGAAGCGTCCTTGAGTATTTTAGATTCATTTCTTTGTCATACCATTGACTTATCAATCTAGGACCGCGCCAGATTGCGGCGTCTTCTACAATACCTGGTTCGTTGGCCGCGTGATCACCGGGTTTAGGTGATTCCACTGCGTTCGTTTGTCATCAACCTGAGTCCCAACCTTCTAGATCCTAGCCTTTCTGTACGGGTTGCATCACAAGGTTGGTGCCGTTCGTATCAATATGTCCAACCATTGGCACTTGAAGCCCTTGATATCTCTACTCCTAGTTTTAGGAGTTTCATGAGGGGTCTTAGAAGTGGACCTGGATGCATCAACAAGCTTGTTAGGGGTAAAAATGGAATTGCAGTTAGAGAAATTTCCAGGTGTGAGGCTAGAAGGGCTTGGTGTAGTCGCATTTCCTGTATCATGTGAGATTCTCCTTGGTGGGTTGCCCTTCCATGAAGGCGAGTTGGAAGCTTGGAAGATACGGTCTCCTCGCCTCAATAGCCTTGATGGCTAGTTCAAGAAGATCATGCATATCCAAGTAATGTTGGAGCTCCAAGGCTTCTTGAAGGTCGGGGTTGAGACCTCTAAGGAACCTTGCCATGGTAGCCTCACTATCTTCTTGAATGTTCTCCCTCATCATGGCCATCTTGATCTCCTTGAAATAGTCCTCCACCCTCATGTTGCCTTGAGTGAGGGTTTGAAACTGAGAGTGGAGATCGCGGTTGTAGTGGCTTGGAACAAATCGCTTATGCATTAGTGCCTTGTGTTCACCATTTCGCCTCCGATTAGTCCTGACTTGGTGGTCCCACCAAACTAGTGCGTAGTCGGTGAACTCAACCGTGGCAACCTTCACCTTTTGTTCCTCGATAAACTCATAGCAATCGACGACCATCTCGATGCGGCCTTCCCATTCCAACTAAGCCTCAGGGTCAATTTTGCCTTGGAACGTGCAGACTTGAATTTTACGTCCCTTCAGCTCGTTCTTAGACGTGTCCCTTTTAGGCCTCTCGGCTATTTCCACATCTTCACCAGCCGAGAGTACTCCTCATAGTTTGCTCCTTTGGTGCCATGGTTATTTCGGTTGCGAGATCGAGAACGAGAGCCCCTTGTGAAGCTCTTCGATAGCTCGTCTAAGCGGTTGTGCCTCTCCGCCATTTGTTGCTCACTAATCCGCTTTAGCTCGTTTTTCATGGCGGTGAACATCAATGAGTAGTCAGTGGTCGGATGAGCTTGCTCCATGACTGTCGTTTGGTCCTGTAAAAGGTTAGTGAACAAGAAAATATGACAAATATAATCTCAATTCACTCCCTTAGTGTTTTCACTCTCACTCATTTTTCCACTCAAAATACTCCAATGATCTTACCAAAAATTCCTTACCCGTCGGATTGGGTAGTCGAGAAATGCCGCAAAGATCCTACAATTGTCACCAAGCTTTTCCCCAAGAGTAATCAAGGAAACAAGATACGGATTTCCTTGGATTTTTCCACAACATACTCCAATGTATGTTGTTGGGCTAGTGCCAGCCAAAAGAGAAGCCCAATGGCTGGCCGGATTTCCTTCAAGTTTTTCCAAGCTTTACAAGGTCATAGTCACGGCTGCAAATTGCCTTAAGTCATTGTTTACATTCAGTTTTATGATGATTAATAAACACTTGAGAATTCTCTCAAAGCTTCATTGAAGCATCCTTGAGTATTTTAGATTCATTTCTTTGGCATACCATTGACTTATCAATCTAGGACCGCGCCAGATTGCGGCGTCTTCTACAATACCTGGTTCGTTGGCCGCGTGATCACCGGGTTTAGGTGATTCCACTGCGTTCGTTTGTCATCAACGTGAGTCCCAACCTTCTAGATCCTAGCCTTTCTGTACGGGTTGCATCACAAGGTTGGTGCCGTTCGTATCAATATGTCCAACCATTGGCACTTGAAGCCCTTGATATCTCTACTCCTAGTTTTAGGAGTTTCATGAGTGGTCTTAGAAGTGGACCTGGATGCATCAACAAGCTTATTAGGGGTAAAATTGGAATTGCGGTTAGAGATTTTACCAGGTGTGCGGCTAGAAGGGCTTGGTGTAGTCGCATTTCCAGTATCATGTGATGTTCTCCTTGGTGGGTTGCCCTTCTATGAAGGAGAGTTGGATGCTTAGAAGGTACGGCCTCCTCGCCTCAATTTCTTCCCCCTCTCGGCCTTGATGGCTAGTTCAAGAAGATCATGCATGTCCAAGTAATGTTGGAGCTCCAAGGCTTCTTGAAGGACGGGGTTGAGACCTCTAAGGAACCTTGTCATGGTAGCCACACTATCTTCTTGAATGTTCGCCCTCATCATGGCCATCTTGATCTCCTTGGAGTAGTCCTCCACACTCATGTTGCCTTGAGTGAGGGTTTGAAGCTGAGAGTGGAGATCGCGGTTGTAGTGGCTTGGAACAAACCGCTTATGCATTAGTGCCTTGAGTTTACCATTTCGCCTCCAATTAGTCCTGACTTGGTCCCACCAAACTAGTGCGCAGTCGGTGAACTCAACAATGGCAACCTTCACCTTTTGTTCCTCGCTAAACTCATAGCAATCGAAGACCATCTCGATGCGGCCTTCCCATTCCAACTAAGCCTCAGGGTCAATTTTGCCTTGGAACGTGCAGACTTGAATTTTACGTCCCTTCAGCTCGTTCTTAGACGTGTCCCTTTTAGGCCTCTCGGCTATTTCCACATCTTCACCAGCCGAGAGTACTCCTCATAGTTTGCTCCTTTGGTGCCATGGTTATTTCGGTTGCGAGATCGAGAACGAGAGCCCCTTGTGAAGCTCTTGGATAGCTCGTCAAAGCGGTTGTGCCTCTCCTCCATTTGTTACACACTAATCCGCTTAAGCTCGTTTTTCATGGCGGTGAACATCATTGAGTAGTCAGTGGTCGGATGAGCTTGCTCCATGACTGTCATTTGGTCCTGCAAAAGGTTAGTGAACAAGAAAATAGGACAAATATAATCTCACTTCACTCCCTGAGTGTTTTCACTCTCCCTCGTTTTCCCACTCAAAATACTCCAATGATCTTACCAAAAATTCCTTACCCGTCGGATTGGGTAGTCGAGAAATGCCGCAAAGATCCAACAATTGTCACCATGCTTTTCCACAAGAGTAATCAAGGAAACAAGACCCGGATTTCCTTGGATTTTTCCACAACATACTCCAATGTATGTTGCTGGGCTAGTGCCGGCCAAAAGAGAAGCCCAAGGGCTGGCCGGACTTCAAGTTTTTCCAAGCTTTACTAGGTCTTAGTCACGGCTACAAATAGCCTTAAGTCATTGTTTACATTCAGTTTTATGATGATTAATAAAAACACTTGAGAATTCTCTCAAAGCTTCATTGAAGCGTCCTTGAGTATTTTAGATTCATTTCTTTGTCATACCATTGACTTATCAATCTAGGACCGCGCCAGATTGCGGCGTCTTCTACAATACCTGGTTCGTTGGCCGCGTGATCACCGGGTTTAGGTGATTCCACTGCGTTCGTTTGTCATCAACCTGAGTCCCAACCTTCTAGATCCTAGCCTTTCTGTACGGGTTGCATCACAAGGTTGGTGCCGTTCGTATCAATATGTCCAACCATTGGCACTTGAAGCCCTTGATATCTCTACTCCTAGTTTTAAGAGTTTCATGAGGGGTCTTAGAAGTGGACCTGGATGCATCAACAAGCTTGTTAGGGGTAAAAATGGAATTGCAGTTAGAGAAATTTCCAGGTGTGAGGCTAGAAGGGCTTGGTGTAGTCGCATTTCCTGTATCATGTGAGATTCTCCTTGGTGGGTTGCCCTTCCATGAAGGCGAGTTGGAAGCTTGGAAGATACGGTCTCCTCGCCTCAATAGCCTTGATGGCTAGTTCAAGAAGATCATGCATATCCAAGTAATGTTGGAGCTCCAAGGCTTCTTGAAGGTCGGGGTTGAGACCTCTAAGGAACCTTGCCATGGTAGCCTCACTATCTTCTTGAATGTTCTCCCTCATCATGGCCATCTTGATCTCCTTGAAATAGTCCTCCACCCTCATGTTGCCTTGAGTGAGGGTTTGAAACTGAGAGTGGAGATCGCGGTTGTAGTGGCTTGGAACAAATCGCTTATGCATTAGTGCCTTGTGTTCACCATTTCGCCTCCGATTAGTCCTGACTTGGTGGTCCCACCAAACTAGTGCGTAGTCGGTGAACTCAACCGTGGCAACCTTCACCTTTTGTTCCTCGATAAACTCATAGCAATCGACGACCATCTCGATGCGGCCTTCCCATTCCAACTAAGCCTCAGGGTCAATTTTGCCTTGGAACGTGCAGACTTGAATTTTACGTCCCTTCAGCTCGTTCTTAGACGTGTCCCTTTTAGGCCTCTCGGCTATTTCCACATCTTCACCAGCCGAGAGTACTCCTCATAGTTTGCTCCTTTGGTGCCATGGTTATTTCGGTTGCGAGATCGAGAACGAGAGCCCCTTGTGAAGCTCTTCGATAGCTCGTCTAAGCGGTTGTGCCTCTCCGCCATTTGTTGCTCACTAATCCGCTTTAGCTCGTTTTTCATGGCGGTGAACATCAATGAGTAGTCAGTGGTCGGATGAGCTTGCTCCATGACTGTCGTTTGGTCCTGTAAAAGGTTAGTGAACAAGAAAATATGACAAATATAATCTCAATTCACTCCCTTAGTGTTTTCACTCTCACTCATTTTTCCACTCAAAATACTCCAATGATCTTACCAAAAATTCCTTACCCGTCGGATTGGGTAGTCGAGAAATGCCGCAAAGATCCTACAATTGTCACCAAGCTTTTCCCCAAGAGTAATCAAGGAAACAAGATACGGATTTCCTTGGATTTTTCCACAACATACTCCAATGTATGTTGTTGGGCTAGTGCCAGCCAAAAGAGAAGCCCAATGGCTGGCCGGATTTCCTTCAAGTTTTTCCAAGCTTTACAAGGTCATAGTCACGGCTGCAAATTGCCTTAAGTCATTGTTTACATTCAGTTTTATGATGATTAATAAACACTTGAGAATTCTCTCAAAGCTTCATTGAAGCATCCTTGAGTATTTTAGATTCATTTCTTTGGCATACCATTGACTTATCAATCTAGGACCGCGCCAGATTGCGGCGTCTTCTACAATACCTGGTTCGTTGGCCGCGTGATCACCGGGTTTAGGTGATTCCACTGCGTTCGTTTGTCATCAACGTGAGTCCCAACCTTCTAGATCCTAGCCTTTCTGTACGGGTTGCATCACAAGGTTGGTGCCGTTCGTATCAATATGTCCAACCATTGGCACTTGAAGCCCTTGATATCTCTACTCCTAGTTTTAGGAGTTTCATGAGTGGTCTTAGAAGTGGACCTGGATGCATCAACAAGCTTATTAGGGGTAAAATTGGAATTGCGGTTAGAGATTTTACCAGGTGTGCGGCTAGAAGGGCTTGGTGTAGTCGCATTTCCAGTATCATGTGATGTTCTCCTTGGTGGGTTGCCCTTCTATGAAGGAGAGTTGGATGCTTAGAAGGTACGGCCTCCTCGCCTCAATTTCTTCCCCCTCTCGGCCTTGATGGCTAGTTCAAGAAGATCATGCATGTCCAAGTAATGTTGGAGCTCCAAGGCTTCTTGAAGGACGGGGTTGAGACCTCTAAGGAACCTTGTCATGGTAGCCACACTATCTTCTTGAATGTTCGCCCTCATCATGGCCATCTTGATCTCCTTGGAGTAGTCCTCCACACTCATGTTGCCTTGAGTGAGGGTTTGAAGCTGAGAGTGGAGATCGCGGTTGTAGTGGCTTGGAACAAACCGCTTATGCATTAGTGCCTTGAGTTTACCATTTCGCCTCCAATTAGTCCTGACTTGGTCCCACCAAACTAGTGCGCAGTCGGTGAACTCAACAATGGCAACCTTCACCTTTTGTTCCTCGCTAAACTCATAGCAATCGAAGACCATCTCGATGCGGCCTTCCCATTCCAACTAAGCCTCAGGGTCAATTTTGCCTTGGAACGTGCAGACTTGAATTTTACGTCCCTTCAGCTCGTTCTTAGACGTGTCCCTTTTAGGCCTCTCGGCTATTTCCACATCTTCACCAGCCGAGAGTACTCCTCATAGTTTGCTCCTTTGGTGCCATGGTTATTTCGGTTGCGAGATCGAGAACGAGAGCCCCTTGTGAAGCTCTTGGATAGCTCGTCAAAGCGGTTGTGCCTCTCCTCCATTTGTTACACACTAATCCGCTTAAGCTCGTTTTTCATGGCGGTGAACATCATTGAGTAGTCAGTGGTCGGATGAGCTTGCTCCATGACTGTCATTTGGTCCTGCAAAAGGTTAGTGAACAAGAAAATAGGACAAATATAATCTCACTTCACTCCCTGAGTGTTTTCACTCTCCCTCGTTTTCCCACTCAAAATACTCCAATGATCTTACCAAAAATTCCTTACCCGTCGGATTGGGTAGTCGAGAAATGCCGCAAAGATCCAACAATTGTCACCATGCTTTTCCACAAGAGTAATCAAGGAAACAAGACCCGGATTTCCTTGGATTTTTCCACAACATACTCCAATGTATGTTGCTGGGCTAGTGCCGGCCAAAAGAGAAGCCCAAGGGCTGGCCGGACTTCAAGTTTTTCCAAGCTTTACTAGGTCTTAGTCACGGCTACAAATAGCCTTAAGTCATTGTTTACATTCAGTTTTATGATGATTAATAAAAACACTTGAGAATTCTCTCAAAGCTTCATTGAAGCGTCCTTGAGTATTTTAGATTCATTTCTTTGTCATACCATTGACTTATCAATCTAGGACCGCGCCAGATTGCGGCGTCTTCTACAATACCTGGTTCGTTGGCCGCGTGATCACCGGGTTTAGGTGATTCCACTGCGTTCGTTTGTCATCAACCTGAGTCCCAACCTTCTAGATCCTAGCCTTTCTGTACGGGTTGCATCACAAGGTTGGTGCCGTTCGTATCAATATGTCCAACCATTGGCACTTGAAGCCCTTGATATCTCTACTCCTAGTTTTAAGAGTTTCATGAGGGGTCTTAGAAGTGGACCTGGATGCATCAACAAGCTTGTTAGGGGTAAAAATGGAATTGCAGTTAGAGAAATTTCCAGGTGTGAGGCTAGAAGGGCTTGGTGTAGTCGCATTTCCTGTATCATGTGAGATTCTCCTTGGTGGGTTGCCCTTCCATGAAGGCGAGTTGGAAGCTTGGAAGATACGGTCTCCTCGCCTCAATAGCCTTGATGGCTAGTTCAAGAAGATCATGCATATCCAAGTAATGTTGGAGCTCCAAGGCTTCTTGAAGGTCGGGGTTGAGACCTCTAAGGAACCTTGCCATGGTAGCCTCACTATCTTCTTGAATGTTCTCCCTCATCATGGCCATCTTGATCTCCTTGAAATAGTCCTCCACCCTCATGTTGCCTTGAGTGAGGGTTTGAAACTGAGAGTGGAGATCGCGGTTGTAGTGGCTTGGAACAAATCGCTTATGCATTAGTGCCTTGTGTTCACCATTTCGCCTCCGATTAGTCCTGACTTGGTGGTCCCACCAAACTAGTGCGTAGTCGGTGAACTCAACCGTGGCAACCTTCACCTTTTGTTCCTCGATAAACTCATAGCAATCGACGACCATCTCGATGCGGCCTTCCCATTCCAACTAAGCCTCAGGGTCAATTTTGCCTTGGAACGTGCAGACTTGAATTTTACGTCCCTTCAGCTCGTTCTTAGACGTGTCCCTTTTAGGCCTCTCGGCTATTTCCACATCTTCACCAGCCGAGAGTACTCCTCATAGTTTGCTCCTTTGGTGCCATGGTTATTTCGGTTGCGAGATCGAGAACGAGAGCCCCTTGTGAAGCTCTTCGATAGCTCGTCTAAGCGGTTGTGCCTCTCCGCCATTTGTTGCTCACTAATCCGCTTTAGCTCGTTTTTCATGGCGGTGAACATCAATGAGTAGTCAGTGGTCGGATGAGCTTGCTCCATGACTGTCGTTTGGTCCTGTAAAAGGTTAGTGAACAAGAAAATATGACAAATATAATCTCAATTCACTCCCTTAGTGTTTTCACTCTCACTCATTTTTCCACTCAAAATACTCCAATGATCTTACCAAAAATTCCTTACCCGTCGGATTGGGTAGTCGAGAAATGCCGCAAAGATCCTACAATTGTCACCAAGCTTTTCCCCAAGAGTAATCAAGGAAACAAGATACGGATTTCCTTGGATTTTTCCACAACATACTCCAATGTATGTTGTTGGGCTAGTGCCAGCCAAAAGAGAAGCCCAATGGCTGGCCGGATTTCCTTCAAGTTTTTCCAAGCTTTACAAGGTCATAGTCACGGCTGCAAATTGCCTTAAGTCATTGTTTACATTCAGTTTTATGATGATTAATAAACACTTGAGAATTCTCTCAAAGCTTCATTGAAGCATCCTTGAGTATTTTAGATTCATTTCTTTGGCATACCATTGACTTATCAATCTAGGACCGCGCCAGATTGCGGCGTCTTCTACAATACCTGGTTCGTTGGCCGCGTGATCACCGGGTTTAGGTGATTCCACTGCGTTCGTTTGTCATCAACGTGAGTCCCAACCTTCTAGATCCTAGCCTTTCTGTACGGGTTGCATCACAAGGTTGGTGCCGTTCGTATCAATATGTCCAACCATTGGCACTTGAAGCCCTTGATATCTCTACTCCTAGTTTTAGGAGTTTCATGAGTGGTCTTAGAAGTGGACCTGGATGCATCAACAAGCTTATTAGGGGTAAAATTGGAATTGCGGTTAGAGATTTTACCAGGTGTGCGGCTAGAAGGGCTTGGTGTAGTCGCATTTCCAGTATCATGTGATGTTCTCCTTGGTGGGTTGCCCTTCTATGAAGGAGAGTTGGATGCTTAGAAGGTACGGCCTCCTCGCCTCAATTTCTTCCCCCTCTCGGCCTTGATGGCTAGTTCAAGAAGATCATGCATGTCCAAGTAATGTTGGAGCTCCAAGGCTTCTTGAAGGACGGGGTTGAGACCTCTAAGGAACCTTGTCATGGTAGCCACACTATCTTCTTGAATGTTCGCCCTCATCATGGCCATCTTGATCTCCTTGGAGTAGTCCTCCACACTCATGTTGCCTTGAGTGAGGGTTTGAAGCTGAGAGTGGAGATCGCGGTTGTAGTGGCTTGGAACAAACCGCTTATGCATTAGTGCCTTGAGTTTACCATTTCGCCTCCAATTAGTCCTGACTTGGTCCCACCAAACTAGTGCGCAGTCGGTGAACTCAACAATGGCAACCTTCACCTTTTGTTCCTCGCTAAACTCATAGCAATCGAAGACCATCTCGATGCGGCCTTCCCATTCCAACTAAGCCTCAGGGTCAATTTTGCCTTGGAACGTGCAGACTTGAATTTTACGTCCCTTCAGCTCGTTCTTAGACGTGTCCCTTTTAGGCCTCTCGGCTATTTCCACATCTTCACCAGCCGAGAGTACTCCTCATAGTTTGCTCCTTTGGTGCCATGGTTATTTCGGTTGCGAGATCGAGAACGAGAGCCCCTTGTGAAGCTCTTGGATAGCTCGTCAAAGCGGTTGTGCCTCTCCTCCATTTGTTACACACTAATCCGCTTAAGCTCGTTTTTCATGGCGGTGAACATCATTGAGTAGTCAGTGGTCGGATGAGCTTGCTCCATGACTGTCATTTGGTCCTGCAAAAGGTTAGTGAACAAGAAAATAGGACAAATATAATCTCACTTCACTCCCTGAGTGTTTTCACTCTCCCTCGTTTTCCCACTCAAAATACTCCAATGATCTTACCAAAAATTCCTTACCCGTCGGATTGGGTAGTCGAGAAATGCCGCAAAGATCCAACAATTGTCACCATGCTTTTCCACAAGAGTAATCAAGGAAACAAGACCCGGATTTCCTTGGATTTTTCCACAACATACTCCAATGTATGTTGCTGGGCTAGTGCCGGCCAAAAGAGAAGCCCAAGGGCTGGCCGGACTTCAAGTTTTTCCAAGCTTTACTAGGTCTTAGTCACGGCTACAAATAGCCTTAAGTCATTGTTTACATTCAGTTTTATGATGATTAATAAAAACACTTGAGAATTCTCTCAAAGCTTCATTGAAGCGTCCTTGAGTATTTTAGATTCATTTCTTTGTCATACCATTGACTTATCAATCTAGGACCGCGCCAGATTGCGGCGTCTTCTACAATACCTGGTTCGTTGGCCGCGTGATCACCGGGTTTAGGTGATTCCACTGCGTTCGTTTGTCATCAACCTGAGTCCCAACCTTCTAGATCCTAGCCTTTCTGTACGGGTTGCATCACAAGGTTGGTGCCGTTCGTATCAATATGTCCAACCATTGGCACTTGAAGCCCTTGATATCTCTACTCCTAGTTTTAAGAGTTTCATGAGGGGTCTTAGAAGTGGACCTGGATGCATCAACAAGCTTGTTAGGGGTAAAAATGGAATTGCAGTTAGAGAAATTTCCAGGTGTGAGGCTAGAAGGGCTTGGTGTAGTCGCATTTCCTGTATCATGTGAGATTCTCCTTGGTGGGTTGCCCTTCCATGAAGGCGAGTTGGAAGCTTGGAAGATACGGTCTCCTCGCCTCAATAGCCTTGATGGCTAGTTCAAGAAGATCATGCATATCCAAGTAATGTTGGAGCTCCAAGGCTTCTTGAAGGTCGGGGTTGAGACCTCTAAGGAACCTTGCCATGGTAGCCTCACTATCTTCTTGAATGTTCTCCCTCATCATGGCCATCTTGATCTCCTTGAAATAGTCCTCCACCCTCATGTTGCCTTGAGTGAGGGTTTGAAACTGAGAGTGGAGATCGCGGTTGTAGTGGCTTGGAACAAATCGCTTATGCATTAGTGCCTTGTGTTCACCATTTCGCCTCCGATTAGTCCTGACTTGGTGGTCCCACCAAACTAGTGCGTAGTCGGTGAACTCAACCGTGGCAACCTTCACCTTTTGTTCCTCGATAAACTCATAGCAATCGACGACCATCTCGATGCGGCCTTCCCATTCCAACTAAGCCTCAGGGTCAATTTTGCCTTGGAACGTGCAGACTTGAATTTTACGTCCCTTCAGCTCGTTCTTAGACGTGTCCCTTTTAGGCCTCTCGGCTATTTCCACATCTTCACCAGCCGAGAGTACTCCTCATAGTTTGCTCCTTTGGTGCCATGGTTATTTCGGTTGCGAGATCGAGAACGAGAGCCCCTTGTGAAGCTCTTCGATAGCTCGTCTAAGCGGTTGTGCCTCTCCGCCATTTGTTGCTCACTAATCCGCTTTAGCTCGTTTTTCATGGCGGTGAACATCAATGAGTAGTCAGTGGTCGGATGAGCTTGCTCCATGACTGTCGTTTGGTCCTGTAAAAGGTTAGTGAACAAGAAAATATGACAAATATAATCTCAATTCACTCCCTTAGTGTTTTCACTCTCACTCATTTTTCCACTCAAAATACTCCAATGATCTTACCAAAAATTCCTTACCCGTCGGATTGGGTAGTCGAGAAATGCCGCAAAGATCCTACAATTGTCACCAAGCTTTTCCCCAAGAGTAATCAAGGAAACAAGATACGGATTTCCTTGGATTTTTCCACAACATACTCCAATGTATGTTGTTGGGCTAGTGCCAGCCAAAAGAGAAGCCCAATGGCTGGCCGGATTTCCTTCAAGTTTTTCCAAGCTTTACAAGGTCATAGTCACGGCTGCAAATTGCCTTAAGTCATTGTTTACATTCAGTTTTATGATGATTAATAAACACTTGAGAATTCTCTCAAAGCTTCATTGAAGCATCCTTGAGTATTTTAGATTCATTTCTTTGGCATACCATTGACTTATCAATCTAGGACCGCGCCAGATTGCGGCGTCTTCTACAATACCTGGTTCGTTGGCCGCGTGATCACCGGGTTTAGGTGATTCCACTGCGTTCGTTTGTCATCAACGTGAGTCCCAACCTTCTAGATCCTAGCCTTTCTGTACGGGTTGCATCACAAGGTTGGTGCCGTTCGTATCAATATGTCCAACCATTGGCACTTGAAGCCCTTGATATCTCTACTCCTAGTTTTAGGAGTTTCATGAGTGGTCTTAGAAGTGGACCTGGATGCATCAACAAGCTTATTAGGGGTAAAATTGGAATTGCGGTTAGAGATTTTACCAGGTGTGCGGCTAGAAGGGCTTGGTGTAGTCGCATTTCCAGTATCATGTGATGTTCTCCTTGGTGGGTTGCCCTTCTATGAAGGAGAGTTGGATGCTTAGAAGGTACGGCCTCCTCGCCTCAATTTCTTCCCCCTCTCGGCCTTGATGGCTAGTTCAAGAAGATCATGCATGTCCAAGTAATGTTGGAGCTCCAAGGCTTCTTGAAGGACGGGGTTGAGACCTCTAAGGAACCTTGTCATGGTAGCCACACTATCTTCTTGAATGTTCGCCCTCATCATGGCCATCTTGATCTCCTTGGAGTAGTCCTCCACACTCATGTTGCCTTGAGTGAGGGTTTGAAGCTGAGAGTGGAGATCGCGGTTGTAGTGGCTTGGAACAAACCGCTTATGCATTAGTGCCTTGAGTTTACCATTTCGCCTCCAATTAGTCCTGACTTGGTCCCACCAAACTAGTGCGCAGTCGGTGAACTCAACAATGGCAACCTTCACCTTTTGTTCCTCGCTAAACTCATAGCAATCGAAGACCATCTCGATGCGGCCTTCCCATTCCAACTAAGCCTCAGGGTCAATTTTGCCTTGGAACGTGCAGACTTGAATTTTACGTCCCTTCAGCTCGTTCTTAGACGTGTCCCTTTTAGGCCTCTCGGCTATTTCCACATCTTCACCAGCCGAGAGTACTCCTCATAGTTTGCTCCTTTGGTGCCATGGTTATTTCGGTTGCGAGATCGAGAACGAGAGCCCCTTGTGAAGCTCTTGGATAGCTCGTCAAAGCGGTTGTGCCTCTCCTCCATTTGTTACACACTAATCCGCTTAAGCTCGTTTTTCATGGCGGTGAACATCATTGAGTAGTCAGTGGTCGGATGAGCTTGCTCCATGACTGTCATTTGGTCCTGCAAAAGGTTAGTGAACAAGAAAATAGGACAAATATAATCTCACTTCACTCCCTGAGTGTTTTCACTCTCCCTCGTTTTCCCACTCAAAATACTCCAATGATCTTACCAAAAATTCCTTACCCGTCGGATTGGGTAGTCGAGAAATGCCGCAAAGATCCAACAATTGTCACCATGCTTTTCCACAAGAGTAATCAAGGAAACAAGACCCGGATTTCCTTGGATTTTTCCACAACATACTCCAATGTATGTTGCTGGGCTAGTGCCGGCCAAAAGAGAAGCCCAAGGGCTGGCCGGACTTCAAGTTTTTCCAAGCTTTACTAGGTCTTAGTCACGGCTACAAATAGCCTTAAGTCATTGTTTACATTCAGTTTTATGATGATTAATAAAAACACTTGAGAATTCTCTCAAAGCTTCATTGAAGCGTCCTTGAGTATTTTAGATTCATTTCTTTGTCATACCATTGACTTATCAATCTAGGACCGCGCCAGATTGCGGCGTCTTCTACAATACCTGGTTCGTTGGCCGCGTGATCACCGGGTTTAGGTGATTCCACTGCGTTCGTTTGTCATCAACCTGAGTCCCAACCTTCTAGATCCTAGCCTTTCTGTACGGGTTGCATCACAAGGTTGGTGCCGTTCGTATCAATATGTCCAACCATTGGCACTTGAAGCCCTTGATATCTCTACTCCTAGTTTTAAGAGTTTCATGAGGGGTCTTAGAAGTGGACCTGGATGCATCAACAAGCTTGTTAGGGGTAAAAATGGAATTGCAGTTAGAGAAATTTCCAGGTGTGAGGCTAGAAGGGCTTGGTGTAGTCGCATTTCCTGTATCATGTGAGATTCTCCTTGGTGGGTTGCCCTTCCATGAAGGCGAGTTGGAAGCTTGGAAGATACGGTCTCCTCGCCTCAATAGCCTTGATGGCTAGTTCAAGAAGATCATGCATATCCAAGTAATGTTGGAGCTCCAAGGCTTCTTGAAGGTCGGGGTTGAGACCTCTAAGGAACCTTGCCATGGTAGCCTCACTATCTTCTTGAATGTTCTCCCTCATCATGGCCATCTTGATCTCCTTGAAATAGTCCTCCACCCTCATGTTGCCTTGAGTGAGGGTTTGAAACTGAGAGTGGAGATCGCGGTTGTAGTGGCTTGGAACAAATCGCTTATGCATTAGTGCCTTGTGTTCACCATTTCGCCTCCGATTAGTCCTGACTTGGTGGTCCCACCAAACTAGTGCGTAGTCGGTGAACTCAACCGTGGCAACCTTCACCTTTTGTTCCTCGATAAACTCATAGCAATCGACGACCATCTCGATGCGGCCTTCCCATTCCAACTAAGCCTCAGGGTCAATTTTGCCTTGGAACGTGCAGACTTGAATTTTACGTCCCTTCAGCTCGTTCTTAGACGTGTCCCTTTTAGGCCTCTCGGCTATTTCCACATCTTCACCAGCCGAGAGTACTCCTCATAGTTTGCTCCTTTGGTGCCATGGTTATTTCGGTTGCGAGATCGAGAACGAGAGCCCCTTGTGAAGCTCTTCGATAGCTCGTCTAAGCGGTTGTGCCTCTCCGCCATTTGTTGCTCACTAATCCGCTTTAGCTCGTTTTTCATGGCGGTGAACATCAATGAGTAGTCAGTGGTCGGATGAGCTTGCTCCATGACTGTCGTTTGGTCCTGTAAAAGGTTAGTGAACAAGAAAATATGACAAATATAATCTCAATTCACTCCCTTAGTGTTTTCACTCTCACTCATTTTTCCACTCAAAATACTCCAATGATCTTACCAAAAATTCCTTACCCGTCGGATTGGGTAGTCGAGAAATGCCGCAAAGATCCTACAATTGTCACCAAGCTTTTCCCCAAGAGTAATCAAGGAAACAAGATACGGATTTCCTTGGATTTTTCCACAACATACTCCAATGTATGTTGTTGGGCTAGTGCCAGCCAAAAGAGAAGCCCAATGGCTGGCCGGATTTCCTTCAAGTTTTTCCAAGCTTTACAAGGTCATAGTCACGGCTGCAAATTGCCTTAAGTCATTGTTTACATTCAGTTTTATGATGATTAATAAACACTTGAGAATTCTCTCAAAGCTTCATTGAAGCATCCTTGAGTATTTTAGATTCATTTCTTTGGCATACCATTGACTTATCAATCTAGGACCGCGCCAGATTGCGGCGTCTTCTACAATACCTGGTTCGTTGGCCGCGTGATCACCGGGTTTAGGTGATTCCACTGCGTTCGTTTGTCATCAACGTGAGTCCCAACCTTCTAGATCCTAGCCTTTCTGTACGGGTTGCATCACAAGGTTGGTGCCGTTCGTATCAATATGTCCAACCATTGGCACTTGAAGCCCTTGATATCTCTACTCCTAGTTTTAGGAGTTTCATGAGTGGTCTTAGAAGTGGACCTGGATGCATCAACAAGCTTATTAGGGGTAAAATTGGAATTGCGGTTAGAGATTTTACCAGGTGTGCGGCTAGAAGGGCTTGGTGTAGTCGCATTTCCAGTATCATGTGATGTTCTCCTTGGTGGGTTGCCCTTCTATGAAGGAGAGTTGGATGCTTAGAAGGTACGGCCTCCTCGCCTCAATTTCTTCCCCCTCTCGGCCTTGATGGCTAGTTCAAGAAGATCATGCATGTCCAAGTAATGTTGGAGCTCCAAGGCTTCTTGAAGGACGGGGTTGAGACCTCTAAGGAACCTTGTCATGGTAGCCACACTATCTTCTTGAATGTTCGCCCTCATCATGGCCATCTTGATCTCCTTGGAGTAGTCCTCCACACTCATGTTGCCTTGAGTGAGGGTTTGAAGCTGAGAGTGGAGATCGCGGTTGTAGTGGCTTGGAACAAACCGCTTATGCATTAGTGCCTTGAGTTTACCATTTCGCCTCCAATTAGTCCTGACTTGGTCCCACCAAACTAGTGCGCAGTCGGTGAACTCAACAATGGCAACCTTCACCTTTTGTTCCTCGCTAAACTCATAGCAATCGAAGACCATCTCGATGCGGCCTTCCCATTCCAACTAAGCCTCAGGGTCAATTTTGCCTTGGAACGTGCAGACTTGAATTTTACGTCCCTTCAGCTCGTTCTTAGACGTGTCCCTTTTAGGCCTCTCGGCTATTTCCACATCTTCACCAGCCGAGAGTACTCCTCATAGTTTGCTCCTTTGGTGCCATGGTTATTTCGGTTGCGAGATCGAGAACGAGAGCCCCTTGTGAAGCTCTTGGATAGCTCGTCAAAGCGGTTGTGCCTCTCCTCCATTTGTTACACACTAATCCGCTTAAGCTCGTTTTTCATGGCGGTGAACATCATTGAGTAGTCAGTGGTCGGATGAGCTTGCTCCATGACTGTCATTTGGTCCTGCAAAAGGTTAGTGAACAAGAAAATAGGACAAATATAATCTCACTTCACTCCCTGAGTGTTTTCACTCTCCCTCGTTTTCCCACTCAAAATACTCCAATGATCTTACCAAAAATTCCTTACCCGTCGGATTGGGTAGTCGAGAAATGCCGCAAAGATCCAACAATTGTCACCATGCTTTTCCACAAGAGTAATCAAGGAAACAAGACCCGGATTTCCTTGGATTTTTCCACAACATACTCCAATGTATGTTGCTGGGCTAGTGCCGGCCAAAAGAGAAGCCCAAGGGCTGGCCGGACTTCAAGTTTTTCCAAGCTTTACTAGGTCTTAGTCACGGCTACAAATAGCCTTAAGTCATTGTTTACATTCAGTTTTATGATGATTAATAAAAACACTTGAGAATTCTCTCAAAGCTTCATTGAAGCGTCCTTGAGTATTTTAGATTCATTTCTTTGTCATACCATTGACTTATCAATCTAGGACCGCGCCAGATTGCGGCGTCTTCTACAATACCTGGTTCGTTGGCCGCGTGATCACCGGGTTTAGGTGATTCCACTGCGTTCGTTTGTCATCAACCTGAGTCCCAACCTTCTAGATCCTAGCCTTTCTGTACGGGTTGCATCACAAGGTTGGTGCCGTTCGTATCAATATGTCCAACCATTGGCACTTGAAGCCCTTGATATCTCTACTCCTAGTTTTAAGAGTTTCATGAGGGGTCTTAGAAGTGGACCTGGATGCATCAACAAGCTTGTTAGGGGTAAAAATGGAATTGCAGTTAGAGAAATTTCCAGGTGTGAGGCTAGAAGGGCTTGGTGTAGTCGCATTTCCTGTATCATGTGAGATTCTCCTTGGTGGGTTGCCCTTCCATGAAGGCGAGTTGGAAGCTTGGAAGATACGGTCTCCTCGCCTCAATAGCCTTGATGGCTAGTTCAAGAAGATCATGCATATCCAAGTAATGTTGGAGCTCCAAGGCTTCTTGAAGGTCGGGGTTGAGACCTCTAAGGAACCTTGCCATGGTAGCCTCACTATCTTCTTGAATGTTCTCCCTCATCATGGCCATCTTGATCTCCTTGAAATAGTCCTCCACCCTCATGTTGCCTTGAGTGAGGGTTTGAAACTGAGAGTGGAGATCGCGGTTGTAGTGGCTTGGAACAAATCGCTTATGCATTAGTGCCTTGTGTTCACCATTTCGCCTCCGATTAGTCCTGACTTGGTGGTCCCACCAAACTAGTGCGTAGTCGGTGAACTCAACCGTGGCAACCTTCACCTTTTGTTCCTCGATAAACTCATAGCAATCGACGACCATCTCGATGCGGCCTTCCCATTCCAACTAAGCCTCAGGGTCAATTTTGCCTTGGAACGTGCAGACTTGAATTTTACGTCCCTTCAGCTCGTTCTTAGACGTGTCCCTTTTAGGCCTCTCGGCTATTTCCACATCTTCACCAGCCGAGAGTACTCCTCATAGTTTGCTCCTTTGGTGCCATGGTTATTTCGGTTGCGAGATCGAGAACGAGAGCCCCTTGTGAAGCTCTTCGATAGCTCGTCTAAGCGGTTGTGCCTCTCCGCCATTTGTTGCTCACTAATCCGCTTTAGCTCGTTTTTCATGGCGGTGAACATCAATGAGTAGTCAGTGGTCGGATGAGCTTGCTCCATGACTGTCGTTTGGTCCTGTAAAAGGTTAGTGAACAAGAAAATATGACAAATATAATCTCAATTCACTCCCTTAGTGTTTTCACTCTCACTCATTTTTCCACTCAAAATACTCCAATGATCTTACCAAAAATTCCTTACCCGTCGGATTGGGTAGTCGAGAAATGCCGCAAAGATCCTACAATTGTCACCAAGCTTTTCCCCAAGAGTAATCAAGGAAACAAGATACGGATTTCCTTGGATTTTTCCACAACATACTCCAATGTATGTTGTTGGGCTAGTGCCAGCCAAAAGAGAAGCCCAATGGCTGGCCGGATTTCCTTCAAGTTTTTCCAAGCTTTACAAGGTCATAGTCACGGCTGCAAATTGCCTTAAGTCATTGTTTACATTCAGTTTTATGATGATTAATAAACACTTGAGAATTCTCTCAAAGCTTCATTGAAGCATCCTTGAGTATTTTAGATTCATTTCTTTGGCATACCATTGACTTATCAATCTAGGACCGCGCCAGATTGCGGCGTCTTCTACAATACCTGGTTCGTTGGCCGCGTGATCACCGGGTTTAGGTGATTCCACTGCGTTCGTTTGTCATCAACGTGAGTCCCAACCTTCTAGATCCTAGCCTTTCTGTACGGGTTGCATCACAAGGTTGGTGCCGTTCGTATCAATATGTCCAACCATTGGCACTTGAAGCCCTTGATATCTCTACTCCTAGTTTTAGGAGTTTCATGAGTGGTCTTAGAAGTGGACCTGGATGCATCAACAAGCTTATTAGGGGTAAAATTGGAATTGCGGTTAGAGATTTTACCAGGTGTGCGGCTAGAAGGGCTTGGTGTAGTCGCATTTCCAGTATCATGTGATGTTCTCCTTGGTGGGTTGCCCTTCTATGAAGGAGAGTTGGATGCTTAGAAGGTACGGCCTCCTCGCCTCAATTTCTTCCCCCTCTCGGCCTTGATGGCTAGTTCAAGAAGATCATGCATGTCCAAGTAATGTTGGAGCTCCAAGGCTTCTTGAAGGACGGGGTTGAGACCTCTAAGGAACCTTGCATGGTAGCCACACTATCTTCTTGAATGTTCGCCCTCATCATGGCCATCTTGATCTCCTTGGAGTAGTCCTCCACACTCATGTTGCCTTGAGTGAGGGTTTGAAGCTGAGAGTGGAGATCGCGGTTGTAGTGGCTTGGAACAAACCGCTTATGCATTAGTGCCTTGAGTTTACCATTTCGCCTCCAATTAGTCCTGACTTGGTCCCACCAAACTAGTGCGCAGTCGGTGAACTCAACAATGGCAACCTTCACCTTTTGTTCCTCGCTAAACTCATAGCAATCGAAGACCATCTCGATGCGGCCTTCCCATTCCAACTAAGCCTCAGGGTCAATTTTGCCTTGGAACGTGCAGACTTGAATTTTACGTCCCTTCAGCTCGTTCTTAGACGTGTCCCTTTTAGGCCTCTCGGCTATTTCCACATCTTCACCAGCCGAGAGTACTCCTCATAGTTTGCTCCTTTGGTGCCATGGTTATTTCGGTTGCGAGATCGAGAACGAGAGCCCCTTGTGAAGCTCTTGGATAGCTCGTCAAAGCGGTTGTGCCTCTCCTCCATTTGTTACACACTAATCCGCTTAAGCTCGTTTTTCATGGCGGTGAACATCATTGAGTAGTCAGTGGTCGGATGAGCTTGCTCCATGACTGTCATTTGGTCCTGCAAAAGGTTAGTGAACAAGAAAATAGGACAAATATAATCTCACTTCACTCCCTGAGTGTTTTCACTCTCCCTCGTTTTCCCACTCAAAATACTCCAATGATCTTACCAAAAATTCCTTACCCGTCGGATTGGGTAGTCGAGAAATGCCGCAAAGATCCAACAATTGTCACCATGCTTTTCCACAAGAGTAATCAAGGAAACAAGACCCGGATTTCCTTGGATTTTTCCACAACATACTCCAATGTATGTTGCTGGGCTAGTGCCGGCCAAAAGAGAAGCCCAAGGGCTGGCCGGACTTCAAGTTTTTCCAAGCTTTACTAGGTCTTAGTCACGGCTACAAATAGCCTTAAGTCATTGTTTACATTCAGTTTTATGATGATTAATAAAAACACTTGAGAATTCTCTCAAAGCTTCATTGAAGCGTCCTTGAGTATTTTAGATTCATTTCTTTGTCATACCATTGACTTATCAATCTAGGACCGCGCCAGATTGCGGCGTCTTCTACAATACCTGGTTCGTTGGCCGCGTGATCACCGGGTTTAGGTGATTCCACTGCGTTCGTTTGTCATCAACCTGAGTCCCAACCTTCTAGATCCTAGCCTTTCTGTACGGGTTGCATCACAAGGTTGGTGCCGTTCGTATCAATATGTCCAACCATTGGCACTTGAAGCCCTTGATATCTCTACTCCTAGTTTTAGGAGTTTCATGAGTGGTCTTAGAAGTGGACCTGGATGCATCAACAAGCTTATTAGGGGTAAAATTGGAATTGCGGTTAGAGATTTTACCAGGTGTGCGGCTAGAAGGGCTTGGTGTAGTCGCATTTCCAGTATCATGTGATGTTCTCCTTGGTGGGTTGCCCTTCTATGAAGGAGAGTTGGATGCTTAGAAGGTACGGCCTCCTCGCCTCAATTTCTTCCCCCTCTCGGCCTTGATGGCTAGTTCAAGAAGATCATGCATGTCCAAGTAATGTTGGAGCTCCAAGGCTTCTTGAAGGACGGGGTTGAGACCTCTAAGGAACCTTGCATGGTAGCCACACTATCTTCTTGAATGTTCGCCCTCATCATGGCCATCTTGATCTCCTTGGAGTAGTCCTCCACACTCATGTTGCCTTGAGTGAGGGTTTGAAGCTGAGAGTGGAGATCGCGGTTGTAGTGGCTTGGAACAAACCGCTTATGCATTAGTGCCTTGAGTTTACCATTTCGCCTCCAATTAGTCCTGACTTGGTCCCACCAAACTAGTGCGCAGTCGGTGAACTCAACAATGGCAACCTTCACCTTTTGTTCCTCGCTAAACTCATAGCAATCGAAGACCATCTCGATGCGACCTTCCCATTCCAACTAAGCCTCAGGGTCAATTTTGCCTTGGAACGTGCAGACTTGAATTTTACGTCCCTTCAGCTCGTTCTTAGACGTGTCCCTTTTAGGCCTCTCGGCTATTTCCACATCTTCACCAGCCGAGAGTACTCCTCATAGTTTGCTCCTTTGGTGCCATGGTTATTTCGGTTGCGAGATCGAGAACGAGAGCCCCTTGTGAAGCTCTTCGATAGCTCGTCTAAGCGGTTGTGCCTCTCCGCCATTTGTTGCTGTAAAAGGTTAGTGAACAAGAAAATATGACAAATATAATCTCAATTCACTCCCTTAGTGTTTTCACTCTCACTCATTTTTCCACTCAAAATACTCCAATGATCTTACCAAAAATTCCTTACCCGTCGGATTGGGTAGTCGAGAAATGCCGCAAAGATCCTACAATTGTCACCAAGCTTTTCCCCAAGAGTAATCAAGGAAACAAGATACGGATTTCCTTGGATTTTTCCACAACATACTCCAATGTATGTTGTTGGGCTAGTGCCAGCCAAAAGAGAAGCCCAATGGCTGGCCGGATTTCCTTCAAGTTTTTCCAAGCTTTACAAGGTCATAGTCACGGCTGCAAATTGCCTTAAGTCATTGTTTACATTCAGTTTTATGATGATTAATAAACACTTGAGAATTCTCTCAAAGCTTCATTGAAGCATCCTTGAGTATTTTAGATTCATTTCTTTGGCATACCATTGACTTATCAATCTAGGACCGCGCCAGATTGCGGCGTCTTCTACAATACCTGGTTCGTTGGCCGCGTGATCACCGGGTTTAGGTGATTCCACTGCGTTCGTTTGTCATCAACGTGAGTCCCAACCTTCTAGATCCTAGCCTTTCTGTACGGGTTGCATCACAAGGTTGGTGCCGTTCGTATCAATATGTCCAACCATTGGCACTTGAAGCCCTTGATATCTCTACTCCTAGTTTTAGGAGTTTCATGAGTGGTCTTAGAAGTGGACCTGGATGCATCAACAAGCTTATTAGGGGTAAAATTGGAATTGCGGTTAGAGATTTTACCAGGTGTGCGGCTAGAAGGGCTTGGTGTAGTCGCATTTCCAGTATCATGTGATGTTCTCCTTGGTGGGTTGCCCTTCTATGAAGGAGAGTTGGATGCTTAGAAGGTACGGCCTCCTCGCCTCAATTTCTTCCCCCTCTCGGCCTTGATGGCTAGTTCAAGAAGATCATGCATGTCCAAGTAATGTTGGAGCTCCAAGGCTTCTTGAAGGACGGGGTTGAGACCTCTAAGGAACCTTGCATGGTAGCCACACTATCTTCTTGAATGTTCGCCCTCATCATGGCCATCTTGATCTCCTTGGAGTAGTCCTCCACACTCATGTTGCCTTGAGTGAGGGTTTGAAGCTGAGAGTGGAGATCGCGGTTGTAGTGGCTTGGAACAAACCGCTTATGCATTAGTGCCTTGAGTTTACCATTTCGCCTCCAATTAGTCCTGACTTGGTCCCACCAAACTAGTGCGCAGTCGGTGAACTCAACAATGGCAACCTTCACCTTTTGTTCCTCGCTAAACTCATAGCAATCGAAGACCATCTCGATGCGACCTTCCCATTCCAACTAAGCCTCAGGGTCAATTTTGCCTTGGAACGTGCAGACTTGAATTTTACGTCCCTTCAGCTCGTTCTTAGACGTGTCCCTTTTAGGCCTCTCGGCTATTTCCACATCTTCACCAGCCGAGAGTACTCCTCATAGTTTGCTCCTTTGGTGCCATGGTTATTTCGGTTGCGAGATCGAGAACGAGAGCCCCTTGTGAAGCTCTTGGATAGCTAGTCAAAGCGGTTGTGCCTCTCCTCCATTTGTTACACACTAATCCGCTTAAGCTCGTTTTTCATGGCGGTGAACATCATTGAGTAGTCAGTGGTCGGATGAGCTTGCTCCATGACTGTCGTTTGGTCCTGCAAAAGGTTAGTGAACAAGAAAATAGGACAAATATAATCTCACTTCACTCCCTGAGTGTTTTCACTCTCCCTCGTTTTCCCACTCAAAATACTCCAATGATCTTACCAAAAATTCCTTACCCGTCGGATTGGGTAGTCGAGAAATGCCGCAAAGATCCAACAATTGTCACCATGCTTTTCCACAAGAGTAATCAAGGAAACAAGACCCGGATTTCCTTGGATTTTTCCACAACATACTCCAATGTATGTTGCTGGGCTAGTGCCGGCCAAAAGAGAAGCCCAAGGGCTGGCCGGACTTCAAGTTTTTCCAAGCTTTACTAGGTCTTAGTCACGGCTACAAGTAGCCTTAAGTCATTGTTTACATTCAGTTTTATGATGATTAATAAAAACACTTGAGAATTCTCTCAAAGCTTCATTGAAGCGTCCTTGAGTATTTTAGATTCATTTCTTTGTCATACCATTGACTTATCAATCTAGGACCGCGCCAGATTGCGGCGTCTGCTACAATACCTGGTTCGTTGGCCGCGTGATCACCGGGTTTAGGTGATTCCACTGCGTTCGTTTGTCATCAACCTGAGTCCCAACCTTCTAGATCCTAGCCTTTCTGTACGGGTTACATCACAAGGTTGGTGCCGTTCGTATCAATATGTCCAACCATTGGCACTTGAAGCCCTTGATATCTCTACTCCTAGTTTTAAGAGTTTCATGAGGGGTCTTAGAAGTGGACCTGGATGCATCAACAAGCTTGTTAGGGGTAAAAATGGAATTGCAGTTAGAGAAATTTCCAGGTGTGAG
The DNA here is from genome assembly GCF_036785885.1 of Coffea arabica. NCBI lineage: Eukaryota > Viridiplantae > Streptophyta > Magnoliopsida > Gentianales > Rubiaceae > Coffea > Coffea arabica. The sequence goes on along the minus strand of NC_092315.1, from coordinate 29,424,923 downwards.
GCTAGAAGGGCTTGGTGTAGTCGCATTTCCTGTATCATGTGAGATTCTCCTTGGTGGGTTGCCCTTCCATGAAGGCGAGTTGGAAGCTTGGAAGATACGGTCTCCTCGCCTCAATAGCCTTGATGGCTAGTTCAAGAAGATCATGCATATCCAAGTAATGTTGGAGCTCCAAGGCTTCTTGAAGGTCGGGGTTGAGACCTCTAAGGAACCTTGCCATGGTAGCCTCACTATCTTCTTGAATGTTCTCCCTCATCATGGCCATCTTGATCTCCTTGAAATAGTCCTCCACCCTCATGTTGCCTTGAGTGAGGGTTTGAAACTGAGAGTGGAGATCGCGGTTGTAGTGGCTTGGAACAAATCGCTTATGCATTAGTGCCTTGTGTTCACCATTTCGCCTCCGATTAGTCCTGACTTGGTGGTCCCACAAAACTAGTGCGTAGTCGGTGAACTCAACCGTGGCAACCTTCACCTTTTGTTCCTCGATAAACTCATACCAATCGACGACCATCTCGATGCGGCCTTCCCATTCCAACTAAGCCACAGGGTCAATTTTGCCTTGGAACGTGCAGACTTGAATTTTACGTCCCTTCAGCTCGTTCTTAGACGTGTCCCTTTTAGGCCTCTCGTCTATTTCCACATCTTCACCAGCCGAGAGTACTCCTCATAGTTTGCTCCTTTGGTGCCATGGTTATTTCGGTTGCGAGATCGAGAACGAGAGCCCCTTGTGAAGCTCTTGGATAGCTCGTCTAAGCGGTTGTGCCTCTCCGCCATTTATTGCTCACTAATCCGCTTTAGCTCGTTTTTCATGGCGGTGAACATCAATGAGTAGTCAGTGGTCGGATGAGCTTGCTCCATGACTGTCGTTTGGTCCTGTAAAAGGTTAGTGAACAAGAAAATAGGACAAATATAATCTCAATTCACTCCCTTAGTGTTTTCACTCTCACTCATTTTTCCAATCAAAATACTCCAATGATCTTACCAAAAATTCCTTACCCGTCGGATTGGGCAGTCGAGAAATGCCGCAAAGATCCTACAATTGTCACCAAGCTTTTCCCCAAGAGTAATCAAGGAAACAAGATACGGATTTCCTTGGATTTTTCCACAACATACTCCAATGTATGTTGTTGGGCTAGTGCCAGCCAAAAGAGAAGCCCAATGGCTGGCCGGATTTCCTTCAAGTTTTTCCAAGCTTTACAAGGTCATAGTCACGGCTGCAAATTGCCTTAAGTCATTGTTTACATTCAGTTTTATGATGATTAATAAAAACACTTGAGAATTCTCTCAAAGCTTCATTGAAGCATCCTTGAGTATTTTAGATTCATTTCTTTGGCATACCATTGACTTATCAATCTAGGACCGCGCCAGATTGCGGCGTCTTCTACAATACCTGGTTCGTTGGCCGCGTGATCACCGGGTTTAGGTGATTCCACTGCATTCGTTTGTCATCAACGTGAGTCCCAACCTTCTAGATCCTAGCCTTTCTGTACGGGTTGCATCACAAGGTTGGTGCCGTTCGTATCAATATGTCCAACCATTGGCACTTGAAGCCCTTGATATCTCTACTCCTAGTTTTAGGAGTTTCATGAGTGGTCTTAGAAGTGGACCTGGATGCATCAACAAGCTTATTAGGGGTAAAATTGGAATTGCGGTTAGAGATTTTACCAGGTGTGCGGCTAGAAGGGCTTGGTGTAGTCGCATTTCCAGTATCATGTGATGTTCTCCTTGGTGGGTTGCCCTTCTATGAAGGAGAGTTGGATGCTTAGACGGTACGGCCTCCTCGCCTCAATTTCTTCCCCCTCTCAGCCTTGATGGCTAGTTCAAGAAGATCATGCATGTCCAAGTAATGTTGGAGCTCCAAGGCTTCTTGAAGGACGGGGTTGAGACCTCTAAGGAACCTTGTCATGGTAGCCACACTATCTTCTTCAATGTTCGCCCTCATCATGGCCATCTTGATCTCCTTGGAGTATTCCTCCACACTCATGTTGCCTTGAGTGAGGGTTTGAAGCTGAGAGTGGAGATCGCGGTTGTAGTGGCTTGGAACAAACCGCTTATGCATTAGTGCCTTGAGTTTACCATTTCGCCTCCAATTAGTCCTGACTTGGTCCCACCAAACTAGTGCGCAGTCGGTGAACTCAACAATGGCAACCTTCACCTTTTGTTCCTCGCTAAACTCATAGCAATCGAAGACCATCTCGATGCGGCCTTCCCATTCCAACTAAGCCTCAGGGTCACTTTTCCCTCGTAACGTAGAGACTTGAATTTTAAGTCCCTTGAGCTCGTTCTTAGACGTGTCCCTTTTAGGCCTCTAGGCTCTTACCACATCTTCACTTGCCGAGAGTACTCCTCATAGTTTGCTCCTTTGGTGCCATGGTTACTTCGGTTGCGAGATCGAGAATGGGGGCCCCTTGTGAAGCCCTTGGAGAGCTCATCAAAGCGGTTGTGCCTCTCCTCCATTTGTTATACACTAATCCGCTTAAGCTCATTTTTCATGGCGGTGAACATCATTGAGTAGTCAGTGGTCGGATGAGCTTGCTCCACGACTGTCGTTTGGTCCTGCAAAAGGTTAGTGAACAAGAAAATAGGACAAATATAATCTCACTTCACTCCCTGAGTGTTTTCACTCTCCCTCGTTTTCCCACTCAAAATACTCCAATGATCTTACCAAAAATTCCTTACCCGTCGGATTGGGTAGTCGAGAAATGCCGCAAAGATCCAACAATTGTCACCATGCTTTTCCACAAGAGTAATCAAGGAAACAAGACCCGGATTTCCTTGGATTTTTCCACAACATACTCCAATGCATGTTGTTGGGCTAGTGCCGGCCAAAAGAGAAGCCCAATGGCTGGCCGGACTTCAAGTTTTTCCAAGCTTTACTAGGTCTTAGTCACGGCTACAAATAGCCTTAAGTCATTGTTTACATTCAGTTTTATGATGATTAATAAAAACACTTGAGAATTCTCTCAAAGCTTCATTGAAGCATCCTTGAGTATTTTAGATTCATTTCTTTGGCATACCATTGACTTATCAATCTAGGACCGCGCCAGATTGCGGCGTCTTCTACAATACCTGGTTCGTTGGCCGCGTGATCACCGGGTTTAGGTGATTCCACTGCGTTCGTTTGTCATCAACCTGAGTCCCAACCTTCTAGATCCTAGCCTTTCTGTACGGGTTGCATCACAAGGTTGGTGCCGTTCGTATCAATATGTCCAACCATTGGCACTTGAAGCCCTTGATATCTCTACTCCTAGTTTTAGGAGTTTCATGAGGGGTCTTAGAAGTGGACCTGGATGCATCAACAAGCTTGTTAGGGGTAAAAATGGAATTGCAGTTAGAGAAATTTCCAGGTGTGAGGCTAGAAGGGCTTGGTGTAGTCGCATTTCCTGTATCATGTTAGATTCTCCTTGGTGGGTTGCCCTTCCATGAAGGCGAGTTGGAAGCTTGGAAGATACGGTCTCCTCGCCTCAATAGCCTTGATGGCTAGTTCAAGAAGATCATGCATATCCAAGTAATGTTGGAGCTCCAAGGCTTCTTGAAGGTCGGGGTTGAGACCTCTAAGGAACCTTGCCATGGTAGCCTCACTATCTTCTTGAATGTTCTCCCTCATCATGGCCATCTTGATCTCCTTGAAATAGTCCTCCACCCTCATGTTGCCTTGAGTGAGGGTTTGAAACTGAGAGTGGAGATCGCGGTTGTAGTGGCTTGGAACAAATCGCTTATGCATTAGTGCCTTGTGTTCACCATTTCGCCTCCGATTAGTCCTGACTTGGTGGTCCCACCAAACTAGTGCATAGTCGGTGAACTCAACCGTGGCAACCTTCACCTTTTGTTCCTCGATAAACTCATAGCAATCGACGACCATCACGATGCGGCCTTCCCATTCCAACTAAGCCTCAGGGTCAATTTTGCCTTGGAACGTGCAGACTTGAATTTTACGTCCCTTCAGCTCGTTCTTAGACGTGTCCCTTTTAGGCCTCTCGGCTATTTCCACATCTTCACCAGCCGAGAGTACTCCTCATAGTTTGCTCCTTCGGTGCCATGGTTATTTCGGTTGCGAGATCGAGAACGAGAGCCCCTTGTGAAGCTCTTGGATAGCTCGTCTAAGCGGTTGTGCCTCTCCGCCATTTGTTGCTCACTAATCCGCTTTAGCTCGTTTTTCATGGCGGTGAACATCAATGAGTAGTCAGTGGTCGGATGAGCTTGCTCCATGACTGTCGTTTGGTCCTGTAAAAGGTTAGTGAACAAGAAAATAGGACAAATATAATCTCAATTCACTCCCTTAGTGTTTTCACTCTCACTCATTTTTCCACTCAAAATACTCCAATGATCTTACCAAAAATTCCTTACCCGTCGGATTGGGCAGTCGAGAAATGCCGCAAAGATCCTACAATTGTCACCAAGCTTTTCCCCAAGAGTAATCAAGGAAACAAGATACGGATTTCCTTGGATTTTTCCACAACATACTCCAATGTATGTTGTTGGGCTAGTGCCAGCCAAAAGAGAAGCCCAATGGCTGGCCGGATTTCCTTCAAGTTTTTCCAAGCTTTACAAGGTCATAGTCACGGCTGCAAATTGCCTTAAGTCATTGTTCACATTCAGTTTTATGATGATTAATAAAAAACACTTGAGAATTCTCTCAAAGCTTCATTGAAGCATCCTTGAGTATTTTAGATTCATTTCTTTGGCATACCATTGACTTATCAATCTAGGACCGCGCCAGATTGTGGCATCTTCTACAATACCTGGTTCGTTGGCCGCGTGATCACCGGGTTTAGGTGATTCCACTGCGTTCGTTTGTCATCAACGTGAGTCCCAACCTTCTAGATCCTAGCCTTTCTGTACGGGTTGCATCACAAGGCTGGTGCCGTTCGTATCAATATGTCCAACCATTGGCACTTGAAGCCCTTGATATCTCTACTCCTAGTTTTAGGAGTTTCATGAGTGGTCTTAGAAGTGGACCTGGATGCATCAACAAGCTTATTAGGGGTAAAATTGGAATTGCGGTTAGAGATTTTACCAGGTGTGCGGCTAGATGTGCTTGCTGTAGTCGCATTTCCAGTATCATGTGATGTTCTCCTTGGTGGGTTGCCCTTCTATGAAGGAGAGTTGGATGCTTAGAAGGTACGGCCTCCTCGCCTCAATTTCTTCCCCCTCTCGGCCTTGATGGCTAGTTCAAGAAGATCATGCATGTCCAAGTAATGTTGGAGCTCCAAGGCTTTTTGAAGGACGGGGTTGAGACCTCTAAGGAACCTTGTCATGGTAGCCACACTATCTTCTTGAATGGTCGCCCTCATCATGGCCATCTTGATCTCCTTGGAGTAGTCCTCCACACTCATGTTGCCTTGAGTGAGGGTTTGAAGCTGAGAGTGGAGATCGCGGTTGTAGTGGCTTGGAACAAACCGCTTATGCATTAGTGCCTTGAGTTTACCATTTCGCCTCCAATTAGTCCTGACTTGGTCCCACCAAACTAGTGCGCAGTCGGTGAACTCAACAATGGCAACCTTCACCTTTTGTTCCTCGCTAAACTCATAGCAATCGAAGACCATCTCGATGCGGCCTTCCCATTCCAACTAAGCCTCAGGGTCACTTTTCCCTCGTAACGTAGAGACTTGAATTTTAAGTCCCTTGAGCTCGTTCTTAGACGTGTCCCTTTTAGGCCTCTAGGCTCTTACCACATCTTCACTTGCCGAGAGTACTCCTCATAGTTTGCTCCTTTGGTGCCATGGTTACTGAAGTTGCGAGATCGAGAATGGGGGCCCCTTGTGAAGCCCTTGGAGAGCTCATCAAAGCGGTTGTGCCTCTCCTCCATTTGTTACACACTAATCCGCTTAAGCTCGTTTTTCATGGCGGTGAACATCATTGAGTAGTCAGTGGTCGGATGAGCTTGCTCCATGACTGTCATTTGGTCCTGCAAAAGGTTAGTGAACAAGAAAATAGGACAAATATAATCTCACTTCACTCCCTGAGTGTTTTCACTCTCCCTCGTTTTCCCACTCAAAATACTCCAATGATCTTACCAAAAATTCCTTACCCGTCGGATTGGGTAGTCGAGAAATGCCGCAAAGATCCAACAATTGTCACCATGCTTTTCCACAAGAGTAATCAAGGAAACAAGACCCGGATTTCCTTGGATTTTTCCACAACATACTCCAATGTATGTTGTTGGGCTAGTGCTGGCCAAAAGAGAAGCCCAAGGGCTGGCCGGACTTCAAGTTTTTCCAAGCTTACTAGGTCTTAGTCACGGCTGCAAATTGCCTTAAGTCATTGTTTACATTCAGTTTTATGATGATTAATAAAAACACTTGAGAATTCTCTCAAAGCTTCATTGAAGCATCCTTGAGTATTTTAGATTCATTTCTTTGGCATACCATTGACTTATCAATCTAGGACCGCGTCAGATTGCGGCGTCTTCTACAATACCTGGTTCGTTGGCCGCGTGATCACCGGGTTTAGGTGATTCCACTGCGTTCGTTTGTCATCAACCTGAGTCCCAACCTTCTAGATCCTAGCCTTTCTGTACGGGTTGCATCACAAGGTTGGTGCCGTTCGTATCAATATGTCCAACCATTGGCACTTGAAGCCCTTGATATCTCTACTCCTAGTTTTAGGAATTTCAAGAGGGGTCTTAGAAGTGGACCTGGATGCATCAACAAGCTTGTTAGGGGTAAAAATTGAATTGCAGTTAGAGAAATTTCCAGGTGTGAGGCTAGAAGGGCTTGGTGTAGTCGCATTTCCTGTATCATGTGAGATTCTCCTTGGTGGGTTGCCCTTCCATGAAGGCGAGTTGGAAGCTTGGAAGATACGGTCTCCTCGCCTCAATAGCCTTGATGGCTAGTTCAAGAAGATCATGCATATCCAAGTAATGTTGGAGCTCCAAGGCTTCTTGAAGGTCGGGGTTGAGACCTCTAAGGAACCTTGCCATGGTAGCCTCACTATCTTCTTGAATGTTCTCCCTCATCATGGCCATCTTGATCTCCTTGAAATAGTCCTCCACCCTCATGTTGCCTTGAGTGAGGGTTTGAAACTGAGAGTGGAGATCGCGGTTGTAGTGGCTTGGAACAAATCGCTTATGCATTAGTGCCTTGTGTTCACCATTTCGCCTCCGATTAGTCCTGACTTGGTGGTCCCACAAAACTAGTGCGTAGTCGGTGAACTCAACCGTGGCAACCTTCACCTTTTGTTCCTCGATAAACTCATACCAATCGACGACCATCTCGATGCGGCCTTCCCATTCCAACTAAGCCTCAGGGTCAATTTTGCCTTGGAACGTGCAGACTTGAATTTTACGTCCCTTCAGCTCGTTCTTAGACGTGTCCCTTTTAGGCCTCTCGGCTATTTCCACATCTTCACCAGCCGAGAGTACTCCTCATAGTTTGCTCCTTTGGTGCCATGGTTATTTCGGTTGCGAGATCGAGAACGAGAGCCCCTTGTGAAGCTCTTGGATAGCTCGTCTAAGCGGTTGTGCCTCTCCGCCATTTGTTGCTCACTAATCCGCTTTAGCTCATTTTTCATGGCGGTGAACATCAATGAGTAGTCAGTGGTCGGATGAGCTTGCTCCATGACTGTCGTTTGGTCCTGTAAAAGGTTAGTGAACAAGAAAATAGGACAAATATAATCTCAATTCACTCCCTTAGTGTTTTCACTCTCACTCATTTTTCCACTCAAAATACTCCAATGATCTTACCAAAAATTCCTTACCCGTCGGATTGGGCAGTCGAGAAATGCCGCAAAGATCCTACAATTGTCACCAAGCTTTTCCCCAAGAGTAATCAAGGAAACAAGATACGGATTTCCTTGGATTTTTCCACAACATACTCCAATGTATGTTGTTGGGCTAGTGCCAGCCAAAAGAGAAGCCCAATGGCTGGCCGGATTTCCTTCAAGTTTTTCCAAGCTTTACAAGGTCATAGTCACGGCTGCAAATTGCCTTAAGTCATTGTTTACATTCAGTTTTATGATGATTAATAAACACTTGAGAATTCTCTCAAAGCTTCATTGAAGCATCCTTGAGTATTATAGATTCATTTCTTTGGCATACCATTGACTTATCAATCTAGGACCGCGCCAGATTGCAGCGTCTTCTACAATACCTGGTTCGTTGGCCGCGTGATCACCGGGTTTAGGTGATTCCACTGCGTTCGTTTGTCATCAACGTGAGTCCCAACCTTCTAGATCCTAGCCTTTCTGTACGGGTTGCATCACAAGGTTGGTGCCGTTCGTATCAATATGTCCAACCATTGGCACTTGAAGCCCTTGATATCTCTACTACTAGTTTTAGGAGTTTCATGAGTGGTCTTAGAAATGGACCTGGATGCATCAACAAGCTTATTAGGGGTAAAATTGGAATTGCGGTTAGAGATTTTACCAGGTGTGCGGCTAGAAGGGCTTGGTGTAGTCGCATTTCCAGTATCATGTGATGTTCTCCTTGGTGGGTTGCCCTTCTATGAAGGAGAGTTGGATGCTTAGAAGGTACGGCCTCCTCGCCTCAATTTCTTCCCCCTCTCGGCCTTGATGGCTAGTTCAAGAAGATCATGCATGTCCAAGTAATGTTGGAGCTCCAAGGCTTCTTGAAGAACGGGGTTGAGACCTCTAAGGAACCTTGTCATGGTAGCCACACTATCTTCTTGAATGTTCGCCCTCATCATGGCCATCTTGATCTCCTTGGAGTAGTCCTCCACACTCATGTTGCCTTGAGTGAGGGTTTGAAGCTGAGAGTGGAGATCGCGGTTGTAGTGGCTTGGAACAAACCGCTTATGCATTAGTGCCTTGAGTTTACCATTTCGCCTCCAATTAGTCCTGACTTGGTCCCACCAAACTAGTGCGCAGTCGGTGAACTCAACAATGGCAACCTTCACCTTTTGTTCCTCGCTAAACTCATAGCAATCGAAGACCATCTCGATGCGGCCTTCCCATTCCAACTAAGCCTCAGGGTCACTTTTCCCTCGTAACGTAGAGACTTGAATTTTAAGTCCCTTGAGCTCGTTCTTAGACGTGTCCCTTTTAGGCCTCTAGGCTCTTACCACATCTTCACTTGCCGAGAGTACTCCTCATAGTTTGCTCCTTTGGTGCCATGGTTACTTCGGTTGCGAGATCGAGAATGGGGGCCTCTTGTGAAGCCCTTGGAGAGCTCATCAAAGCGGTTGTGCCTCTCCTCCATTTGTTACACACTAATCCGCTTAAGCTCGTTTTTCATGGCGGTGAACATCATTGAGTAGTCAGTGGTCGGATGAGCTTGCTCCATGACTGTCATTTGGTCCTGCAAAAGGTTAGTGAACAAGAAAATAGGACAAATATAATCTCACTTCACTCCCTGAGTGTTTTCACTCTCCCTCGTTTTCCCACTCAAAATACTCCAATGATCTTACCAAAAATTCCTTACCCGTCGGATTGGGTAGTCGAGAAATGCCGCAAAGATCCAACAATTGTCACCATGCTTTTCCACAAGAGTAATCAAGGAAACAAGACCCGGATTTCCTTGGATTTTTCCACAACATACTCCAATGTATGTTGTTGGGCTAGTGCCGGCCAAAAGAGAAGCCCAAGGGCTGGCCGGACTTCAAGTTTTTCCAAGCTTTACTAGGTCTTAGTCACGGCTACAAATAGCCTTAAGTCATTGTTTACATTCAGTTTTATGATGATTAATAAAAACACTTGAGAATTCTCTCAAAGCTTCATTGAAGCATCCTTGAGTATTTTAGATTCATTTCTTTGGCATACCATTGACTTATCAATCTAGGACCGCGCCAGATTGCGGCGTCTTCTACAATACCTGGTTCGTTGGCCGCGTGATCACCGGGTTTAGGTGATTCCACTGCGTTCGTTTGTCATCAACCTGAGTCCCAACCTTCTAGATCCTAGCCTTTCTGTACGGGTTGCATCACAAGGTTGGTGCCGTTCGTATCAATCTTCCAAGCTTCTACTCCTAGTTTTAGGAGTTTCATGAGGGGTCTTAGAAGTGGACCTGGATGCATCAACAAGCTTGTTAGGGGTAAAAATGGAATTGCAGTTAGAGAAATTTCCAGGTGTGAGGCTAGAAGGGCTTGGTGTAGTCGCATTTCCTGTATCATGTGAGATTCTCCTTGGTGGGTTGCCCTTCCATGAAGGCGAGTTGGAAGCTTGGAAGATACGGTCTCCTCGCCTCAATAGCCTTGATGGCTAGTTCAAGAAGATCATGCATATCCAAGTAATGTTGGAGCTCCAAGGCTTCTTGAAGGTCGGGGTTGAGACCTCTAAGGAACCTTGCCATGGTAGCCTCACTATCTTCTTGAATGTTCTCCCTCATCATGGCCATCTTGATCTCCTTGAAATAGTCCTCCACCCTCATGTTGCCTTGAGTGAGGGTTTGAAACTGAGAGTGGAGATCGCGGTTGTAGTGGCTTGGAACAAATCGCTTATGCATTAGTGCCTTGTGTTCACCATTTCGCCTCCGATTAGTCCTGACTTGGTGGTCCCACCAAACTAGTGCGTAGTCGGTGAACTCAACCGTGGCAACCTTCACCTTTTGTTCCTCGCTAAACTCATAGCAATCGAAGACCATCTCGATGCGGCCTTCCCATTCCAACTAAGCCTCAGGGTCACTTTTCCCTCGTAACGTAGAGACTTGAATTTTAAGTCCCTTGAGCTCGTTCTTAGACGTGTCCCTTTTAGGCCTCTAGGCTCTTACCACATCTTCACTTGCCGAGAGTACTCCTCATAGTTTGCTCCTTTGGTGCCATGGTTACTTCGGTTGCGAGATCGAGAATGGGGGCCCCTTGTGAAGCCCTTGGAGAGCTCATCAAAGCGGTTGTGCCTCTCCTCCATTTGTTACACACTAATCCGCTTAAGCTCGTTTTTCATGGCGGTGAACATCATTGAGTAGTCAGTGGTCGGATGAGCTTGCTCCATGACTGTCATTTGGTCCTGCAAAAGGTTAGTGAACAAGAAAATAGGACAAATATAATCTCACTTCACTCCCTGAGTGTTTTCACTCTCCCTCGTTTTCCCACTCAAAATACTCCAATGATCTTACCAAAAATTCCTTACCCGTCGGATTGGGTAGTCGAGAAATGCCGCAAAGATCCAACAATTGTCACCATGCTTTTCCACAAGAGTAATCAAGGAAACAAGACCCGGATTTCCTTGGATTTTTCCACAACATACTCCAATGTATGTTGTTGGGCTAGTGCTGGCCAAAAGAGAAGCCCAAGGGCTGGCCGGACTTCAAGTTTTTCCAAGCTTACTAGGTCTTAGTCACGGCTGCAAATTGCCTTAAGTCATTGTTTACATTCAGTTTTATGATGATTAATAAAAACACTTGAGAATTCTCTCAAAGCTTCATTGAAGCATCCTTGAGTATTTTAGATTCATTTCTTTGGCATACCATTGACTTATCAATCTAGGACCGCGTCAGATTGCGGCGTCTTCTACAATACCTGGTTCGTTGGCCGCGTGATCACCGGGTTTAGGTGATTCCACTGCGTTCGTTTGTCATCAACCTGAGTCCCAACCTTCTAGATCCTAGCCTTTCTGTACGGGTTGCATCACAAGGTTGGTGCCGTTCGTATCAATATGTCCAACCATTGGCACTTGAAGCCCTTGATATCTCTACTCCTAGTTTTAGGAGTATCAAGAGGGGTCTTAGAAGTGGACCTGGATGCATCAACAAGCTTGTTAGGGGTAAAAATTGAATTGCAGTTAGAGAAATTTCCAGGTGTGAGGCTAGAAGGGCTTGGTGTAGTCGCATTTCCTGTATCATGTGAGATTCTCCTTGGTGGGTTGCCCTTCCATGAAGGCGAGTTGGAAGCTTGGAAGATACGGTCTCCTCGCCTCAATAGCCTTGATGGCTAGTTCAAGAAGATCATGCATATCCAAGTAATGTTGGAGCTCCAAGGCTTCTTGAAGGTCGGGGTTGAGACCTCTAAGGAACCTTGCCATGGTAGCCTCACTATCTTCTTGAATGTTCTCCCTCATCATGGCCATCTTGATCTCCTTGAAATAGTCCTCCACCCTCATGTTGCCTTGAGTGAGGGTTTGAAACTGAGAGTGGAGATCGCGGTTGTAGTGGCTTGGAACAAATCGCTTATGCATTAGTGCCTTGTGTTCACCATTTCGCCTCCGATTAGTCCTGACTTGGTGGTCCCACAAAACTAGTGCGTAGTCGGTGAACTCAACCGTGGCAACCTTCACCTTTTGTTCCTCGATAAACTCATACCAATCGACGACCATCTCGATGCGGCCTTCCCATTCCAACTAAGCCTCAGGGTCAATTTTGCCTTGGAACGTGCAGACTTGAATTTTACGTCCCTTCAGCTCGTTCTTAGACGTGTCCCTTTTAGGCCTCTCGGCTATTTCCACATCTTCACCAGCCGAGAGTACTCCTCATAGTTTGCTCCTTTGGTGCCATGGTTATTTCGGTTGCGAGATCGAGAACGAGAGCCCCTTGTGAAGCTCTTGGATAGCTCGTCTAAGCGGTTGTGCCTCTCCGCCATTTGTTGCTCACTAATCCGCTTTAGCTCATTTTTCATGGCGGTGAACATCAATGAGTAGTCAGTGGTCGGATGAGCTTGCTCCATGACTGTCGTTTGGTCCTGTAAAAGGTTAGTGAACAAGAAAATAGGACAAATATAATCTCAATTCACTCCCTTAGTGTTTTCACTCTCACTCATTTTTCCACTCAAAATACTCCAATGATCTTACCAAAAATTCCTTACCCGTCGGATTGGGCAGTCGAGAAATGCCGCAAAGATCCTACAATTGTCACCAAGCTTTTCCCCAAGAGTAATCAAGGAAACAAGATACGGATTTCCTTGGATTTTTCCACAACATACTCCAATGTATGTTGTTGGGCTAGTGCCAGCCAAAAGAGAAGCCCAATGGCTGGCCGGATTTCCTTCAAGTTTTTCCAAGCTTTACAAGGTCATAGTCACGGCTGCAAATTGCCTTAAGTCATTGTTTACTTTCAGTTTTATGATGATTAATAAACACTTGAGAATTCTCTCAAAGCTTCATTGAAGCATCCTTGAGTATTATAGATTCATTTCTTTGGCATACCATTGACTTATCAATCTAGGACCGCGCCAGATTGCAGCGTCTTCTACAATACCTGGTTCATTGGCCGCGTGATCACCGGGTTTAGGTGATTCCACTGCGTTCGTTTGTCATCAACGTGAGTCCCAACCTTCTAGATCCTAGCCTTTCTGTACGGGTTGCATCACAAGGTTGGTGCCGTTCGTATCAATATGTCCAACCATTGGCACTTGAAGCCCTTGATATCTCTACTCCTAGTTTTAGGAGTTTCATGAGTGGTCTTAGAAGTGGACCTGGATGCATCAACAAGCTTATTAGGGGTAAAATTGGAATTGCGGTTAGAGATTTTACCAGGTGTGCGGCTAGAAGGGCTTGGTGTAGTCGCATTTCCAGTATCATGTGATGTTCTCCTTGGTGGGTTGCCCTTCTATGAAGGAGAGTTGGATGCTTAGAAGGTACGGCCTCCTCGCCTCAATTTCTTCCCCCTCTCGGCCTTGATGGCTAGTTCAAGAAGATCATGCATGTCCAAGTAATGTTGGAGCTCCAAGGCATCTTGAAGAACGGGGTTGAGACCTCTAAGGAACCTTGTCATGGTAGCCACACTATCTTCTTGAATGTTCGCCCTCATCATGGCCATCTTGATCTCCTTGGAGTAGTCCTCCACACTCATGTTGCCTTGAGTGAGGGTTTGAAGCTGAGAGTGGAGATCGCGGTTGTAGTGGCTTGGAACAAACCGCTTATGCATTAGTGCCTTGAGTTTACCATTTCGCCTCCAATTAGTCCTGACTTGGTCCCACCAAACTAGTGCGCAGTCGGTGAACTCAACAATGGCAACCTTCACCTTTTGTTCCTCGCTAAACTCATAGCAATCGAAGACCATCTCGATGCGGCCTTCCCATTCCAACTAAGCCTCAGGGTCACTTTTCCCTCGTAACGTAGAGACTTGAATTTTAAGTCCCTTGAGCTCGTTCTTAGACGTGTCCCTTTTAGGCCTCTAGGCTCTTACCACATCTTCACTTGCCGAGAGTACTCCTCATAGTTTGCTCCTTTGGTGCCATGGTTACTTCGGTTGCGAGATCGAGAATGGGGGCCTCTTGTGAAGCCCTTGGAGAGCTCATCAAAGCGGTTGTGCCTCTCCTCCATTTGTTACACACTAATCCGCTTAAGCTCGTTTTTCATGGCGGTGAACATCATTGAGTAGTCAGTGGTCGGATGAGCTTGCTCCATGACTGTCATTTGGTCCTGCAAAAGGTTAGTGAACAAGAAAATAGGACAAATATAATCTCACTTCACTCCCTGAGTGTTTTCACTCTCCCTCGTTTTCCCACTCAAAATACTCCAATGATCTTACCAAAAATTCCTTACCCGTCGGATTGGGTAGTCGAGAAATGCCGCAAAGATCCAACAATTGTCACCATGCTTTTCCACAAGAGTAATCAAGGAAACAAGACCCGGATTTCCTTGGATTTTTCCACAACATACTCCAATGTATGTTGTTGGGCTAGTGCCGGCCAAAAGAGAAGCCCAAGGGCTGGCCGGACTTCAAGTTTTTCCAAGCTTTACTAGGTCTTAGTCACGGCTACAAATAGCCTTAAGTCATTGTTTACATTCAGTTTTATGATGATTAATAAAAACACTTGAGAATTCTCTCAAAGCTTCATTGAAGCATCCTTGAGTATTTTAGATTCATTTCTTTGGCATACCATTGACTTATCAATCTAGGACCGCGCCAGATTGCGGCGTCTTCTACAATACCTGGTTCGTTGGCCGCGTGATCACCGGGTTTAGGTGATTCCACTGCGTTCGTTTGTCATCAACCTGAGTCCCAACCTTCTAGATCCTAGCCTTTCTGTACGGGTTGCATCACAAGGTTGGTGCCGTTCGTATCAATATGTCCAACCATTGGCACTTGAAACCCTTGATATCTCTACTCCTAGTTTTAGGAGTTTCATGAGGGGTCTTAGAAGTGGACCTGGATGCATCAACAAGCTTGTTAGGGGTAAAAATGGAATTGCAGTTAGAGAAATTTCCAGGTGTGAGGCTAGAAGGGCTTGGTGTAGTCGCATTTCCTGTATCATGTGAGATTCTCCTTGGTGGGTTGCCCTTCCATGAAGGCGAGTTGGAAGCTTGGAAGATACGGTCTCCTCGCCTCAATAGCCTTGATGGCTAGTTCAAGAAGATCATGCATATCCAAGTAATGTTGGAGCTCCAAGGCTTCTTGAAGGTCGGGGTTGAGACCTCTAAGGAACCTTGCCATGGTAGCCTCACTATCTTCTTGAATGTTCTCCCTCATCATGGCCATCTTGATCTCCTTGAAATAGTCCTCCACCCTCATGTTGCCTTGAGTGAGGGTTTGAAACTGAGAGTGGAGATCGCGGTTGTAGTGGCTTGGAACAAATCGCTTATGCATTAGTGCCTTGTGTTCACCATTTCGCCTCCGATTAGTCCTGACTTGGTGGTCCCACCAAACTAGTGCGTAGTCGGTGAACTCAACCGTGGCAACCTTCACCTTTTGTTCCTCGCTAAACTCATAGCAATCGAAGACCATCTCGATGCGGCCTTCCCATTCCAACTAAGCCTCAGGGTCACTTTTCCCTCGTAACGTAGAGACTTGAATTTTAAGTCCCTTGAGCTCGTTCTTAGACGTGTCCCTTTTAGGCCTCTAGGCTCTTACCACATCTTCACTTGCCGGGAGTACTCCTCATAGTTTGCTCCTTTGGTTACTTCGGTTGCGAGATCGAGAACGAGAGCCCCTTGTGAAGCTCTTGGATAGCTCGTCTAAGCGGTTGTGCCTCTCCGCCATTTGTTGCTCACTAATCCGCTTTAGCTCGTTTTTCATGGCGGTGAACATCAATGAGTAGTCAGTGGTCGGATGAGCTTGCTCCATGACTGTCGTTTGGTCCTGTAAAAGGTTAGTGAACAAGAAAATAGGACAAATATAATCTCACTTCACTCCCTGAGTGTTTTCACTCTCCCTCGTTTTCCCACTCAAAATACTCCAATGATCTTACCAAAAATTCCTTACCCGTCGGATTGGGTAGTCGAGAAATGCCGCAAAGATCCAACAATTGTCACCATGCTTTTCCACAAGAGTAATCAAGGAAACAAGACCCGGATTTCCTTGGATTTTTCCACAACATACTCCAATGTATGTTGTTGGGCTAGTGCCGGCCAAAAGAGAAGCCCAAGGGCTGGCCGGACTTCAAGTTTTTCCAAGCTTTACTAGGTCTTAGTCACGGCTACAAATAGCCTTAAGTCATTGTTTACATTCAGTTTTATGATGATTAATAAAAACACTTGAGAATTCTCTCAAAGCTTCATTGAAGCATCCTTGAGTATTTTAGATTCATTTCTTTGTCATACCATTGACTTGTCAATCTAGAACCGCGCCAGATTGTGGCGTCTTCTACAATACCAGGTTCGTTGGCCACGTGATCAACGGGTTTAGGTGATTCCGTTGCGTTCGTTTGTCATCAACGTGAGTCCTAACCTTCTAGGTCCTAGCCTTTCTGTAGGGGTTGATCACAAGATTGGTGCCGTTCGCGTCAATATGTCCAAACCATTGGCACTTGAAGCCCTTGATATCTCTACTCCTAGTTTTAGGAGTTTCATGAGGGGTCTTAGAAGTGGACCTGGATGCATCAACAAGCTTGTTAGGGGTAAAAATGGAATTGCAGTTAGAGAAATTTCCAGGTGTGAGGCTAGAAGGGCTTGGTGTAGTCGCATTTCCTGTATCATGTGAGATTCTCCTTGGTGGGTTGCCCTTCCATGAAGGCGAGTTGGAAGCTTGGAAGATACGGTCTCCTCGCCTCAATAGCCTTGATGGCTAGTTCAAGAAGATCATGCATATCCAAGTAATGTTGGAGCTCCAAGGCTTCTTGAAGGTCGGGGTTGAGACCTCTAAGGAACCTTGCCATGGTAGCCTCACTATCTTCTTGAATGTTCTCCCTCATCATGGCCATCTTGATCTCCTTGAAATAGTCCTCCACCCTCATGTTGCCTTGAGTGAGGGTTTGAAACTGAGAGTGGAGATCGCGGTTGTAGTGGCTTGGAACAAATCGCTTATGCATTAGTGCCTTGTGTTCACCATTTCGCCTCCGATTAGTCCTGACTTGGTGGTCCCACCAAACTAGTGCGTAGTCGGTGAACTCAACCGTGGCAACCTTCACCTTTTGTTCCTCGATAAACTCATAGCAATCGACGACCATCTCGATGCGGCCTTCCCATTCCAACTAAGCCTCAGGGTCAATTTTGCCTTGGAACGTGCAGACTTGAATATTACGTCCCTTCAGCTCGTTCTTAGACGTGTCCCTTTTAGGCCTCTCGGCTATTTCCACATCTTCACCAGCCGAGAGTACTCCTCATAGTTTGCTCCTTTGGTGCCATGGTTATTTCGGTTGCGAGATCGAGAACGAGAGCCCCTTGTGAAGCTCTTGGATAGCTCGTCTAAGCGGTTGTGCCTCTCCGCCATTTGTTGCTCACTAATCCGCTTTAGCTCGTTTTTCATGGCGGTGAACATCAATGAGTAGTCAGTGGTCGGATGAGCTTGCTCCATGACTGTCGTTTGGTCCTGTAAAAGGTTAGTGAACAAGAAAATAGGACAAATATAATCTCAATTCACTCCCTTAGTGTTTTCACTCTCACTCATTTTTCCACTCAAAATACTCCAATGATCTTACCAAAAATTCCTTACCCGTCGGATTGGGCAGTCGAGAAATGCCGCAAAGATCCTACAATTGTCACCAAGCTTTTCCCCATGAGTAATCAAGGAAACAAGATACGGATTTCCTTGGATTTTTCCACAACATACTCCAATGTATGTTGTTGGGCTAGTGCCAGCCAAAAGAGAAGCCCAATGGCTGGCCGGATTTCCTTCAAGTTTTTTCAAGCTTTACAAGGTCATAGTCACGGCTGCAAATTGCCTTAAGTCATTGTTTACATTCAGTTTTATGATGATTAATAAAAACACTTGAGAATTCTCTCAAAGCTTCATTGAAGCATCCTTGAGTATTTTAGATTCATTTCTTTGGCATACCATTGACTTATCAATCTAGGACCGCGCCAGATTGCGGCGTCTTCTACAATACCTGGTTCGTTGGCCGCGTGATCACCGGGTTTAGGTGATTCCACTGCGTTCGTTTGTCATCAACGTGAGTCCCAACCTTCTAGATCCTAGCCTTTCTGTACGGGTTGCATCACAAGGTTGGTGCCGTTCGTATCAATATGTCCAACCATTGGCACTTGAAGCCCTTGATATCTCTACTCCTAGTTTTAGGAGTTTCATGAGTGGTCTTAGAAGTGGACCTGGATGCATCAACAAGCTTATTAAGGGTAAAATTGGAATTGCGGTTAGAGATTTTACCAGGTGTGCGGCTAGAAGGGCTTGGTGTAGTCGCATTTCCAGTATCATGTGATGTTCTCCTTGGTGGGTTGCCCTTCTATGAAGGAGAGTTGGATGCTTAGAAGGTACGGCCTCCTCGCCTCAATTTCTTCCCCCTCTCGGCCTTGATGGCTAGTTCAAGAAGATCATGCATGTCCAAGTAAGGTTGGAGCTCCAAGGCTTCTTGAAGGACGGGGTTGAGACCTCTAAGGAACCTTGTCATGGTAGCCACACTATCTTCTTGAATGTGCACCCTCATCATGGCCATCTTGATCTCCTTGGAGTATTCCTCCACACTCATGTTGCCTTGAGTGAGGGTTTGAAGCTGAGAGTGGAGATCGCGGTTGTAGTGGCTTGGAAAAAACCGCTTATGCATTAGTGCCTTGAGTTTACCATTTCGCCTCCAATTAGTCCTGACTTGGTCCCACCAAACTAGTGCGCAGTCGGTGAACTCAACAATAGCAACCTTCACCTTTTGTTCCTCGCTAAACTCATAGCAATCGAAGACCATCTCGATGCGGCCTTCCCATTCCAACTAAGCCTCAGGGTCACTTTTCCCTCGTAACGTAGAGACTTGAATTTTAAGTCCCTTGAGCTCGTTCTTAGACGTGTCCCTTTTAGGCCTCTAGGCTCTTACCACATCTTCACTTGCCGAGAGTACTCCTCATAGTTTGCTCCTTTGGTTACTTCGGTTGCGAGATCGAGAATGGGGGCCCCTTCTGAAGCCCTCGGAGAGCTCGTCAAAGCGGTTGTGCCTCTCCTCCATTTGTTACACACTAATCCGCTTAAGCTCATTTTTCATGGCGGTGAACATCATTGAGTAGTCAGTGGTCGGATGAGCTTGCTCCACGACTGTCGTTTGGTCCTGCAAAAGGTTAGTGAACAAGAAAATAGGACAAATATAATCTCACTTCACTCCCTGAGTGTTTTCACTCTCCCTCGTTTTCCCACTCGAAATACTCCAATGATCTTACCAAAAATTCCTTACCCGTCGGATTGGGTAGTCGAGAAATGCCGCAAAGATCCAACAATTGTCACCATGCTTTTCCACAAGAGTAATCAAGGAAACAAGACCCGGATTTCCTTGGATTTTTCCACAACATACTCCAATGTATGTTGTTGGGCTAGTGCCGGCCAAAAGAGAAGCCCAAGGGCTGGCCGGACTTCAAGTTTTTCCAAGCTTTACTAGGTCTTAGTCACGGCTACAAATAGCCTTAAGTCATTGTTTACATTCAGTTTTATGATGATTAATAAAAACACTTGAGAATTCTCTCAAAGCTTCATTGAAGCATCCTTGAGTATTTTAGATTCATTTCTTTGTCATACCATTGACTTGTCAATCTAGAACCGCGCCAGATTGTGGCGTCTTCTACAATACCAGGTTCGTTGGCCACGTGATCAACGGGTTTAGGTGATTCCGTTGCGTTCGTTTGTCATCAACGTGAGTCCTAACCTTCTAGGTCCTAGCCTTTCTGTAGGGGTTGATCACAAGATTGGTGCCGTTCGCGTCAATATGTCCAAACCATTGGCACTTGAAGCCCTTGATATCTCTACTCCTAGTTTTAGGAGTTTCATGAGGGGTCTTAGAAGTGGACCTGGATGCATCAACAAGCTTGTTAGGGGTAAAAATGGAATTGCAGTTAGAGAAATTTCCAGGTGTGAGGCTAGAAGGGCTTGGTGTAGTCGCATTTCCTGTATCATGTGAGATTCTCCTTGGTGGGTTGCCCTTCCATGAAGGCGAGTTGGAAGCTTGGAAGATACGGTCTCCTCGCCTCAATAGCCTTGATGGCTAGTTCAAGAAGATCATGCATATCCAAGTAATGTTGGAGCTCCAAGGCTTCTTGAAGGTCGGGGTTGAGACCTCTAAGGAACCTTGCCATGGTAGCCTCACTATCTTCTTGAATGTTCTCCCTCATCATGGCCATCTTGATCTCCTTGAAATAGTCCTCCACCCTCATGTTGCCTTGAGTGAGGGTTTGAAACTGAGAGTGGAGATCGCGGTTGTAGTGGCTTGGAACAAATCGCTTATGCATTAGTGCCTTGTGTTCACCATTTCGCCTCCGATTAGTCCTGACTTGGTGGTCCCACCAAACTAGTGCGTAGTCGGTGAACTCAACCGTGACAACCTTCACCTTTTGTTCCTCGATAAACTCATAGCAATCGACGACCATCTCGATGCGGCCTTCCCATTCCAACTAAGCCTCAGGGTCAATTTTGCCTTGGAACGTGCAGACTTGAATTTTACGTCCCTTCAGCTCGTTCTTAGACGTGTCCCTTTTAGGCCTCTCGGCTATTTCCACATCTTCACCAGCCGAGAGTACTCCTCATAGTTTGCTCCTTTGGTGCCATGGTTATTTCGGTTGCGAGATCGAGAACGAGAGCCCCTTGTGAAGCTCTTGGATAGCTCGTCTAAGCGGTTGTGCCTCTCCGCCATTTGTTGCTCACTAATCCGCTTTAGCTCGTTTTTCATGGCGGTGAACATCAATGAGTAGTCAGTGGTCGGATGAGCTTGCTCCATGACTGTCGTTTGGTCCTGTAAAAGGTTAGTGAACAAGAAAATAGGACAAATATAATCTCACTTCACTCCCTGAGTGTTTTCACTCTCCCTCGTTTTCCCACTCAAAATACTCCAATGATCTTACCAAAAATTCCTTACCCGTCGGATTGGGTAGTCGAGAAATGCCGCAAAGATCCAACAATTGTCACCATGCTTTTCCACAAGAGTAATCAAGGAAACAAGACCCGGATTTCCTTGGATTTTTCCACAACATACTCCAATGTATGTTGTTGGGCTAGTGCCGGCCAAAAGAGAAGCCCAAGGGCTGGCCGGACTTCAAGTTTTTCCAAGCTTTACTAGGTCTTAGTCACGGCTACAAATAGCCTTAAGTCATTGTTTACATTCAGTTTTATGATGATTAATAAAAACACTTGAGAATTCTCTCAAAGCTTCATTGAAGCATCCTTGAGTATTTTAGATTCATTTCTTTGTCATACCATTGACTTGTCAATCTAGAACCGCGCCAGATTGTGGCGTCTTCTACAATACCAGGTTCGTTGGCCACGTGATCAACGGGTTTAGGTGATTCCGTTGCGTTCGTTTGTCATCAACGTGAGTCCTAACCTTCTAGGTCCTAGCCTTTCTGTAGGGGTTGATCACAAGATTGGTGCCGTTCGCGTCAATATGTCCAAACCATTGGCACTTGAAGCCCTTGATATCTCTACTCCTAGTTTTAGGAGTTTCATGAGGGGTCTTAGAAGTGGACCTGGATGCATCAACAAGCTTGTTAGGGGTAAAAATGGAATTGCAGTTAGAGAAATTTCCAGGTGTGAGGCTAGAAGGGCTTGGTGTAGTCGCATTTCCTGTATCATGTGAGATTCTCCTTGGTGGGTTGCCCTTCCATGAAGGCGAGTTGGAAGCTTGGAAGATACGGTCTCCTCGCCTCAATAGCCTTGATGGCTAGTTCAAGAAGATCATGCATATCCAAGTAATGTTGGAGCTCCAAGGCTTCTTGAAGGTCGGGGTTGAGACCTCTAAGGAACCTTGCCATGGTAGCCTCACTATCTTCTTGAATGTTCTCCCTCATCATGGCCATCTTGATCTCCTTGAAATAGTCCTCCACCCTCATGTTGCCTTGAGTGAGGGTTTGAAACTGAGAGTGGAGATCGCGGTTGTAGTGGCTTGGAACAAATCGCTTATGCATTAGTGCCTTGTGTTCACCATTTCGCCTCCGATTAGTCCTGACTTGGTGGTCCCACCAAACTAGTGCGTAGTCGGTGAACTCAACCGTGGCAACCTTCACCTTTTGTTCCTCGATAAACTCATAGCAATCGACGACCATCTCGATGCGGCCTTCCCATTCCAACTAAGCCTCAGGGTCAATTTTGCCTTGGAACGTGCAGACTTGAATTTTACGTCCCTTCAGCTCGTTCTTAGACGTGTCCCTTTTAGGCCTCTCGGCTATTTCCACATCTTCACCAGCCGAGAGTACTCCTCATAGTTTGCTCCTTTGGTGCCATGGTTATTTCGGTTGCGAGATCGAGAACGAGAGCCCCTTGTGAAGCTCTTGGATAGCTCGTCTAAGCGGTTGTGCCTCTCCGCCATTTGTTGCTCACTAATCCGCTTTAGCTCGTTTTTCATGGCGGTGAACATCAATGAGTAGTCAGTGGTCGGATGAGCTTGCTCCATGACTGTCGTTTGGTCCTGTAAAAGGTTAGTGAACAAGAAAATAGGACAAATATAATCTCAATTCACTCCCTTAGTGTTTTCACTCTCACTCATTTTTCCACTCAAAATACTCCAATGATCTTACCAAAAATTCCTTACCCGTCGGATTGGGCAATCGAGAAATGCCGCAAAGATCCTACAATTGTCACCAAGCTTTTCCCCAAGAGTAATCAAGGAAACAAGATACGGATTTCCTTGGATTTTTCCACAACATACTCCAATGTATGTTGTTGGGCTAGTGCCAGCCAAAAGAGAAGCCCAATGGCTGGCCGGATTTCCTTCAAGTTTTTCCAAGCTTTACAAGGTCATAGTCACGGCTGCAAATTGCCTTAAGTCATTGTTTACATTCAGTTTTATGATGATTAATAAAAACACTTGAGAATTCTCTCAAAGCTTCATTGAAGCATCCTTGAGTATTTTAGATTCATTTCTTTGGCATACCATTGACTTATCAATCTAGGACCGCGCCAGATTGCGGCGTCTTCTACAATACCTGGTTCGTTGGCCGCGTGATCACCGGGTTTAGGTGATTCCACTGCGTTCGTTTGTCATCAACGTGAGTCCCAACCTTCTAGATCCTAGCCTTTCTGTACGGGTTGCATCACAAGGTTGGTGCCGTTCGTATCAATATGTCCAACCATTGGCACTTGAAGCCCTTGATATCTCTACTCCTAGTTTTAGGAGTTTCATGAGTGGTCTTAGAAGTGGACCTGGATGCATCAACAAGCTTATTAGGGGTAAAATTGGAATTGCGGTTAGAGATTTTACCAGGTGTGCGGCTAGAAGGGCTTGGTGTAGTCGCATTTCCAGTATCATGTGATGTTCTCCTTGGTGGGTTGCCCTTCTATGAAGGAGAGTTGGATGCTTAGAAGGTACGGCCTCCTCGCCTCAATTTCTTCCCCCTCTCGGCCTTGATGGCTAGTTCAAGAAGATCATGCATGTCCAAGTAATGTTGGAGCTCCAAGGCTTCTTGAAGGACGGGGTTGAGACCTCTAAGGAACCTTGTCATGGTAGCCACACTATCTTCTTGAATGTTCGCCCTCATCATGGCCATCTTGATCTCCTTGGAGTATTCCTCCACACTCATGTTGCCTTGAGTGAGGGTTTGAAGCTGAGAGTGGAGATCGCGGTTGTAGTGGCTTGGAACAAACCGCTTATGCATTAGTGCCTTGAGTTTACCATTTCGCCTCCAATTAGTCCTGACTTGGTCCCACCAAACTAGTGCGCAGTCGGTGAACTCAACAATGGCAACCTTCACCTTTTGTTCCTCGCTAAACTCATAGCAATCGAAGACCATCTCGATGCGGCCTTCCCATTCCAACTAAGCCTCAGGGTCACTTTTCCCTCGTAACGTAGAGACTTGAATTTTAAGTCCCTTGAGCTCGTTCTTAGACGTGCCCCTTTTAGGCCTCTAGGCTCTTACCACATCTTCACTTGCCGAGAGTACTCCTCATAGTTTGCTCCTTTGGTTACTTCGGTTGCGAGATCGAGAATGGGGGCCCCTTCTGAAGCCCTCGGAGAGCTCGTCAAAGCGGTTGTGCCTCTCCTCCATTTGTTACACACTAATCCGCTTAAGCTCGTTTTTCATGGCGGTGAACATCATTGAGTAGTCAGTGGTCGGATGAGCTTGCTCCATGACTGTCGTTTGGTCCTGCAAAAGGTTAGTGAACAAGAAAATAGGACAAATATAATCTCACTTCACTCCCTGAGTGTTTTCACTCTCCCTCGTTTTCCCACTCAAAATACTCCAATGATCTTACCAAAAATTCCTTACCCGTCGGATTGGGTAGTCGAGAAATGCCGCAAAGATCCAACAATTGTCACCATGCTTTTCCACAAGAGTAATCAAGGAAACAAGACCCGGATTTCCTTGGATGTTTCCACAACATACTCCAATGTATGTTGTTGGGCTAGTGCCGGCCAAAAGAGAAGCCCAAGGGCTGGCCGGACTTCAAGTTTTTCCAAGCTTTACTAGGTCTTAGTCACGGCTACAAATAGCCTTAAGTCATTGTTTACATTCAGTTTTATGATGATTAATAAAAACACTTGAGAATTCTCTCAAAGCTTCATTGAAGCATCCTTGAGTATTTTAGATTCATTTCTTTGTCATACCATTGACTTGTCAATCTAGAACCGCGCCAGATTGTGGCGTCTTCTACAATACCAGGTTCGTTGGCCACGTGATCAACGGGTTTAGGTGATTCCGTTGCGTTCGTTTGTCATCAACGTGAGTCCTAACCTTCTAGGTCCTAGCCTTTCTGTAGGGGTTGATCACAAGATTGGTGCCGTTCGCGTCAATATGTCCAAACCATTGGCACTTGAAGCCCTTGATATCTCTACTCCTAGTTTTAGGAGTTTCATGAGGGGTCTTAGAAGTGGACCTGGATGCATAAACAAGCTTGTTAGGGGTAAAAATGGAATTGCAGTTAGAGAAATTTCCAGGTGTGAGGCTAGAAGGGCTTGGTGTAGTCGCATTTCCTGTATCATGTGAGATTCTCCTTGGTGGGTTGCCCTTCCATGAAGGCGAGTTGGAAGCTTGGAAGATACGGTCTCCTCGCCTCAATAGCCTTGATGGCTAGTTCAAGAAGATCATGCATATCCAAGTAATGTTGGAGCTCCAAGGCTTCTTGAAGGTCGGGGTTGAGACCTCTAAGGAACCTTGCCATGGTAGCCTCACTATCTTCTTGAATGTTCTCCCTCATCATGGCCATCTTGATCTCCTTGAAATAGTCCTCCACCCTCATGTTGCCTTGAGTGAGGGTTTGAAACTGAGAGTGGAGATCGCGGTTGTAGTGGCTTGGAACAAATCGCTTATGCATTAGTGCCTTGTGTTCACCATTTCGCCTCCGATTAGTCCTGACTTGGTGGTCCCACCAAACTAGTGTGTAGTCGGTGAACTCAACCGTGGCAACCTTCACCTTTTGTTCCTCGAAAAACTCATAGCAATCGACGACCATCTCGATGCGGCCTTCCCATTCCAACTAAGCCTCAGGGTCAATTTTGCCTTGGAACGTGCAGACTTGAATTTTACGTCCCTTCAGCTCGTTCTTAGACGTGTCCCTTTTAGGCCTCTCGGCTATTTCCACATCTTCACCAGCCGAGAGTAATCCTCATAGTTTGCTCCTTTGGTGCCATGGTTATTTCGGTTGCGAGATCGAGAACGAGAGCCCCTTGTGAAGCTCTTGGATAGCTCGTCTAAGCGGTTGTGCCTCTCCGCCATTTGTTGCTCACTAATCCGCTTTAGCTCGTTTTTCATGGCGGTGAACATCAATGAGTAGTCAGTGGTCGGATGAGCTTGCTCCATGACTGTCGTTTGGTCCTGTAAAAGGTTAGTGAACAAGAAAATAGGACAAATATAATCTCAATTCACTCCCTTAGTGTTTTCACTCTCACTCATTTTTCCACTCAAAATACTCCAATGATCTTACCAAAAATTCCTTACCCGTCGGATTGGGCAGTCGAGAAATGCCGCAAAGATCCTACAATTGTCACCAAGCTTTTCCCCAAGAGTAATCAAGGAAACAAGATACGGATTTCCTTGGATTTTTCCACAACATACTCCAATGTATGTTGTTGGGCTAGTGCCAGCCAAAAGAGAAGCCCAATGGCTGGCCGGATTTCCTTCAAGTTTTTCCAAGCTTTACAAGGTCATAGTCACGGCTGCAAATTGCCTTAAGTCATTGTTTACATTCAGTTTTATGATGATTAATAAAAACACTTGAGAATTCTCTCAAAGCTTCATTGAAGCATCCTTGAGTATTTTAGATTCATTTCTTTGTCATACCATTGACTTGTCAATCTAGAACCGCGCCAGATTGTGGCGTCTTCTACAATACCAGGTTCGTTGGCCACGTGATCAACGGGTTTAGGTGATTCCGTTGCGTTCGTTTGTCATCAACGTGAGTCCTAACCTTCTAGGTCCTAGCCTTTCTGTAGGGGTTGATCACAAGATTGGTGCCGTTCGCGTCAATATGTCCAAACCATTGGCACTTGAAGCCCTTGATATCTCTACTCCTAGTTTTAGGAGTTTCATGAGGGGTCTTAGAAGTGGACCTGGATGCATCAACAAGCTTGTTAGGGGTAAAAATGGAATTGCAGTTAGAGAAATTTCCAGGTGTGAGGCTAGAAGGGCTTGGTGTAGTCGCATTTCCTGTATCATGTGAGATTCTCCTTGGTGGGTTGCCCTTCCATGAAGGCGAGTTGGAAGCTTGGAAGATACGGTCTCCTCGCCTCAATAGCCTTGATGGCTAGTTCAAGAAGATCATGCATATCCAAGTAATGTTGGAGCTCCAAGGCTTCTTGAAGGTCGGGGTTGAGACCTCTAAGGAACCTTGCCATGGTAGCCTCACTATCTTCTTGAATGTTCTCCCTCATCATGGCCATCTTGATCTCCTTGAAATAGTCCTCCACCCTCATGTTGCCTTGAGTGAGGGTTTGAAACTGAGAGTGGAGATCGCGGTTGTAGTGGCTTGGAACAAATCGCTTATGCATTAGTGCCTTGTGTTCACCATTTCGCCTCCGATTAGTCCTGACTTGGTGGTCCCACCAAACTAGTGCGTAGTCGGTGAACTCAACCGTGACAACCTTCACCTTTTGTTCCTCGATAAACTCATAGCAATCGACGACCATCTCGATGCGGCCTTCCCATTCCAACTAAGCCTCAGGGTCAATTTTGCCTTGGAACGTGCAGACTTGAATTTTACGTCCCTTCAGCTCGTTCTTAGACGTGTCCCTTTTAGGCCTCTCGGCTATTTCCACATCTTCACCAGCCGAGAGTACTCCTCATAGTTTGCTCCTTTGGTGCCATGGTTATTTCGGTTGCGAGATCGAGAACGAGAGCCCCTTGTGAAGCTCTTGGATAGCTCGTCTAAGCGGTTGTGCCTCTCCGCCATTTGTTGCTCACTAATCCGCTTTAGCTCGTTTTTCATGGCGGTGAACATCAATGAGTAGTCAGTGGTCGGATGAGCTTGCTCCATGACTGTCGTTTGGTCCTGTAAAAGGTTAGTGAACAAGAAAATAGGACAAATATAATCTCAATTCACTCCCTTAGTGTTTTCACTCTCACTCATTTTTCCACTCAAAATACTCCAATGATCTTACCAAAAATTCCTTACCCGTCGGATTGGGCAATCGAGAAATGCCGCAAAGATCCTACAATTGTCACCAAGCTTTTCCCCAAGAGTAATCAAGGAAACAAGATACGGATTTCCTTGGATTTTTCCACAACATACTCCAATGTATGTTGTTGGGCTAGTGCCAGCCAAAAGAGAAGCCCAATGGCTGGCCGGATTTCCTTCAAGTTTTTCCAAGCTTTACAAGGTCATAGTCACGGCTGCAAATTGCCTTAAGTCATTGTTTACATTCAGTTTTATGATGATTAATAAAAACACTTGAGAATTCTCTCAAAGCTTCATTGAAGCATCCTTGAGTATTTTAGATTCATTTCTTTGGCATACCATTGACTTATCAATCTAGGACCGCGCCAGATTGCGGCGTCTTCTACAATACCTGGTTCGTTGGCCGCGTGATCACCGGGTTTAGGTGATTCCACTGCGTTCGTTTGTCATCAACGTGAGTCCCAACCTTCTAGATCCTAGCCTTTCTGTACGGGTTGCATCACAAGGTTGGTGCCGTTCGTATCAATATGTCCAACCATTGGCACTTGAAGCCCTTGATATCTCTACTCCTAGTTTTAGGAGTTTCATGAGTGGTCTTAGAAGTGGACCTGGATGCATCAACAAGCTTATTAGGGGTAAAATTGGAATTGCGGTTAGAGATTTTACCAGGTGTGCGGCTAGAAGGGCTTGGTGTAGTCGCATTTCCAGTATCATGTGATGTTCTCCTTGGTGGGTTGCCCTTCTATGAAGGAGAGTTGGATGCTTAGAAGGT
The DNA here is from genome assembly GCF_036785885.1 of Coffea arabica. Taxonomy (NCBI): domain Eukaryota; kingdom Viridiplantae; phylum Streptophyta; class Magnoliopsida; order Gentianales; family Rubiaceae; genus Coffea; species Coffea arabica. The sequence continues at coordinate 29,396,427 of NC_092315.1, read as the reverse complement.
ACGGCCTCCTCGCCTCAATTTCTTCCCCCTCTCGGCCTTGATGGCTAGTTCAAGAAGATCATGCATGTCCAAGTAATGTTGGAGCTCCAAGGCTTCTTGAAGGACGGGGTTGAGACCTCTAAGGAACCTTGTCATGGTAGCCACACTATCTTCTTGAATGTTCGCCCTCATCATGGCCATCTTGATCTCCTTGGAGTATTCCTCCACACTCATGTTGCCTTGAGTGAGGGTTTGAAGCTGAGAGTGGAGATCGCGGTTGTAGTGGCTTGGAACAAACCGCTTATGCATTAGTGCCTTGAGTTTACCATTTCGCCTCCAATTAGTCCTGACTTGGTCCCACCAAACTAGTGCGCAGTCGGTGAACTCAACAATGGCAACTTTCACCTTTTGTTCCTCGCTAAACTCATAGCAATCGAAGACCATCTCGATGCGGCCTTCCCATTCCAACTAAGCCTCAGGGTCACTTTTCCCTCGTAACGTAGAGACTTGAATTTTAAGTCCCTTGAGCTCGTTCTTAGACGTGCCCCTTTTAGGCCTCTAGGCTCTTACCACATCTTCACTTGCCGAGAGTACTCCTCATAGTTTGCTCCTTTGGTTACTTCGGTTGCGAGATCGAGAATGGGGGCCCCTTCTGAAGCCCTCGGAGAGCTCGTCAAAGCGGTTGTGCCTCTCCTCCATTTGTTACACACTAATCCGCTTAAGCTCGTTTTTCATGGCGGTGAACATCATTGAGTAGTCAGTGGTCGGATGAGCTTGCTCCACGACTGTCGTTTGGTCCTGCAAAAGGTTAGTGAACAAGAAAATAGGACAAATATAATCTCACTTCACTCCCTGAGTGTTTTCACTCTCCCTCGTTTTCCCACTCAAAATACTCCAATGATCTTACCAAAAATTCCTTACCCGTCGGATTGGGTAGTCGAGAAATGCCGCAAAGATCCAACAATTGTCACCATGCTTTTCCACAAGAGTAATCAAGGAAACAAGACCCGGATTTCCTTGGATTTTTCCACAACATACTCCAATGTATGTTGTTGGGCTAGTGCCGGCCAAAAGAGAAGCCCAAGGGCTGGCCGGACTTCAAGTTTTTCCAAGCTTTACTAGGTCTTAGTCACGGCTACAAATAGCCTTAAGTCATTGTTTACATTCAGTTTTATGATGATTAATAAAAACACTTGAGAATTCTCTCAAAGCTTCATTGAAGCATCCTTGAGTATTTTAGATTCATTTCTTTGTCATACCATTGACTTGTCAATCTAGAACCGCGCCAGATTGTGGCGTCTTCTACAATACCAGGTTCGTTGGCCACGTGATCAACGGGTTTAGGTGATTCCGTTGCGTTCGTTTGTCATCAACGTGAGTCCTAACCTTCTAGGTCCTAGCCTTTCTGTAGGGGTTGATCACAAGATTGGTGCCGTTCGCGTCAATATGTCCAAACCATTGGCACTTGAAGCCCTTGATATCTCTACTCCTAGTTTTAGGAGTTTCATGAGGGGTCTTAGAAGTGGACCTGGATGCATCAACAAGCTTGTTAGGGGTAAAAATGGAATTGCAGTTAGAGAAATTTCCAGGTGTGAGGCTAGAAGGGCTTGGTGTAGTCGCATTTCCTGTATCATGTGAGATTCTCCTTGGTGGGTTGCCCTTCCATGAAGGCGAGTTGGAAGCTTGGAAGATACGGTCTCCTCGCCTCAATAGCCTTGATGGCTAGTTCAAGAAGATCATGCATATCCAAGTAATGTTGGAGCTCCAAGGCTTCTTGAAGGTCGGGGTTGAGACCTCTAAGGAACCTTGCCATGGTAGCCTCACTATCTTCTTGAATGTTCTCCCTCATCATGGCCATCTTGATCTCCTTGAAATAGTCCTCCACCCTCATGTTGCCTTGAGTGAGGGTTTGAAACTGAGAGTGGAGATCGCGGTTGTAGTGGCTTGGAACAAATCGCTTATGCATTAGTGCCTTGTGTTCACCATTTCGCCTCCGATTAGTCCTGACTTGGTGGTCCCACCAAACTAGTGCGTAGTCGGTGAACTCAACCGTGGCAACCTTCACCTTTTGTTCCTCGATAAACTCATAGCAATCGACGACCATCTCGATGCGGCCTTCCCATTCCAACTAAGCCTCAGGGTCAATTTTGCCTTGGAACGTGCAGACTTGAATTTTACGTCCCTTCAGCTCGTTCTTAGACGTGTCCCTTTTAGGCCTCTCGGCTATTTCCACATCTTCACCAGCCGAGAGTACTCCTCATAGTTTGCTCCTTTGGTGCCATGGTTATTTCGGTTGCGAGATCGAGAACGAGAGCCCCTTGTGAAGCTCTTGGATAGCTCGTCTAAGCGGTTGTGCCTCTCCGCCATTTGTTGCTCACTAATCCGCTTTAGCTCGTTTTTCATGGCGGTGAACATCAATGAGTAGTCAGTGGTCGGATGAGCTTGCTCCATGACTGTCGTTTGGTCCTGTAAAAGGTTAGTGAACAAGAAAATAGGACAAATATAATCTCAATTCACTCCCTTAGTGTTTTCACTCTCACTCATTTTTCCACTCAAAATACTCCAATGATCTTACCAAAAATTCCTTACCCGTCGGATTGGGCAGTCGAGAAATGCCGCAAAGATCCTACAATTGTCACCAAGCTTTTCCCCAAGAGTAATCAAGGAAACAAGATACGGATTTCCTTGGATTTTTCCACAACATACTCCAATGTATGTTGTTGGGCTAGTGCCAGCCAAAAGAGAAGCCCAATGGCTGGCCGGATTTCCTTCAAGTTTTTCCAAGCTTTACAAGGTCATAGTCACGGCTGCAAATTGCCTTAAGTCATTGTTTACATTCAGTTTTATGATGATTAATAAAAACACTTGAGAATTCTCTCAAAGCTTCATTGAAGCATCCTTGAGTATTTTAGATTCATTTCTTTGGCATACCATTGACTTATCAATCTACCGCGCCAGATTGCGGCGTCTTCTACAATACCTGGTTCGTTGGCCGCGTGATCACCGGGTTTAGGTGATTCCACTGCGTTCGTTTGTCATCAACGTGAGTCCCAACCTTCTAGATCCTAGCCTTTCTGTACGGGTTGCATCACAAGGTTGGTGCCGTTCGTATCAATATGTCCAACCATTGGCACTTGAAGCCCTTGATATCTCTACTCCTAGTTTTAGGAGTTTCATGAGTGGTCTTAGAAGTGGACCTGGATGCATCAACAAGCTTATTAGGGGTAAAATTGGAATTGCGGTTAGAGATTTTACCAGGTGTGCGGCTAGAAGGGCTTGGTGTAGTCGCATTTCCAGTATCATGTGATGTTCTCCTTGGTGGGTTGCCCTTCTATGAAGGAGAGTTGGATGCTTAGAAGGTACGGCCTCCTCGCCTCAATTTCTTCCCCCTCTCGGCCTTGATGGCTAGTTCAAGAAGATCATGCATGTCCAAGTAATGTTGGAGCTCCAAGGCTTCTTGAAGGACGGGGTTGAGACCTCTAAGGAACCTTGTCATGGTAGCCACACTATCTTCTTGAATGTTCGCCCTCATCATGGCCATCTTGATCTCCTTGGAGTATTCCTCCACACTCATGTTGCCTTGAGTGAGGGTTTGAAGCTGAGAGTGGAGATCGCGGTTGTAGTGGCTTGGAACAAACCGCTTATGCATTAGTGCCTTGAGTTTACCATTTCGCCTCCAATTAGTCCTGACTTGGTCCCACCAAACTAGTGCGCAGTCGGTGAACTCAACAATGGCAACCTTCACCTTTTGTTCCTCGCTAAACTCATAGCAATCGAAGACCATCTCGATGCGGCCTTCCCATTCCAACTAAGCCTCAGGGTCACTTTTCCCTCGTAACGTAGAGACTTGAATTTTAAGTCCCTTGAGCTCGTTCTTAGACGTGCCCCTTTTAGGCCTCTAGGCTCTTACCACATCTTCACTTGCCGAGAGTACTCCTCATAGTTTGCTCCTTTGGTTACTTCGGTTGCGAGATCGAGAATGGGGGCCCCTTCTGAAGCCCTCGGAGAGCTCGTCAAAGCGGTTGTGCCTCTCCTCCATTTGTTACACACTAATCCGCTTAAGCTCGTTTTTCATGGCGGTGAACATCATTGAGTAGTCAGTGGTCGGATGAGCTTGCTCCACGACTGTCGTTTGGTCCTGCAAAAGGTTAGTGAACAAGAAAATAGGACAAATATAATCTCACTTCACTCCCTGAGTGTTTTCACTCTCCCTCGTTTTCCCACTCAAAATACTCCAATGATCTTACCAAAAATTCCTTACCCGTCGGATTGGGTAGTCGAGAAATGCCGCAAAGATCCAACAATTGTCACCATGCTTTTCCACAAGAGTAATCAAGGAAACAAGACCCGGATTTCCTTGGATTTTTCCACAACATACTCCAATGTATGTTGTTGGGCTAGTGCCGGCCAAAAGAGAAGCCCAAGGGCTGGCCGGACTTCAAGTTTTTCCAAGCTTTACTAGGTCTTAGTCACGGCTACAAATAGCCTTAAGTCATTGTTTACATTCAGTTTTATGATGATTAATAAAAACACTTGAGAATTCTCTCAAAGCTTCATTGAAGCATCCTTGAGTATTTTAGATTCATTTCTTTGTCATACCATTGACTTGTCAATCTAGAACCGCGCCAGATTGTGGCGTCTTCTACAATACCAGGTTCGTTGGCCACGTGATCAACGGGTTTAGGTGATTCCGTTGCGTTCGTTTGTCATCAACGTGAGTCCTAACCTTCTAGGTCCTAGCCTTTCTGTAGGGGTTGATCACAAGATTGGTGCCGTTCGCGTCAATATGTCCAAACCATTGGCACTTGAAGCCCTTGATATCTCTACTCCTAGTTTTAGGAGTTTCATGAGGGGTCTTAGAAGTGGACCTGGATGCATAAACAAGCTTGTTAGGGGTAAAAATGGAATTGCAGTTAGAGAAATTTCCAGGTGTGAGGCTAGAAGGGCTTGGTGTAGTCGCATTTCCTGTATCATGTGAGATTCTCCTTGGTGGGTTGCCCTTCCATGAAGGCGAGTTGGAAGCTTGGAAGATACGGTCTCCTCGCCTCAATAGCCTTGATGGCTAGTTCAAGAAGATCATGCATATCCAAGTAATGTTGGAGCTCCAAGGCTTCTTGAAGGTCGGGGTTGAGACCTCTAAGGAACCTTGCCATGGTAGCCTCACTATCTTCTTGAATGTTCTCCCTCATCATGGCCATCTTGATCTCCTTGAAATAGTCCTCCACCCTCATGTTGCCTTGAGTGAGGGTTTGAAACTGAGAGTGGAGATCGCGGTTGTAGTGGCTTGGAACAAATCGCTTATGCATTAGTGCCTTGTGTTCACCATTTCGCCTCCGATTAGTCCTGACTTGGTGGTCCCACCAAACTAGTGCGTAGTCGGTGAACTCAACCGTGGCAACCTTCACCTTTTGTTCCTCGATAAACTCATAGCAATCGACGACCATCTCGATGCGGCCTTCCCATTCCAACTAAGCCTCAGGGTCAATTTTGCCTTGGAACGTGCAGACTTGAATTTTACGTCCCTTCAGCTCGTTCTTAGACGTGTCCCTTTTAGGCCTCTCGGCTATTTCCACATCTTCACCAGCCGAGAGTACTCCTCATAGTTTGCTCCTTTGGTGCCATGGTTATTTCGGTTGCGAGATCGAGAACGAGAGCCCCTTGTGAAGCTCTTGGATAGCTCGTCTAAGCGGTTGTGCCTCTCCGCCATTTGTTGCTCACTAATCCGCTTTAGCTCGTTTTTCATGGCGGTGAACATCAATGAGTAGTCAGTGGTCGGATGAGCTTGCTCCATGACTGTCGTTTGGTCCTGTAAAAGGTTAGTGAACAAGAAAATAGGACAAATATAATCTCAATTCACTCCCTTAGTGTTTTCACTCTCACTCATTTTTCCACTCAAAATACTCCAATGATCTTACCAAAAATTCCTTACCCGTCGGATTGGGCAGTCGAGAAATGCCGCAAAGATCCTACAATTGTCACCAAGCTTTTCCCCAAGAGTAATCAAGGAAACAAGATACGGATTTCCTTGGATTTTTCCACAACATACTCCAATGTATGTTGTTGGGCTAGTGCCAGCCAAAAGAGAAGCCCAATGGCTGGCCGGATTTCCTTCAAGTTTTTCCAAGCTTTACAAGGTCATAGTCACGGCTGCAAATTGCCTTAAGTCATTGTTTACATTCAGTTTTATGATGATTAATAAAAACACTTGAGAATTCTCTCAAAGCTTCATTGAAGCATCCTTGAGTATTTTAGATTCATTTCTTTGTCATACCATTGACTTGTCAATCTAGAACCGCGCCAGATTGTGGCGTCTTCTACAATACCAGGTTCGTTGGCCACGTGATCAACGGGTTTAGGTGATTCCGTTGCGTTCGTTTGTCATCAACGTGAGTCCTAACCTTCTAGGTCCTAGCCTTTCTGTAGGGGTTGATCACAAGATTGGTGCCGTTCGCGTCAATATGTCCAAACCATTGGCACTTGAAGCCCTTGATATCTCTACTCCTAGTTTTAGGAGTTTCATGAGGGGTCTTAGAAGTGGACCTGGATGCATCAACAAGCTTGTTAGGGGTAAAAATGGAATTGCAGTTAGAGAAATTTCCAGGTGTGAGGCTAGAAGGGCTTGGTGTAGTCGCATTTCCTGTATCATGTGAGATTCTCCTTGGTGGGTTGCCCTTCCATGAAGGCGAGTTGGAAGCTTGGAAGATACGGTCTCCTCGCCTCAATAGCCTTGATGGCTAGTTCAAGAAGATCATGCATATCCAAGTAATGTTGGAGCTCCAAGGCTTCTTGAAGGTCGGGGTTGAGACCTCTAAGGAACCTTGCCATGGTAGCCTCACTATCTTCTTGAATGTTCTCCCTCATCATGGCCATCTTGATCTCCTTGAAATAGTCCTCCACCCTCATGTTGCCTTGAGTGAGGGTTTGAAACTGAGAGTGGAGATCGCGGTTGTAGTGGCTTGGAACAAATCGCTTATGCATTAGTGCCTTGTGTTCACCATTTCGCCTCCGATTAGTCCTGACTTGGTGGTCCCACCAAACTAGTGCGTAGTCGGTGAACTCAACCGTGACAACCTTCACCTTTTGTTCCTCGATAAACTCATAGCAATCGACGACCATCTCGATGCGGCCTTCCCATTCCAACTAAGCCTCAGGGTCAATTTTGCCTTGGAACGTGCAGACTTGAATTTTACGTCCCTTCAGCTCGTTCTTAGACGTGTCCCTTTTAGGCCTCTCGGCTATTTCCACATCTTCACCAGCCGAGAGTACTCCTCATAGTTTGCTCCTTTGGTGCCATGGTTATTTCGGTTGCGAGATCGAGAACGAGAGCCCCTTGTGAAGCTCTTGGATAGCTCGTCTAAGCGGTTGTGCCTCTCCGCCATTTGTTGCTCACTAATCCGCTTTAGCTCGTTTTTCATGGCGGTGAACATCAATGAGTAGTCAGTGGTCGGATGAGCTTGCTCCATGACTGTCGTTTGGTCCTGTAAAAGGTTAGTGAACAAGAAAATAGGACAAATATAATCTCAATTCACTCCCTTAGTGTTTTCACTCTCACTCATTTTTCCACTCAAAATACTCCAATGATCTTACCAAAAATTCCTTACCCGTCGGATTGGGCAATCGAGAAATGCCGCAAAGATCCTACAATTGTCACCAAGCTTTTCCCCAAGAGTAATCAAGGAAACAAGATACGGATTTCCTTGGATTTTTCCACAACATACTCCAATGTATGTTGTTGGGCTAGTGCCAGCCAAAAGAGAAGCCCAATGGCTGGCCGGATTTCCTTCAAGTTTTTCCAAGCTTTACAAGGTCATAGTCACGGCTGCAAATTGCCTTAAGTCATTGTTTACATTCAGTTTTATGATGATTAATAAAAACACTTGAGAATTCTCTCAAAGCTTCATTGAAGCATCCTTGAGTATTTTAGATTCATTTCTTTGGCATACCATTGACTTATCAATCTAGGACCGCGCCAGATTGCGGCGTCTTCTACAATACCTGGTTCGTTGGCCGCGTGATCACCGGGTTTAGGTGATTCCACTGCGTTCGTTTGTCATCAACGTGAGTCCCAACCTTCTAGATCCTAGCCTTTCTGTACGGGTTGCATCACAAGGTTGGTGCCGTTCGTATCAATATGTCCAACCATTGGCACTTGAAGCCCTTGATATCTCTACTCCTAGTTTTAGGAGTTTCATGAGTGGTCTTAGAAGTGGACCTGGATGCATCAACAAGCTTATTAGGGGTAAAATTGGAATTGCGGTTAGAGATTTTACCAGGTGTGCGGCTAGAAGGGCTTGGTGTAGTCGCATTTCCAGTATCATGTGATGTTCTCCTTGGTGGGTTGCCCTTCTATGAAGGAGAGTTGGATGCTTAGAAGGTACGGCCTCCTCGCCTCAATTTCTTCCCCCTCTCGGCCTTGATGGCTAGTTCAAGAAGATCATGCATGTCCAAGTAATGTTGGAGCTCCAAGGCTTCTTGAAGGACGGGGTTGAGACCTCTAAGGAACCTTGTCATGGTAGCCACACTATCTTCTTGAATGTTCGCCCTCATCATGGCCATCTTGATCTCCTTGGAGTATTCCTCCACACTCATGTTGCCTTGAGTGAGGGTTTGAAGCTGAGAGTGGAGATCGCGGTTGTAGTGGCTTGGAACAAACCGCTTATGCATTAGTGCCTTGAGTTTACCATTTCGCCTCCAATTAGTCCTGACTTGGTCCCACCAAACTAGTGCGCAGTCGGTGAACTCAACAATGGCAACCTTCACCTTTTGTTCCTCGCTAAACTCATAGCAATCGAAGACCATCTCGATGCGGCCTTCCCATTCCAACTAAGCCTCAGGGTCACTTTTCCCTCGTAACGTAGAGACTTGAATTTTAAGTCCCTTGAGCTCGTTCTTAGACGTGCCCCTTTTAGGCCTCTAAGCTCTTACCACATCTTCACTTGCCGAGAGTACTCCTCATAGTTTGCTCCTTTGGTTACTTCGGTTGCGAGATCGAGAATGGGGGCCCCTTCTGAAGCCCTCGGAGAGCTCGTCAAAGCGGTTGTGCCTCTCCTCCATTTGTTACACACTAATCCGCTTAAGCTCGTTTTTCATGGCGGTGAACATCATTGAGTAGTCAGTGGTCGGATGAGCTTGCTCCACGACTGTCGTTTGGTCCTGCAAAAGGTTAGTGAACAAGAAAATAGGACAAATATAATCTCACTTCACTCCCTGAGTGTTTTCACTCTCCCTCGTTTTCCCACTCAAAATACTCCAATGATCTTACCAAAAATTCCTTACCCGTCGGATTGGGTAGTCGAGAAATGCCGCAAAGATCCAACAATTGTCACCATGCTTTTCCACAAGAGTAATCAAGGAAACAAGACCCGGATTTCCTTGGATTTTTCCACAACATACTCCAATGTATGTTGTTGGGCTAGTGCCGGCCAAAAGAGAAGCCCAAGGGCTGGCCGGACTTCAAGTTTTTCCAAGCTTTACTAGGTCTTAGTCACGCCTACAAATAGCCTTAAGTCATTGTTTACATTCAGTTTTATGATGATTAATAAAAACACTTGAGAATTCTCTCAAAGCTTCATTGAAGCATCCTTGAGTATTTTAGATTCATTTCTTTGTCATACCATTGACTTGTCAATCTAGAACCGCGCCATATTGTGGCGTCTTCTACAATACCAGGTTCGTTGGCCACGTGATCAACGGGTTTAGGTGATTCCGTTGCGTTCGTTTGTCATCAACGTGAGTCCTAACCTTCTAGGTCCTAGCCTTTCTGTAGGGGTTGATCACAAGATTGGTGCCGTTCGCGTCAATATGTCCAAACCATTGGCACTTGAAGCCCTTGATATCTCTACTCCTAGTTTTAGGAGTTTCATGAGGGGTCTTAGAAGTGGACCTGGATGCATCAACAAGCTTGTTAGGGGTAAAAATGGAATTGCAGTTAGAGAAATTTCCAGGTGTGAGGCTAGAAGGGCTTGGTGTAGTCGCATTTCCTGTATCATGTGAGATTCTCCTTGGTGGGTTGCCCTTCCATGAAGGCGAGTTGGAAGCTTGGAAGATACGGTCTCCTCGCCTCAATAGCCTTGATGGCTAGTTCAAGAAGATCATGCATATCCAAGTAATGTTGGAGCTCCAAGGCTTCTTGAAGGTCGGGGTTGAGACCTCTAAGGAACCTTGCCATGGTAGCCTCACTATCTTCTTGAATGTTCTCCCTCATCATGGCCATCTTGATCTCCTTGAAATAGTCCTCCACCCTCATGTTGCCTTGAGTGAGGGTTTGAAACTGAGAGTGGAGATCGCGGTTGTAGTGGCTTGGAACAAATCGCTTATGCATTAGTGCCTTGTGTTCACCATTTCGCCTCCGATTAGTCCTGACTTGGTGGTCCCACCAAACTAGTGTGTAGTCGGTGAACTCAACCGTGGCAACCTTCACCTTTTGTTCCTCGATAAACTCATAGCAATCGACGACCATCTCGATGCGGCCTTCCCATTCCAACTAAGCCTCAGGGTCAATTTTGCCTTGGAACGTGCAGACTTGAATTTTACGTCCCTTCAGCTCGTTCTTAGACGTGTCCCTTTTAGGCCTCTCGGCTATTTCCACATCTTCACCAGCCGAGAGTACTCCTCATAGTTTGCTCCTTTGGTGCCATGGTTATTTCGGTTGCGAGATCGAGAACGAGAGCCCCTTGTGAAGCTCTTGGATAGCTCGTCTAAGCGGTTGTGCCTCGCCGCCATTTGTTGCTCACTAATCCGCTTTAACTCGTTTTTCATGGCGGTGAACATCAATGAGTAGTCAGTGGTCGGATGAGCTTGCTCCATGACTGTCGTTTGGTCCTGTAAAAGGTTAGTGAACAAGAAAATAGGACAAATATAATCTCAATTCACTCCCTTAGTGTTTTCACTCTCACTCATTTTTCCACTCAAAATACTCCAATGATCTTACCAAAAATTCCTTACCCGTCGGATTGGGCAGTCGAGAAATGCCGCAAAGATCCTACAATTGTCACCAAGCTTTTCCCCAAGAGTAATCAAGGAAACAAGATACGGATTTCCTTGGATTTTTCCACAACATACTCCAATGTATGTTGTTGGGCTAGTGCCAGCCAAAAGAGAAGCCCAATGGCTGGCCGGATTTCCTTCAAGTTTTTTCAAGCTTTACAAGGTCATAGTCACGGCTGCAAATTGCCTTAAGTCATTGTTTACATTCAGTTTTATGATGATTAATAAAAACACTTGAGAATTCTCTCAAAGCTTCATTGAAGCATCCTTGAGTATTTTAGATTCATTTCTTTGGCATACCATTGACTTATCAATCTAGGACCGCGCCAGATTGCGGCGTCTTCTACAATACCTGGTTCGTTGGCCGCGTGATCACCGGGTTTAGGTGATTCCACTGCGTTCGTTTGTCATCAACGTGAGTCCCAACCTTCTAGATCCTAGCCTTTCTGTACGGGTTGCATCACAAGGTTGGTGCCGTTCGTATCAATATGTCCAACCATTGGCACTTGAAGCCCTTGATATCTCTACTCCTAGTTTTAGGAGTTTCATGAGTGGTCTTAGAAGTGGACCTGGATGCATCAACAAGCTTATTAGGGGTAAAATTGGAATTGCGGTTAGAGATTTTACCAGGTGTGCGGCTAGAAGGGCTTGGTGTAGTCGCATTTCCAGTATCATGTGATGTTCTCCTTGGTGGGTTGCCCTTCTATGAAGGAGAGTTGGATGCTTAGAAGGTACGGCCTCCTCGCCTCAATTTCTTCCCCCTCTCGGCCTTGATGGCTAGTTCAAGAAGATCATGCATGTCCAAGTAATGTTGGAGCTCCAAGGCTTCTTGAAGGACGGGGTTGAGACCTCTAAGGAACCTTGTCATGGTAGCCACACTATCTTCTTGAATGTTCGCCCTCATCATGGCCATCTTGATCTCCTTGGAGTATTCCTCCACACTCATGTTGCCTTGAGTGAGGGTTTGAAGCTGAGAGTGGAGATCGCGGTTGTAGTGGCTTGGAACAAACCGCTTATGCATTAGTGCCTTGAGTTTACCATTTCGCCTCCAATTAGTCCTGACTTGGTCCCACCAAACTAGTGCGCAGTCGGTGAACTCAACAATGGCAACCTTCACCTTTTGTTCCTCGCTAAACTCATAGCAATCGAAGACCATCTCGATGCGGCCTTCCCATTCCAACTAAGCCTCAGGGTCACTTTTCCCTCGTAACGTAGAGACTTGAATTTTAAGTCCCTTGAGCTCGTTCTTAGACGTGCCCCTTTTAGGCCTCTAGGCTCTTACCACATCTTCACTTGCCGAGAGTACTCCTCATAGTTTGCTCATTTGGTTACTTCGGTTGCGAGATCGAGAATGGGGGCCCCTTCTGAAGCCCTTGGAGAGCTCGTCAAAGCGGTTGTGCCTCTCCTCCATTTGTTACACACTAATCCGCTTAAGCTCGTTTTTCATGGCGGTGAACATCATTGAGTAGTCAGTGGTCGGATGAGCTTGCTCCATGACTGTCGTTTGGTCCTGCAAAAGGTTAGTGAACAAGAAAATAGGACAAATATAATCTCACTTCACTCCCTGAGTGTTTTCACTCTCTCTCGTTTTCCCACTCAAAATACTCCAATGATCTTACCAAAAATTCCTTACCCGTCGGATTGGGTAGTCGAGAAATGCCGCAAAGATCCAACAATTGTCACCATGCTTTTCCACAAGAGTAATCAAGGAAACAAGACCCGGATTTCCTTGGATTTTTCCACAACATACTCCAATGTATGTTGTTGGGCTAGTGCCGGCCAAAAGAGAAGCCCAAGGGCTGGCCGGACTTCAAGTTTTTCCAAGCTTTACTAGGTCTTAGTCACGGCTACAAATAGCCTTAAGTCATTGTTTACATTCAGTTTTATGATGATTAATAAAAACACTTGAGAATTCTCTCAAAGCTTCATTGAAGCATCCTTGAGTATTTTAGATTCATTTCTTTGTCATACCATTGACTTGTCAATCTAGAACCGCGCCAGATTGTGGCGTCTTCTACAATACCAGGTTCGTTGGCCACGTGATCAACGGGTTTAGGTGATTCCGTTGCGTTCGTTTGTCATCAACGTGAGTCCTAACCTTCTAGGTCCTAGCCTTTCTGTAGGGGTTGCATCACAAGATTGGTGCCGTTCGTGTCAATATGTCCAAACCATTGGTACTTGAAGCCCTTGATATCTGTTCTCCTAGTTTTAGGAGTTTCATGAGGGGTCTTAGAAGTGGACCTGGATGCATCAACAAGCTTGTTAGGGGTAAAAATGGAATTGCAGTTAGAGAAATTTCCAGGTGTGAGGCTAGAAGGGCTTGGTGTAGTCGCATTTCCTGTATCATGTGAGATTCTCCTTGGTGGGTTGCCCTTCCATGAAGGCGAGTTGGAAGCTTGGAAGATACGGTCTCCTCGCCTCAATAGCCTTGATGGCTAGTTCAAGAAGATCATGCATATCCAAGTAATGTTGGAGCTCCAAGGCTTCTTGAAGGTCGGGGTTGAGACCTCTAAGGAACCTTGCCATGGTAGCCTCACTATCTTCTTGAATGTTCTCCCTCATCATGGCCATCTTGATCTCCTTGAAATAGTCCTCCACCCTCATGTTGCCTTGAGTGAGGGTTTGAAACTGAGAGTGGAGATCGCGGTTGTAGTGGCTTGGAACAAATCGCTTATGCATTAGTGCCTTGTGTTCACCATTTCGCCTCCGATTAGTCCTGACTTGGTGGTCCCACCAAACTAGTGCGTAGTCGGTGAACTCAACCGTGGCAACCTTCACCTTTTGTTCCTCGATAAACTCATAGCAATCGACGACCATCTCGATGCGGCCTTCCCATTCCAACTAAGCCTCAGGGTCAATTTTGCCTTGGAACGTGCAGACTTGAATTTTACGTCCCTTCAGCTCGTTCTTAGACGTGTCCCTTTTAGGCCTCTCGGCTATTTCCACATCTTCACCAGCCGAGAGTACTCCTCATAGTTTGCTCCTTTGGTGCCATGGTTATTTCGGTTGCGAGATCGAGAACGAGAGCCCCTTGTGAAGCTCTTGGATAGCTCGTCTAAGCGGTTGTGCCTCTCCGCCATTTGTTGCTCACTAATCCGCTTTAGCTCGTTTTTCATGGCGGTGAACATCAATGAGTAGTCAGTGGTCGGATGAGCTTGCTCCATGACTGTCGTTTGGTCCTGTAAAAGGTTAGTGAACAAGAAAATAGGACAAATATAATCTCAATTCACTCCCTTAGTGTTTTCACTCTCACTCATTTTTCCACTCAAAATACTCCAATGATCTTACCAAAAATTCCTTACCCGTCGGATTGGGCAGTCGAGAAATGCCGCAAAGATCCTACAATTGTCACCAAGCTTTTCCCCAAGAGTAATCAAGGAAACAAGATACGGATTTCCTTGGATTTTTCCACAACATACTCCAATGTATGTTGTTGGGCTAGTGCCAGCCAAAAGAGAAGCCCAATGGCTGGCCGGATTTCCTTCAAGTTTTTCCAAGCTTTACAAAGTCATAGTCACGGCTGCAAATTGCCTTAAGTCATTGTTTACATTCAGTTTTATGATGATTAATAAAAACACTTGAGAATTCTCTCAAAGCTTCATTGAAGCATCCTTGAGTATTTTAGATTCATTTCTTTGGCATACCATTGACTTATCAATCTAGGACCGCGCCAGATTGCGGCGTCTTCTACAATACCTGGTTCGTTGGCCGCGTGATCACCGGGTTTAGGTGATTCCACTGCGCTCGTTTGTCATCAACGTGAGTCCCAACCTTCTAGATCCTAGCCTTTCTGTACGGGTTGCATCACAAGGTTGGTGCCGTTCGTATCAATATGTCCAACCATTGGCACTTGAAGCCCTTGATATCTCTACTCCTAGTTTTAGGAGTTTCATGAGTGGTCTTAGAAGTGGACCTGGATGCATCAACAAGCTTATTAGGGGTAAAACTGGAATTGCGGTTAGAGATTTTACCAGGTGTGCGGCTAGAAGGGCTTGGTGTAGTCGCATTTCCAGTATCATGTGATGTTCTCCTTGGTGGGTTGCCCTTCTATGAAGGAGAGTTGGATGCTTAGAAGGTACGGCCTCCTCGCCTCAATTTCTTCCCCCTCTCGGCCTTGATGGCTAGTTCAAGAAGATCATGCATGTCCAAGTAATGTTGGAGCTCCAAGGCTTCTTGAAGGACGGGGTTGAGACCTCTAAGGAACCTTGTCATGGTAGCCACACTATCTTCTTGAATGTTCGCCCTCATCATGGCCATCTTGATCTCCTTGGAGTATTCCTCCACACTCATGTTGCCTTGAGTGAGGGTTTGAAGCTGAGAGTGGAGATCGCGGTTGTAGTGGCTTGGAACAAACCGCTTATGCATTAGTGCCTTGAGTTTACCATTTCGCCTCCAATTAGTCCTGACTTGGTCCCACCAAACTAGTGCGCAGTCGGTGAACTCAACAATGGCAACCTTCACCTTTTGTTCCTCGCTAAACTCATAGCAATCGAAGACCATCTCGATGCGGCCTTCCCATTCCAACTAAGCCTCAGGGTCACTTTTCCCTCGTAACGTAGAGACTTGAATTTTAAGTCCCTTGAGCTCGTTCTTAGACGTGCCCCTTTTAGGCCTCTAGGCTCTTACCACATCTTCACTTGCCGAGAGTACTCCTCATAGTTTGCTCCTTTGGTTACTTCGGTTGCGAGATCGAGAATGGGGGCCCCTTCTGAAGCCCTTGGAGAGCTCGTCAAAGCGGTTGTGCCTCTCCTCCATTTGTTACACACTAATCCGCTTAAGCTCGTTTTTCATGGCGGTGAACATCATTGAGTAGTCAGTGGTCGGATGAGCTTGCTCCATGACTGTCGTTTGGTCCTGCAAAAGGTTAGTGAACAAGAAAATAGGACAAATATAATCTCACTTCACTCCCTGAGTGTTTTCACTCTCCCTCGTTTTCCCACTCAAAATACTCCAATGATCTTACCAAAAATTCCTTACCCGTCGGATTGGGTAGTCGAGAAATGCCGCAAAGATCCAACAATTGTCACCATGCTTTTCCACAAGAGTAATCAAGGAAACAAGACCCGGATTTCCTTGGATTTTTCCACAACATACTCCAATGTATGTTGTTGGGCTAGTGCCGGCCAAAAGAGAAGCCCAAGGGCTGGCCGGACTTCAAGTTTTTCCAAGCTTTACTAGGTCTTAGTCACGGCTACAAATAGCCTTAAGTCATTGTTTACATTCAGTTTTATGATGATTAATAAAAACACTTGAGAATTCTCTCAAAGCTTCATTGAAGCATCCTTGAGTATTTTAGATTCATTTCTTTGTCATACCATTGACTTGTCAATCTAGAACCGCGCCAGATTGTGGCGTCTTCTACAATACCAGGTTCGTTGGCCACGTGATCAACGGGTTTAGGTGATTCCGTTGCGTTCGTTTGTCATCAACGTGAGTCCTAACCTTCTAGGTCCTAGCCTTTCTGTAGGGGTTGATCACAAGATTGGTGCCGTTCGTGTCAATATGTCCAAACCATTGGCACTTGAAGCCCTTGATATCTCTACTCCTAGTTTTAGGAGTTTCATGAGGGGTCTTAGAAGTGGACCTGGATGCATCAACAAGCTTGTTAGGGGTAAAAATGGAATTGCAGTTAGAGAAATTTCCAGGTGTGAGGCTAGAAGGGCTTGGTGTAGTCGCATTTCCTGTATCATGTGAGATTCTCCTTGGTGGGTTGCCCTTCCATGAAGGCGAGTTGGAAGCTTGGAAGATACGGTCTCCTCGCCTCAATAGCCTTGATGGCTAGTTCAAGAAGATCATGCATATCCAAGTAATGTTGGAGCTCCAAGGCTTCTTGAAGGTCGGGGTTGAGACCTCTAAGGAACCTTGCCATGGTAGCCTCTGTTAGTCCCACAGACAACCAAGAGGGGGGGGTGAATTGGTTTGATTAAAATCTTAACCAAGTTTATGCACTTTTTCGTTAATGAAAATTTACCTTCCTTTTTAGTAATGATCAACCAAGTAGATTAGAAGACAATAGCAATATTAATCGGAGAAGCAAGTATAGATAAGCAATGAAGATTTTATTAAACAGAAATGTAAAATGGAGAAACAAACCAAGTGTCTACCAAGCTTTACCCAAACTTGAAGACCAAACACAAGGAAGAGCAACTTCTCTTTGATGAAAGTCGATCAACTAGATGTACAATGGAGGGAGCACTTCCTCCTTGCCCTAAGCCTCACTTAGTCAAGCCAAGAAGTTTTACAATCACTCAGAAAACCCTCAACAGAGCTACACTAAAGATCCTTTCACTCACAAAAGAAAAGCTCAACAGAAATTCACACCACTTTAAAACAAATCTGCTTTGGAGACTATTTTCTAGCTAAAATATCTCACTAGATCTTGTAAACAAAGTGTGCAAAAATCTGTACTTCGTTCAGACCAGTTTGATTTTAAAGGGAACCAGAAATGGGCTTCATCAATGCTTCCAAAGGATAGAAGGCAGCTGAAGAGTCAACTAGCCGTTGGGGCTGTCGGACGTCCGACGATCAAATCATCGTCCGAACCAATCGTCCGATGGCATCCAAGTTGACGTTCGGACGTCCGATGCGTCTTGATCGTCCGACACCGCAGCGTCCGATCGTAGGCAGAGAGTTGGCAAGTTAGCTTGGAATTTTTCGGACGTCCGATGCGGTTGATGAGCGTCCGATGGCAAGCGTCCGATCCTTCCGGACGTCCGATGCTTCCTCACGAGCGTCCGACAGAGCTTCCTTCTTGATGCTCTTTATCCTTTCGGACGTCCGACAGATTCCTTTCGGCCGTCCGACGTGAGTATCCTGTTTTTGCTTCTTCTTTTGGTTGAAATGCATTTCATGACCTATTCATACCTGATTCTTTGATATGTAAAGACACTTATAATCGAAAAAGGTTAGATACATTTCAAAATACTTTGTGATCATCAAAACCAAGAATAACATTCTCCCCCTTTTTGATGATGACAAAACAAAGGTTTGAAATGAAATTTTATGATTGCAATGAAAACTTCCTCTTTCAAAATAGACAAGAACTCCCCCTGTCTTAGTGAATCACAAAATTTGAAAATTTTGGAAAACTCCCCCTCACAAAGCTGCCCATCCGAGTTAATCAATTAAGCATATCAGCCAATCTAAATTTAAACAATCAATCCAACATATCCTAACATTACCAATCATCAATCATAACCATCTCCCCCTTTTTGTCATCACAAACGGGCAACCAATCACATCACCACATCCACAAATTCACAAATTTAGACAAATTCACACATCAAAACTTAGACCATCAGAATATCAGAATAGACAATCCACAAATTCATTACATTCACATAAGCAGAATAGACAATCATTCATCAAGATATTCAGACATCCATCAAAACAGTACTTAGACATCCAAAATGAAACTTAAAATATCCATTACATTACACATTCATTGTTGAATACTACAAAAACATAAAAGAGACAAACAACATGCAAATGTCCTAAATGATGAACTAAGTGGATCCAGGTGTCCTCCGAGAGAGCTGATATTGATCAAGATCCTCCTCTTCAGTTTCTTCATCATCTTCAGCAGCCTCTTCAACTGGTGCCTTGCCTTTATCTGATGTAGAGGTGCCATGAGGAGTCACAGGGGTTGAAGAACCAGGATCCGGAATTGATGAACTTGGATCAGTGGGGTGTGACTCTTTGTCATGGGAAACTTCCTCAACAACAGGGGGGGGAAACAGGAGGTTCTTTTTGTCTAGGAAGGCAGTTTGTTGCTCAGAGGACATAGTGAGCATTAGACCATGTTCTAGAAGAAGAACATGCTGTTTGAGTTCACGAAGGAGCTCAATTACTTCATCACTGGAAGAGGAAGATGCTTTAGTGGCAGACTTCCTAGGGTGAATGGGAGTGAGTGAAATGGGTGAAGGATCATGTGCAGTCTTAGACCTAAGTTCACTAGAAGATGCACCCTTATAAGCCCACAGATTATCTTTGAAAACAAGATTTTTTCTTTCAAAATACCCTTTTGTAAAGGCATAAGAAGATGCTTCTTTAGGACAAACACCTAGAATAGGGACTTTGTTAAACTCAAAAATCTTTTGAAGAAACTTTCCATAAGACAATTTTCTGCGAGAATCAGTGGCATAGCGAAGTAAGAACTTGCACATGACAAAACCAAAATCAATACGAATTTTTTCTTGAAAACAATAAAAGAGGTACAACTCCATTTTGTTTGCATCAGTTCTGTGCCCATCAGTGGGCACAAGCAGGTTTGAAATGATAGAAAAAGCAATTAAATTCACAGGAGCCAGATCATTCAATTTAGCATCAGCAGGTGAGGAAAAACTTCTTTTGAAATAGGTTAACATTTTTGTCCCATCAAAATGATTTGCAGCAGTAGGAAGCTCTTCATAAGAAAAGAAATTAGCAATCTTATCTTTGCATAAACGTTCAATGGTAGTATTTAAAATGGAGTTCACAATTTCAGAGTCAATGATTAAGTCTACCCCATTAACCCTGGAAAATATTTCAGTTGGGTCAGAACCTTTCCTTAGATTGGCAAAAAATTGATGCAACATATCAGGATAGTAGACATTTGGCATAGAAATAAGATGTGACCATTTCTGGAAAGCAAATAGACTCAGAATGGATTCTAAACCTATGGAGCGAAATTCAGAGGGGTTTACAGTTCTTTGAGGGATGACACCCTTCTGGGATATCCAGGAGTATTTGTCTTTCGCAGCATCATCAAAGAATGTAGGAGGAGGAACTGATTTAGGAGGCGGTTGAGAGGAGGTCCCCTGTCCAGATTCAGGCTGAGATGTGGGTTGTGGAGTAGGCCGTGACATTTGACCCTTGATAGCTCCCCTTTTGAAGCGTTTGGATGTCCGTTTGACAGTAGGTAGATCCTCATCCTCATCCCTGAGTGGATGCTTGCGTCCGGCAGTAACTTTTCCTCCCCTTAGATTCACCATTGTTCTAAATGTGTGGAATGGAGGATGCAAATTATGCACACAGCAGTAGGGAAGTGAATCGCACAGAAATTTTGGGACAAAAACACCTTGAACGAGATTTGACAGAGCGGTTATGCAAGAGTAGGGTTGTGAGGAAAATTTGGGGATTTGCGAAATGTTACTCAGTTTGGTGAAATGATCAGGAGAAATGAAACGCAAACGATGGGGAAATGTTTTGGTTGAGTCAATTTGGGAATGGTAGTTACAGAATGGTACGAATTTGAGAGTGAGGGAAGAGAGAGTTTTCGTCCGAGAGGAAATAGGATATGAAGAGACTGAAGCAAATAAGGAAGAAAGTTGATTTAAAACAAATGAGCCGTTGCACTGTCGGACGGCCGAACGAAGTTGTGCGTCCGACAGTTGCGTCCGAACAGGCGCAATTCTGGAAAATGGCTGAAGAACATCATCGGACGTCCGTTCATCTTCTTTCGGACGTCCGAAGACTTTGAGAAATATTAGGATGATTTTTCGATTATTCCTAATTTTGATCTTAGATGAATGAACTGATCTAATGGCAGAGCTTTGGTAAATATATCAGCAAATTGATCTTTAGAACAAACATAATTTACACATATTTCACCTTTTTGAACAAGATCACGAATAAAGTGATGCTTTATATCTATGTGCTTTGTCCTAGAATGATGAATAGGATTTTTGGTCAAATTTATAGCACTAGTATTATCACAGAATACAGGCATGCAGTCATACAACAATCCAAAATCATTCAAAGTGTGCTTCATCCACAAAAGTTGAGCACAACATGCACTAGCGGCAATATATTCCGCTTCGGTTGTAGACAAAGATATTGCATTTTGCTTTTTGCTAAACCAAGAGACTAAACAATTTCCAAGAAAATGACAAGTTCCACTCGTACTCTTTCTATCCACATGACAACCTCCAAAATCAGCATCCGAATAACCATATAGAGCAAACTCATTAGATCTAGCATACCAAAGACCATAGTCTAATGTACCTTTCAAATACCTAAAAATTCTTTTTACAGCATTCAAATGTGATTCTTTTGGACAAGATTGAAATCTAGCACACAAGCAAACAGCAAACATAATATCAGGTCTACTTGCGGTTAAATAAAGTAGGCTTCCGATCATACCTCTATAATGCTTTTCATCCACATGATTACCTTCTTCATCTTTGTCAAGCTTTGTAGAAGTGCACATTGGAGTTCCAACTTGTTTTGAGTCCTCCATGCCAAACCTTTTCAGCAATTCCTTGGTATATTTTGCTTGATTTATAAAAATTCCCTCAAGAGCTTGATGTATTTGAAGTCCAAGGAAGAAATTTAATTCTCCCATCATACTCATTTCAAATTCATTTTGCATAGTGGTGGAAAACTCCTTACATAGATACTCATTAGTAGCACCGAAAATAATATCATCAACATATATTTGCACAATAAGAAGGTCTTTCAACACGTGCTTAGTAAAAAGTGTGGTGTCCACAACACCCCTTTTGAAACCTTTTTCAATCAAGAAACCACTTAATCTTTCATACCAAGCTCTTGGAGCCTGTTTTAAACCATATAAAGCTTTAGAAAGTTTAAACACATGACTTGGAAATCTTGTATTTTCAAAACCGGGGGGTTGATCCACATACACTTCTTGATCAATAAAACCATTTAAAAAGGCACTTTTAACATCCATTTGAAACAATTTGAAACCTTTGAAGCAAGCAAAAGCAAGAAGCATTCTAATGGATTCTAATCTTGCTACGGGAGCAAATGTTTCATCAAAATCAATTCCTTCTTCTTGTGCATATCCTTTAGCAACTAATCTGGCTTTATTTCTTACAACAACACCTTTATCATCCAACTTATTTCTAAAAATCCACTTTGTGCCAATGATAGGCTGATTTTGAGGTCTATCAACAAGTGTCCAAACTTCATTTCTTTCAAATTGATTAAGTTCCTCTTGCATTGCCAAAATCCAGTTTTCATCCTTTAAAGCATCATTGACATTTTTGGGTTCAAAAAGAGACACTAAAGCAAAATTGTCAATCAATTTTCTAGATGAGGAACGAGTGTTTACCTTCTCGGATGGATCACCAATTATAAGCTCTTTTGGATGATTTTGGCTGAATTTCCAAGCCTTGGGAAGATCTTTGAGTGAATCATCATTTTTGTCTTCATCTTCCTCTTCTTGATCATTATGAACTTCATTTTCCATTTCAGTTGCTGCTGGTTTAGAACTTCCTTCATTTCCAATTGACAGCTTTTCCATTCCTGCTCGAACACCTACATCATCATCCTCACACGGACTTTTGGAATTATCATCATTGGTTTCATCAAATGTTATATGTATAGCTTCTTCAATCACAAGAGTCCTTCTATTAAAAACTCTGTATCCTCTTTTATTTTCACAATACCCCAAAAATATTCCTTCATCAGATTTTTTATCAAACTTACCAAGATGTTCCTTTAGATTCAAAATAAAACATTTACAACCAAATATTTTGAAATAACCAACTGTAGGTTTCTTATCAAAAATCAGCTCATAAGGAGTTTTCTTTAAGATAGGTCTCAAGAGAATTCTATTCATCACATAACATGCAGTGTTTACCGCTTCAGCCCAAAGATATTTAGGCAACCTACATTCATTTAACATAGTTCTAGCAGCCTCTTGGAGAGTCCTGTTTTTCCTTTCTACAACACCATTTTGCTGTGGAGTTCTTGCAATAGAAAACTCATGAGTTATGCCATTATGATCACAAAATTCTGGAAAACCACAATACTTGAATTCTGTTCCATTATCACTTCTAATTCTAACAATTTTTAATCCAAGCAGATTTTGCACTTTAGCAAACAATGAAGTGAAATTCTTGAATGCATCATCCTTATGAGCAAGAAATATTACCCAAGTGTATCTAGAATAATCATCTACAATCACAAAACAGTATTTCTTACCACCCAAGCTAGAGATTTGAGTAGGGCCAAATAAGTCAAGATGCAAGAGTTCTAAAGGTTTGGAAGTAGATACACACTTCTTTGGTTTAAAAGAAACTTTTGTTTGCTTACCAAATTGACATGCATCACATATTTTATCCTTTTCAAAACTGATTCTTTGATATGTAAAGACACTTATAATCGAAGAAGGTTAGATACATTTCAAAATACTTTGTGATCATCAAAACCAAGAATAACAGCCTCACTATCTTCTTGAATGTTCTCCCTCATCATGGCCATCTTGATCTCCTTGAAATAGTCCTCCACCCTCATGTTGCCTTGAGTGAGGGTTTGAAACTGAGAGTGGAGATCGCGGTTGTAGTGGCTTGGAACAAATCGCTTATGCATTAGTGCCTTGTGTTCACCATTTCGCCTCCGATTAGTCCTGACTTGGTGGTCCCACCAAACTAGTGCGTAGTCGGTGAACTCAACCGTGGCAACCTTCACCTTTTGTTCCTCGATAAACTCATAGCAATCGACGACCATCTCGATGCGGCCTTCCCATTCCAACTAAGCCTCAGGGTCAATTTTGCCTTGGAACGTGCAGACTTGAATTTTACGTCCCTTCAGCTCGTTCTTAGACGTGTCCCTTTTAGGCCTCTCGGCTATTTCCACATCTTCACCAGCCGAGAGTACTCCTCATAGTTTGCTCCTTTGGTGCCATGGTTATTTCGGTTGCGAGATCGAGAACGAGAGCCCCTTGTGAAGCTCTTGGATAGCTCGTCTAAGCGGTTGTGCCTCTCCGCCATTTGTTGCTCACTAATCCGCTTTAGCTCGTTTTTCATGGCGGTGAACATCAATGAGTAGTCAGTGGTCGGATGAGCTTGCTCCATGACTGTCGTTTGGTCCTGTAAAAGGTTAGTGAACAAGAAAATAGGACAAATATAATCTCAATTCACTCCCTTAGTGTTTTCACTCTCACTCATTTTTCCACTCAAAATACTCCAATGATCTTACCAAAAATTCCTTACCCGTCGGATTGGGCAGTCGTTTCCTTCAAGTTTTTCCAAGCTTTACAAGGTCATAGTCACGGCTGCAAATTGCCTTAAGTCATTGTTTACATTCAGTTTTATGATGATTAATAAAAACACTTGAGAATTCTCTCAAAGCTTCATTGAAGCATCCTTGAGTATTTTAGATTCATTTCTTTGGCATACCATTGACTTATCAATCTAGGACCGCGCCAGATTGCGGCGTCTTCTACAATACCTGGTTCGTTGGCCGCGTGATCACCGGGTTTAGGTGATTCCACTGCGCTCGTTTGTCATCAACGTGAGTCCCAACCTTCTAGATCCTAGCCTTTCTGTACGGGTTGCATCACAAGGTTGGTGCCGTTCGTATCAATATGTCCAACCATTGGCACTTGAAGCCCTTGATATCTCTACTCCTAGTTTTAGGAGTTTCATGAGTGGTCTTAGAAGTGGACCTGGATGCATCAACAAGCTTATTAGGGGTAAAATTGGAATTGCGGTTAGAGATTTTACCAGGTGTGCGGCTAGAAGGGCTTGGTGCAGTCGCATTTCCAGTATCATGTGATGTTCTCCTTGGTGGGTTGCCCTTCTATGAAGGAGAGTTGGATGCTTAGAAGGTACGGCCTCCTCGCCTCAATTTCTTCCCCCTCTCGGCCTTGATGGCTAGTTCAAGAAGATCATGCATGTCCAAGTAATGTTGGAGCTCCAAGGCTTCTTGAAGGACGGGGTTGAGACCTCTAAGGAACCTTGTCATGGTAGCCACACTATCTTCTTGAATGTTCGCCCTCATCATGGCCATCTTGATCTCCTTGGAGTATTCCTCCACACTCATGTTGCCTTGAGTGAGGGTTTGAAGCTGAGAGTGGAGATCGCGGTTGTAGTGGCTTGGAACAAACCGCTTATGCATTAGTGCCTTGAGTTTACCATTTCGCCTCCAATTAGTCCTGACTTGGTCCCACCAAACTAGTGCGCAGTCGGTGAACTCAACAATGGCAACCTTCACCTTTTGTTCCTCGCTAAACTCATAGCAATCGAAGACCATCTCGATGCGGCCTTCCCATTCCAACTAAGCCTCAGGGTCACTTTTCCCTCGTAACGTAGAGACTTGAATTTTAAGTCCCTTGAGCTCGTTCTTAGACGTGCCCCTTTTAGGCCTCTAAGCTCTTACCACATCTTCACTTGCCGAGAGTACTCCTCATAGTTTGCTCCTTTGGTTACTTCGGTTGCGAGATCGAGAATGGGGGCCCCTTCTGAAGCCCTTGGAGAGCTCGTCAAAGCGGTTGTGCCTCTCCTCCATTTGTTACACACTAATCCGCTTAAGCTCGTTTTTCATGGCGGTGAACATCATTGAGTAGTCAGTGGTCGGATGAGCTTGCTCCATGACTGTCGTTTGGTCCTGCAAAAGGTTAGTGAACAAGAAAATAGGACAAATATAATCTCACTTCACTCCCTGAGTGTTTTCACTCTCCCTCGTTTTCCCACTCAAAATACTCCAATGATCTTACCAAAAATTCCTTACCCGTCGGATTGGGTAGTCGAGAAATGCCGCAAAGATCCAACAATTGTCACCATGCTTTTCCACAAGAGTAATCAAGGAAACAAGACCCGGATTTCCTTGGATTTTTCCACAACATACTCCAATGTATGTTGTTGGGCTAGTGCCGGCCAAAAGAGAAGCCCAAGGGCTGGCCGGACTTCAAGTTTTTCCAAGCTTTACTAGGTCTTAGTCACGGCTACAAATAGCCTTAAGTCATTGTTTACATTCAGTTTTATGATGATTAATAAAAACACTTGAGAATTCTCTCAAAGCTTCATTGAAGCATCCTTGAGTATTTTAGATTCATTTCTTTGTCATACCATTGACTTGTCAATCTAGAACCGCGCCAGATTGTGGCGTCTTCTACAATACCAGGTTCGTTGGCCACGTGATCAACGGGTTTAGGTGATTCCGTTGCGTTCGTTTGTCATCAACGTGAGTCCTAACCTTCTAGGTCCTAGCCTTTCTGTAGGGGTTG
Organism: Coffea arabica; assembly: GCF_036785885.1. Taxonomy (NCBI): domain Eukaryota; kingdom Viridiplantae; phylum Streptophyta; class Magnoliopsida; order Gentianales; family Rubiaceae; genus Coffea; species Coffea arabica. The sequence continues at coordinate 29,370,506 of NC_092315.1, read as the reverse complement.
CATCACAAGATTGGTGCCGTTCGTGTCAATATGTCCAAACCATTGGCACTTGAAGCCCTTGATATCTCTACTCCTAGTTTTAGGAGTTTCATGAGGGGTCTTAGAAGTGGACCTGGATGCATCAACAAGCTTGTTAGGGGTAAAAATGGAATTGCAGTTAGAGAAATTTCCAGGTGTGAGGCTAGAAGGGCTTGGTGTAGTCGCATTTCCTGTATCATGTGAGATTCTCCTTGGTGGGTTGCCCTTCCATGAAGGCGAGTTGGAAGCTTGGAAGATACGGTCTCCTCGCCTCAATAGCCTTGATGGCTAGTTCAAGAAGATCATGCATATCCAAGTAATGTTGGAGCTCCAAGGCTTCTTGAAGGTCGGGGTTGAGACCTCTAAGGAACCTTGCCATGGTAGCCTCACTATCTTCTTGAATGTTCTCCCTCATCATGGCCATCTTGATCTCCTTGAAATAGTCCTCCACCCTCATGTTGCCTTGAGTGAGGGTTTGAAACTGAGAGTGGAGATCGCGGTTGTAGTGGCTTGGAACAAATCGCTTATGCATTAGTGCCTTGTGTTCACCATTTCGCCTCCGATTAGTCCTGACTTGGTGGTCCCACCAAACTAGTGCGTAGTCGGTGAACTCAACCGTGGCAACCTTCACCTTTTGTTCCTCGATAAACTCATAGCAATCGACGACCATCTCGATGCGGCCTTCCCATTCCAACTAAGCCTCAGGGTCAATTTTGCCTTGGAACGTGCAGACTTGAATTTTACGTCCCTTCAGCTCGTTCTTAGACGTGTCCCTTTTAGGCCTCTCGGCTATTTCCACATCTTCACCAGCCGAGAGTACTCCTCATAGTTTGCTCCTTTGGTGCCATGGTTATTTCGGTTGCGAGATCGAGAACGAGAGCCCCTTGTGAAGCTCTTGGATAGCTCGTCTAAGCGGTTGTGCCTCTCCGCCATTTGTTGCTCACTAATCCGCTTTAGCTCGTTTTTCATGGCGGTGAACATCAATGAGTAGTCAGTGGTCGGATGAGCTTGCTCCATGACTGTCGTTTGGTCCTGTAAAAGGTTAGTGAACAAGAAAATAGGACAAATATAATCTCAATTCACTCCCTTAGTGTTTTCACTCTCACTCATTTTTCCACTCAAAATACTCCAATGATCTTACCAAAAATTCCTTACCCGTCGGATTGGGCAGTCGAGAAATGCCGCAAAGATCCTACAATTGTCACCAAGCTTTTCCCCAAGAGTAATCAAGGAAACAAGATACGGATTTCCTTGGATTTTTCCACAACATACTCCAATGTATGTTGTTGGGCTAGTGCCAGCCAAAAGAGAAGCCCAATGGCTGGCCGGATTTCCTTCAAGTTTTTCCAAGCTTTACAAGGTCATAGTCACGGCTGCAAATTGCCTTAAGTCATTGTTTACATTCAGTTTTATGATGATTAATAAAAACACTTGAGAATTCTCTCAAAGCTTCATTGAAGCATCCTTGAGTATTTTAGATTCATTTCTTTGGCATACCATTGACTTATCAATCTAGGACCGCGCCAGATTGCGGCGTCTTCTACAATACCTGGTTCGTTGGCCGCGTGATCACCGGGTTTAGGTGATTCCACTGCGTTCGTTTGTCATCAACGTGAGTCCCAACCTTCTAGATCCTAGCCTTTCTGTACGGGTTGCATCACAAGGTTGGTGCCGTTCGTATCAATATGTCCAACCATTGGCACTTGAAGCCCTTGATATCTCTACTCCTAGTTTTAGGAGTTTCATGAGTGGTCTTAGAAGTGGACCTGGATGCATCAACAAGCTTATTAGGGGTAAAATTGGAATTGCGGTTAGAGATTTTACCAGGTGTGCGGCTAGAAGGGCTTGGTGCAGTCGCATTTCCAGTATCATGTGATGTTCTCCTTGGTGGGTTGCCCTTCTATGAAGGAGAGTTGGATGCTTAGAAGGTACGGCCTCCTCGCCTCAATTTCTTCCCCCTCTCGGCCTTGATGGCTAGTTCAAGAAGATCATGCATGTCCAAGTAATGTTGGAGCTCCAAGGCTTCTTGAAGGACGGGGTTGAGACCTCTAAGGAACCTTGTCATGGTAGCCACACTATCTTCTTGAATGTTCGCCCTCATCATGGCCATCTTGATCTCCTTGGAGTATTCCTCCACACTCATGTTGCCTTGAGTGAGGGTTTGAAGCTGAGAGTGGAGATCGCGGTTGTAGTGGCTTGGAACAAACCGCTTATGCATTAGTGCCTTGAGTTTACCATTTCGCCTCCAATTAGTCCTGACTTGGTCCCACCAAACTAGTGCGCAGTCGGTGAACTCAACAATGGCAACCTTCACCTTTTGTTCCTCGCTAAACTCATAGCAATCGAAGACCATCTCGATGCGGCCTTCCCATTCCAACTAAGCCTCAGGGTCACTTTTCCCTCGTAACGTAGAGACTTGAATTTTAAGTCCCTTGAGCTCGTTCTTAGACGTGCCCCTTTTAGGCCTCTAAGCTCTTACCACATCTTCACTTGCCGAGAGTACTCCTCATAGTTTGCTCCTTTGGTTACTTCGGTTGCGAGATCGAGAATGGGGGCCCCTTCTGAAGCCCTTGGAGAGCTCGTCAAAGCGGTTGTGCCTCTCCTCCATTTGTTACACACTAATCCGCTTAAGCTCGTTTTTCATGGCGGTGAACATCATTGAGTAGTCAGTGGTCGGATGAGCTTGCTCCATGACTGTCGTTTGGTCCTGCAAAAGGTCAGTGAACAAGAAAATAGGACAAATATAATCTCACTTCACTCCCTGAGTGTTTTCACTCTCCCTCGTTTTCCCACTCAAAATACTCCAATGATCTTACCAAAAATTCCTTACCCGTCGGATTGGGTAGTCGAGAAATGCCGCAAAGATCCAACAATTGTCACCATGCTTTTCCACAAGAGTAATCAAGGAAACAAGACCCGGATTTCCTTGGATTTTTCCACAACATACTCCAATGTATGTTGTTGGGCTAGTGCCGGCCAAAAGAGAAGCCCAAGGGCTGGCCGGACTTCAAGTTTTTCCAAGCTTTACTAGGTCTTAGTCACGGCTACAAATAGCCTTAAGTCATTGTTTACATTCAGTTTTATGATGATTAATAAAAACACTTGAGAATTCTCTCAAAGCTTCATTGAAGCATCCTTGAGTATTTTAGATTCATTTCTTTGTCATACCATTGACTTGTCAATCTAGAACCGCGCCAGATTGTGGCGTCTTCTACAATACCAGGTTCGTTGGCCACGTGATCAACGGGTTTAGGTGATTCCGTTGCGTTCGTTTGTCATCAACGTGAGTCCTAACCTTCTAGGTCCTAGCCTTTCTGTAGGGGTTGATCACAAGATTGGTGCCGTTCGTGTCAATATGTCCAAACCATTGGCACTTGAAGCCCTTGATATCTCTACTCCTAGTTTTAGGAGTTTCATGAGGGGTCTTAGAAGTGGACCTGGATGCATCAACAAGCTTGTTAGGGGTAAAAATGGAATTGCAGTTAGAGAAATTTCCAGGTGTGAGGCTAGAAGGGCTTGGTGTAGTCGCATTTCCTGTATCATGTGAGATTCTCCTTGGTGGGTTGCCCTTCCATGAAGGCGAGTTGGAAGCTTGGAAGATACGGTCTCCTCGCCTCAATAGCCTTGATGGCTAGTTCAAGAAGATCATGCATATCCAAGTAATGTTGGAGCTCCAAGGCTTCTTGAAGGTCGGGGTTGAGACCTCTAAGGAACCTTGCCATGGTAGCCTCACTATCTTCTTGAATGTTCTCCCTCATCATGGCCATCTTGATCTCCTTGAAATAGTCCTCCACCCTCATGTTGCCTTGAGTGAGGGTTTGAAACTGAGAGTGGAGATCGCGGTTGTAGTGGCTTGGAACAAATCGCTTATGCATTAGTGCCTTGTGTTCACCATTTCGCCTCCGATTAGTCCTGACTTGGTGGTCCCACCAAACTAGTGCGTAGTCGGTGAACTCAACCGTGGCAACCTTCACCTTTTGTTCCTCGATAAACTCATAGCAATCGACGACCATCTCGATGCGGCCTTCCCATTCCAACTAAGCCTCAGGGTCAATTTTGCCTTGGAACGTGCAGACTTGAATTTTACGTCCCTTCAGCTCGTTCTTAGACGTGTCCCTTTTAGGCCTCTCGGCTATTTCCACATCTTCACCAGCCGAGAGTACTCCTCATAGTTTGCTCCTTTGGTGCCATGGTTATTTCGGTTGCGAGATCGAGAACGAGAGCCCCTTGTGAAGCTCTTGGATAGCTCGTCTAAGCGGTTGTGCCTCTCCGCCATTTGTTGCTCACTAATCCGCTTTAGCTCGTTTTTCATGGCGGTGAACATCAATGAGTAGTCAGTGGTCGGATGAGCTTGCTCCATGACTGTCGTTTGGTCCTGTAAAAGGTTAGTGAACAAGAAAATAGGACAAATATAATCTCAATTCACTCCCTTAGTGTTTTCACTCTCACTCATTTTTCCACTCAAAATACTCCAATGATCTTACCAAAAATTCCTTACCCGTCGGATTGGGCAGTCGAGAAATGCCGCAAAGATCCTACAATTGTCACCAAGCTTTTCCCCAAGAGTAATCAAGGAAACAAGATACGGATTTCCTTGGATTTTTCCACAACATACTCCAATGTATGTTGTTGGGCTAGTGCCAGCCAAAAGAGAAGCCCAATGGCTGGCCGGATTTCCTTCAAGTTTTTCCAAGCTTTACAAGGTCATAGTCACGGCTGCAAATTGCCTTAAGTCATTGTTTACATTCAGTTTTATGATGATTAATAAAAACACTTGAGAATTCTCTCAAAGCTTCATTGAAGCATCCTTGAGTATTTTAGATTCATTTCTTTGGCATACCATTGACTTATCAATCTAGGACCGCGCCAGATTGCGGCGTCTTCTACAATACCTGGTTCGTTGGCCGCGTGATCACCGGGTTTAGGTGATTCCACTGCGTTCGTTTGTCATCAACGTGAGTCCCAACCTTCTAGATCCTAGCCTTTCTGTACGGGTTGCATCACAAGGTTGGTGCCGTTCGTATCAATATGTCCAACCATTGGCACTTGAAGCCCTTGATATCTCTACTCCTAGTTTTAGGAGTTTCATGAGTGGTCTTAGAAGTGGACCTGGATGCATCAACAAGCTTATTAGGGGTAAAATTGGAATTGCGGTTAGAGATTTTACCAGGTGTGCGGCTAGAAGGGCTTGGTGCAGTCGCATTTCCAGTATCATGTGATGTTCTCCTTGGTGGGTTGCCCTTCTATGAAGGAGAGTTGGATGCTTAGAAGGTACGGCCTCCTCGCCTCAATTTCTTCCCCCTCTCGGCCTTGATGGCTAGTTCAAGAAGATCATGCATGTCCAAGTAATGTTGGAGCTCCAAGGCTTCTTGAAGGACGGGGTTGAGACCTCTAAGGAACCTTGTCATGGTAGCCACACTATCTTCTTGAATGTTCGCCCTCATCATGGCCATCTTGATCTCCTTGGAGTATTCCTCCACACTCATGTTGCCTTGAGTGAGGGTTTGAAGCTGAGAGTGGAGATCGCGGTTGTAGTGGCTTGGAACAAACCGCTTATGCATTAGTGCCTTGAGTTTACCATTTCGCCTCCAATTAGTCCTGACTTGGTCCCACCAAACTAGTGCGCAGTCGGTGAACTCAACAATGGCAACCTTCACCTTTTGTTCCTCGCTAAACTCATAGCAATCGAAGACCATCTCGATGCGGCCTTCCCATTCCAACTAAGCCTCAGGGTCACTTTTCCCTCGTAACGTAGAGACTTGAATTTTAAGTCCCTTGAGCTCGTTCTTAGACGTGCCCCTTTTAGGCCTCTAAGCTCTTACCACATCTTCACTTGCCGAGAGTACTCCTCATAGTTTGCTCCTTTGGTTACTTCGGTTGCGAGATCGAGAATGGGGGCCCCTTCTGAAGCCCTTGGAGAGCTCGTCAAAGCGGTTGTGCCTCTCCTCCATTTGTTACACACTAATCCGCTTAAGCTCGTTTTTCATGGCGGTGAACATCATTGAGTAGTCAGTGGTCGGATGAGCTTGCTCCATGACTGTCGTTTGGTCCTGCAAAAGGTCAGTGAACAAGAAAATAGGACAAATATAATCTCACTTCACTCCCTGAGTGTTTTCACTCTCCCTCGTTTTCCCACTCAAAATACTCCAATGATCTTACCAAAAATTCCTTACCCGTCGGATTGGGTAGTCGAGAAATGCCGCAAAGATCCAACAATTGTCACCATGCTTTTCCACAAGAGTAATCAAGGAAACAAGACCCGGATTTCCTTGGATTTTTCCACAACATACTCCAATGTATGTTGTTGGGCTAGTGCCGGCCAAAAGAGAAGCCCAAGGGCTGGCCGGACTTCAAGTTTTTCCAAGCTTTACTAGGTCTTAGTCACGGCTACAAATAGCCTTAAGTCATTGTTTACATTCAGTTTTATGATGATTAATAAAAACACTTGAGAATTCTCTCAAAGCTTCATTGAAGCATCCTTGAGTATTTTAGATTCATTTCTTTGTCATACCATTGACTTGTCAATCTAGAACCGCGCCAGATTGTGGCGTCTTCTACAATACCAGGTTCGTTGGCCACGTGATCAACGGGTTTAGGTGATTCCGTTGCGTTCGTTTGTCATCAACGTGAGTCCTAACCTTCTAGGTCCTAGCCTTTCTGTAGGGGTTGATCACAAGATTGGTGCCGTTCGTGTCAATATGTCCAAACCATTGGCACTTGAAGCCCTTGATATCTCTACTCCTAGTTTTAGGAGTTTCATGAGGGGTCTTAGAAGTGGACCTGGATGCATCAACAAGCTTGTTAGGGGTAAAAATGGAATTGCAGTTAGAGAAATTTCCAGGTGTGAGGCTAGAAGGGCTTGGTGTAGTCGCATTTCCTGTATCATGTGAGATTCTCCTTGGTGGGTTGCCCTTCCATGAAGGCGAGTTGGAAGCTTGGAAGATACGGTCTCCTCGCCTCAATAGCCTTGATGGCTAGTTCAAGAAGATCATGCATATCCAAGTAATGTTGGAGCTCCAAGGCTTCTTGAAGGTCGGGGTTGAGACCTCTAAGGAACCTTGCCATGGTAGCCTCACTATCTTCTTGAATGTTCTCCCTCATCATGGCCATCTTGATCTCCTTGAAATAGTCCTCCACCCTCATGTTGCCTTGAGTGAGGGTTTGAAACTGAGAGTGGAGATCGCGGTTGTAGTGGCTTGGAACAAATCGCTTATGCATTAGTGCCTTGTGTTCACCATTTCGCCTCCGATTAGTCCTGACTTGGTGGTCCCACCAAACTAGTGCGTAGTCGGTGAACTCAACCGTGGCAACCTTCACCTTTTGTTCCTCGATAAACTCATAGCAATCGACGACCATCTCGATGCGGCCTTCCCATTCCAACTAAGCCTCAGGGTCAATTTTGCCTTGGAACGTGCAGACTTGAATTTTACGTCCCTTCAGCTCGTTCTTAGACGTGTCCCTTTTAGGCCTCTCGGCTATTTCCACATCTTCACCAGCCGAGAGTACTCCTCATAGTTTGCTCCTTTGGTGCCATGGTTATTTCGGTTGCGAGATCGAGAACGAGAGCCCCTTGTGAAGCTCTTGGATAGCTCGTCTAAGCGGTTGTGCCTCTCCGCCATTTGTTGCTCACTAATCCGCTTTAGCTCGTTTTTCATGGCGGTGAACATCAATGAGTAGTCAGTGGTCGGATGAGCTTGCTCCATGACTGTCGTTTGGTCCTGTAAAAGGTTAGTGAACAAGAAAATAGGACAAATATAATCTCAATTCACTCCCTTAGTGTTTTCACTCTCACTCATTTTTCCACTCAAAATACTCCAATGATCTTACCAAAAATTCCTTACCCGTCGGATTGGGCAGTCGAGAAATGCCGCAAAGATCCTACAATTGTCACCAAGCTTTTCCCCAAGAGTAATCAAGGAAACAAGATACGGATTTCCTTGGATTTTTCCACAACATACTCCAATGTATGTTGTTGGGCTAGTGCCAGCCAAAAGAGAAGCCCAATGGCTGGCCGGATTTCCTTCAAGTTTTTCCAAGCTTTACAAGGTCATAGTCACGGCTGCAAATTGCCTTAAGTCATTGTTTACATTCAGTTTTATGATGATTAATAAAAACACTTGAGAATTCTCTCAAAGCTTCATTGAAGCATCCTTGAGTATTTTAGATTCATTTCTTTGGCATACCATTGACTTATCAATCTAGGACCGCGCCAGATTGCGGCGTCTTCTACAATACCTGGTTCGTTGGCCGCGTGATCACCGGGTTTAGGTGATTCCACTGCGTTCGTTTGTCATCAACGTGAGTCCCAACCTTCTAGATCCTAGCCTTTCTGTACGGGTTGCATCACAAGGTTGGTGCCGTTCGTATCAATATGTCCAACCATTGGCACTTGAAGCCCTTGATATCTCTACTCCTAGTTTTAGGAGTTTCATGAGTGGTCTTAGAAGTGGACCTGGATGCATCAACAAGCTTATTAGGGGTAAAATTGGAATTGCGGTTAGAGATTTTACCAGGTGTGCGGCTAGAAGGGCTTGGTGCAGTCGCATTTCCAGTATCATGTGATGTTCTCCTTGGTGGGTTGCCCTTCTATGAAGGAGAGTTGGATGCTTAGAAGGTACGGCCTCCTCGCCTCAATTTCTTCCCCCTCTCGGCCTTGATGGCTAGTTCAAGAAGATCATGCATGTCCAAGTAATGTTGGAGCTCCAAGGCTTCTTGAAGGACGGGGTTGAGACCTCTAAGGAACCTTGTCATGGTAGCCACACTATCTTCTTGAATGTTCGCCCTCATCATGGCCATCTTGATCTCCTTGGAGTATTCCTCCACACTCATGTTGCCTTGAGTGAGGGTTTGAAGCTGAGAGTGGAGATCGCGGTTGTAGTGGCTTGGAACAAACCGCTTATGCATTAGTGCCTTGAGTTTACCATTTCGCCTCCAATTAGTCCTGACTTGGTCCCACCAAACTAGTGCGCAGTCGGTGAACTCAACAATGGCAACCTTCACCTTTTGTTCCTCGCTAAACTCATAGCAATCGAAGACCATCTCGATGCGGCCTTCCCATTCCAACTAAGCCTCAGGGTCACTTTTCCCTCGTAACGTAGAGACTTGAATTTTAAGTCCCTTGAGCTCGTTCTTAGACGTGCCCCTTTTAGGCCTCTAAGCTCTTACCACATCTTCACTTGCCGAGAGTACTCCTCATAGTTTGCTCCTTTGGTTACTTCGGTTGCGAGATCGAGAATGGGGGCCCCTTCTGAAGCCCTTGGAGAGCTCGTCAAAGCGGTTGTGCCTCTCCTCCATTTGTTACACACTAATCCGCTTAAGCTCGTTTTTCATGGCGGTGAACATCATTGAGTAGTCAGTGGTCGGATGAGCTTGCTCCATGACTGTCGTTTGGTCCTGCAAAAGGTCAGTGAACAAGAAAATAGGACAAATATAATCTCACTTCACTCCCTGAGTGTTTTCACTCTCCCTCGTTTTCCCACTCAAAATACTCCAATGATCTTACCAAAAATTCCTTACCCGTCGGATTGGGTAGTCGAGAAATGCCGCAAAGATCCAACAATTGTCACCATGCTTTTCCACAAGAGTAATCAAGGAAACAAGACCCGGATTTCCTTGGATTTTTCCACAACATACTCCAATGTATGTTGTTGGGCTAGTGCCGGCCAAAAGAGAAGCCCAAGGGCTGGCCGGACTTCAAGTTTTTCCAAGCTTTACTAGGTCTTAGTCACGGCTACAAATAGCCTTAAGTCATTGTTTACATTCAGTTTTATGATGATTAATAAAAACACTTGAGAATTCTCTCAAAGCTTCATTGAAGCATCCTTGAGTATTTTAGATTCATTTCTTTGTCATACCATTGACTTGTCAATCTAGAACCGCGCCAGATTGTGGCGTCTTCTACAATACCAGGTTCGTTGGCCACGTGATCAACGGGTTTAGGTGATTCCGTTGCGTTCGTTTGTCATCAACGTGAGTCCTAACCTTCTAGGTCCTAGCCTTTCTGTAGGGGTTGATCACAAGATTGGTGCCGTTCGTGTCAATATGTCCAAACCATTGGCACTTGAAGCCCTTGATATCTCTACTCCTAGTTTTAGGAGTTTCATGAGGGGTCTTAGAAGTGGACCTGGATGCATCAACAAGCTTGTTAGGGGTAAAAATGGAATTGCAGTTAGAGAAATTTCCAGGTGTGAGGCTAGAAGGGCTTGGTGTAGTCGCATTTCCTGTATCATGTGAGATTCTCCTTGGTGGGTTGCCCTTCCATGAAGGCGAGTTGGAAGCTTGGAAGATACGGTCTCCTCGCCTCAATAGCCTTGATGGCTAGTTCAAGAAGATCATGCATATCCAAGTAATGTTGGAGCTCCAAGGCTTCTTGAAGGTCGGGGTTGAGACCTCTAAGGAACCTTGCCATGGTAGCCTCACTATCTTCTTGAATGTTCTCCCTCATCATGGCCATCTTGATCTCCTTGAAATAGTCCTCCACCCTCATGTTGCCTTGAGTGAGGGTTTGAAACTGAGAGTGGAGATCGCGGTTGTAGTGGCTTGGAACAAATCGCTTATGCATTAGTGCCTTGTGTTCACCATTTCGCCTCCGATTAGTCCTGACTTGGTGGTCCCACCAAACTAGTGCGTAGTCGGTGAACTCAACCGTGGCAACCTTCACCTTTTGTTCCTCGATAAACTCATAGCAATCGACGACCATCTCGATGCGGCCTTCCCATTCCAACTAAGCCTCAGGGTCAATTTTGCCTTGGAACGTGCAGACTTGAATTTTACGTCCCTTCAGCTCGTTCTTAGACGTGTCCCTTTTAGGCCTCTCGGCTATTTCCACATCTTCACCAGCCGAGAGTACTCCTCATAGTTTGCTCCTTTGGTGCCATGGTTATTTCGGTTGCGAGATCGAGAACGAGAGCCCCTTGTGAAGCTCTTGGATAGCTCGTCTAAGCGGTTGTGCCTCTCCGCCATTTGTTGCTCACTAATCCGCTTTAGCTCGTTTTTCATGGCGGTGAACATCAATGAGTAGTCAGTGGTCGGATGAGCTTGCTCCATGACTGTCGTTTGGTCCTGTAAAAGGTTAGTGAACAAGAAAATAGGACAAATATAATCTCAATTCACTCCCTTAGTGTTTTCACTCTCACTCATTTTTCCACTCAAAATACTCCAATGATCTTACCAAAAATTCCTTACCCGTCGGATTGGGCAGTCGAGAAATGCCGCAAAGATCCTACAATTGTCACCAAGCTTTTCCCCAAGAGTAATCAAGGAAACAAGATACGGATTTCCTTGGATTTTTCCACAACATACTCCAATGTATGTTGTTGGGCTAGTGCCAGCCAAAAGAGAAGCCCAATGGCTGGCCGGATTTCCTTCAAGTTTTTCCAAGCTTTACAAGGTCATAGTCACGGCTGCAAATTGCCTTAAGTCATTGTTTACATTCAGTTTTATGATGATTAATAAAAACACTTGAGAATTCTCTCAAAGCTTCATTGAAGCATCCTTGAGTATTTTAGATTCATTTCTTTGGCATACCATTGACTTATCAATCTAGGACCGCGCCAGATTGCGGCGTCTTCTACAATACCTGGTTCGTTGGCCGCGTGATCACCGGGTTTAGGTGATTCCACTGCGTTCGTTTGTCATCAACGTGAGTCCCAACCTTCTAGATCCTAGCCTTTCTGTACGGGTTGCATCACAAGGTTGGTGCCGTTCGTATCAATATGTCCAACCATTGGCACTTGAAGCCCTTGATATCTCTACTCCTAGTTTTAGGAGTTTCATGAGTGGTCTTAGAAGTGGACCTGGATGCATCAACAAGCTTATTAGGGGTAAAATTGGAATTGCGGTTAGAGATTTTACCAGGTGTGCGGCTAGAAGGGCTTGGTGCAGTCGCATTTCCAGTATCATGTGATGTTCTCCTTGGTGGGTTGCCCTTCTATGAAGGAGAGTTGGATGCTTAGAAGGTACGGCCTCCTCGCCTCAATTTCTTCCCCCTCTCGGCCTTGATGGCTAGTTCAAGAAGATCATGCATGTCCAAGTAATGTTGGAGCTCCAAGGCTTCTTGAAGGACGGGGTTGAGACCTCTAAGGAACCTTGTCATGGTAGCCACACTATCTTCTTGAATGTTCGCCCTCATCATGGCCATCTTGATCTCCTTGGAGTATTCCTCCACACTCATGTTGCCTTGAGTGAGGGTTTGAAGCTGAGAGTGGAGATCGCGGTTGTAGTGGCTTGGAACAAACCGCTTATGCATTAGTGCCTTGAGTTTACCATTTCGCCTCCAATTAGTCCTGACTTGGTCCCACCAAACTAGTGCGCAGTCGGTGAACTCAACAATGGCAACCTTCACCTTTTGTTCCTCGCTAAACTCATAGCAATCGAAGACCATCTCGATGCGGCCTTCCCATTCCAACTAAGCCTCAGGGTCACTTTTCCCTCGTAACGTAGAGACTTGAATTTTAAGTCCCTTGAGCTCGTTCTTAGACGTGCCCCTTTTAGGCCTCTAAGCTCTTACCACATCTTCACTTGCCGAGAGTACTCCTCATAGTTTGCTCCTTTGGTTACTTCGGTTGCGAGATCGAGAATGGGGGCCCCTTCTGAAGCCCTTGGAGAGCTCGTCAAAGCGGTTGTGCCTCTCCTCCATTTGTTACACACTAATCCGCTTAAGCTCGTTTTTCATGGCGGTGAACATCATTGAGTAGTCAGTGGTCGGATGAGCTTGCTCCATGACTGTCGTTTGGTCCTGCAAAAGGTCAGTGAACAAGAAAATAGGACAAATATAATCTCACTTCACTCCCTGAGTGTTTTCACTCTCCCTCGTTTTCCCACTCAAAATACTCCAATGATCTTACCAAAAATTCCTTACCCGTCGGATTGGGTAGTCGAGAAATGCCGCAAAGATCCAACAATTGTCACCATGCTTTTCCACAAGAGTAATCAAGGAAACAAGACCCGGATTTCCTTGGATTTTTCCACAACATACTCCAATGTATGTTGTTGGGCTAGTGCCGGCCAAAAGAGAAGCCCAAGGGCTGGCCGGACTTCAAGTTTTTCCAAGCTTTACTAGGTCTTAGTCACGGCTACAAATAGCCTTAAGTCATTGTTTACATTCAGTTTTATGATGATTAATAAAAACACTTGAGAATTCTCTCAAAGCTTCATTGAAGCATCCTTGAGTATTTTAGATTCATTTCTTTGTCATACCATTGACTTGTCAATCTAGAACCGCGCCAGATTGTGGCGTCTTCTACAATACCAGGTTCGTTGGCCACGTGATCAACGGGTTTAGGTGATTCCGTTGCGTTCGTTTGTCATCAACGTGAGTCCTAACCTTCTAGGTCCTAGCCTTTCTGTAGGGGTTGATCACAAGATTGGTGCCGTTCGTGTCAATATGTCCAAACCATTGGCACTTGAAGCCCTTGATATCTCTACTCCTAGTTTTAGGAGTTTCATGAGGGGTCTTAGAAGTGGACCTGGATGCATCAACAAGCTTGTTAGGGGTAAAAATGGAATTGCAGTTAGAGAAATTTCCAGGTGTGAGGCTAGAAGGGCTTGGTGTAGTCGCATTTCCTGTATCATGTGAGATTCTCCTTGGTGGGTTGCCCTTCCATGAAGGCGAGTTGGAAGCTTGGAAGATACGGTCTCCTCGCCTCAATAGCCTTGATGGCTAGTTCAAGAAGATCATGCATATCCAAGTAATGTTGGAGCTCCAAGGCTTCTTGAAGGTCGGGGTTGAGACCTCTAAGGAACCTTGCCATGGTAGCCTCACTATCTTCTTGAATGTTCTCCCTCATCATGGCCATCTTGATCTCCTTGAAATAGTCCTCCACCCTCATGTTGCCTTGAGTGAGGGTTTGAAACTGAGAGTGGAGATCGCGGTTGTAGTGGCTTGGAACAAATCGCTTATGCATTAGTGCCTTGTGTTCACCATTTCGCCTCCGATTAGTCCTGACTTGGTGGTCCCACCAAACTAGTGCGTAGTCGGTGAACTCAACCGTGGCAACCTTCACCTTTTGTTCCTCGATAAACTCATAGCAATCGACGACCATCTCGATGCGGCCTTCCCATTCCAACTAAGCCTCAGGGTCAATTTTGCCTTGGAACGTGCAGACTTGAATTTTACGTCCCTTCAGCTCGTTCTTAGACGTGTCCCTTTTAGGCCTCTCGGCTATTTCCACATCTTCACCAGCCGAGAGTACTCCTCATAGTTTGCTCCTTTGGTGCCATGGTTATTTCGGTTGCGAGATCGAGAACGAGAGCCCCTTGTGAAGCTCTTGGATAGCTCGTCTAAGCGGTTGTGCCTCTCCGCCATTTGTTGCTCACTAATCCGCTTTAGCTCGTTTTTCATGGCGGTGAACATCAATGAGTAGTCAGTGGTCGGATGAGCTTGCTCCATGACTGTCGTTTGGTCCTGTAAAAGGTTAGTGAACAAGAAAATAGGACAAATATAATCTCAATTCACTCCCTTAGTGTTTTCACTCTCACTCATTTTTCCACTCAAAATACTCCAATGATCTTACCAAAAATTCCTTACCCGTCGGATTGGGCAGTCGAGAAATGCCGCAAAGATCCTACAATTGTCACCAAGCTTTTCCCCAAGAGTAATCAAGGAAACAAGATACGGATTTCCTTGGATTTTTCCACAACATACTCCAATGTATGTTGTTGGGCTAGTGCCAGCCAAAAGAGAAGCCCAATGGCTGGCCGGATTTCCTTCAAGTTTTTTCAAGCTTTACAAGGTCATAGTCACGGCTGCAAATTGCCTTAAGTCATTGTTTACATTCAGTTTTATGATGATTAATAAAAACACTTGAGAATTCTCTCAAAGCTTCATTGAAGCATCCTTGAGTATTTTAGATTCATTTCTTTGGCATACCATTGACTTGTCAATCTAGAACCGCGCCAGATTGTGGCGTCTTCTACAATACCAGGTTCGTTGGCCACGTGATCAACGGGTTTAGGTGATTCCGTTGCGTTCGTTTGTCATCAACGTGAGTCCTAACCTTCTAGGTCCTAGCCTTTCTGTAGGGGTTGCATCACAAGATTGGTGCCGTTCGTGTCAATATGTCCAAACCATTGGTACTTGAAGCCCTTGATATCTCTACTCCTAGTTTTAGGAGTTTCATGAGGGGTCTTAGAAGTGGACCTGGATGCATCAACAAGCTTGTTAGGGGTAAAAATGGAATTGCAGTTAGAGAAATTTCCAGGTGTGAGGCTAGAAGGGCTTGGTGTAGTTGCATTTCCTGTATCATGTGAGATTCTCCTTGGTGGGTTGCCCTTCCATGAAGGCGAGTTGGAAGCTTGGAAGATACGGTCTCCTCGCCTCAATAGCCTTGATGGCTAGTTCAAGAAGATCATGCATATCCAAGTAATGTTGGAGCTCCAAGGCTTCTTGAAGGTCGGGGTTGAGACCTCTAAGGAACCTTGCCATGGTAGCCTCACTATCTTCTTGAATGTTCTCCCTCATCATGGCCATCTTGATCTCCTTGAAATAGTCCTCCACCCTCATGTTGCCTTGAGTGAGGGTTTGAAACTGAGAGTGGAGATCGCGGTTGTAGTGGCTTGGAACAAATCGCTTATGCATTAGTGCCTTGTGTTCACCATTTCGCCTCCGATTAGTCCTGACTTGGTGGTCCCACCAAACTAGTGCGTAGTCGGTGAACTCAACCGTGGCAACCTTCACCTTTTGTTCCTCGATAAACTCATAGCAATCGACGACCATCTCGATGCGGCCTTCCCATTCCAACTAAGCCTCAGGGTCAATTTTGCCTTGGAACGTGCAGACTTGAATTTTACGTCCCTTCAGCTCGTTCTTAGACGTGTCCCTTTTAGGCCTCTCGGCTATTTCCACATCTTCACCAGCCGAGAGTACTCCTCATAGTTTGCTCCTTTGGTGCCATGGTTATTTCGGTTGCGAGATCGAGAACGAGAGCCCCTTGTGAAGCTCTTGGATAGCTCGTCTAAGCGGTTGTGCCTCTCCGCCATTTGTTGCTCACTAATCCGCTTTAGCTCGTTTTTCATGGCGGTGAACATCAATGAGTAGTCAGTGGTCGGATGAGCTTGCTCCATGACTGTCGTTTGGTCCTGTAAAAGGTTAGTGAACAAGAAAATAGGACAAATATAATCTCAATTCACTCCCTTAGTGTTTTCACTCTCACTCATTTTTCCACTCAAAATACTCCAATGATCTTACCAAAAATTCCTTACCCGTCGGATTGGGCAGTCGAGAAATGCCGCAAAGATCCTACAATTGTCACCAAGCTTTTCCCCAAGAGTAATCAAGGAAACAAGATACGGATTTCCTTGGATTTTTCCACAACATACTCCAATGTATGTTGTTGGGCTAGTGCCAGCCAAAAGAGAAGCCCAATGGCTGGCCGGATTTCCTTCAAGTTTTTCCAAGCTTTACAAGGTCATAGTCACGGCTGCAAATTGCCTTAAGTCATTGTTTACATTCAGTTTTATGATGATTAATAAAAACACTTGAGAATTCTCTCAAAGCTTCATTGAAGCATCCTTGAGTATTTTAGATTCATTTCTTTGGCATACCATTGACTTATCAATCTAGGACCGCGCCAGATTGCGGCGTCTTCTACAATACCTGGTTCGTTGGCCGCGTGATCACCGGGTTTAGGTGATTCCACTGCGTTCGTTTGTCATCAACGTGAGTCCCAACCTTCTAGATCCTAGCCTTTCTGTACGGGTTGCATCACAAGGTTGGTGCCGTTCGTATCAATATGTCCAACCATTGGCACTTGAAGCCCTTGATATCTCTACTCCTAGTTTTAGGAGTTTCATGAGTGGTCTTAGAAGTGGACCTGGATGCATCAACAAGCTTATTAGGGGTAAAATTGGAATTGCGGTTAGAGATTTTACCAGGTGTGCGGCTAGAAGGGCTTGGTGCAGTCGCATTTCCAGTATCATGTGATGTTCTCCTTGGTGGGTTGCCCTTCTATGAAGGAGAGTTGGATGCTTAGAAGGTACGGCCTCCTCGCCTCAATTTCTTCCCCCTCTCGGCCTTGATGGCTAGTTCAAGAAGATCATGCATGTCCAAGTAATGTTGGAGCTCCAAGGCTTCTTGAAGGACGGGGTTGAGACCTCTAAGGAACCTTGTCATGGTAGCCACACTATCTTCTTGAATGTTCGCCCTCATCATGGCCATCTTGATCTCCTTGGAGTATTCCTCCACACTCATGTTGCCTTGAGTGAGGGTTTGAAGCTGAGAGTGGAGATCGCGGTTGTAGTGGCTTGGAACAAACCGCTTATGCATTAGTGCCTTGAGTTTACCATTTCGCCTCCAATTAGTCCTGACTTGGTCCCACCAAACTAGTGCGCAGTCGGTGAACTCAACAATGGCAACCTTCACCTTTTGTTCCTCGCTAAACTCATAGCAATCGAAGACCATCTCGATGCGGCCTTCCCATTCCAACTAAGCCTCAGGGTCACTTTTCCCTCGTAACGTAGAGACTTGAATTTTAAGTCCCTTGAGCTCGTTCTTAGACGTGCCCCTTTTAGGCCTCTAAGCTCTTACCACATCTTCACTTGCCGAGAGTACTCCTCATAGTTTGCTCCTTTGGTTACTTCGGTTGCGAGATCGAGAATGGGGGCCCCTTCTGAAGCCCTTGGAGAGCTCGTCAAAGCGGTTGTGCCTCTCCTCCATTTGTTACACACTAATCCGCTTAAGCTCGTTTTTCATGGCGGTGAACATCATTGAGTAGTCAGTGGTCGGATGAGCTTGCTCCATGACTGTCGTTTGGTCCTGCAAAAGGTTAGTGAACAAGAAAATAGGACAAATATAATCTCACTTCACTCCCTGAGTGTTTTCACTCTCCCTCGTTTTCCCACTCAAAATACTCCAATGATCTTACCAAAAATTCCTTACCCGTCGGATTGGGTAGTCGAGAAATGCCGCAAAGATCCAACAATTGTCACCATGCTTTTCCACAAGAGTAATCAAGGAAACAAGACCCGGATTTCCTTGGATTTTTCCACAACATACTCCAATGTATGTTGTTGGGCTAGTGCCGGCCAAAAGAGAAGCCCAAGGGCTGGCCGGACTTCAAGTTTTTCCAAGCTTTACTAGGTCTTAGTCACGGCTACAAATAGCCTTAAGTCATTGTTTACATTCAGTTTTATGATGATTAATAAAAACACTTGAGAATTCTCTCAAAGCTTCATTGAAGCATCCTTGAGTATTTTAGATTCATTTCTTTGTCATACCATTGACTTGTCAATCTAGAACCGCGCCAGATTGTGGCGTCTTCTACAATACCAGGTTCGTTGGCCACGTGATCAACGGGTTTAGGTGATTCCGTTGCGTTCGTTTGTCATCAACGTGAGTCCTAACCTTCTAGGTCCTAGCCTTTCTGTAGGGGTTGATCACAAGATTGGTGCCGTTCGTGTCAATATGTCCAAACCATTGGCACTTGAAGCCCTTGATATCTCTACTCCTAGTTTTAGGAGTTTCATGAGGGGTCTTAGAAGTGGACCTGGATGCATCAACAAGCTTGTTAGGGGTAAAAATGGAATTGCAGTTAGAGAAATTTCCAGGTGTGAGGCTAGAAGGGCTTGGTGTAGTCGCATTTCCTGTATCATGTGAGATTCTCCTTGGTGGGTTGCCCTTCCATGAAGGCGAGTTGGAAGCTTGGAAGATACGGTCTCCTCGCCTCAATAGCCTTGATGGCTAGTTCAAGAAGATCATGCATATCCAAGTAATGTTGGAGCTCCAAGGCTTCTTGAAGGTCGGGGTTGAGACCTCTAAGGAACCTTGCCATGGTAGCCTCACTATCTTCTTGAATGTTCTCCCTCATCATGGCCATCTTGATCTCCTTGAAATAGTCCTCCACCCTCATGTTGCCTTGAGTGAGGGTTTGAAACTGAGAGTGGAGATCGCGGTTGTAGTGGCTTGGAACAAATCGCTTATGCATTAGTGCCTTGTGTTCACCATTTCGCCTCCGATTAGTCCTGACTTGGTGGTCCCACCAAACTAGTGCGTAGTCGGTGAACTCAACCGTGGCAACCTTCACCTTTTGTTCCTCGATAAACTCATAGCAATCGACGACCATCTCGATGCGGCCTTCCCATTCCAACTAAGCCTCAGGGTCAATTTTGCCTTGGAACGTGCAGACTTGAATTTTACGTCCCTTCAGCTCGTTCTTAGACGTGTCCCTTTTAGGCCTCTCGGCTATTTCCACATCTTCACCAGCCGAGAGTACTCCTCATAGTTTGCTCCTTTGGTGCCATGGTTATTTCGGTTGCGAGATCGAGAACGAGAGCCCCTTGTGAAGCTCTTGGATAGCTCGTCTAAGCGGTTGTGCCTCTCCGCCATTTGTTGCTCACTAATCCGCTTTAGCTCGTTTTTCATGGCGGTGAACATCAATGAGTAGTCAGTGGTCGGATGAGCTTGCTCCATGACTGTCGTTTGGTCCTGTAAAAGGTTAGTGAACAAGAAAATAGGACAAATATAATCTCAATTCACTCCCTTAGTGTTTTCACTCTCACTCATTTTTCCACTCAAAATACTCCAATGATCTTACCAAAAATTCCTTACCCGTCGGATTGGGCAGTCGAGAAATGCCGCAAAGATCCTACAATTGTCACCAAGCTTTTCCCCAAGAGTAATCAAGGAAACAAGATACGGATTTCCTTGGATTTTTCCACAACATACTCCAATGTATGTTGTTGGGCTAGTGCCAGCCAAAAGAGAAGCCCAATGGCTGGCCGGATTTCCTTCAAGTTTTTCCAAGCTTTACAAGGTCATAGTCACGGCTGCAAATTGCCTTAAGTCATTGTTTACATTCAGTTTTATGATGATTAATAAAAACACTTGAGAATTCTCTCAAAGCTTCATTGAAGCATCCTTGAGTATTTTAGATTCATTTCTTTGGCATACCATTGACTTATCAATCTAGGACCGCGCCAGATTGCGGCGTCTTCTACAATACCTGGTTCGTTGGCCGCGTGATCACCGGGTTTAGGTGATTCCACTGCGTTCGTTTGTCATCAACGTGAGTCCCAACCTTCTAGATCCTAGCCTTTCTGTACGGGTTGCATCACAAGGTTGGTGCCGTTCGTATCAATATGTCCAACCATTGGCACTTGAAGCCCTTGATATCTCTACTCCTAGTTTTAGGAGTTTCATGAGTGGTCTTAGAAGTGGACCTGGATGCATCAACAAGCTTATTAGGGGTAAAATTGGAATTGCGGTTAGAGATTTTACCAGGTGTGCGGCTAGAAGGGCTTGGTGCAGTCGCATTTCCAGTATCATGTGATGTTCTCCTTGGTGGGTTGCCCTTCTATGAAGGAGAGTTGGATGCTTAGAAGGTACGGCCTCCTCGCCTCAATTTCTTCCCCCTCTCGGCCTTGATGGCTAGTTCAAGAAGATCATGCATGTCCAAGTAATGTTGGAGCTCCAAGGCTTCTTGAAGGACGGGGTTGAGACCTCTAAGGAACCTTGTCATGGTAGCCACACTATCTTCTTGAATGTTCGCCCTCATCATGGCCATCTTGATCTCCTTGGAGTATTCCTCCACACTCATGTTGCCTTGAGTGAGGGTTTGAAGCTGAGAGTGGAGATCGCGGTTGTAGTGGCTTGGAACAAACCGCTTATGCATTAGTGCCTTGAGTTTACCATTTCGCCTCCAATTAGTCCTGACTTGGTCCCACCAAACTAGTGCGCAGTCGGTGAACTCAACAATGGCAACCTTCACCTTTTGTTCCTCGCTAAACTCATAGCAATCGAAGACCATCTCGATGCGGCCTTCCCATTCCAACTAAGCCTCAGGGTCACTTTTCCCTCGTAACGTAGAGACTTGAATTTTAAGTCCCTTGAGCTCGTTCTTAGACGTGCCCCTTTTAGGCCTCTAAGCTCTTACCACATCTTCACTTGCCGAGAGTACTCCTCATAGTTTGCTCCTTTGGTTACTTCGGTTGCGAGATCGAGAATGGGGGCCCCTTCTGAAGCCCTTGGAGAGCTCGTCAAAGCGGTTGTGCCTCTCCTCCATTTGTTACACACTAATCCGCTTAAGCTCGTTTTTCATGGCGGTGAACATCATTGAGTAGTCAGTGGTCGGATGAGCTTGCTCCATGACTGTCGTTTGGTCCTGCAAAAGGTTAGTGAACAAGAAAATAGGACAAATATAATCTCACTTCACTCCCTGAGTGTTTTCACTCTCCCTCGTTTTCCCACTCAAAATACTCCAATGATCTTACCAAAAATTCCTTACCCGTCGGATTGGGTAGTCGAGAAATGCCGCAAAGATCCAACAATTGTCACCATGCTTTTCCACAAGAGTAATCAAGGAAACAAGACCCGGATTTCCTTGGATTTTTCCACAACATACTCCAATGTATGTTGTTGGGCTAGTGCCGGCCAAAAGAGAAGCCCAAGGGCTGGCCGGACTTCAAGTTTTTCCAAGCTTTACTAGGTCTTAGTCACGGCTACAAATAGCCTTAAGTCATTGTTTACATTCAGTTTTATGATGATTAATAAAAACACTTGAGAATTCTCTCAAAGCTTCATTGAAGCATCCTTGAGTATTTTAGATTCATTTCTTTGTCATACCATTGACTTGTCAATCTAGAACCGCGCCAGATTGTGGCGTCTTCTACAATACCAGGTTCGTTGGCCACGTGATCAACGGGTTTAGGTGATTCCGTTGCGTTCGTTTGTCATCAACGTGAGTCCTAACCTTCTAGGTCCTAGCCTTTCTGTAGGGGTTGATCACAAGATTGGTGCCGTTCGTGTCAATATGTCCAAACCATTGGCACTTGAAGCCCTTGATATCTCTACTCCTAGTTTTAGGAGTTTCATGAGGGGTCTTAGAAGTGGACCTGGATGCATCAACAAGCTTGTTAGGGGTAAAAATGGAATTGCAGTTAGAGAAATTTCCAGGTGTGAGGCTAGAAGGGCTTGGTGTAGTCGCATTTCCTGTATCATGTGAGATTCTCCTTGGTGGGTTGCCCTTCCATGAAGGCGAGTTGGAAGCTTGGAAGATACGGTCTCCTCGCCTCAATAGCCTTGATGGCTAGTTCAAGAAGATCATGCATATCCAAGTAATGTTGGAGCTCCAAGGCTTCTTGAAGGTCGGGGTTGAGACCTCTAAGGAACCTTGCCATGGTAGCCTCACTATCTTCTTGAATGTTCTCCCTCATCATGGCCATCTTGATCTCCTTGAAATAGTCCTCCACCCTCATGTTGCCTTGAGTGAGGGTTTGAAACTGAGAGTGGAGATCGCGGTTGTAGTGGCTTGGAACAAATCGCTTATGCATTAGTGCCTTGTGTTCACCATTTCGCCTCCGATTAGTCCTGACTTGGTGGTCCCACCAAACTAGTGCGTAGTCGGTGAACTCAACCGTGGCAACCTTCACCTTTTGTTCCTCGATAAACTCATAGCAATCGACGACCATCTCGATGCGGCCTTCCCATTCCAACTAAGCCTCAGGGTCAATTTTGCCTTGGAACGTGCAGACTTGAATTTTACGTCCCTTCAGCTCGTTCTTAGACGTGTCCCTTTTAGGCCTCTCGGCTATTTCCACATCTTCACCAGCCGAGAGTACTCCTCATAGTTTGCTCCTTTGGTGCCATGGTTATTTCGGTTGCGAGATCGAGAACGAGAGCCCCTTGTGAAGCTCTTGGATAGCTCGTCTAAGCGGTTGTGCCTCTCCGCCATTTGTTGCTCACTAATCCGCTTTAGCTCGTTTTTCATGGCGGTGAACATCAATGAGTAGTCAGTGGTCGGATGAGCTTGCTCCATGACTGTCGTTTGGTCCTGTAAAAGGTTAGTGAACAAGAAAATAGGACAAATATAATCTCAATTCACTCCCTTAGTGTTTTCACTCTCACTCATTTTTCCACTCAAAATACTCCAATGATCTTACCAAAAATTCCTTACCCGTCGGATTGGGCAGTCGAGAAATGCCGCAAAGATCCTACAATTGTCACCAAGCTTTTCCCCAAGAGTAATCAAGGAAACAAGATACGGATTTCCTTGGATTTTTCCACAACATACTCCAATGTATGTTGTTGGGCTAGTGCCAGCCAAAAGAGAAGCCCAATGGCTGGCCGGATTTCCTTCAAGTTTTTCCAAGCTTTACAAGGTCATAGTCACGGCTGCAAATTGCCTTAAGTCATTGTTTACATTCAGTTTTATGATGATTAATAAAAACACTTGAGAATTCTCTCAAAGCTTCATTGAAGCATCCTTGAGTATTTTAGATTCATTTCTTTGGCATACCATTGACTTATCAATCTAGGACCGCGCCAGATTGCGGCGTCTTCTACAATACCTGGTTCGTTGGCCGCGTGATCACCGGGTTTAGGTGATTCCACTGCGTTCGTTTGTCATCAACGTGAGTCCCAACCTTCTAGATCCTAGCCTTTCTGTACGGGTTGCATCACAAGGTTGGTGCCGTTCGTATCAATATGTCCAACCATTGGCACTTGAAGCCCTTGATATCTCTACTCCTAGTTTTAGGAGTTTCATGAGTGGTCTTAGAAGTGGACCTGGATGCATCAACAAGCTTATTAGGGGTAAAATTGGAATTGCGGTTAGAGATTTTACCAGGTGTGCGGCTAGAAGGGCTTGGTGCAGTCGCATTTCCAGTATCATGTGATGTTCTCCTTGGTGGGTTGCCCTTCTATGAAGGAGAGTTGGATGCTTAGAAGGTACGGCCTCCTCGCCTCAATTTCTTCCCCCTCTCGGCCTTGATGGCTAGTTCAAGAAGATCATGCATGTCCAAGTAATGTTGGAGCTCCAAGGCTTCTTGAAGGACGGGGTTGAGACCTCTAAGGAACCTTGTCATGGTAGCCACACTATCTTCTTGAATGTTCGCCCTCATCATGGCCATCTTGATCTCCTTGGAGTATTCCTCCACACTCATGTTGCCTTGAGTGAGGGTTTGAAGCTGAGAGTGGAGATCGCGGTTGTAGTGGCTTGGAACAAACCGCTTATGCATTAGTGCCTTGAGTTTACCATTTCGCCTCCAATTAGTCCTGACTTGGTCCCACCAAACTAGTGCGCAGTCGGTGAACTCAACAATGGCAACCTTCACCTTTTGTTCCTCGCTAAACTCATAGCAATCGAAGACCATCTCGATGCGGCCTTCCCATTCCAACTAAGCCTCAGGGTCACTTTTCCCTCGTAACGTAGAGACTTGAATTTTAAGTCCCTTGAGCTCGTTCTTAGACGTGCCCCTTTTAGGCCTCTAAGCTCTTACCACATCTTCACTTGCCGAGAGTACTCCTCATAGTTTGCTCCTTTGGTTACTTCGGTTGCGAGATCGAGAATGGGGGCCCCTTCTGAAGCCCTTGGAGAGCTCGTCAAAGCGGTTGTGCCTCTCCTCCATTTGTTACACACTAATCCGCTTAAGCTCGTTTTTCATGGCGGTGAACATCATTGAGTAGTCAGTGGTCGGATGAGCTTGCTCCATGACTGTCGTTTGGTCCTGCAAAAGGTTAGTGAACAAGAAAATAGGACAAATATAATCTCACTTCACTCCCTGAGTGTTTTCACTCTCCCTCGTTTTCCCACTCAAAATACTCCAATGATCTTACCAAAAATTCCTTACCCGTCGGATTGGGTAGTCGAGAAATGCCGCAAAGATCCAACAATTGTCACCATGCTTTTCCACAAGAGTAATCAAGGAAACAAGACCCGGATTTCCTTGGATTTTTCCACAACATACTCCAATGTATGTTGTTGGGCTAGTGCCGGCCAAAAGAGAAGCCCAAGGGCTGGCCGGACTTCAAGTTTTTCCAAGCTTTACTAGGTCTTAGTCACGGCTACAAATAGCCTTAAGTCATTGTTTACATTCAGTTTTATGATGATTAATAAAAACACTTGAGAATTCTCTCAAAGCTTCATTGAAGCATCCTTGAGTATTTTAGATTCATTTCTTTGTCATACCATTGACTTGTCAATCTAGAACCGCGCCAGATTGTGGCGTCTTCTACAATACCAGGTTCGTTGGCCACGTGATCAACGGGTTTAGGTGATTCCGTTGCGTTCGTTTGTCATCAACGTGAGTCCTAACCTTCTAGGTCCTAGCCTTTCTGTAGGGGTTGATCACAAGATTGGTGCCGTTCGTGTCAATATGTCCAAACCATTGGCACTTGAAGCCCTTGATATCTCTACTCCTAGTTTTAGGAGTTTCATGAGGGGTCTTAGAAGTGGACCTGGATGCATCAACAAGCTTGTTAGGGGTAAAAATGGAATTGCAGTTAGAGAAATTTCCAGGTGTGAGGCTAGAAGGGCTTGGTGTAGTCGCATTTCCTGTATCATGTGAGATTCTCCTTGGTGGGTTGCCCTTCCATGAAGGCGAGTTGGAAGCTTGGAAGATACGGTCTCCTCGCCTCAATAGCCTTGATGGCTAGTTCAAGAAGATCATGCATATCCAAGTAATGTTGGAGCTCCAAGGCTTCTTGAAGGTCGGGGTTGAGACCTCTAAGGAACCTTGCCATGGTAGCCTCACTATCTTCTTGAATGTTCTCCCTCATCATGGCCATCTTGATCTCCTTGAAATAGTCCTCCACCCTCATGTTGCCTTGAGTGAGGGTTTGAAACTGAGAGTGGAGATCGCGGTTGTAGTGGCTTGGAACAAATCGCTTATGCATTAGTGCCTTGTGTTCACCATTTCGCCTCCGATTAGTCCTGACTTGGTGGTCCCACCAAACTAGTGCGTAGTCGGTGAACTCAACCGTGGCAACCTTCACCTTTTGTTCCTCGATAAACTCATAGCAATCGACGACCATCTCGATGCGGCCTTCCCATTCCAACTAAGCCTCAGGGTCAATTTTGCCTTGGAACGTGCAGACTTGAATTTTACGTCCCTTCAGCTCGTTCTTAGACGTGTCCCTTTTAGGCCTCTCGGCTATTTCCACATCTTCACCAGCCGAGAGTACTCCTCATAGTTTGCTCCTTTGGTGCCATGGTTATTTCGGTTGCGAGATCGAGAACGAGAGCCCCTTGTGAAGCTCTTGGATAGCTCGTCTAAGCGGTTGTGCCTCTCCGCCATTTGTTGCTCACTAATCCGCTTTAGCTCGTTTTTCATGGCGGTGAACATCAATGAGTAGTCAGTGGTCGGATGAGCTTGCTCCATGACTGTCGTTTGGTCCTGTAAAAGGTTAGTGAACAAGAAAATAGGACAAATATAATCTCAATTCACTCCCTTAGTGTTTTCACTCTCACTCATTTTTCCACTCAAAATACTCCAATGATCTTACCAAAAATTCCTTACCCGTCGGATTGGGCAGTCGAGAAATGCCGCAAAGATCCTACAATTGTCACCAAGCTTTTCCCCAAGAGTAATCAAGGAAACAAGATACGGATTTCCTTGGATTTTTCCACAACATACTCCAATGTATGTTGTTGGGCTAGTGCCAGCCAAAAGAGAAGCCCAATGGCTGGCCGGATTTCCTTCAAGTTTTTCCAAGCTTTACAAGGTCATAGTCACGGCTGCAAATTGCCTTAAGTCATTGTTTACATTCAGTTTTATGATGATTAATAAAAACACTTGAGAATTCTCTCAAAGCTTCATTGAAGCATCCTTGAGTATTTTAGATTCATTTCTTTGGCATACCATTGACTTATCAATCTAGGACCGCGCCAGATTGCGGCGTCTTCTACAATACCTGGTTCGTTGGCCGCGTGATCACCGGGTTTAGGTGATTCCACTGCGTTCGTTTGTCATCAACGTGAGTCCCAACCTTCTAGATCCTAGCCTTTCTGTACGGGTTGCATCACAAGGTTGGTGCCGTTCGTATCAATATGTCCAACCATTGGCACTTGAAGCCCTTGATATCTCTACTCCTAGTTTTAGGAGTTTCATGAGTGGTCTTAGAAGTGGACCTGGATGCATCAACAAGCTTATTAGGGGTAAAATTGGAATTGCGGTTAGAGATTTTACCAGGTGTGCGGCTAGAAGGGCTTGGTGCAGTCGCATTTCCAGTATCATGTGATGTTCTCCTTGGTGGGTTGCCCTTCTATGAAGGAGAGTTGGATGCTTAGAAGGTACGGCCTCCTCGCCTCAATTTCTTCCCCCTCTCGGCCTTGATGGCTAGTTCAAGAAGATCATGCATGTCCAAGTAATGTTGGAGCTCCAAGGCTTCTTGAAGGACGGGGTTGAGACCTCTAAGGAACCTTGTCATGGTAGCCACACTATCTTCTTGAATGTTCGCCCTCATCATGGCCATCTTGATCTCCTTGGAGTATTCCTCCACACTCATGTTGCCTTGAGTGAGGGTTTGAAGCTGAGAGTGGAGATCGCGGTTGTAGTGGCTTGGAACAAACCGCTTATGCATTAGTGCCTTGAGTTTACCATTTCGCCTCCAATTAGTCCTGACTTGGTCCCACCAAACTAGTGCGCAGTCGGTGAACTCAACAATGGCAACCTTCACCTTTTGTTCCTCGCTAAACTCATAGCAATCGAAGACCATCTCGATGCGGCCTTCCCATTCCAACTAAGCCTCAGGGTCACTTTTCCCTCGTAACGTAGAGACTTGAATTTTAAGTCCCTTGAGCTCGTTCTTAGACGTGCCCCTTTTAGGCCTCTAAGCTCTTACCACATCTTCACTTGCCGAGAGTACTCCTCATAGTTTGCTCCTTTGGTTACTTCGGTTGCGAGATCGAGAATGGGGGCCCCTTCTGAAGCCCTTGGAGAGCTCGTCAAAGCGGTTGTGCCTCTCCTCCATTTGTTACACACTAATCCGCTTAAGCTCGTTTTTCATGGCGGTGAACATCATTGAGTAGTCAGTGGTCGGATGAGCTTGCTCCATGACTGTCGTTTGGTCCTGCAAAAGGTTAGTGAACAAGAAAATAGGACAAATATAATCTCACTTCACTCCCTGAGTGTTTTCACTCTCCCTCGTTTTCCCACTCAAAATACTCCAATGATCTTACCAAAAATTCCTTACCCGTCGGATTGGGTAGTCGAGAAATGCCGCAAAGATCCAACAATTGTCACCATGCTTTTCCACAAGAGTAATCAAGGAAACAAGACCCGGATTTCCTTGGATTTTTCCACAACATACTCCAATGTATGTTGTTGGGCTAGTGCCGGCCAAAAGAGAAGCCCAAGGGCTGGCCGGACTTCAAGTTTTTCCAAGCTTTACTAGGTCTTAGTCACGGCTACAAATAGCCTTAAGTCATTGTTTACATTCAGTTTTATGATGATTAATAAAAACACTTGAGAATTCTCTCAAAGCTTCATTGAAGCATCCTTGAGTATTTTAGATTCATTTCTTTGTCATACCATTGACTTGTCAATCTAGAACCGCGCCAGATTGTGGCGTCTTCTACAATACCAGGTTCGTTGGCCACGTGATCAACGGGTTTAGGTGATTCCGTTGCGTTCGTTTGTCATCAACGTGAGTCCTAACCTTCTAGGTCCTAGCCTTTCTGTAGGGGTTGATCACAAGATTGGTGCCGTTCGTGTCAATATGTCCAAACCATTGGCACTTGAAGCCCTTGATATCTCTACTCCTAGTTTTAGGAGTTTCATGAGGGGTCTTAGAAGTGGACCTGGATGCATCAACAAGCTTGTTAGGGGTAAAAATGGAATTGCAGTTAGAGAAATTTCCAGGTGTGAGGCTAGAAGGGCTTGGTGTAGTCGCATTTCCTGTATCATGTGAGATTCTCCTTGGTGGGTTGCCCTTCCATGAAGGCGAGTTGGAAGCTTGGAAGATACGGTCTCCTCGCCTCAATAGCCTTGATGGCTAGTTCAAGAAGATCATGCATATCCAAGTAATGTTGGAGCTCCAAGGCTTCTTGAAGGTCGGGGTTGAGACCTCTAAGGAACCTTGCCATGGTAGCCTCACTATCTTCTTGAATGTTCTCCCTCATCATGGCCATCTTGATCTCCTTGAAATAGTCCTCCACCCTCATGTTGCCTTGAGTGAGGGTTTGAAACTGAGAGTGGAGATCGCGGTTGTAGTGGCTTGGAACAAATCGCTTATGCATTAGTGCCTTGTGTTCACCATTTCGCCTCCGATTAGTCCTGACTTGGTGGTCCCACCAAACTAGTGCGTAGTCGGTGAACTCAACCGTGGCAACCTTCACCTTTTGTTCCTCGATAAACTCATAGCAATCGACGACCATCTCGATGCGGCCTTCCCATTCCAACTAAGCCTCAGGGTCAATTTTGCCTTGGAACGTGCAGACTTGAATTTTACGTCCCTTCAGCTCGTTCTTAGACGTGTCCCTTTTAGGCCTCTCGGCTATTTCCACATCTTCACCAGCCGAGAGTACTCCTCATAGTTTGCTCCTTTGGTGCCATGGTTATTTCGGTTGCGAGATCGAGAACGAGAGCCCCTTGTGAAGCTCTTGGATAGCTCGTCTAAGCGGTTGTGCCTCTCCGCCATTTGTTGCTCACTAATCCGCTTTAGCTCGTTTTTCATGGCGGTGAACATCAATGAGTAGTCAGTGGTCGGATGAGCTTGCTCCATGACTGTCGTTTGGTCCTGTAAAAGGTTAGTGAACAAGAAAATAGGACAAATATAATCTCAATTCACTCCCTTAGTGTTTTCACTCTCACTCATTTTTCCACTCAAAATACTCCAATGATCTTACCAAAAATTCCTTACCCGTCGGATTGGGCAGTCGAGAAATGCCGCAAAGATCCTACAATTGTCACCAAGCTTTTCCCCAAGAGTAATCAAGGAAACAAGATACGGATTTCCTTGGATTTTTCCACAACATACTCCAATGTATGTTGTTGGGCTAGTGCCAGCCAAAAGAGAAGCCCAATGGCTGGCCGGATTTCCTTCAAGTTTTTCCAAGCTTTACAAGGTCATAGTCACGGCTGCAAATTGCCTTAAGTCATTGTTTACATTCAGTTTTATGATGATTAATAAAAACACTTGAGAATTCTCTCAAAGCTTCATTGAAGCATCCTTGAGTATTTTAGATTCATTTCTTTGGCATACCATTGACTTATCAATCTAGGACCGCGCCAGATTGCGGCGTCTTCTACAATACCTGGTTCGTTGGCCGCGTGATCACCGGGTTTAGGTGATTCCACTGCGTTCGTTTGTCATCAACGTGAGTCCCAACCTTCTAGATCCTAGCCTTTCTGTACGGGTTGCATCACAAGGTTGGTGCCGTTCGTATCAATATGTCCAACCATTGGCACTTGAAGCCCTTGATATCTCTACTCCTAGTTTTAGGAGTTTCATGAGTGGTCTTAGAAGTGGACCTGGATGCATCAACAAGCTTATTAGGGGTAAAATTGGAATTGCGGTTAGAGATTTTACCAGGTGTGCGGCTAGAAGGGCTTGGTGCAGTCGCATTTCCAGTATCATGTGATGTTCTCCTTGGTGGGTTGCCCTTCTATGAAGGAGAGTTGGATGCTTAGAAGGTACGGCCTCCTCGCCTCAATTTCTTCCCCCTCTCGGCCTTGATGGCTAGTTCAAGAAGATCATGCATGTCCAAGTAATGTTGGAGCTCCAAGGCTTCTTGAAGGACGGGGTTGAGACCTCTAAGGAACCTTGTCATGGTAGCCACACTATCTTCTTGAATGTTCGCCCTCATCATGGCCATCTTGATCTCCTTGGAGTATTCCTCCACACTCATGTTGCCTTGAGTGAGGGTTTGAAGCTGAGAGTGGAGATCGCGGTTGTAGTGGCTTGGAACAAACCGCTTATGCATTAGTGCCTTGAGTTTACCATTTCGCCTCCAATTAGTCCTGACTTGGTCCCACCAAACTAGTGCGCAGTCGGTGAACTCAACAATGGCAACCTTCACCTTTTGTTCCTCGCTAAACTCATAGCAATCGAAGACCATCTCGATGCGGCCTTCCCATTCCAACTAAGCCTCAGGGTCACTTTTCCCTCGTAACGTAGAGACTTGAATTTTAAGTCCCTTGAGCTCGTTCTTAGACGTGCCCCTTTTAGGCCTCTAAGCTCTTACCACATCTTCACTTGCCGAGAGTACTCCTCATAGTTTGCTCCTTTGGTTACTTCGGTTGCGAGATCGAGAATGGGGGCCCCTTCTGAAGCCCTTGGAGAGCTCGTCAAAGCGGTTGTGCCTCTCCTCCATTTGTTACACACTAATCCGCTTAAGCTCGTTTTTCATGGCGGTGAACATCATTGAGTAGTCAGTGGTCGGATGAGCTTGCTCCATGACTGTCGTTTGGTCCTGCAAAAGGTTAGTGAACAAGAAAATAGGACAAATATAATCTCACTTCACTCCCTGAGTGTTTTCACTCTCCCTCGTTTTCCCACTCAAAATACTCCAATGATCTTACCAAAAATTCCTTACCCGTCGGATTGGGTAGTCGAGAAATGCCGCAAAGATCCAACAATTGTCACCATGCTTTTCCACAAGAGTAATCAAGGAAACAAGACCCGGATTTCCTTGGATTTTTCCACAACATACTCCAATGTATGTTGTTGGGCTAGTGCCGGCCAAAAGAGAAGCCCAAGGGCTGGCCGGACTTCAAGTTTTTCCAAGCTTTACTAGGTCTTAGTCACGGCTACAAATAGCCTTAAGTCATTGTTTACATTCAGTTTTATGATGATTAATAAAAACACTTGAGAATTCTCTCAAAGCTTCATTGAAGCATCCTTGAGTATTTTAGATTCATTTCTTTGTCATACCATTGACTTGTCAATCTAGAACCGCGCCAGATTGTGGCGTCTTCTACAATACCAGGTTCGTTGGCCACGTGATCAACGGGTTTAGGTGATTCCGTTGCGTTCGTTTGTCATCAACGTGAGTCCTAACCTTCTAGGTCCTAGCCTTTCTGTAGGGGTTGATCACAAGATTGGTGCCGTTCGTGTCAATATGTCCAAACCATTGGCACTTGAAGCCCTTGATATCTCTACTCCTAGTTTTAGGAGTTTCATGAGGGGTCTTAGAAGTGGACCTGGATGCATCAACAAGCTTGTTAGGGGTAAAAATGGAATTGCAGTTAGAGAAATTTCCAGGTGTGAGGCTAGAAGGGCTTGGTGTAGTCGCATTTCCTGTATCATGTGAGATTCTCCTTGGTGGGTTGCCCTTCCATGAAGGCGAGTTGGAAGCTTGGAAGATACGGTCTCCTCGCCTCAATAGCCTTGATGGCTAGTTCAAGAAGATCATGCATATCCAAGTAATGTTGGAGCTCCAAGGCTTCTTGAAGGTCGGGGTTGAGACCTCTAAGGAACCTTGCCATGGTAGCCTCACTATCTTCTTGAATGTTCTCCCTCATCATGGCCATCTTGATCTCCTTGAAATAGTCCTCCACCCTCATGTTGCCTTGAGTGAGGGTTTGAAACTGAGAGTGGAGATCGCGGTTGTAGTGGCTTGGAACAAATCGCTTATGCATTAGTGCCTTGTGTTCACCATTTCGCCTCCGATTAGTCCTGACTTGGTGGTCCCACCAAACTAGTGCGTAGTCGGTGAACTCAACCGTGGCAACCTTCACCTTTTGTTCCTCGATAAACTCATAGCAATCGACGACCATCTCGATGCGGCCTTCCCATTCCAACTAAGCCTCAGGGTCAATTTTGCCTTGGAACGTGCAGACTTGAATTTTACGTCCCTTCAGCTCGTTCTTAGACGTGTCCCTTTTAGGCCTCTCGGCTATTTCCACATCTTCACCAGCCGAGAGTACTCCTCATAGTTTGCTCCTTTGGTGCCATGGTTATTTCGGTTGCGAGATCGAGAACGAGAGCCCCTTGTGAAGCTCTTGGATAGCTCGTCTAAGCGGTTGTGCCTCTCCGCCATTTGTTGCTCACTAATCCGCTTTAGCTCGTTTTTCATGGCGGTGAACATCAATGAGTAGTCAGTGGTCGGATGAGCTTGCTCCATGACTGTCGTTTGGTCCTGTAAAAGGTTAGTGAACAAGAAAATAGGACAAATATAATCTCAATTCACTCCCTTAGTGTTTTCACTCTCACTCATTTTTCCACTCAAAATACTCCAATGATCTTACCAAAAATTCCTTACCCGTCGGATTGGGCAGTCGAGAAATGCCGCAAAGATCCTACAATTGTCACCAAGCTTTTCCCCAAGAGTAATCAAGGAAACAAGATACGGATTTCCTTGGATTTTTCCACAACATACTCCAATGTATGTTGTTGGGCTAGTGCCAGCCAAAAGAGAAGCCCAATGGCTGGCCGGATTTCCTTCAAGTTTTTTCAAGCTTTACAAGGTCATAGTCACGGCTGCAAATTGCCTTAAGTCATTGTTTACATTCAGTTTTATGATGATTAATAAAAACACTTGAGAATTCTCTCAAAGCTTCATTGAAGCATCCTTGAGTATTTTAGATTCATTTCTTTGGCATACCATTGACTTGTCAATCTAGAACCGCGCCAGATTGTGGCGTCTTCTACAATACCAGGTTCGTTGGCCACGTGATCAACGGGTTTAGGTGATTCCGTTGCGTTCGTTTGTCATCAACGTGAGTCCTAACCTTCTAGGTCCTAGCCTTTCTGTAGGGGTTGCATCACAAGATTGGTGCCGTTCGTGTCAATATGTCCAAACCATTGGTACTTGAAGCCCTTGATATCTCTACTCCTAGTTTTAGGAGTTTCATGAGGGGTCTTAGAAGTGGACCTGGATGCATCAACAAGCTTGTTAGGGGTAAAAATGGAATTGCAGTTAGAGAAATTTCCAGGTGTGAGGCTAGAAGGGCTTGGTGTAGTTGCATTTCCTGTATCATGTGAGATTCTCCTTGGTGGGTTGCCCTTCCATGAAGGCGAGTTGGAAGCTTGGAAGATACGGTCTCCTCGCCTCAATAGCCTTGATGGCTAGTTCAAGAAGATCATGCATATCCAAGTAATGTTGGAGCTCCAAGGCTTCTTGAAGGTCGGGGTTGAGACCTCTAAGGAACCTTGCCATGGTAGCCTCACTATCTTCTTGAATGTTCTCCCTCATCATGGCCATCTTGATCTCCTTGAAATAGTCCTCCACCCTCATGTTGCCTTGAGTGAGGGTTTGAAACTGAGAGTGGAGATCGCGGTTGTAGTGGCTTGGAACAAATCGCTTATGCATTAGTGCCTTGTGTTCACCATTTCGCCTCCGATTAGTCCTGACTTGGTGGTCCCACCAAACTAGTGCGTAGTCGGTGAACTCAACCGTGGCAACCTTCACCTTTTGTTCCTCGATAAACTCATAGCAATCGACGACCATCTCGATGCGGCCTTCCCATTCCAACTAAGCCTCAGGGTCAATTTTGCCTTGGAACGTGCAGACTTGAATTTTACGTCCCTTCAGCTCGTTCTTAGACGTGTCCCTTTTAGGCCTCTCGGCTATTTCCACATCTTCACCAGCCGAGAGTACTCCTCATAGTTTGCTCCTTTGGTGCCATGGTTATTTCGGTTGCGAGATCGAGAACGAGAGCCCCTTGTGAAGCTCTTGGATAGCTCGTCTAAGCGGTTGTGCCTCTCCGCCATTTGTTGCTCACTAATCCGCTTTAGCTCGTTTTTCATGGCGGTGAACATCAATGAGTAGTCAGTGGTCGGATGAGCTTGCTCCATGACTGTCGTTTGGTCCTGTAAAAGGTTAGTGAACAAGAAAATAGGACAAATATAATCTCAATTCACTCCCTTAGTGTTTTCACTCTCACTCATTTTTCCACTCAAAATACTCCAATGATCTTACCAAAAATTCCTTACCCGTCGGATTGGGCAGTCGAGAAATGCCGCAAAGATCCTACAATTGTCACCAAGCTTTTCCCCAAGAGTAATCAAGGAAACAAGATACGGATTTCCTTGGATTTTTCCACAACATACTCCAATGTATGTTGTTGGGCTAGTGCCAGCCAAAAGAGAAGCCCAATGGCTGGCCGGATTTCCTTCAAGTTTTTCCAAGCTTTACAAGGTCATAGTCACGGCTGCAAATTGCCTTAAGTCATTGTTTACATTCAGTTTTATGATGATTAATAAAAACACTTGAGAATTCTCTCAAAGCTTCATTGAAGCATCCTTGAGTATTTTAGATTCATTTCTTTGGCATACCATTGACTTATCAATCTAGGACCGCGCCAGATTGCGGCGTCTTCTACAATACCTGGTTCGTTGGCCGCGTGATCACCGGGTTTAGGTGATTCCACTGCGTTCGTTTGTCATCAACGTGAGTCCCAACCTTCTAGATCCTAGCCTTTCTGTACGGGTTGCATCACAAGGTTGGTGCCGTTCGTATCAATATGTCCAACCATTGGCACTTGAAGCCCTTGATATCTCTACTCCTAGTTTTAGGAGTTTCATGAGTGGTCTTAGAAGTGGACCTGGATGCATCAACAAGCTTATTAGGGGTAAAATTGGAATTGCGGTTAGAGATTTTACCAGGTGTGCGGCTAGAAGGGCTTGGTATAGTCGCATTTCCAGTATCATGTGATGTTCTCCTTGGTGGGTTGCCCTTCTATGAAGGAGAGTTGGATGCTTAGAAGGTACGGCCTCCTCGCCTCAATTTCTTCCCCCTCTCGGCCTTGATGGCTAGTTCAAGAAGATCATGCATGTCCAAGTAATGTTGGAGCTCCAAGGCTTCTTGAAGGACGGGGTTGAGACCTCTAAGGAACCTTGTCATGGTAGCCACACTATCTTCTTGAATGTTCGCCCTCATCATGGCCATCTTGATCTCCTTGGAGTATTCCTCCACACTCATGTTGCCTTGAGTGAGGGTTTGAAGCTGAGAGTGGAGATCGCGGTTGTAGTGGCTTGGAACAAACCGCTTATGCATTAGTGCCTTGAGTTTACCATTTCGCCTCCAATTAGTCCTGACTTGGTCCCACCAAACTAGTGCGCAGTCGGTGAACTCAACAATGGCAACCTTCACCTTTTGTTCCTCGCTAAACTCATAGCAATCGAAGACCATCTCGATGCGGCCTTCCCATTCCAACTAAGCCTCAGGGTCACTTTTCCCTCGTAACGTAGAGACTTGAATTTTAAGTCCCTTGAGCTCGTTCTTAGACGTGCCCCTTTTAGGCCTCTAAGCTCTTACCACATCTTCACTTGCCGAGAGTACTCCTCATAGTTTGCTCCTTTGGTTACTTCGGTTGCGAGATCGAGAATGGGGGCCCCTTCTGAAGCCCTTGGAGAGCTCATCAAAGCGGTTGTGCCTCTCCTCCATTTGTTACACACTAATCCGCTTAAGCTCGTTTTTCATGGCGGTGAACATCATTGAGTAGTCAGTGGTCGGATGAGCTTGCTCCATGACTGTCGTTTGGTCCTGCAAAAGGTTAGTGAACAAGAAAATAGGACAAATATAATCTCACTTCACTCCCTGAGTGTTTTCACTCTCCCTCGTTTTCCCACTCAAAATACTCCAATGATCTTACCAAAAATTCCTTACCCATCGGATTGGGTAGTCGAGAAATGCCGCAAAGATCCAACAATTGTCACCATGCTTTTCCACAAGAGTAATCAAGGAAACAAGACCCGGATTTCCTTGGATTTTTCCACAACATACTCCAATGTATGTTGTTGGGCTAGTGCCGGCCAAAAGAGAAGCCCAAGGGCTGGCCGGACTTCAAGTTTTTCCAAGCTTTACTAGGTCTTAGTCACGGCTACAAATAGCCTTAAGTCATTGTTTACATTCAGTTTTATGATGATTAATAAAAACACTTGAGAATTCTCTCAAAGCATCCTTGAGTATTTTAGATTCATTTCTTTGGCATACCATTGACTTGTCAATCTAGGACCGCGCCAGATTGCGGCGTCTTCTACAATACCTGGTTCGTTGGCCGCGTGATCACCGGGTTTAGGTGATTCCACTGCGTTCGTTTGTCATCAACCTGAGTCCCAACCTTCTAGATCCTAGCCTTTCTGTACGGGTTGCATCACAAGGTTGGTGCCGTTCGTATCAATATGTCCAACCATTGGCACTTGAAGCCCTTGATATCTCTACTCCTAGTTTTAGGAGTTTCATGAGGGGTCTTAGAAGTGGACCTGGATGCATCAACAAGCTTGTTAGGGGTAAAAATGGAATTGCAGTTAGAGAAATTTCCAGGTGTGAGGCTAGAAGGGCTTGGTGTAGTCGCATTTCCTGTATCATGTGAGATTCTCCTTGGTGGGTTGCCCTTCCATGAAGGCGAGTTGGAAGCTTGGAAGATACGGTCTCCTCGCCTCAATAGCCTTGATGGCTAGTTCAAGAAGATCATGCATATCCAAGTAATGTTGGAGCTCCAAGGCTTCTTGAAGGTCGGGGTTGAGACCTCTAAGGAACCTTGCCATGGTAGCCTCACTATCTTCTTGAATGTTCTCCCTCATCATGGCCATCTTGATCTCCTTGAAATAGTCCTCCACCCTCATGTTGCCTTGAGTGAGGGTTTGAAACTGAGAGTGGAGATCGCGGTTGTAGTGGCTTGGAACAAATCGCTTATGCATTAGTGCCTTGTGTTCACCATTTCGCCTCCGATTAGTCCTGACTTGGTGGTCCCACAAAACTAGTGCGTAGTCGGTGAACTCAACCGTGGCAACCTTCACCTTTTGTTCCTCGATAAACTCATAGCAATCGACGACCATCTCGATGCGGCCTTCCCATTCCAACTAAGCCTCAGGGTCAATTTTGCCTTGGAACGTGCAGACTTGAATTTTACGTCCCTTCAGCTCGTTCTTAGACGTGTCCCTTTTAGGCCTCTCGGCTATTTCCACATCTTCACCAGCCGAGAGTACTCCTCATAGTTTGCTCCTTTGGTGCCATGGTTATTTCGGTTGCGAGATCGAGAACGAGAGCCCCTTGTGAAGCTCTTGGATAGCTCGTCTAAGCGGTTGTGCCTCTCCGCCATTTGTTGCTCACTAATCCGCTTTAGCTCGTTTTTCATGGCGGTGAACATCAATGAGTAGTCAGTGGTCGGATGAGCTTGCTCCATGACTGTCGTTTGGTCCTGTAAAAGGTTAGTGAACAAGAAAATAGGACAAATATAATCTCAATTCACTCCCTTAGTGTTTTCACTCTCACTCATTTTTCCACTCAAAATACTCCAATGATCTTACCAAAAATTCCTTACCCGTCGGATTGGGCAGTCGAGAAATGCCGCAAAGATCCTACAATTGTCACCAAGCTTTTCCCCAAGAGTAATCAAGGAAACAAGATACGGATTTCCTTGGATTTTTCCACAACATACTCCAATGTATGTTGTTGGGCTAGTGCCAGCCAAAAGAGAAGCCCAATGGCTGGCCGGATTTCCTTCAAGTTTTTCCAAGCTTTACAAGGTCATAGTCACGGCTGCAAATTGCCTTAAGTCATTGTTTACATTCAGTTTTATGATGATTAATAAAAACACTTGAGAATTCTCTCAAAGCTTCATTGAAGCATCCTTGAGTATTTTAGATTCATTTCTTTGGCATACCATTGACTTATCAATCTAGGACCGCGCCAGATTGCGGCGTCTTCTACAATACCTGGTTCGTTGGCCGCGTGATCACCGGGTTTAGGTGATTCCACTGTGTTCGTTTGTCATCAACGTGAGTCCCAACCTTCTAGATCCTAGCCTTTCTGTACGGGTTGCATCACAAGGTTGGTGCCGTTCGTATCAATATGTCCAACCATTGGCACTTGAAGCCCTTGATATCTCTACTCCTAGTTTTAGGAGTTTCATGAGTGGTCTTAGAAGTGGACCTGGATGCATCAACAAGCTTATTAGGGGTAAAATTGGAATTGCGGTTAGAGATTTTACCAGGTGTGCGGCTAGAAGGGCTTGGTGTAGTCGCATTTCCAGTATCATGTGATGTTCTCCTTGGTGGGTTGCCCTTCTATGAAGGAGAGTTGGATGCTTAGAAGGTACGGCCTCCTCGCCTCAATTTCTTCCCCCTCTCGGCCTTGATGGCTAGTTCAAGAAGATCATGCATGTCCAAGTAATGTTGGAGCTCCAAGGCTTCTTGAAGGACGGGGTTGAGACCTCTAAGGAACCTTGTCATGGTAGCCACACTATCTTCTTGAATGTTCGCCCTCATCATGGCCATCTTGATCTCCTTGGAGTATTCCTCCACACTCATGTTGCCTTGAGTGAGGGTTTGAAGCTGAGAGTGGAGATCGCGGTTGTAGTGGCTTGGAACAAACCGCTTATGCATTAGTGCCTTGAGTTTACCATTTCGCCTCCAATTAGTCCTGACTTGGTCCCACCAAACTAGTGCGCAGTCGGTGAACTCAACAATGGCAACCTTCACCTTTTGTTCCTCGCTAAACTCATAGCAATCGAAGACCATCTCGATGCGGCCTTCCCATTCCAACTAAGCCTCAGGGTCACTTTTCCCTCGTAACGTAGAGACTTGAATTTTAAGTCCCTTGAGCTCGTTCTTAGACGTGCCCCTTTTAGGCCTCTAAGCTCTTACCACATCTTCACTTGCCGAGAGTACTCCTCATAGTTTGCTCCTTTGGTTACTTCGGTTGCGAGATCGAGAATGGGGGCCCCTTCTGAAGCCCTTGGAGAGCTCGTCAAAGCGGTTGTGCCTCTCCTCCATTTGTTACACACTAATCCGCTTAAGCTCGTTTTTCATGGCGGTGAACATCATTGAGTAGTCAGTGGTCGGATGAGCTTGCTCCATGACTGTCGTTTGGTCCTGCAAAAGGTTAGTGAACAAGAAAATAGGACAAATATAATCTCACTTCACTCCCTGAGTGTTTTCACTCTCCCTCGTTTTCCCACTCAAAATACTCCAATGATCTTACCAAAAATTCCTTACCCGTCGGATTGGGTAGTCGAGAAATGCCGCAAAGATCCAACAATTGTCACCATGCTTTTCCACAAGAGTAATCAAGGAAACAAGACCCGGATTTCCTTGGATTTTTCCACAACATACTCCAATGTATGTTGTTGGGCTAGTGCCGGCCAAAAGAGAAGCCCAAGGGCTGGCCGGACTTCAAGTTTTTCCAAGCTTTACTAGGTCTTAGTCACGGCTACAAATAGCCTTAAGTCATTGTTTACATTCAGTTTTATGATGATTAATAAAAACACTTGAGAATTCTCTCAAAGCTTCATTGAAGCATCCTTGAGTATTTTAGATTCATTTCTTTGGCATACCATTGACTTGTCAATCTAGGACCGCGCCAGATTGCGGCGTCTTCTACAATACCTGGTTCGTTGGCCGCGTGATCACCGGGTTTAGGTGATTCCACTGCGTTCGTTTGTCATCAACCTGAGTCCCAACCTTCTAGATCCTAGCCTTTCTGTACGGGTTGCATCACAAGGTTGGTGCCGTTCGTATCAATATGTCCAACCATTGGCACTTGAAGCCCTTGATATCTCTACTCCTAGTTTTAGGAGTTTCATGAGGGGTCTTAGAAGTGGACCTGGATGCATCAACAAGCTTGTTAGGGGTAAAAATGGAATTGCAGTTAGAGAAATTTCCAGGTGTGAGGCTAGAAGGGCTTGGTGTAGTCGCATTTCCTGTATCATGTGAGATTCTCCTTGGTGGGTTGCCCTTCCATGAAGGCGAGTTGGAAGCTTGGAAGATACGGTCTCCTCGCCTCTAGTTCAAGAAGATCATGCATATCCAAGTAATGTTGGAGCTCCAAGGCTTCTTGAAGGTCGGGGTTGAGACCTCTAAGGAACCTTGCCATGGTAGCCTCACTATCTTCTTGAATGTTCTCCCTCATCATGGCCATCTTGATCTCCTTGAAATAGTCCTCCACCCTCATGTTGCCTTGAGTGAGGGTTTGAAACTGAGAGTGGAGATCGCGGTTGTAGTGGCTTGGAACAAATCGCTTATGCATTAGTGCCTTGTGTTCTCCATTTCGCCTCCGATTAGTCCTGACTTGGTGGTCCCACCAAACTAGTGTGTAGTCGGTGAACTCAACCGTGGCAACCTTCACCTTTTGTTCCTCGATAAACTCATAGCAATCGACGACCATCTCGATGCGGCCTTCCCATTCCAACTAAGCCTCAGGGTCAATTTTGCCTTGGAACGTGCAGACTTGAATTTTACGTCCCTTCAGCTCGTTCTTAGACGTGTCCCTTTTAGGCCTCTCGGCTATTTCCACATCTTCACCAGCCGAGAGTACTCCTCATAGTTTGCTCCTTTGGTGCCATGGTTATTTCGGTTGCGAGATCGAGAACGAGAGCCCCTTGTGAAGCTCTTGGATAGCTCGTCTAAGCGGTTGTGCCTCTCCGCCATTTGTTGCTCACTAATCCGCTTTAGCTCGTTTTTCATGGCGGTGAACATCAATGAGTAGTCAGTGGTCGGATGAGCTTGTTCCATGACTGTCGTTTGGTCCTGTAAAAGGTTAGTGAACAAGAAAATAGGACAAATATAATCTCAATTCACTCCCTTAGTGTTTTCACTCTCACTCATTTTTCCACTCAAAATACTCCAATGATCTTACCAAAAATTCCTTACCCGTCGGATTGGGCAGTCGAGAAATGCCGCAAAGATCCTACAATTGTCACCAAGCTTTTCCCCAAGAGTAATCAAGGAAACAAGATACGGATTTCCTTGGATTTTTCCACAACATACTCCAATGTATGTTGTTGGGCTAGTGCCAGCCAAAAGAGAAGCCCAATGGCTGGCCGGATTTCCTTCAAGTTTTTCCAAGCTTTACAAGGTCATAGTCACGGCTGCAAATTGCCTTAAGTCATTGTTTACATTCAGTTTTATGATGATTAATAAAAACACTTGAGAATTCTCTCAAAGCTTCATTGAAGCATCCTTGAGTATTTTAGATTCATTTCTTTGGCATACCATTGACTTATCAATCTAGGACCGCGCCAGATTGCGGCGTCTTCTACAATACCTGGTTCGTTGGCCGCGTGATCACCGGGTTTAGGTGATTCCACTGCGTTCGTTTGTCTTCAACGTGAGTCCCAACCTTCTAGATCCTAGCCTTTCTGTACGGGTTGCATCACAAGGTTGGTGCCGTTCGTATCAATATGTCCAACCATTGGCACTTGAAGCCCTTGATATCTCTACTCCTAGTTTTAGGAGTTTCATGAGTGGTCTTAGAAGTGGACCTGGATGCATCAACAAGCTTATTAGGGGTAAAATTGGAATTGCGGTTAGAGATTTTACCAGGTGTGCGGCTAGAAGGGCTTGGTGTAGTCGCATTTCCAGTATCATGTGATGTTCTCCTTGGTGGGTTGCCCTTCTATGAAGGAGAGTTGGATGCTTAGAAGGTACGGCCTCCTCGCCTCAATTTCTTCCCCCTCTCGGCCTTGATGGCTAGTTCAAGAAGATCATGCATGTCCAAGTAATGTTGGAGCTCCAAGGCTTCTTGAAGGACGGGGTTGAGACCTCTAAGGAACCTTGTCATGGTAGCCACACTATCTTCTTGAATGTTCGCCCTCATCATGGCCATCTTGATCTCCTTGGAGTATTCCTCCACACTCATGTTGCCTTGAGTGAGGGTTTGAAGCTGAGAGTGGAGATCGCGGTTGTAGTGGCTTGGAACAAACCGCTTATGCATTAGTGCCTTGAGTTTACCATTTCGCCTCCAATTAGTCCTGACTTGGTCCCACCAAACTAGTGCGCAGTCGGTGAACTCAACAATGGCAACCTTCACCTTTTGTTCCTCGCTAAACTCATAGCAATCGAAGACCATCTCGATGCGGCCTTCCCATTCCAACTAAGCCTCAGGGTCACTTTTCCCTCGTAACGTAGAGACTTGAATTTTAAGTCCCTTGAG
Organism: Coffea arabica; assembly: GCF_036785885.1. Taxonomy (NCBI): domain Eukaryota; kingdom Viridiplantae; phylum Streptophyta; class Magnoliopsida; order Gentianales; family Rubiaceae; genus Coffea; species Coffea arabica. The sequence goes on along the minus strand of NC_092315.1, from coordinate 29,327,958 downwards.
CTCGTTCTTAGACGTGCCCCTTTTAGGCGTCTAAGCTCTTACCACATCTTCACTTGCCGAGAGTACTCCTCATAGTTTGCTCCTTTGGTTACTTCGGTTGCGAGATCGAGAATGGGGGCCCCTTCTGAAGCCCTTGGAGAGCTCGTCAAAGCGGTTGTGCCTCTCCTCCATTTGTTACACACTAATCCGCTTAAGCTCGTTTTTCATGGCGGTGAACATCATTGAGTAGTCAGTGGTCGGATGAGCTTGCTCCATGACTGTCGTTTGGTCCTGCAAAAGGTTAGTGAACAAGAAAATAGGACAAATATAATCTCACTTCACTCCCTGAGTGTTTTCACTCTCCCTCGTTTTCCCACTCAAAATACTCCAATGATCTTACCAAAAATTCCTTACCCGTCGGATTGGGTAGTCGAGAAATGCCGCAAAGATCCAACAATTGTCACCATGCTTTTCCACAAGAGTAATCAAGGAAACAAGACCCGGATTTCCTTGGATTTTTCCACAACATACTCCAATGTATGTTGTTGGGCTAGTGCCGGCCAAAAGAGAAGCCCAAGGGCTGGCCGGACTTCAAGTTTTTCCAAGCTTTACTAGGTCTTAGTCACGGCTACAAATAGCCTTAAGTCATTGTTTACATTCAGTTTTATGATGATTAATAAAAACACTTGAGAATTCTCTCAAAGCTTCATTGAAGCATCCTTGAGTATTTTAGATTCATTTCTTTGTCATACCATTGACTTGTCAATCTAGAACCGCGCCAGATTGTGGCGTCTTCTACAATACCAGGTTCGTTGGCCACGTGATCAACGGGTTTAGGTGATTCCGTTGCGTTCGTTTGTCATCAACGTGAGTCCTAACCTTCTAGGTCCTAGCCTTTCTGTAGGGGTTGATCACAAGATTGGTGCCGTTCGTGTCAATATGTCCAAACCATTGGCACTTGAAGCCCTTGATATCTCTACTCCTAGTTTTAGGAGTTTCATGAGGGGTCTTAGAAGTGGACCTGGATGCATCAACAAGCTTGTTAGGGGTAAAAATGGAATTGCAGTTAGAGAAATTTCCAGGTGTGAGGCTAGAAGGGCTTGGTGTAGTCGCATTTCCTGTATCATGTGAGATTCTCCTTGGTGGGTTGCCCTTCCATGAAGGCGAGTTGGAAGCTTGGAAGATACGGTCTCCTCGCCTCAATAGCCTTGATGGCTAGTTCAAGAAGATCATGCATATCCAAGTAATGTTGGAGCTCCAAGGCTTCTTGAAGGTCGGGGTTGAGACCTCTAAGGAACCTTGCCATGGTAGCCTCACTATCTTCTTGAATGTTCTCCCTCATCATGGCCATCTTGATCTCCTTGAAATAGTCCTCCACCCTCATGTTGCCTTGAGTGAGGGTTTGAAACTGAGAGTGGAGATCGCGGTTGTAGTGGCTTGGAACAAATCGCTTATGCATTAGTGCCTTGTGTTCACCATTTCGCCTCCGATTAGTCCTGACTTGGTGGTCCCACCAAACTAGTGCGTAGTCGGTGAACTCAACCGTGGCAACCTTCACCTTTTGTTCCTCGATAAACTCATAGCAATCGACGACCATCTCGATGCGGCCTTCCCATTCCAACTAAGCCTCAGGGTCAATTTTGCCTTGGAACGTGCAGACTTGAATTTTACGTCCCTTCAGCTCGTTCTTAGACGTGTCCCTTTTAGGCCTCTCGGCTATTTCCACATCTTCACTAGCCGAGAGTACTCCTCATAGTTTGCTCCTTTGGTGCCATGGTTATTTCGGTTGCGAGATCGAGAACGAGAGCCCCTTGTGAAGCTCTTGGATAGCTCGTCTAAGCGGTTGTGCCTCTCCGCCATTTGTTGCTCACTAATCCGCTTTAGCTCGTTTTTCATGGCGGTGAACATCAATGAGTAGTCAGTGGTCGGATGAGCTTGCTCCATGACTGTCGTTTGGTCCTGTAAAAGGTTAGTGAACAAGAAAATAGGACAAATATAATCTCAATTCACTCCCTTAGTGTTTTCACTCTCACTCATTTTTCCACTCAAAATACTCCAATGATCTTACCAAAAATTCCTTACCCGTCGGATTGGGCAGTCGAGAAATGCCGCAAAGATCCTACAATTGTCACCAAGCTTTTCCCCAAGAGTAATCAAGGAAACAAGATACGGATTTCCTTGGATTTTTCCACAACATACTCCAATGTATGTTGTTGGGCTAGTGCCAGCCAAAAGAGAAGCCCAATGGCTGGCCGGATTTCCTTCAAGTTTTTCCAAGCTTTACAAGGTCATAGTCACGGCTGCAAATTGCCTTAAGTCATTGTTTACATTCAGTTTTATGATGATTAATAAAAACACTTGAGAATTCTCTCAAAGCTTCATTGAAGCATCCTTGAGTATTTTAGATTCATTTCTTTGGCATACCATTGACTTATCAATCTAGGACCGCGCCAGATTGCGGCGTCTTCTACAATACCTGGTTCGTTGGCCGCGTGATCACCGGGTTTAGGTGATTCCACTGCGTTCGTTTGTCATCAACCTGAGTCCCAACCTTCTAGATCCTAGCCTTTCTGTACGGGTTGCATCACAAGGTTGGTGCCGTTCGTATCAATATGTCCAACCATTGGCACTTGAAGCCCTTGATATCTCTACTCCTAGTTTTAGGAGTTTCATGAGTGGTCTTAGAAGTGGACCTGGATGCATCAACAAGCTTGTTAGGGGTAAAAATGGAATTGCAGTTAGAGAAATTTCCAGGTGTGAGGCTAGAAGGGCTTGGTGTAGTCGCATTTCCTGTATCATGTGAGATTCTCCTTGGTGGGTTGCCCTTCCATGAAGGCGAGTTGGAAGCTTGGAAGATACGGTCTCCTCGCCTCAATAGCCTTGATGGCTAGTTCAAGAAGATCATGCATATCCAAGTAATGTTGGAGCTCCAAGGCTTCTTGAAGGTCGGGGTTGAGACCTCTAAGGAACCATGCCATGGTAGCCTCACTATCTTCTTGAATGTTCTCCCTCATCATGGCCATCTTGATCTCCTTGAAATAGTCCTCCACCCTCATGTTGCCTTGAGTGAGGGTTTGAAACTGAGAGTGGAGATCGCGGTTGTAGTGGCTTGGAACAAATCGCTTATGCATTAGTGCCTTGTGTTCACCATTTCGCCTCCGATTAGTCCTGACTTGGTGGTCCCACAAAACTAGTGCGTAGTCGGTGAACTCAACCGTGTCAACCTTCACCTTTTGTTCCTCGATAAACTCATAGCAATCGACGACCATCTCGATGCGGCCTTCCCATTCCAACTAAGCCTCAGGGTCAATTTTGCCTTGGAACGTGCAGACTTGAATTTTACGTCCCTTCAGCTCGTTCTTAGACGTGTCCCTTTTAGGCCTCTCGGCTATTTCCACATCTTCACCAGCCGAGAGTACTCCTCATAGTTTGCTCCTTTGGTGCCATGGTTATTTCGGTTGCGAGATCGAGAACGAGAGCCCCTTGTGAAGCTCTTGGATAGCTCGTCTAAGCGGTTGTGCCTCTCCGCCATTTGTTGCTCACTAATCCGCTTTAGCTCGTTTTTCATGGCGGTGAACATCAATGAGTAGTCAGTGGTCGGATGAGCTTGCTCCATGACTGTCGTTTGGTCCTGTAAAAGGTTAGTGAACAAGAAAATAGGACAAATATAATCTCAATTCACTCCCTTAGTGTTTTCACTCTCACTCATTTTTCCACTCAAAATACTCCAATGATCTTACCAAAAATTCCTTACCCGTCGGATTGGGCAGTCGAGAAATGCCGCAAAGATCCTACAATTGTCACCAAGCTTTTCCCCAAGAGTAATCAAGGAAACAAGATACGGATTTCCTTGGATTTTTCCACAACATACTCCAATGTATGTTGTTGGGCTAGTGCCAGCCAAAAGAGAAGCCCAATGGCTGGCCGGATTTCCTTCAAGTTTTTCCAAGCTTTACAAGGTCATAGTCACGGCTGCAAATTGCCTTAAGTCATTGTTTACATTCAGTTTTATGATGATTAATAAAAACACTTGAGAATTCTCTCAAAGCTTCATTGAAGCATCCTTGAGTATTTTAGATTCATTTCTTTGGCATACCATTGACTTATCAATCTAGGACCGCGCCAGATTGCGGCGTCTTCTACAATACCTGGTTCGTTGGCCGCGTGATCACCGGGTTTAGGTGATTCCACTGCGTTCGTTTGTCATCAACTGAGTCCCAACCTTCTAGATCCTAGCCTTTCTGTACGGGTTGCATCACAAGGTTGGTGCCGTTCGTATCAATATGTCCAACCATTGGCACTTGAAGCCCTTGATATCTCTACTCCTAGTTTTAGGAGTTTCATGAGTGGTCTTAGAAGTGGACCTGGATGCATCAACAAGCTTGTTAGGGGTAAAAATGGAATTGCAGTTAGAGAAATTTCCAGGTGTGAGGCTAGAATGGCTTGGTGTAGTCGCATTTCCTGTATCATGTGAGATTCTCCTTGGTGGGTTGCCCTTCCATGAAGGCGAGTTGGAAGCTTGGAAGATACGGTCTCCTCGCCTCAATAGCCTTGATGGCTAGTTCAAGAAGATCATGCATATCCAAGTAATGTTGGAGCTCCAAGGCTTCTTGAAGGTCGGGGTTGAGACCTCTAAGGAACCTTGCCATGGTAGCCTCACTATCTTCTTGAATGTTCTCCCTCATCATGGCCATCTTGATCTCCTTGAAATAGTCCTCCACCCTCATGTTGCCTTGAGTGAGGGTTTGAAACTGAGAGTGGAGATCGCGGTTGTAGTGGCTTGGAACAAATCGCTTATGCATTAGTGCCTTGTGTTCACCATTTCGCCTCCGATTAGTCCTGACTTGGTGGTCCCACAAAACTAGTGCGTAGTCGGTGAACTCAACCGTGGCAACCTTCACCTTTTGTTCCTCGATAAACTCATAGCAATCGACGACCATCTCGATGCGGCCTTCCCATTCCAACTAAGCCTCAGGGTCAATTTTGCCTTGGAACGTGCAGACTTGAATTTTACGTCCCTTCAGCTCGTTCTTAGACGTGTCCCTTTTAGGCCTCTCGGCTATTTCCACATCTTCACCAGCCGAGAGTACTCCTCATAGTTTGCTCCTTTGGTGCCATGGTTATTTCGGTTGCGAGATCGAGAACGAGAGCCCCTTGTGAAGCTCTTGGATAGCTCGTCTAAGCGGTTGTGCCTCTCCGCCATTTGTTGCTCACTAATCCGCTTTAGCTCGTTTTTCATGGCGGTGAACATCAATGAGTAGTCAGTGGTCGGATGAGCTTGCTCCATGACTGTCGTTTGGTCCTGTAAAAGGTTAGTGAACAAGAAAATAGGACAAATATAATCTCAATTCACTCCCTTAGTGTTTTCACTCTCACTCATTTTTCCACTCAAAATACTCCAATGATCTTACCAAAAATTCCTTACCCGTCGGATTGGGCAGTCGAGAAATGCCGCAAAGATCCTACAATTGTCACCAAGCTTTTCCCCAAGAGTAATCAAGGAAACAAGATACGGATTTCCTTGGATTTTTCCACAACATACTCCAATGTATGTTGTTGGGCTAGTGCCAGCCAAAAGAGAAGCCCAATGGCTGGCCGGATTTCCTTCAAGTTTTTCCAAGCTTTACAAGGTCATAGTCACGGCTGCAAATTGCCTTAAGTCATTGTTTACATTCAGTTTTATGATGATTAATAAAAACACTTGAGAATTCTCTCAAAGCTTCATTGAAGCATCCTTGAGTATTTTAGATTCATTTCTTTGGCATACCATTGACTTATCAATCTAGGACCGCGCCAGATTGCGGCGTCTTCTACAATACCTGGTTCGTTGGCCGCGTGATCACCGGGTTTAGGTGATTCCACTGCGTTCGTTTGTCATCAACCGAGTCCCAACCTTCTAGATCCTAGCCTTTCTGTACGGGTTGCATCACAAGGTTGGTGCCGTTCGTATCAATATGTCCAACCATTGGCACTTGAAGCCCTTGATATCTCTACTCCTAGTTTTAGGAGTTTCATGAGGGGTCTTAGAAGTGGACCTGGATGCATCAACAAGCTTGTTAGGGGTAAAAATGGAATTGCAGTTAGAGAAATTTCCAGGTGTGAGGCTAGAAGGGCTTGGTGTAGTCGCATTTCCTGTATCATGTGAGATTCTCCTTGGTGGGTTGCCCTTCCATGAAGGCGAGTTGGAAGCTTGGAAGATACGGTCTCCTCGCCTCAATAGCCTTGATGGCTAGTTCAAGAAGATCATGCATATCCAAGTAATGTTGGAGCTCCAAGGCTTCTTGAAGGTCGGGGTTGAGACCTCTAAGGAACCTTGCCATGGTAGCCTCACTATCTTCTTGAATGTTCTCCCTCATCATGGCCATCTTGATCTCCTTGAAATAGTCCTCCACCCTCATGTTGCCTTGAGTGAGGGTTTGAAACTGAGAGTGGAGATCGCGGTTGTAGTGGCTTGGAACAAATCGCTTATGCATTAGTGCCTTGTGTTCACCATTTCGCCTCCGATTAGTCCTGACTTGGTGGTCCCACAAAACTAGTGCGTAGTCGGTGAACTCAACCGTGGCAACCTTCACCTTTTGTTCCTCGATAAACTCATAGCAATCGACGACCATCTCGATGCGGCCTTCCCATTCCAACTAAGTCTCAGGGTCAATTTTGCCTTGGAACGTGCAGACTTGAATTTTACGTCCCTTCAGCTCGTTCTTAGACGTGTCCCTTTTAGGCCTCTCGGCTATTTCCACATCTTCACCAGCCGAGAGTACTCCTCATAGTTTGCTCCTTTGGTGCCATGGTTATTTCGGTTGCGAGATCGAGAACGAGAGCCCCTTGTGAAGCTCTTGGATAGCTCGTCTAAGCGGTTGTGCCTCTCCGCCATTTGTTGCTCACTAATCCGCTTTAGCTCGTTTTTCATGGCGGTGAACATCAATGAGTAGTCAGTGGTCGGATGAGCTTGCTCCATGACTGTCGTTTGGTCCTGTAAAAGGTTAGTGAACAAGAAAATAGGACAAATATAATCTCAATTCACTCCCTTAGTGTTTTCACTCTCACTCATTTTTCCACTCAAAATACTCCAATGATCTTACCAAAAATTCCTTACCCGTCGGATTGGGCAGTCGAGAAATGCCGCAAAGATCCTACAATTGTCACCAAGCTTTTCCCCAAGAGTAATCAAGGAAACAAGATACGGATTTCCTTGGATTTTTCCACAACATACTCCAATGTATGTTGTTGGGCTAGTGCCAGCCAAAAGAGAAGCCCAATGGCTGGCCGGATTTCCTTCAAGTTTTTCCAAGCTTTACAAGGTCATAGTCACGGCTGCAAATTGCCTTAAGTCATTGTTTACATTCAGTTTTATGATGATTAATAAAAACACTTGAGAATTCTCTCAAAGCTTCATTGAAGCATCCTTGAGTATTTTAGATTCATTTCTTTGGCATACCATTGACTTATCAATCTAGGACCGCGCCAGATTGCGGCGTCTTCTACAATACCTGGTTCGTTGGCCGCGTGATCACCGGGTTTAGGTGATTCCACTGCGTTCGTTTGTCATCAACGTGAGTCCCAACCTTCTAGATCCTAGCCTTTCTGTACGGGTTGCATCACAAGGTTGGTGCCGTTCGTATCAATATGTCCAACCATTGGCACTTGAAGCCCTTGATATCTCTACTCCTAGTTTTAGGAGTTTCATGAGTGGTCTTAGAAGTGGACCTGGATGCATCAACAAGCTTATTAGGGGTAAAATTGGAATTGCGGTTAGAGATTTTACCAGGTGTGCGGCTAGAAGGGCTTGGTGTAGTCGCATTTCCAGTATCATGTGATGTTCTCCTTGGTGGGTTGCCCTTCTATGAAGGAGAGTTGGATGCTTAGAAGGTACGGCCTCCTCGCCTCAATTTCTTCCCCCTCTCGGCCTTGATGGCTAGTTCAAGAAGATCATGCATGTCCAAGTAATGTTGGAGCTCCAAGGCTTCTTGAAGGACGGGGTTGAGACCTCTAAGGAACCTTGTCATGGTAGCCACACTATCTTCTTGTATGTTCGCCCTCATCATGGCCATCTTGATCTCCTTGGAGTATTCCTCCACACTCATGTTGCCTTGAGTGAGGGTTTGAAGCTGAGAGTGGAGATCGCGGTTGTAGTGGCTTGGAACAAACCGCTTATGCATTAGTGCCTTGAGTTTACCATTTCGCCTCCAATTAGTCCTGACTTGGTCCCACCAAACTAGTGCGCAGTCGGTGAACTCAACAATGGCAACCTTCACCTTTTGTTCCTCGCTAAACTCATAGCAATCGAAGACCATCTCGATGCGGCCTTCCCATTCCAACTAAGCCTCAGGGTCACTTTTCCCTCGTAACGTAGAGACTTGAATTTTAAGTCCCTTGAGCTCGTTCTTAGACGTGTCCCTTTTAGGCCTCTAGGCTCTTACCACATCTTCACTTGCCGAGAGTACTCCTCATAGTTTGCTCCTTTGGTTACTTCGGTTGCGAGATCGAGAATGGGGGCCCCTTCTGAAGCCCTTGGAGAGCTCGTCAAAGCGGTTGTGCCTCTCCTCCATTTGTTACACACTAATCCGCTTAAGCTCGTTTTTCATGGCGGTGAACATCATTGAGTAGTCAGTGGTCGGATGAGCTTGCTCCATGACTGTCGTTTGGTCCTGCAAAAGCTTAGTGAACAAGAAAATAGGACAAATATAATATCACTTCACTCCCTGAGTGTTTTCACTCTCCCTCGTTTTCCCACTCAAAATACTCCAATGATTTTACCAAAAATTCCTTACCCGTCGGATTGGGTAGTCGAGAAATGCCGCAGAGATCCAACAATTGTCACCATGCTTTTCCACAAGAGTAATCAAGGAAACAAGACCCGGATTTCCTTGGATTTTTCCACAACATACTCCAATGTATGTTGTTGGGCTAGTGCCGGCCAAAAGAGAAGCCCAAGGGCTGGCCGGACTTCAAGTTTTTCCAAGCTTTACTAGGTCTTAGTCACGGCTACAAATAGCCTTAAGTCATTGTTTACATTCAGTTTTATGATGATTAATAAAAACACTTGAGAATTCTCTCAAAGCTTCATTGAAGCATCCTTGAGTATTTTAGATTCATTTCTTTGTCATACCATTGACTTGTCAATCTAGAACCGCGCCAGATTGTGGCGTCTTCTACAATACCAGGTTCGTTGGCCACGTGATCAACGGGTTTAGGTGATTCCGTTGCGTTCGTTTTTCATCAACGTGAGTCCTAACCTTCTAGGTCCTAGCCTTTCTGTAGGGGTTGCATCACAAGATTGGTGCCGTTCGTGTCAATATGTCCAAACCATTGGCACTTGAAGCCCTTGATATCTCTACTCCTAGTTTTAGGAGTTTCATGAGGGGTCTTAGAAGTGGACCTGGATGCATCAACAAGCTTGTTAGGGGTAAAAATGGAATTGCAGTTAGAGAAATTTCCAGGTGTGAGGCTAGAAGGGCTTGGTGTAGTCGCATTTCCTGTATCATGTGAGATTCTCCTTGGTGGGTTGCCCTTCCATGAAGGCGAGTTGGAAGTTTGGAAGATACGGTCTCCTCGCCTCAATAGCCTTGATGGCTAGTTCAAGAAGATCATGCATATCCAAGTAATGTTGGAGCTCCAAGGCTTCTTGAAGGTCGGGGTTGAGACCTCTAAGGAACCTTGCCATGGTAGCCTCACCATCTTGTTGAATGTTCTCCCTCATCATGGCCATCTTGATCTCCTTGAAATAGTCCTCCACCCTCATGTTGCCTTGAGTGAGGGTTTGAAACTGAGAGTGGAGATCGCGGTTGTAGTGGCTTGGAACAAATCGCTTATGCATTAGTGCCTTGTGTTCACCATTTCGCCTCCGATTAGTCCTGACTTGGTGGTCTCACCAAACTAGTGCGTAGTCGGTGAACTCAACCGTGGCAACCTTCACCTTTTGTTCCTCGATAAACTCATAGCAATCGACGACCATCTCGATGCGGCCTTCCCATTCCAACTAAGCCTCAGGGTCAATTTTGCCTTGGAACGTGCAGACTTGAATTTTACGTCCCTTCAGCTCGTTCTTAGACGTGTCCCTTTTAGGCCTCTCGGCTATTTCCACATCTTCACCAGCCGAGAGTACTCCTCATAGTTTGCTCCTTTGGTGCCATGGTTATTTCGGTTGCGAGATCGAGAACGAGAGCCCCTTGTGAAGCTCTTGGATAGCTCGTCTAAGCGGTTGTGCCTCTCCGCCATTTGTTGCTCACTAATCCGCTTTATCTCGTTTTTCATGGCGGTGAACATCAATGAGTAGTCAGTGGTCGGATGAGCTTGCTCCATGACTGTCGTTTGGTCCTGTAAAAGGTTAGTGAACAAGAAAATAGGACAAATATAATCTCAATTCACTCCCTTAGTGTTTTCACTCTCACTCATTTTTCCACTCAAAATACTCCAATGATTTTACCAAAAATTCCTTACCCGTCGGATTGGGTAGTCGAGAAATGCCGCAGAGATCCAACAATTGTCACCATGCTTTTCCACAAGAGTAATCAAGGAAACAAGACCCGGATTTCCTTGGATTTTTCCACAACATACTCCAATGTATGTTGTTGGGCTAGTGCCGGCCAAAAGAGAAGCCCAAGGGCTGGCCGGACTTCAAGTTTTTCCAAGCTTTACTAGGTCTTAGTCACGGCTACAAATAGCCTTAAGTCATTGTTTACATTCAGTTTTATGATGATTAATAAAAACACTTGAGAATTCTCTCAAAGCTTCATTGAAGCATCCTTGAGTATTTTAGATTCATTTCTTTGTCATACCATTGACTTGTCAATCTAGAACCGCGCCAGATTGTGGCGTCTTCTACAATACCAGGTTCGTTGGCCACGTGATCAACGGGTTTAGGTGATTCCGTTGCGTTCGTTTGTCATCAACGTGAGTCCTAACCTTCTAGGTCCTAGCCTTTCTGTAGGGGTTGCATCACAAGATTGGTGCCGTTCGTGTCAATATGTCCAAACCATTGGCACTTGAAGCCCTTGATATCTCTACTCCTAGTTTTAGGAGTTTCATGAGGGGTCTTAGAAGTGGACCTGGATGCATCAACAAGCTTGTTAGGGGTAAAAATGGAATTGCAGTTAGAGAAATTTCCAGGTGTGAGGCTAGAAGGGCTTGGTGTAGTCGCATTTCCTGTATCATGTGAGATTCTCCTTGGTGGGTTGCCCTTCCATGAAGGCGAGTTGGAAGTTTGGAAGATACGGTCTCCTCGCCTCAATAGCCTTGATGGCTAGTTCAAGAAGATCATGCATATCCAAGTAATGTTGGAGCTCCAAGGCTTCTTGAAGGTCGGGGTTGAGACCTCTAAGGAACCTTGCCATGGTAGCCTCACCATCTTGTTGAATGTTCTCCCTCATCATGGCCATCTTGATCTCCTTGAAATAGTCCTCCACCCTCATGTTGCCTTGAGTGAGGGTTTGAAACTGAGAGTGGAGATCGCGGTTGTAGTGGCTTGGAACAAATCGCTTATGCATTAGTGCCTTGTGTTCACCATTTCGCCTCCGATTAGTCCTGACTTGGTGGTCTCACCAAACTAGTGCGTAGTCGGTGAACTCAACCGTGGCAACCTTCACCTTTTGTTCCTCGATAAACTCATAGCAATCGACGACCATCTCGATGCGGCCTTCCCATTCCAACTAAGCCTCAGGGTCAATTTTGCCTTGGAACGTGCAGACTTGAATTTTACGTCCCTTCAGCTCGTTCTTAGACGTGTCCCTTTTAGGCCTCTCGGCTATTTCCACATCTTCACCAGCCGAGAGTACTCCTCATAGTTTGCTCCTTTGGTGCCATGGTTATTTCGGTTGCGAGATCGAGAACGAGAGCCCCTTGTGAAGCTCTTGGATAGCTCGTCTAAGCGGTTGTGCCTCTCCGCCATTTGTTGCTCACTAATCCGCTTTAGCTCGTTTTTCATGGCGGTGAACATCAATGAGTAGTCAGTGGTCGGATGAGCTTGCTCCATGACTGTCGTTTGGTCCTGTAAAAGGTTAGTGAACAAGAAAATAGGACAAATATAATCTCAATTCACTCCCTTAGTGTTTTCACTCTCACTCATTTTTCCACTCAAAATACTCCAATGATCTTACCAAAAATTCCTTACCCGTCGGATTGGGCAGTCGAGAAATGCCGCAAAGATCCTACAATTGTCACCAAGCTTTTCCCCAAGAGTAATCAAGGAAACAAGATACGGATTTCCTTGGATTTTTCCACAACATACTCCAATGTATGTTGTTGGGCTAGTGCCAGCCAAAAGAGAAGCCCAATGGCTGGCCGGATTTCCTTCAAGTTTTTCCAAGCTTTACAAGGTCATAGTCACGGCTGCAAATTGCCTTAAGTCATTGTTTACATTCAGTTTTATGATGATTAATAAAAACACTTGAGAATTCTCTCAAAGCTTCATTGAAGCATCCTTGAGTATTTTAGATTCATTTCTTTGGCATACCATTGACTTATCAATCTAGGACCGCGCCAGATTGCGGCGTCTTCTACAATACCTGGTTCGTTGGCCGCGTGATCACCGGGTTTAGGTGATTCCACTGCGTTCGTTTGTCATCAACGTGAGTCCCAACCTTCTAGATCCTAGCCTTTCTGTACGGGTTGCATCACAAGGTTGGTGCCGTTCGTATCAATTTGTCCAACCATTGGCACTTGAAGCCCTTGATATCTCTACTCCTAGTTTTAGGAGTTTCATGAGTGGTCTTAGAAGTGGACCTGGATGCATCAACAAGCTTATTAGGGGTAAAATTGGAATTGCGGTTAGAGATTTTACCAGGTGTGCGGCTAGAAGGGCTTGGTGTAGTCGCATTTCCAGTATCATGTGATGTTCTCCTTGGTGGGTTGCCCTTCTATGAAGGAGAGTTGGATGCTTAGAAGGTACGGCCTCCTCGCCTCAATTTCTTCCCCCTCTCGGCCTTGATGGCTAGTTCAAGAAGATCATGCATGTCCAAGTAATGTTGGAGCTCCAAGGCTTCTTGAATAACAGGGTTGAGACCTCTAAGGAACCTTGTCATGGTAGCCACACTATCTTCTTGAATGTTCGCCCTCATCATGGCCATCTTGATCTCCTTGGAGTATTCCTCCACACTCATGTTGCCTTGAGTGAGGGTTTCAAGCTGAGAGTGGAGATCGCGGTTGTAGTGGCTTGGAACAAACCGCTTATGCATTAGTGCCTTGAGTTTACCATTTCGCCTCCAATTAGTCCTGACTTGGTCCCACCAAACTAGTGCGCAGTCGGTGAACTCAACAATGGCAACCTTCACCTTTTGTTCCTCGCTAAACTCATAGCAATCGAAGACCATCTCGATGCGGCCTTCCCATTCCAACTAAGCCTCAGGGTCACTTTTCCCTCGTAACGTAGAGACTTGAATTTTAAGTCCCTTGAGCTCGTTCTTAGACGTGCCCCTTTTAGGCCTCTAAGCTCTTACCACATCTTCACTTGCCGAGAGTACTCCTCATAGTTTGCTCCTTTGGTTACTTCGGTTGCGAGATCGAGAATGGGGGCCCCTTCTGAAGCCCTTGGAGAGCTCGTCAAAGCGGTTGTGCCTCTCCTCCATTTGTTACACACTAATCCGCTTAAGCTCGTTTTTCATGGCGGTGAACATCATTGAGTAGTCAGTGGTCGGATGAGCTTGCTCCATGACTGTCGTTTGGTCCTGCAAAAGGTTAGTGAACAAGAAAATAGGACAAATATAATCTCACTTCACTCCCTGAGTGTTTTCACTCTCCCTCGTTTTCCCACTCAAAATACTCCAATGATCTTACCAAAAATTCCTTACCCGTCGGATTGGATAGTCGAGAAATGCCGCAAAGATCCAACAATTGTCACCATGCTTTTCCACAAGAGTAATCAAGGAAACAAGACCCGGATTTCCTTGGATTTTTCCACAACATACTCCAATGTATGTTGTTGGGCTAGTGCCGGCCAAAAGAGAAGCCCAAGGGCTGGCCGGACTTCAAGTTTTTCCAAGCTTTACTAGGTCTTAGTCACGGCTACAAATAGCCTTAAGTCATTGTTTACATTCAGTTTTATGATGATTAATAAAAACACTTGAGAATTCTCTCAAAGCTTCATTGAAGCATCCTTGAGTATTTTAGATTCATTTCTTTGGCATACCATTGACTTGTCAATCTAGGACCGCGCCAGATTGCGGCGTCTTCTACAATACCTGGTTCGTTGGCCGCGTGATCACCGGGTTTAGGTGATTCCACTGCGTTCGTTTGTCATCAACCGAGTCCCAACCTTCTAGATCCTAGCCTTTCTGTACGGGTTGCATCACAAGGTTGGTGCCGTTCGTATCAATATGTCCAACCATTGGCACTTGAAGCCCTTGATATCTCTACTCCTAGTTTTAGGAGTTTCATGAGGGGTCTTAGAAGTGGACCTGGATGCATCAACAAGCTTGTTAGGGGTAAAAATGGAATTGCAGTTAGAGAAATTTCCAGGTGTGAGGCTAGAAGGGCTTGGTGTAGTCGCATTTCCTGTATCATGTGAGATTCTCCTTGGTGGGTTGCCCTTCCATGAAGGCGAGTTGGAAGCTTGGAAGATACGGTCTCCTCGCCTCAATAGCCTTGATGGCTAGTTCAAGAAGATCATGCATATCCAAGTAATGTTGGAGCTCCAAGGCTTCTTGAAGGTCGGGGTTGAGACCTCTAAGGAACCTTGCCATGGTAGCCTCACTATCTTCTTGAATGTTCTCCCTCATCATGGCCATCTTGATCTCCTTGAAATAGTCCTCCACCCTCATGTTGCCTTGAGTGAGGGTTTGAAACTGAGAGTGGAGATCGCGGTTGTAGTGGCTTGGAACAAATCGCTTATGCATTAGTGCCTTGTGTTCACCATTTCGCCTCCGATTAGTCCTGACTTGGTGGTCCCACAAAACTAGTGCGTAGTCGGTGAACTCAACCGTGGCAACCTTCACCTTTTGTTCCTCGATAAACTCATAGCAATCGACGACCATCTCGATGCGGCCTTCCCATTCCAACTAAGTCTCAGGGTCAATTTTGCCTTGGAACGTGCAGACTTGAATTTTACGTCCCTTCAGCTCGTTCTTAGACGTGTCCCTTTTAGGCCTCTCGGCTATTTCCACATCTTCACCAGCCGAGAGTACTCCTCATAGTTTGCTCCTTTGGTGCCATGGTTATTTCGGTTGCGAGATCGAGAACGAGAGCCCCTTGTGAAGCTCTTGGATAGCTCGTCTAAGCGGTTGTGCCTCTCCGCCATTTGTTGCTCACTAATCCGCTTTAGCTCGTTTTTCATGGCGGTGAACATCAATGAGTAGTCAGTGGTCGGATGAGCTTGCTCCATGACTGTCGTTTGGTCCTGTAAAAGGTTAGTGAACAAGAAAATAGGACAAATATAATCTCAATTCACTCCCTTAGTGTTTTCACTCTCACTCATTTTTCCACTCAAAATACTCCAATGATCTTACCAAAAATTCCTTACCCGTCGGATTGGGCAGTCGAGAAATGCCGCAAAGATCCTACAATTGTCACCAAGCTTTTCCCCAAGAGTAATCAAGGAAACAAGATACGGATTTCCTTGGATTTTTCCACAACATACTCCAATGTATGTTGTTGGGCTAGTGCCAGCCAAAAGAGAAGCCCAATGGCTGGCCGGATTTCCTTCAAGTTTTTCCAAGCTTTACAAGGTCATAGTCACGGCTGCAAATTGCCTTAAGTCATTGTTTACATTCAGTTTTATGATGATTAATAAAAACACTTGAGAATTCTCTCAAAGCTTCATTGAAGCATCCTTGAGTATTTTAGATTCATTTCTTTGGCATACCATTGACTTATCAATCTAGGACCGCGCCAGATTGCGGCGTCTTCTACAATACCTGGTTCGTTGGCCGCGTGATCACCGGGTTTAGGTGATTCCACTGCGTTCGTTTGTCTTCAACGTGAGTCCCAACCTTCTAGATCCTAGCCTTTCTGTACGGGTTGCATCACAAGGTTGGTGCCGTTCGTATCAATATGTCCAACCATTGGCACTTGAAGCCCTTGATATCTCTACTCCTAGTTTTAGGAGTTTCATGAGTGGTCTTAGAAGTGGACCTGGATGCATCAACAAGCTTATTAGGGGTAAAATTGGAATTGCGGTTAGAGATTTTACCAGGTGTGCGGCTAGAAGGGCTTGGTGTAGTCGCATTTCCAGTATCATGTGATGTTCTCCTTGGTGGGTTGCCCTTCTATGAAGGAGAGTTGGATGCTTAGAAGGTACGGCCTCCTCGCCTCAATTTCTTCCCCCTCTCGGCCTTGATGGCTAGTTCAAGAAGATCATGCATGTCCAAGTAATGTTGGAGCTCCAAGGCTTCTTGAAGGACGGGGTTGAGACCTCTAAGGAACCTTGTCATGGTAGCCACACTATCTTCTTGAATGTTCGCCCTCATCATGGCCATCTTGATCTCCTTGGAGTATTCCTCCACACTCATGTTGCCTTGAGTGAGGGTTTGAAGCTGAGAGTGGAGATCGCGGTTGTAGTGGCTTGGAACAAACCGCTTATGCATTAGTGCCTTGAGTTTACCATTTCGCCTCCAATTAGTCCTGACTTGGTCCCACCAAACTAGTGCGCAGTCGGTGAACTCAACAATGGCAACCTTCACCTTTTGTTCCTCGCTAAACTCATAGCAATCGAAGACCATCTCGATGCGGCCTTCCCATTCCAACTAAGCCTCAGGGTCACTTTTCCCTCGTAACGTAGAGACTTGAATTTTAAGTCCCTTGAGCTCGTTCTTAGACGTGCCCCTTTTAGGCCTCTAGGCTCTTACCACATCTTCACTTGCCGAGAGTACTCCTCATAGTTTGCTCCTTTGGTTACTTCGGTTGCGAGATCGAGAATGGGGGCCCCTTCTGAAGCCCTTGGAGAGCTCGTCAAAGCGGTTGTGCCTCTCCTCCATTTGTTACACACTAATCCGCTTAAGCTCGTTTTTCATGGCGGTGAACATCATTGAGTAGTCAGTGGTCGGATGAGCTTGCTCCATGACTGTCGTTTTGATGCGGTTGAGCACGAGGCCCAAAGTGTACAAGTAGACCCTGTGAAGGTGCCCCAAGGCCCAGTGACACGAGCACGAGCTAAAAGATTCAAGGAGTCCCTCCAAGCCTTGGTACGTGCCATCCAAACCCAAGAGAAACCGGGCATGGAAGGAATTGAGTTGGAATATCCTTGCACGACTACTAAAATGTTGCTTACAATTGAAGATGCGAGTGTTCAAGCTCCAAACGGCGGGCTGAGCCGCAGTTAAGTACCCTCGCTGAGCCGTACGGGGATCTCGCTTATGATCTATAGTTAGTTGGGCTAGCTTTCGGTCAAGTATAGGCCCAAGGGGCTGGCCGAACTTTCCTTGTTATTTTTCCATTTTATTAGGTCTTAGTCACGGCTATTAATAGCCTCAAGCCGCATGTTACATTCAGTTTTTGAGGGTATTGAATAAAATTTCCAGAATTTCGTCCATTCCTTGTGGCAAATTCCCTTAGCTTGTGAAAGCTAAGTTGAACATCCTAGAGTCGATCCTAGGCTGTTCTTGACTTATCAATCAAGCACACATACTTGATTGTGGCGTCCTCTACCGTTAAATCTGTTCTTGAGTGGTCCAAGTTCGGGTTCAACTCCATCAAATCTTCATCGTGTTCCTCTAGATCCGAAGTAGCTTCCGCGTCTCGCATCACGTTTGGTCCTGCAAAAGGTTAGTGAACAAGAAAATAGGACAAATATAATCTCACTTCACTCCCTGAGTGTTTTCACTCTCCCTCGTTTTCCCACTCAAAATACTCCAATGATCTTACCAAAAATTCCTTACCCGTCGGATTGGGTAGTCGAGAAATGCCGCAAAGATCCAACAATTGTCACCATGCTTTTCCACAAGAGTAATCAAGGAAACAAGACCCGGATTTCCTTGGATTTTTCCACAACATACTCCAATGTATGTTGTTGGGCTAGTGCCGGCCAAAAGAGAAGCCCAAGGGCTGGCCGGACTTCAAGTTTTTCCAAGCTTTACTAGGTCTTAGTCACGGCTACAAATAGCCTTAAGTCATTGTTTACATTCAGTTTTATGATGATTAATAAAAACACTTGAGAATTCTCTCAAAGCTTCATTGAAGCATCCTTGAGTATTTTAGATTCATTTCTTTGGCATACCATTGACTTGTCAATCTAGGACCGCGCCAGATTGCGGCGTCTTCTACAATACCTGGTTCGTTGGCCGCGTGATCACCGGGTTTAGGTGATTCCACTGCGTTCGTTTGTCATCAACCTGAGTCCCAACCTTCTAGATCCTAGCCTTTCTGTACGGGTTGCATCACAAGGTTGGTGCCGTTCGTATCAATATGTCCAACCATTGGCACTTGAAGCCCTTGATATCTCTACTCCTAGTTTTAGGAGTTTCATGAGGGGTCTTAGAAGTGGACCTGGATGCATCAACAAGCTTGTTAGGGGTAAAAATGGAATTGCAGTTAGAGAAATTTCCAGGTGTGAGGCTAGAAGGGCTTGGTGTAGTCGCATTTCCTGTATCATGTGAGATTCTCCTTGGTGGGTTGCCCTTCCATGAAGGCGAGTTGGAAGCTTGGAAGATACGGTCTCCTCGCCTCAATAGTCTTGATGGCTAGTTCAAGAAGATCATGCATATCCAAGTAATGTTGGAGCTCCAAGGCTTCTTGAAGGTCGGGGTTGAGACCTCTAAGGAACCTTGCCATGGTAGCCTCACTATCTTCTTGAATGTTCTCCCTCATCATGGCCATCTTGATCTCCTTGAAATAGTCCTCCACCCTCATGTTGCCTTGAGTGAGGGTTTGAAACAGAGAGTGGAGATCGCGGTTGTAGTGGCTTGGAACAAATCGCTTATGCATTAGTGCCTTGTGTTCACCATTTCGCCTCCGATTAGTCCTGACTTGGTGGTCCCACCAAACTAGTGTGTAGTCGGTGAACTCAACCGTGGCAACCTTCACCTTTTGTTCCTCGATAAACTCATAGCAATCGACGACCATCTCGATGCGGCCTTCCCATTCCAACTAAGCCTCAGGGTCAATTTTGCCTTGGAACGTGCAGACTTGAATTTTACGTCCCTTCAGCTCGTTCTTAGACGTGTCCCTTTTAGGCCTCTCGGCTATTTCCACATCTTCACCAGCCGAGAGTACTCCTCATAGTTTGCTCCTTTGGTGCCATGGTTATTTCGGTTGCGAGATCGAGAACGAGAGCCCCTTGTGAAGCTCTTGGATAGCTCGTCTAAGCGGTTGTGCCTCTCCGCCATTTGTTGCTCACTAATCCGCTTTAGCTCGTTTTTCATGGCGGTGAACATCAATGAGTAGTCAGTGGTCGGATGAGCTTGTTCCATGACTGTCGTTTGGTCCTGTAAAAGGTTAGTGAACAAGAAAATAGGACAAATATAATCTCAATTCACTCCCTTAGTGTTTTCACTCTCACTCATTTTTCCACTCAAAATACTCCAATGATCTTACCAAAAATTCCTTACCCGTCGGATTGGGCAGTCGAGAAATGCCGCAAAGATCCTACAATTGTCACCAAGCTTTTCCCCAAGAGTAATCAAGGAAACAAGATACGGATTTCCTTGGATTTTTCCACAACATACTCCAATGTATGTTGTTGGGCTAGTGCCAGCCAAAAGAGAAGCCCAATGGCTGGCCGGATTTCCTTCAAGTTTTTCCAAGCTTTACAAGGTCATAGTCACGGCTGCAAATTGCCTTAAGTCATTGTTTACATTCAGTTTTATGATGATTAATAAAAACACTTGAGAATTCTCTCAAAGCTTCATTGAAGCATCCTTGAGTATTTTAGATTCATTTCTTTGGCATACCATTGACTTATCAATCTAGGACCGCGCCAGATTGCGGCGTCTTCTACAATACCTGGTTCGTTGGCCGCGTGATCACCGGGTTTAGGTGATTCCACTGCGTTCGTTTGTCTTCAACGTGAGTCCCAACCTTCTAGATCCTAGCCTTTCTGTACGGGTTGCATCACAAGGTTGGTGCCGTTCGTATCAATATGTCCAACCATTGGCACTTGAAGCCCTTGATATCTCTACTCCTAGTTTTAGGAGTTTCATGAGTGGTCTTAGAAGTGGACCTGGATGCATCAACAAGCTTATTAGGGGTAAAATTGGAATTGCGGTTAGAGATTTTACCAGGTGTGCGGCTAGAAGGGCTTGGTGTAGTCGCATTTCCAGTATCATGTGATGTTCTCCTTGGTGGGTTGCCCTTCTATGAAGGAGAGTTGGATGCTTAGAAGGTACGGCCTCCTCGCCTCAATTTCTTCCCCCTCTCGGCCTTGATGGCTAGTTCAAGAAGATCATGCATGTCCAAGTAATGTTGGAGCTCCAAGGCTTCTTGAAGGACGGGGTTGAGACCTCTAAGGAACCTTGTCATGGTAGCCACACTATCTTCTTGAATGTTCGCCCTCATCATGGCCATCTTGATCTCCTTGGAGTATTCCTCCACACTCATGTTGCCTTGAGTGAGGGTTTGAAGCTGAGAGTGGAGATCGCGGTTGTAGTGGCTTGGAACAAACCGCTTATGCATTAGTGCCTTGAGTTTACCATTTCGCCTCCAATTAGTCCTGACTTGGTCCCACCAAACTAGTGCGCAGTCGGTGAACTCAACAATGGCAACCTTCACCTTTTGTTCCTCGCTAAACTCATAGCAATCGAAGACCATCTCGATGCGGCCTTCCCATTCCAACTAAGCCTCAGGGTCACTTTTCCCTCGTAACGTAGAGACTTGAATTTTAAGTCCCTTGAGCTCGTTCTTAGACGTGCCCCTTTTAGGCCTCTAGGCTCTTACCACATCTTCACTTGCCGAGAGTACTCCTCATAGTTTGCTCCTTTGGTTACTTCGGTTGCGAGATCGAGAATGGGGGCCCCTTCTGAAGCCCTTGGAGAGCTCGTCAAAGCGGTTGTGCCTCTCCTCCATTTGTTACACACTAATCCGCTTAAGCTCGTTTTTCATGGCGGTGAACATCATTGAGTAGTCAGTGGTCGGATGAGCTTGCTCCATGACTGTCGTTTGGTCCTGCAAAAGGTTAGTGAACAAGAAAATAGGACAAATATAATCTCACTTCACTCCCTGAGTGTTTTCACTCTCCCTCGTTTTCCCACTCAAAATACTCCAATGATCTTACCAAAAATTCCTTACCCGTCGGATTGGGTAGTCGAGAAATGCCGCAGAGATCCAACAATTGTCACCATGCTTTTCCACAAGAGTAATCAAGGAAACAAGACCCGGATTTCCTTGGATTTTTCCACAACATACTCCAATGTATGTTGTTGGGCTAGTGCCGGCCAAAAGAGAAGCCCAAGGGCTGGCCGGACTTCAAGTTTTTCCAAGCTTTACTAGGTCTTAGTCACGGCTACAAATAGCCTTAAGTCATTGTTTACATTCAGTTTTATGATGATTAATAAAAACACTTGAGAATTCTCTCAAAGCTTCATTGAAGCATCCTTGAGTATTTTAGATTCATTTCTTTGTCATACCATTGACTTGTCAATCTAGAACCGCGCCAGATTGTGGCGTCTTCTACAATACCAGGTTCGTTGGCCACGTGATCAACGGGTTTAGGTGATTCCGTTGCGTTCGTTTGTCATCAACGTGAGTCCTAACCTTCTAGGTCCTAGCCTTTCTGTAGGGGTTGCATCACAAGATTGGTGCCGTTCGTGTCAATATGTCCAAACCATTGGCACTTGAAGCCCTTGATATCTCTACTCCTAGTTTTAGGAGTTTCATGAGGGGTCTTAGAAGTGGACCTGGATGCATCAACAAGCTTGTTAGGGGTAAAAATGGAATTGCAGTTAGAGAAATTTCCAGGTGTGAGGCTAGAAGGGCTTGGTGTAGTCGCATTTCCTGTATCATGTGAGATTCTCCTTGGTGGGTTGCCCTTCCATGAAGGCGAGTTGGAAGTTTGGAAGATACGGTCTCCTCGCCTCAATAGCCTTGATGGCTAGTTCAAGAAGATCATGCATATCCAAGTAATGTTGGAGCTCCAAGGCTTCTTGAAGGTCGGGGTTGAGACCTCTAAGGAACCTTGCCATGGTAGCCTCACCATCTTGTTGAATGTTCTCCCTCATCATGGCCATCTTGATCTCCTTGAAATAGTCCTCCACCCTCATGTTGCCTTGAGTGAGGGTTTGAAACTGAGAGTGGAGATCGCGGTTGTAGTGGCTTGGAACAAATCGCTTATGCATTAGTGCCTTGTGTTCACCATTTCGCCTCCGATTAGTCCTGACTTGGTGGTCTCACCAAACTAGTGCGTAGTCGGTGAACTCAACCGTGGCAACCTTCACCTTTTGTTCCTCGATAAACTCATAGCAATCGACGACCATCTCGATGCGGCCTTCCCATTCCAACTAAGCCTCAGGGTCAATTTTGCCTTGGAACGTGCAGACTTGAATTTTACGTCCCTTCAGCTCGTTCTTAGACGTGTCCCTTTTAGGCCTCTCGGCTATTTCCACATCTTCACCAGCCGAGAGTACTCCTCATAGTTTGCTCCTTTGGTGCCATGGTTATTTCGGTTGCGAGATCGAGAACGAGAGCCCCTTGTGAAGCTCTTGGATAGCTCGTCTAAGCGGTTGTGCCTCTCCGCCATTTGTTGCTCACTAATCCGCTTTAGCTCGTTTTTCATGGCGGTGAACATCAATGAGTAGTCAGTGGTCGGATGAGCTTGCTCCATGACTGTCGTTTGGTCCTGTAAAAGGTTAGTGAACAAGAAAATAGGACAAATATAATCTCAATTCACTCCCTTAGTGTTTTCACTCTCACTCATTTTTCCACTCAAAATACTCCAATGATCTTACCAAAAATTCCTTACCCGTCGGATTGGGCAGTCGAGAAATGCCGCAAAGATCCTACAATTGTCACCAAGCTTTTCCCCAAGAGTAATCAAGGAAACAAGATACGGATTTCCTTGGATTTTTCCACAACATACTCCAATGTATGTTGTTGGGCTAGTGCCAGCCAAAAGAGAAGCCCAATGGCTGGCCGGATTTCCTTCAAGTTTTTCCAAGCTTTACAAGGTCATAGTCACGGCTGCAAATTGCCTTAAGTCATTGTTTACATTCAGTTTTATGATGATTAATAAAAACACTTGAGAATTCTCTCAAAGCTTCATTGAAGCATCCTTGAGTATTTTAGATTCATTTCTTTGGCATACCATTGACTTATCAATCTAGGACCGCGCCAGATTGCGGCGTCTTCTACAATACCTGGTTCGTTGGCCGCGTGATCACCGGGTTTAGGTGATTCCACTGCGTTCGTTTGTCATCAACGTGAGTCCCAACCTTCTAGATCCTAGCCTTTCTGTACGGGTTGCATCACAAGGTTGGTGCCGTTCGTATCAATATGTCCAACCATTGGCACTTGAAGCCCTTGATATCTCTACTCCTAGTTTTAGGAGTTTCATGAGTGGTCTTAGAAGTGGACCTGGATGCATCAACAAGCTTATTAGGGGTAAAATTGGAATTGCGGTTAGAGATTTTACCAGGTGTGCGGCTAGAAGGGCTTGGTGTAGTCGCATTTCCAGTATCATGTGATGTTCTCCTTGGTGGGTTGCCCTTCTATGAAGGAGAGTTGGATGCTTAGAAGGTACGGCCTCCTCGCCTCAATTTCTTCCCCCTCTCGGCCTTGATGGCTAGTTCAAGAAGATCATGCATGTCCAAGTAATGTTGGAGCTCCAAGGCTTCTTGAAGGACGGGGTTGAGACCTCTAAGGAACCTTGTCATGGTAGCCACACTATCTTCTTGTATGTTCGCCCTCATCATGGCCATCTTGATCTCCTTGGAGTATTCCTCCACACTCATGTTGCCTTGAGTGAGGGTTTGAAGCTGAGAGTGGAGATCGCGGTTGTAGTGGCTTGGAACAAACCGCTTATGCATTAGTGCCTTGAGTTTACCATTTCGCCTCCAATTAGTCCTGACTTGGTCCCACCAAACTAGTGCGCAGTCGGTGAACTCAACAATGGCAACCTTCACCTTTTGTTCCTCGCTAAACTCATAGCAATCGAAGACCATCTCGATGCGGCCTTCCCATTCCAACTAAGCCTCAGGGTCACTTTTCCCTCGTAACGTAGAGACTTGAATTTTAAGTCCCTTGAGCTCGTTCTTAGACGTGTCCCTTTTAGGCCTCTAGGCTCTTACCACATCTTCACTTGCCGAGAGTACTCCTCATAGTTTGCTCCTTTGGTTACTTCGGTTGCGAGATCGAGAATGGGGGCCCCTTCTGAAGCCCTTGGAGAGCTCGTCAAAGCGGTTGTGCCTCTCCTCCATTTGTTACACACTAATCCGCTTAAGCTCGTTTTTCATGGCGGTGAACATCATTGAGTAGTCAGTGGTCGGATGAGCTTGCTCCATGACTGTCGTTTGGTCCTGCAAAAGCTTAGTGAACAAGAAAATAGGACAAATATAATATCACTTCACTCCCTGAGTGTTTTCACTCTCCCTCGTTTTCCCACTCAAAATACTCCAATGATCTTACCAAAAATTCCTTACCCGTCGGATTGGGTAGTCGAGAAATGCCGCAGAGATCCAACAATTGTCACCATGCTTTTCCACAAGAGTAATCAAGGAAACAAGACCCGGATTTCCTTGGATTTTTCCACAACATACTCCAATGTATGTTGTTGGGCTAGTGCCGGCCAAAAGAGAAGCCCAAGGGCTGGCCGGACTTCAAGTTTTTCCAAGCTTTACTAGGTCTTAGTCACGGCTACAAATAGCCTTAAGTCATTGTTTACATTCAGTTTTATGATGATTAATAAAAACACTTGAGAATTCTCTCAAAGCTTCATTGAAGCATCCTTGAGTATTTTAGATTCATTTCTTTGTCATACCATTGACTTGTCAATCTAGAACCGCGCCAGATTGTGGCGTCTTCTACAATACCAGGTTCGTTGGCCACGTGATCAACGGGTTTAGGTGATTCCGTTGCGTTCGTTTGTCATCAACGTGAGTCCTAACCTTCTAGGTCCTAGCCTTTCTGTAGGGGTTGCATCACAAGATTGGTGCCGTTCGTGTCAATATGTCCAAACCATTGGCACTTGAAGCCCTTGATATCTCTACTCCTAGTTTTAGGAGTTTCATGAGGGGTCTTAGAAGTGGACCTGGATGCATCAACAAGCTTGTTAGGGGTAAAAATGGAATTGCAGTTAGAGAAATTTCCAGGTGTGAGGCTAGAAGGGCTTGGTGTAGTCGCATTTCCTGTATCATGTGAGATTCTCCTTGGTGGGTTGCCCTTCCATGAAGGCGAGTTGGAAGTTTGGAAGATACGGTCTCCTCGCCTCAATAGCCTTGATGGCTAGTTCAAGAAGATCATGCATATCCAAGTAATGTTGGAGCTCCAAGGCTTCTTGAAGGTCGGGGTTGAGACCTCTAAGGAACCTTGCCATGGTAGCCTCACCATCTTGTTGAATGTTCTCCCTCATCATGGCCATCTTGATCTCCTTGAAATAGTCCTCCACCCTCATGTTGCCTTGAGTGAGGGTTTGAAACTGAGAGTGGAGATCGCGGTTGTAGTGGCTTGGAACAAATCGCTTATGCATTAGTGCCTTGTGTTCACCATTTCGCCTCCGATTAGTCCTGACTTGGTGGTCTCACCAAACTAGTGCGTAGTCGGTGAACTCAACCGTGGCAACCTTCACCTTTTGTTCCTCGATAAACTCATAGCAATCGACGACCATCTCGATGCGGCCTTCCCATTCCAACTAAGCCTCAGGGTCAATTTTGCCTTGGAACGTGCAGACTTGAATTTTACGTCCCTTCAGCTCGTTCTTAGACGTGTCCCTTTTAGGCCTCTCGGCTATTTCCACATCTTCACCAGCCGAGAGTACTCCTCATAGTTTGCTCCTTTGGTGCCATGGTTATTTCGGTTGCGAGATCGAGAACGAGAGCCCCTTGTGAAGCTCTTGGATAGCTCGTCTAAGCGGTTGTGCCTCTCCGCCATTTGTTGCTCACTAATCCGCTTTAGCTCGTTTTTCATGGCGGTGAACATCAATGAGTAGTCAGTGGTCGGATGAGCTTGCTCCATGACTGTCGTTTGGTCCTGTAAAAGGTTAGTGAACAAGAAAATAGGACAAATATAATCTCAATTCACTCCCTTAGTGTTTTCACTCTCACTCATTTTTCCACTCAAAATACTCCAATGATCTTACCAAAAATTCCTTACCCGTCGGATTGGGCAGTCGAGAAATGCCGCAAAGATCCTACAATTGTCACCAAGCTTTTCCCCAAGAGTAATCAAGGAAACAAGATACGGATTTCCTTGGATTTTTCCACAACATACTCCAATGTATGTTGTTGGGCTAGTGCCAGCCAAAAGAGAAGCCCAATGGCTGGCCGGATTTCCTTCAAGTTTTTCCAAGCTTTACAAGGTCATAGTCACGGCTGCAAATTGCCTTAAGTCATTGTTTACATTCAGTTTTATGATGATTAATAAAAACACTTGAGAATTCTCTCAAAGCTTCATTGAAGCATCCTTGAGTATTTTAGATTCATTTCTTTGGCATACCATTGACTTATCAATCTAGGACCGCGCCAGATTGCGGCGTCTTCTACAATACCTGGTTCGTTGGCCGCGTGATCACCGGGTTTAGGTGATTCCACTGCGTTCGTTTGTCATCAACGTGAGTCCCAACCTTCTAGATCCTAGCCTTTCTGTACGGGTTGCATCACAAGGTTGGTGCCGTTCGTATCAATATGTCCAACCATTGGCACTTGAAGCCCTTGATATCTCTACTCCTAGTTTTAGGAGTTTCATGAGTGGTCTTAGAAGTGGACCTGGATGCATCAACAAGCTTATTAGGGGTAAAATTGGAATTACGGTTAGAGATTTTACCAGGTGTGCGGCTAGAAGGGCTTGGTGTAGTCGCATTTCCAGTATCATGTGATGTTCTCCTTGGTGGGTTGCCCTTCTATGAAGGAGAGTTGGATGCTTAGAAGGTACGGCCTCCTCGCCTCAATTTCTTCCCTCTCTCGGCCTTGATGGCTAGTTCAAGAAGATCATGCATGTCCAAGTAATGTTGGAGCTCCAAGGCTTCTTGAAGGACGGGGTTGAGACCTCTAAGGAACCTTGTCATGGTAGCCACACTATCTTCTTGAATGTTCGCCCTCATCATGGCCATCTTGATCTCCTTGGAGTATTCCTCCACACTCATGTTGCCTTGAGTGAGGGTTTGAAGCTGAGAGTGGAGATCGCGGTTGTAGTGGCTTGGAACAAACCGCTTATGCATTAGTGCCTTGAGTTTACCATTTCGCCTCCAATTAGTCCTGACTTGGTCCCACCAAACTAGTGCGCAGTCGGTGAACTCAACAATGGCAACCTTCACCTTTTGTTCCTCGCTAAACTCATAGCAATCGAAGACCATCTCGATGCGGCCTTCCCATTCCAACTAAGCCTCAGGGTCACTTTTCCCTCGTAACGTAGAGACCTGAATTTTAAGTCCCTTGAGCTCGTTCTTAGACGTGCCCCTTTTAGGCCTCTAGGCTCTTACCACATCTTCACTTGCCGAGAGTACTCCTCATAGTTTGCTCCTTTGGTTACTTCGGTTGCGAGATCGAGAATGGGGGCCCCTTCTGAAGCCCTTGGAGAGCTCGTCAAAGCGGTTGTGCCTCTCCTCCATTTGTTACACACTAATCCGCTTAAGCTCGTTTTTCATGGCGGTGAACATCATTGAGTAGTCAGTGGTCGGATGAGCTTGCTCCATGACTGTCGTTTGGTCCTGCAAAAGGTTAGTGAACAAGAAAATAGGACAAATATAATCTCACTTCACTCCCTGAGTGTTTTCACTCTCCCTCGTTTTCCCACTCAAAATACTCCAATGATCTTACCAAAAATTCCTTACCCGTCGGATTGGGTAGTCGAGAAATGCCGCAAAGATCCAACAATTGTCACCATGCTTTTCCACAAGAGTAATCAAGGAAACAAGACCCGGATTTCCTTGGATTTTTCCACAACATACTCCAATGTATGTTGTTGGGCTAGTGCCGGCCAAAAGAGAAGCCCAAGGGCTGGCCGGACTTCAAGTTTTTCCAAGCTTTACTAGGTCTTAGTCACGGCTACAAATAGCCTTAAGTCATTGTTTACATTCAGTTTTATGATGATTAATAAAAACACTTGAGAATTCTCTCAAAGCTTCATTGAAGCATCCTTGAGTATTTTAGATTCATTTCTTTGTCATACCATTGACTTGTCAATCTAGAACCGCGCCAGATTGTGGCGTCTTCTACAATACCAGGTTCGTTGGCCACGTGATCAACGGTGATACGAACCAAGAGACACCATTGC
Source organism: Coffea arabica (assembly GCF_036785885.1). NCBI lineage: Eukaryota > Viridiplantae > Streptophyta > Magnoliopsida > Gentianales > Rubiaceae > Coffea > Coffea arabica. The sequence continues at coordinate 29,299,701 of NC_092315.1, read as the reverse complement.
GAACTATTCGAGTTCCCCTAGGACCCGTAACTCGAGCACGAGCTAAGAAGATGAGGGAGGAACTCCAAGGACTTGTTCATGAGATACAAGGCCAAGAAATTGTCCCCAAGGTCATTGAGGGACTTGAGCATGAAGGAATGAAAGCCATCCATGTAGTGCACGTCAAAGAGAACCATGTGTGACCCTTCTCTAGTCACATTTGCTGTTTTAATTAAGTCATTGTAATAAGGGCTTAATGGTCCATAGCATTGCTTATTTACCTAAGCGATGACCTCATAAGGTTATTTACCTAAGCGATGACCTCATAAGGTTGTTTACCTAAGGGATGACCTTATAAGGTTTGGTCAAGCCCACAATTCTTAGTCTTATGGAAATAGTCAAGCCTACAATTGTTAGTCTTAGTCAAGACCACAACTCTAGACTAGTTCCACATTTAGTTGTTCATCTCTATGTAAGGCTATAAATAGCCTACACTTCCAATGGTTTTGGCATTCAATCAATAAATCAGATTTTGAGAGTTTTCTTGGTTTCTCCAAGGCTTCTTGAATACCTTAGAATTTCTCTAGGTGTTCGTGACTTATCAATCTAGAATCGCACTAGGTTGTGGCGTCTTCTACCATTATACCAAGGTTCGTTAACCACGTGATTAACGGGTTGAGGTCATCCGCTCCAAACTTGGTGTCCTCTTGTCGATCCTGAAACTAATCTTTTACGGGTTTCGTCACAAGGTTGGCGACGTTCGTATCAGTTGGTAATCAGAGCTAGTTAAGAGGTATCACGTTATATCCCTTTATTTATTTCCTTTCGAGTCAAGTTGTCCAAAATTCTGTTTTCGTGTTCTAAGTTTGCTATCCGCAATTTCCAGATTTGTTGCATCGTGTTCTTGCGTTATTTTTCCAGATTTGTTGCATCATAAACTTGCGTCTAGTTGTTGTTAATTGCTGTGGTTAGCCTTGTTTAGTCCAGCATTTTTTTTTGTGTCTTATTCTTGATTCTTTGTTTGTGTTTGTGTCTTGTTTCTATCCTGTTATATCCATTCAATTCCAGTCTTTTGTTCTATTTGATCATTCGAGGTTACTGTTCATCCGAAAAAAATCAGTTTGTAGCAAGGGTTTTAGAAGTCCTATCTAGTTATTACCTTGTGTTCTTGTTTACATACAAAAAAAAAAAATAGCTGGCTAACCTTACAAAAATTCCTGGAAATCTGTCTTGATCAAAACTTGGGTTTCTTGAAATTCCTAATTGTTTAAAACCACAATCTTGAAGTTCTTGGAACTTTAGTTGGGATTCTTGAAGCCAACCAAAATCTGTCTTGATCAAATCGTGAAATCTTGGATTGTTTGGGGAGGAAATCATCTTCAATTTTGTGTTTCTTGAATTCTGGAGATTAACATCTTGAATTCTTGAAAGAATCTTGAAGTTTCTGGGTTTTGGGAACCAAATCTTGGTAAACAACAAGGCTGCAAAATTTTAGCTGCCAAAATCCTTGTCTTCACCACAACAATCTTCTTTCTTGACTAAGAACATTTTAGCCACGAAATTTGACTCTTCTTGGCTGATTAGAAAACAAAAAAAAAAAAAAAAAGGAAGAAGAAGAATATTCAGCCTATTCAAGTCAAATTTTCCAACCTGTTCAAGTCAAAATTTTCCACCCTTGTTCCCAAAAACAACCAAATCAGTTCCAATCTTGAACTTGACCTTAGAATTCATAGGAACTAGCAAATAGGAAGACTAATCCTTGTTTCCAAAGAATTAAGGAAGAAAAGTCAGCCTTGGGTTTCCAAAAAAAAAAATCCCACCGCAACACAAATTCCTTTTCCATTCGGATTCCATCTTTGTAACCGTTGGGGAATTTCTAATTCTGGAAATTTTCGTGCATCATTAGGTCAGTTTTAAGTGTCATTCTGAATCCTCTAAGTGTCCATTTACCTACCAAAACACTGACCAGAAATGTAGCAACCAGTAGCTCAAAATTCCAGTTTTGGGTAGAGTTTTGTCTAGGATTCTTAAAATTCAACTTTGAGTCATTCATTGAGTCGTGGTCAGTCTCTTCATCTTTTGTTTTTTTTTTCGTTCAAAGTGCTACAATCTTGTGACCCTGGTTGGTAAGTCGATCCACACTAGAAGGAGTTCTAACTTCTTCGAGGAGTTGACCGAGGAGCCTTGAAAATACCTTGGTGAGTTCATTAGAGTGTTCAAACACGAGAGCGAGAGTAAACACGTGAGGAAGTGTGCGAGATAAACTTTGCTTCTTTCCATTATTATTTTTTTTACCCTACCATGGCTAACGAGGGGGGAGCAAGCTCCCAAGCTTTTGATCTTAAACTTTTCACAGAAGCAATCAAAGGCGAATTGGGACGCATGATGGACCAAAAACTTGAACTAATGCACCAACGCATTGACAGCTTAGAGTTGTCTCATGGAAGCTCCAAAGGCAGCCGTGGAAAGGCTTATGCACATGAGTCTACCGACTCTAACTCAGACAACAACTATGAGCATAAGCAAAGTAGGTCCAAGCGTGAAGCTAGGCCTTCAAATGACCACATTCCGGGCATAAAGATGAAAATTCCGCCTTTCCAAGGACGATCAGACCCCGATGCCTACTTAGAGTGGGAGAAGCGGATTGAACTTGTCTTCGATTGCAATACTTACTCGGAGGAGCAAAAGGTCAAGTTGGCCGTGGTCGAATTCACCGACTACGCCGTTGTGTGGTGGGATCAACTCTCTACTAGTCGAAGGAGGAGTCGTGAACCTACCATACAAACTTGGACGGAGCTAAGACGACTAATGAGGAAGCGTTTCGTACCAAGTCACTACTACCGTGACTTGTACCAAAAGCTTCAAACCCTCAACCAAGGAGCACGAAGTGTCGAGGACTATCACAAGGAAATAGAAATACTCATGCTACGGGCAGACATCATGGGGGATCGAGAAGCAACAATGGCACGCTTCTTGAACGGATTAAGGCCCGAAATTGCTGATCAAGTGGAGTTACACCACTATGTGGAACTTGGGGACTTGGTGGAAAAGGCCATCAAGATTGAAAGGAGGATTAAGAGGAGGGGTTCGACTCGGAGTTACTCCAACTTTTCACCCTCTTATCTCCGAACTACACCACCAAAGAAAGAGGATAAAGGGCCGAGTAATTCCATCCCTTCAAGACCGAGGCCGGATATGACTAAGTGGGAGTCTAAGGCAACACCAAAGACTGCCATTGAGTCGAGCATGGGGCGAAATCGAGATACTAGATGCTTCAAATGCCAAGGCCGAGGGCATATTGCTAGCCAATGCCCGAACCAACGCACTATGATCATCTTACCCAATGGTGAGTTTCTCACTGATGATGAAGATGAGAAGGAGGAGTTGCCATCCCTTGAGGAAGAAGAGGAAGCATTGCCCATCGATGAACGAGTTGGACTCGTTGTCAGACGAGCCTTAGCAACCCAAGTGAAAGCCGCTGACCATGCACAAAGGGAGAACATTTTCTACACCCGTTGCTATATCAAAGGCAAGGTATGTAGTTTGATCATAGATGGAGGTAGTTGTGCTAATGTTGCTAGTGCCTTGATGGTGGAGAAACTAGCACTACCCACTCTACGACATCCAACACCGTATCGTTTGCAATGGTTGAACGATAGCGGGGATGTTCGTGTGACCAAGCAAGTCCAAGTACCTTTCCGAATTGGAAAGTATGAGGACGTGGTGTTATGCGACGTGGTCCCTATGCAAGCATGTCACATACTATTGGGGAGACCATGGCAATTCGACAAGGGAGTTACATTCGATGGCATTACTAATAAATACTCTTTCAAGCAAGGCGAGAAGAGGATTGTGCTTGTGCCACTCACTCCTATTCAAGTTCGTGAAGATCAAGAAAGCTTGATCAAGGAAAGTGAGCTCGAGAATGAGAAGAAAAAAATAGAAAAAGCCGAGAGCTCAACAGAAAATGATAAGGCCGAGAAAATTGAGAGGAAAAAAACATATGGTGAGCCGGCCAAAATTGAAAAGAGAGAGAAAAGGCAAAATCTATTGATAAAAGCCAATGCAGTAAGAAAAGTTTTGAGTGTTAATACACCCATCTTTGTACTTTTGTGCAAAGAGGTGTTGGTTGTTACAAGTGATCTTACTAACACTCTACCATCTAGTATTGTCTCTCTTTTGCAGGATTATGAGGATGTCTTTCCCGATGAGATTCCAAATGGACTACCACCAATAAGGGGAATTGAGCATCAAATTGACTTGGTTCCAGGTGCCCCACTTCCTAACAGACCAGCCTACAAAATGGGTCCAGATGAGACAAAGGAGCTCCAACGCCAAATCGAAGAGCTTCTAACAAAGGGATGGGCACGAGAAAGCTTGAGCCCATGTGCGGTTCCCGTCATCTTGGTGCCTAAAAAGGATGGAAGTTGGCGAATGTGCACTGACTGTAGGGCCGTTAATGCAATAACGGTAAAATATCGTCACCCTATTCCTAGACTTGATGATATGTTAGATGAGCTATATGGTGCTGTGATTTTCACTAAAATTGATCTAAAAAGCGGTTATCATCAAATTAGGATGAAAGAGGGGGATGAATGGAAAACGGCCTTTAAAACCAAACATGGCTTGTACGAGTGGTTAGTTATGCCATTTGGACTAACTAATGCACCTAGTACGTTCATGAGATTGATGAACCATGTACTTCGTCCATTCCTTGGAAAATTTGTAGTTGTATATTTTGACGATATCCTGATTTATAGTAGGAGCTTAGATGAGCATGTTGAACATGTGAAGCTTGTTCTTGATGTACTTCGAAGGGAAAAGCTCTATGCTAACCTTAAGAAGTGCTCCTTTTGTACTGATCAACTTGTCTTCCTAGGCTTTGTTGTGAGTAAACAGGGAATCAAAGTGGACGAGGAGAAGGTTAAAGCAATTCGAGAATGGCCTACTCCAAGCACGGTGGGTGAGGTACGTAGCTTCCATGGTCTTGCTAGTTTTTATAGACGATTTGTTAAAGATTTTAGTACCATTGCTGCACCTCTAACTGCTGTAATTAAGAAAAATGAGCCATTTGTGTGGAGAGATGCTCAAGTACGTGCTTTCCAAATGCTTAAACATCAACTCACACATGCACCACTACTTGCATTACCATGCTTTGACAAGATGTTTGAAATAGAGTGTGATGCATCTGGGGTGGGTATTGGAGCTGTCCTAATGCAAGAGGGCAAACCAATTGCATACTTTAGTGAAAAACTCAATGGGGCAGTTTTGAACTATTCCACTTATGATAAGGAGTTGTACTCCTTAATCCGTGCTTTAGAAACTTGGCAACATTACTTGAGACCAAGGGAATTTGTCATACACACTGACCATGAGTCGCTTAAGCACATTAAGTCACAATACAAGTTGAATAAGCGTCATGTTAGGTGGATTGCATTTATTGAAACCTTCCCTTATGTGATTAAGTACAAAGTGGGGAAAACTAATGTTGTTGCTGATGCATTATCACGTCGGTACTCTTTGCTTACTCAACTTGATGCAAGGTTGTTAGGATTTGAATTAGTTAAAGAGTTATACACCAATGACCCAGATTTCTCAGGTATTTATGACTCTTGTGGTTCAGCAACTCAAGGTAAATTCTACATCCTTGATGGATTTCTTTTCTACCTCAATCGACTATGTATACCTAACTGCTCTATTCGCTCTTTACTTGTTAGGGAAGCACACGGAGGTGGCTTGATGGGACACTTTGGCGTGGCTAAAACCTTAGCTATCCTTCAAGAGCACTTCCATTGGCCAAGGATGAAACGAGATGTGGAGCGAATGGTGGCTAAATGCATTACTTGCCACAAAGCTAAGTCTAAACTTCAACCCTATGGCCTTTATAGGCCTTTATAGTCCTTTACCTGTACCTAAGGAACCTTGGACCGACATTTCCATGGATTTTGTTTTAGGGTTGCCTAGGTCAAAGAGGGGAAATGATAGCATCTTTGTTATTGTTGACAGATTTTCAAAAATGGCACATTTTATACCATGTCACAAAACAGATGATGCATCGCACATTGCTGATTTATTTTTCAAAGAAATCATTAGATTGCATGGCATGCCTAGGACAATTGTCTCTGATAGGGATGTCAAATTTTTGAGTTACTTTTGGAAAACTTTGTGGGGAAAATTGGGTACCAAATTGCTATTTTCTACTACTAGTCACCCACAAACTGATGGCCAAACTGAGGTTGTCAATCGTACACTATCTACACTCTTGCGTGCCATCATTAGAAAAAACATTAGAACCTGGGAAGAGTGTTTACCCCATGTTGAGTTTGCATACAATCGTACGGTGCATAGTTCTACTCATTTTTCACCATTTGAAATAGTCTATGGTTTTAACCCTTTAACACCACTAGACTTATCACCTTTACCTTCTTCTGAGCACATTAACATGGATGGTGCTAAACGAGCAGATTTTGTCAAGAAATTACACCAGCAGGTACGCCTAAACATTGAGCGAAGGATGGACCAAGTTGCTCAACGGGTTAACAAGGGACGCCAACGCGTTGTGTTTGAACCTGGTGACTGGGTGTGGTTACATCTACGCAAGGAAAGGTTCCCAGTCCAAAGGCGCAATAAATTACTTCCCCGAGGAGATGGGCCGTTCCAAGTCATCAAGCGCATCAATGACAATGCTTACAAACTGGACCTACCCGGTGAGTACAATGTGAGCGCTACATTCAATGTCTCTGATCTATCTCCTTTTCTTGCAGACGATGAAGCTGATTTGAGGACAAATCCTTTTGAAGAGGAGGGGGATGATACGAACCAAGAGACACCATTGCGAACTATTCGAGTTCCCCTAGGACCCGTAACTCGAGCACGAGCTAAGAAGATGAGGGAGGAACTCCAAGGACTTGTTCATGAGATACAAGGCCAAGAAATTGTCCCCAAGGTCATTGAGGGACTTGAGCATGAAGGAATGAAAGCCATCCATGTAGTGCACGTCAAAGAGAACCATGTGTGACCCTTCTCTAGTCACATTTGCTGTTTTAATTAAGTCATTGTAATAAGGGCTTAATGGTCCATAGCATTGCTTATTTACCTAAGCGATGACCTCATAAGGTTATTTACCTAAGCGATGACCTCATAAGGTTGTTTACCTAAGGGATGACCTCATAAGGTTTGGTCAAGCCCACAATTCTTAGTCTTATGGAAATAGTCAAGCCTACAATTGTTAGTCTTAGTCAAGACCACAACTCTAGACTAGTTCCACATTTAGTTGTTCATCTCTATGTAAGGCTATAAATAGCCTACACTTCCAATGGTTTTGGCATTCAATCAATAAATCAGATTTTGAGAGTTTTCTTGGTTTCTCCAAGGCTTCTTGAATACCTTAGAATTTCTCTAGGTGTTCGTGACTTATCAATCTAGAATCGCACTAGGTTGTGGCGTCTTCTACCATTATACCAAGGTTCGTTAACCACGTGATTAACGGGTTGAGGTCATCCGCTCCAAACTTGGTGTCCTCTTGTCGATCCTGAAACTAATCTTTTACGGGTTTCGTCACAAGGTTGGCGACGTTCGTATCAAACGGGTTTAGGTGATTCCGTTGCGTTCGTTTGTCATCAACGTGAGTCCTAACCTTCTAGGTCCTAGCCTTTCTGTAGGGGTTGCATCACAAGATTGGTGCCGTTCGTGTCAATATGTCCAAACCATTGGCACTTGAAGCCCTTGATATCTCTACTCCTAGTTTTAGGAGTTTCATGAGGGGTCTTAGAAGTGGACCTGGATGCATCAACAAGCTTGTTAGGGGTAAAAATGGAATTGCAGTTAGAGAAATTTCCAGGTGTGAGGCTAGAAGGGCTTGGTGTAGTCGCATTTCCTGTATCATGTGAGATTCTCCTTGGTGGGTTGCCCTTCCATGAAGGCGAGTTGGAAGCTTGGAAGATACGGTCTCCTCGCCTCAATAGCCTTGATGGCTAGTTCAAGAAGATCATGCATATCCAAGTAATGTTGGAGCTCCAAGGCTTCTTGAAGGTCGGGGTTGAGACCTCTAAGGAACCTTGCCATGGTAGCCTCACCATCTTGTTGAATGTTCTCCCTCATCATGGCCATCTTGATCTCCTTGAAATAGTCCTCCACCCTCATGTTGCCTTGAGTGAGGGTTTGAAACTGAGAGTGGAGATCGCGGTTGTAGTGGCTTGGAACAAATCGCTTATGCATTAGTGCCTTGTGTTCACCATTTCGCCTCCGATTAGTCCTGACTTGGTGGTCCCACCAAACTAGTGCGTAGTCGGTGAACTCAACCGTGGCAACCTTCACCTTTTGTTCCTCGATAAACTCATAGCAATCGACGACCATCTCGATGCGGCCTTCCCATTCCAACTAAGCCTCAGGGTCAATTTTGCCTTGGAACGTGCAGACTTGAATTTTACGTCCCTTCAGCTCGTTCTTAGACGTGTCCCTTTTAGGCCTCTCGGCTATTTCCACATCTTCACCAGCCGAGAGTACTCCTCATAGTTTGCTCCTTTGGTGCCATGGTTATTTCGGTTGCGAGATCGAGAACGAGAGCCCCTTGTGAAGCTCTTGGATAGCTCGTCTAAGCGGTTGTGCCTCTCCGCCATTTGTTGCTCACTAATCCGCTTTAGCTCGTTTTTCATGGCGGTGAACATCAATGAGTAGTCAGTGGTCGGATGAGCTTGCTCCATGACTGTCGTCTGGTCCTGTAAAAGGTTAGTGAACAAGAAAATAGGACAAATATAATCTCAATTCACTCCCTTAGTGTTTTCACTCTCACTCATTTTTCCACTCAAAATACTCCAATGATCTTACCAAAAATTCCTTACCCGTCGGATTGGGCAGTCGAGAAATGCCGCAAAGATCCTACAATTGTCACCAAGCTTTTCCCCAAGAGTAATCAAGGAAACAAGATACGGATTTCCTTGGATTTTTCCACAACATACTCCAATGTATGTTGTTGGGCTAGTGCCAGCCAAAAGAGAAGCCCAATGGCTGGCCGGATTTCCTTCAAGTTTTTCCAAGCTTTACAAGGTCATAGTCACGGCTGCAAATTGCCTTAAGTCATTGTTTACATTCAGTTTTATGATGATTAATAAAAACACTTGAGAATTCTCTCAAAGCTTCATTGAAGCATCCTTGAGTATTTTAGATTCATTTCTTTGGCATACCATTGACTTATCAATCTAGGACCGCGCCAGATTGCGGCGTCTTCTACAATACCTGGTTCGTTGGCCGCGTGATCACCGGGTTTAGGTGATTCCACTGCGTTCGTTTGTCATCAACGTGAGTCCCAACCTTCTAGATCCTAGCCTTTCTGTACGGGTTGCATCACAAGGTTGGTGCCGTTCGTATCAATATGTCCAACCATTGGCACTTGAAGCCCTTGATATCTCTACTCCTAGTTTTAGGAGTTTCATGAGTGGTCTTAGAAGTGGACCTGGATGCATCAACAAGCTTATTAGGGGTAAAACTGGAATTGCGGTTAGAGATTTTACCAGGTGTGCGGCTAGAAGGGCTTGGTGTAGTCGCATTTCCAGTATCATGTGATGTTCTCCTTGGTGGGTTGCCCTTCTATGAAGGAGAGTTGGATGCTTAGAAGGTACGGCCTCCTCGCCTCAATTTCTTCCCCCTCTCGGCCTTGATGGCTAGTTCAAGAAGATCATGCATGTCCAAGTAATGTTGGAGCTCCAAGGCTTCTTGAAGGACGGGGTTGAGACCTCTAAGGAACCTTGTCATGGTAGCCACACTATCTTCTTGAATGTTCGCCCTCATCATGGCCATCTTGATCTCCTTGGAGTATTCCTCCACACTCATGTTGCCTTGAGTGAGGGTTTGAAGCTGAGAGTGGAGATCGCGGTTGTAGTGGCTTGGAACAAACCGCTTATGCATTAGTGCCTTGAGTTTACCATTTCGCCTCCAATTAGTCCTGACTTGGTCCCACCAAACTAGTGCGCAGTCGGTGAACTCAACAATGGCAACCTTCACCTTTTGTTCCTCGCTAAACTCATAGCAATCGAAGACCATCTCGATGCGGCCTTCCCATTCCAACTAAGCCTCAGGGTCACTTTTCCCTCGTAACGTAGAGACTTGAATTTTAAGTCCCTTGAGCTCGTTCTTAGACGTGCCCCTTTTAGGCCTCTAGGCTCTTACCACATCTTCACTTGCCGAGAGTACTCCTCATAGTTTGCTCCTTTGGTTACTTCGGTTGCGAGATCGAGAATGGGGGCCCCTTCTGAAGCCCTTGGAGAGCTCGTCAAAGCGGTTGTGCCTCTCCTCCATTTGTTACACACTAATCCGCTTAAGCTCGTTTTTCATGGCGGTGAACATCATTGAGTAGTCAGTGGTCGGATGAGCTTGCTCCATGACTGTCGTTTGGTCCTGCAAAAGGTTAGTGAACAAGAAAATAGGACAAATATAATCTCACTTCACTCCCTGAGTGTTTTCACTCTCCCTCGTTTTCCCACTCAAAATACTCCAATGATCTTACCAAAAATTCCTTACCCGTCGGATTGGGTAGTCGAGAAATGCCGCAAAGATCCAACAATTGTCACCATGCTTTTCCACAAGAGTAATCAAGGAAACAAGACCCGGATTTCCTTGGATTTTTCCACAACATACTCCAATGTATGTTGTTGGGCTAGTGCCGGCCAAAAGAGAAGCCCAAGGGCTGGCCGGACTTCAAGTTTTTCCAAGCTTTACTAGGTCTTAGTCACGGCTACAAATAGCCTTAAGTCATTGTTTACATTCAGTTTTATGATGATTAATAAAAACACTTGAGAATTCTCTCAAAGCTTCATTGAAGCATCCTTGAGTATTTTAGATTCATTTCTTTGTCATACCATTGACTTGTCAATCTAGAACCGCGCCAGATTGTGGCGTCTTCTACAATACCAGGTTCGTTGGCCACGTGATCAACGGGTTTAGGTGATTCCGTTGCGTTCGTTTGTCATCAACGTGAGTCCTAACCTTCTAGGTCCTAGCCTTTCTGTAGGGGTTGCATCACAAGATTGGTGCCGTTCGTGTCAATATGTCCAAACCATTGGCACTTGAAGCCCTTGATATCTCTACTCCTAGTTTTAGGAGTTTCATGAGGGGTCTTAGAAGTGGACCTGGATGCATCAACAAGCTTGTTAGGGGTAAAAATGGAATTGCAGTTAGAGAAATTTCCAGGTGTGAGGCTAGAAGGGCTTGGTGTAGTCGCATTTCCTGTATCATGTGAGATTCTCCTTGGTGGGTTGCCCTTCCATGAAGGCGAGTTGGAAGCTTGGAAGATACGGTCTCCTCGCCTCAATAGCCTTGATGGCTAGTTCAAGAAGATCATGCATATCCAAGTAATGTTGGAGCTCCAAGGCTTCTTGAAGGTCGGGGTTGAGACCTCTAAGGAACCTTGCCATGGTAGCCTCACCATCTTGTTGAATGTTCTCCCTCATCATGGCCATCTTGATCTCCTTGAAATAGTCCTCCACCCTCATGTTGCCTTGAGTGAGGGTTTGAAACTGAGAGTGGAGATCGCGGTTGTAGTGGCTTGGAACAAATCGCTTATGCATTAGTGCCTTGTGTTCACCATTTCGCCTCCGATTAGTCCTGACTTGGTGGTCCCACCAAACTAGTGCGTAGTCGGTGAACTCAACCGTGGCAACCTTCACCTTTTGTTCCTCGATAAACTCATAGCAATCGACGACCATCTCGATGCGGCCTTCCCATTCCAACTAAGCCTCAGGGTCAATTTTGCCTTGGAACGTGCAGACTTGAATTTTACGTCCCTTCAGCTCGTTCTTAGACGTGTCCCTTTTAGGCCTCTCGGCTATTTCCACATCTTCACCAGCCGAGAGTACTCCTCATAGTTTGCTCCTTTGGTGCCATGGTTATTTCGGTTGCGAGATCGAGAACGAGAGCCCCTTGTGAAGCTCTTGGATAGCTCGTCTAAGCGGTTGTGCCTCTCCGCCATTTGTTGCTCACTAATCCGCTTTAGCTCGTTTTTCATGGCGGTGAACATCAATGAGTAGTCAGTGGTCGGATGAGCTTGCTCCATGACTGTCGTCTGGTCCTGTAAAAGGTTAGTGAACAAGAAAATAGGACAAATATAATCTCAATTCACTCCCTTAGTGTTTTCACTCTCACTCATTTTTCCACTCAAAATACTCCAATGATCTTACCAAAAATTCCTTACCCGTCGGATTGGGCAGTCGAGAAATGCCGCAAAGATCCTACAATTGTCACCAAGCTTTTCCCCAAGAGTAATCAAGGAAACAAGATACGGATTTCCTTGGATTTTTCCACAACATACTCCAATGTATGTTGTTGGGCTAGTGCCAGCCAAAAGAGAAGCCCAATGGCTGGCCGGATTTCCTTCAAGTTTTTCCAAGCTTTACAAGGTCATAGTCACGGCTGCAAATTGCCTTAAGTCATTGTTTACATTCAGTTTTATGATGATTAATAAAAACACTTGAGAATTCTCTCAAAGCTTCATTGAAGCATCCTTGAGTATTTTAGATTCATTTCTTTGGCATACCATTGACTTATCAATCTAGGACCGCGCCAGATTGCGGCGTCTTCTACAATACCTGGTTCGTTGGCCGCGTGATCACCGGGTTTAGGTGATTCCACTGCGTTCGTTTGTCATCAACGTGAGTCCCAACCTTCTAGATCCTAGCCTTTCTGTACGGGTTGCATCACAAGGTTGGTGCCGTTCGTATCAATATGTCCAACCATTGGCACTTGAAGCCCTTGATATCTCTACTCCTAGTTTTAGGAGTTTCATGAGTGGTCTTAGAAGTGGACCTGGATGCATCAACAAGCTTATTAGGGGTAAAACTGGAATTGCGGTTAGAGATTTTACCAGGTGTGCGGCTAGAAGGGCTTGGTGTAGTCGCATTTCCAGTATCATGTGATGTTCTCCTTGGTGGGTTGCCCTTCTATGAAGGAGAGTTGGATGCTTAGAAGGTACGGCCTCCTCGCCTCAATTTCTTCCCCCTCTCGGCCTTGATGGCTAGTTCAAGAAGATCATGCATGTCCAAGTAATGTTGGAGCTCCAAGGCTTCTTGAAGGACGGGGTTGAGACCTCTAAGGAACCTTGTCATGGTAGCCACACTATCTTCTTGAATGTTCGCCCTCATCATGGCCATCTTGATCTCCTTGGAGTATTCCTCCACACTCATGTTGCCTTGAGTGAGGGTTTGAAGCTGAGAGTGGAGATCGCGGTTGTAGTGGCTTGGAACAAACCGCTTATGCATTAGTGCCTTGAGTTTACCATTTCGCCTCCAATTAGTCCTGACTTGGTCCCACCAAACTAGTGCGCAGTCGGTGAACTCAACAATGGCAACCTTCACCTTTTGTTCCTCGCTAAACTCATAGCAATCGAAGACCATCTCGATGCGGCCTTCCCATTCCAACTAAGCCTCAGGGTCACTTTTCCCTCGTAACGTAGAGACTTGAATTTTAAGTCCCTTGAGCTCGTTCTTAGACGTGCCCCTTTTAGGCCTCTAGGCTCTTACCACATCTTCACTTGCCGAGAGTACTCCTCATAGTTTGCTCCTTTGGTTACTTCGGTTGCGAGATCGAGAATGGGGGCCCCTTCTGAAGCCCTTGGAGAGCTCGTCAAAGCGGTTGTGCCTCTCCTCCATTTGTTACACACTAATCCGCTTAAGCTCGTTTTTCATGGCGGTGAACATCATTGAGTAGTCAGTGGTCGGATGAGCTTGCTCCATGACTGTCGTTTTGATGCGGTTGAGCACGAGGCCCAAAGTGTACAAGTAGACCCTGTGAAGGTGCCCCAAGGCCCAGTGACACGAGCACGAGCTAAAAGATTCAAGGAGTCCCTCCAAGCCTTGGTACGTGCCATCCAAACCCAAGAGAAACCGGGCATGGAAGGAATTGAGTTGGAATATCCTTGCACGACTACTAAAATGTTGCTTACAATTGAAGATGCGAGTGTTCAAGCTCCAAACGGCGGGCTGAGCCGCAGTTAAGTACCCTCGCTGAGCCGTACGGGGATCTCGCTTATGATCTATAGTTAGTTGGGCTAGCTTTCGGTCAAGTATAGGCCCAAGGGGCTGGCCGAACTTTCCTTGTTATTTTTCCATTTTATTAGGTCTTAGTCACGGCTATTAATAGCCTCAAGCCGCATGTTACATTCAGTTTTTGAGGGTATTGAATAAAATTTCCAGAATTTCGTCCATTCCTTGTGGCAAATTCCCTTAGCTTGTGAAAGCTAAGTTGAACATCCTAGAGTCGATCCTAGGCTGTTCTTGACTTATCAATCAAGCACACATACTTGATTGTGGCGTCCTCTACTGTTAAATCTGTTCTTGAGTGGTCCAAGTTCGGGTTCAACTCCATCAAATCTTCATCGTGTTCCTCTAGATCCGAAGTAGCTTCCGCGTCTCGCATCACGTTTGGTCCTGCAAAAGGTTAGTGAACAAGAAAATAGGACAAATATAATCTCACTTCACTCCCTGAGTGTTTTCACTCTCCCTCGTTTTCCCACTCAAAATACTCCAATGATCTTACCAAAAATTCCTTACCCGTCGGATTGGGTAGTCGAGAAATGCCGCAAAGATCCAACAATTGTCACCATGCTTTTCCACAAGAGTAATCAAGGAAACAAGACCCGGATTTCCTTGGATTTTTCCACAACATACTCCAATGTATGTTGTTGGGCTAGTGCCGGCCAAAAGAGAAGCCCAAGGGCTGGCCGGACTTCAAGTTTTTCCAAGCTTTACTAGGTCTTAGTCACGGCTACAAATAGCCTTAAGTCATTGTTTACATTCAGTTTTATGATGATTAATAAAAACACTTGAGAATTCTCTCAAAGCTTCATTGAAGCATCCTTGAGTATTTTAGATTCATTTCTTTGGCATACCATTGACTTGTCAATCTAGGACCGCGCCAGATTGCGGCGTCTTCTACAATACCTGGTTCGTTGGCCGCGTGATCACCGGGTTTAGGTGATTCCACTGCGTTCGTTTGTCATCAACCTGAGTCCCAACCTTCTAGATCCTAGCCTTTCTGTACGGGTTGCATCACAAGGTTGGTGCCGTTCGTATCAATATGTCCAACCATTGGCACTTGAAGCCCTTGATATCTCTACTCCTAGTTTTAGGAGTTTCATGAGGGGTCTTAGAAGTGGACCTGGATGCATCAACAAGCTTGTTAGGGGTAAAAATGGAATTGCAGTTAGAGAAATTTCCAGGTGTGAGGCTAGAAGGGCTTGGTGTAGTCGCATTTCCTGTATCATGTGAGATTCTCCTTGGTGGGTTGCCCTTCCATGAAGGCGAGTTGGAAGCTTGGAAGATACGGTCTCCTCGCCTCAATAGTCTTGATGGCTAGTTCAAGAAGATCATGCATATCCAAGTAATGTTGGAGCTCCAAGGCTTCTTGAAGGTCGGGGTTGAGACCTCTAAGGAACCTTGCCATGGTAGCCTCACTATCTTCTTGAATGTTCTCCCTCATCATGGCCATCTTGATCTCCTTGAAATAGTCCTCCACCCTCATGTTGCCTTGAGTGAGGGTTTGAAACAGAGAGTGGAGATCGCGGTTGTAGTGGCTTGGAACAAATCGCTTATGCATTAGTGCCTTGTGTTCACCATTTCGCCTCCGATTAGTCCTGACTTGGTGGTCCCACCAAACTAGTGCGTAGTCGGTGAACTCAACCGTGGCAACCTTCACCTTTTGTTCCTCGATAAACTCATAGCAATCGACGACCATCTCGATGCGGCCTTCCCATTCCAACTAAGCCTCAGGGTCAATTTTGCCTTGGAACGTGCAGACTTGAATTTTACGTCCCTTCAGCTCGTTCTTAGACGTGTCCCTTTTAGGCCTCTCGGCTATTTCCACATCTTCACCAGCCGAGAGTACTCCTCATAGTTTGCTCCTTTGGTGCCATGGTTATTTCGGTTGCGAGATCGAGAACGAGAGCCCCTTGTGAAGCTCTTGGATAGCTCGTCTAAGCGGTTGTGCCTCTCCGCCATTTGTTGCTCACTAATCCGCTTTAGCTCGTTTTTCATGGCGGTGAACATCAATGAGTAGTCAGTGGTCGGATGAGCTTGCTCCATGACTGTCGTTTGGTCCTGTAAAAGGTTAGTGAACAAGAAAATAGGACAAATATAATCTCAATTCACTCCCTTAGTGTTTTCACTCTCACTCATTTTTCCACTCAAAATACTCCAATGATCTTACCAAAAATTCCTTACCCGTCGGATTGGGCAGTCGAGAAATGCCGCAAAGATCCTACAATTGTCACCAAGCTTTTCCCCAAGAGTAATCAAGGAAACAAGATACGGATTTCCTTGGATTTTTCCACAACATACTCCAATGTATGTTGTTGGGCTAGTGCCAGCCAAAAGAGAAGCCCAATGGCTGGCCGGATTTCCTTCAAGTTTTTCCAAGCTTTACAAGGTCATAGTCACGGCTGCAAATTGCCTTAAGTCATTGTTTACATTCAGTTTTATGATGATTAATAAAAACACTTGAGAATTCTCTCAAAGCTTCATTGAAGCATCCTTGAGTATTTTAGATTCATTTCTTTGGCATACCATTGACTTATCAATCTAGGACCGCGCCAGATTGCGGCGTCTTCTACAATACCTGGTTCGTTGGCCGCGTGATCACCGGGTTTAGGTGATTCCACTGCGTTCGTTTGTCTTCAACGTGAGTCCCAACCTTCTAGATCCTAGCCTTTCTGTACGGGTTGCATCACAAGGTTGGTGCCGTTCGTATCAATATGTCCAACCATTGGCACTTGAAGCCCTTGATATCTCTACTCCTAGTTTTAGGAGTTTCATGAGTGGTCTTAGAAGTGGACCTGGATGCATCAACAAGCTTATTAGGGGTAAAATTGGAATTGCGGTTAGAGATTTTACCAGGTGTGCGGCTAGAAGGGCTTGGTGTAGTCGCATTTCCAGTATCATGTGATGTTCTCCTTGGTGGGTTGCCCTTCTATGAAGGAGAGTTGGATGCTTAGAAGGTACGGCCTCCTCGCCTCAATTTCTTCCCCCTCTCGGCCTTGATGGCTAGTTCAAGAAGATCATGCATGTCCAAGTAATGTTGGAGCTCCAAGGCTTCTTGAAGGACGGGGTTGAGACCTCTAAGGAACCTTGTCATGGTAGCCACACTATCTTCTTGAATGTTCGCCCTCATCATGGCCATCTTGATCTCCTTGGAGTATTCCTCCACACTCATGTTGCCTTGAGTGAGGGTTTGAAGCTGAGAGTGGAGATCGCGGTTGTAGTGGCTTGGAACAAACCGCTTATGCATTAGTGCCTTGAGTTTACCATTTCGCCTCCAATTAGTCCTGACTTGGTCCCACCAAACTAGTGCGCAGTCGGTGAACTCAACAATGGCAACCTTCACCTTTTGTTCCTCGCTAAACTCATAGCAATCGAAGACCATCTCGATGCGGCCTTCCCATTCCAACTAAGCCTCAGGGTCACTTTTCCCTCGTAACGTAGAGACTTGAATTTTAAGTCCCTTGAGCTCGTTCTTAGACGTGCCCCTTTTAGGCCTCTAGGCTCTTACCACATCTTCACTTGCCGAGAGTACTCCTCATAGTTTGCTCCTTTGGTTACTTCGGTTGCGAGATCGAGAATGGGGGCCCCTTCTGAAGCCCTTGGAGAGCTCGTCAAAGCGGTTGTGCCTCTCCTCCATTTGTTACACACTAATCCGCTTAAGCTCGTTTTTCATGGCGGTGAACATCATTGAGTAGTCAGTGGTCGGATGAGCTTGCTCCATGACTGTCGTTTGGTCCTGCAAAAGGTTAGTGAACAAGAAAATAGGACAAATATAATCTCACTTCACTCCCTGAGTGTTTTCACTCTCCCTCGTTTTCCCACTCAAAATACTCCAATGATCTTACCAAAAATTCCTTACCCGTCGGATTGGGTAGTCGAGAAATGCCGCAAAGATCCAACAATTGTCACCATGCTTTTCCACAAGAGTAATCAAGGAAACAAGACCCGGATTTCCTTGGATTTTTCCACAACATACTCCAATGTATGTTGTTGGGCTAGTGCCGGCCAAAAGAGAAGCCCAAGGGCTGGCCGGACTTCAAGTTTTTCCAAGCTTTACTAGGTCTTAGTCACGGCTACAAATAGCCTTAAGTCATTGTTTACATTCAGTTTTATGATGATTAATAAAAACACTTGAGAATTCTCTCAAAGCTTCATTGAAGCATCCTTGAGTATTTTAGATTCATTTCTTTGTCATACCATTGACTTGTCAATCTAGAACCGCGCCAGATTGTGGCGTCTTCTACAATACCAGGTTCGTTGGCCACGTGATCAACGGGTTTAGGTGATTCCGTTGCGTTCGTTTGTCATCAACGTGAGTCCTAACCTTCTAGGTCCTAGCCTTTCTGTAGGGGTTGCATCACAAGATTGGTGCCGTTCGTGTCAATATGTCCAAACCATTGGCACTTGAAGCCCTTGATATCTCTACTCCTAGTTTTAGGAGTTTCATGAGGGGTCTTAGAAGTGGACCTGGATGCATCAACAAGCTTGTTAGGGGTAAAAATGGAATTGCAGTTAGAGAAATTTCCAGGTGTGAGGCTAGAAGGGCTTGGTGTAGTCGCATTTCCTGTATCATGTGAGATTCTCCTTGGTGGGTTGCCCTTCCATGAAGGCGAGTTGGAAGCTTGGAAGATACGGTCTCCTCGCCTCAATAGCCTTGATGGCTAGTTCAAGAAGATCATGCATATCCAAGTAATGTTGGAGCTCCAAGGCTTCTTGAAGGTCGGGGTTGAGACCTCTAAGGAACCTTGCCATGGTAGCCTCACCATCTTGTTGAATGTTCTCCCTCATCATGGCCATCTTGATCTCCTTGAAATAGTCCTCCACCCTCATGTTGCCTTGAGTGAGGGTTTGAAACTGAGAGTGGAGATCGCGGTTGTAGTGGCTTGGAACAAATCGCTTATGCATTAGTGCCTTGTGTTCACCATTTCGCCTCCGATTAGTCCTGACTTGGTGGTCCCACCAAACTAGTGCGTAGTCGGTGAACTCAACCGTGGCAACCTTCACCTTTTGTTCCTCGATAAACTCATAGCAATCGACGACCATCTCGATGCGGCCTTCCCATTCCAACTAAGCCTCAGGGTCAATTTTGCCTTGGAACGTGCAGACTTGAATTTTACGTCCCTTCAGCTCGTTCTTAGACGTGTCCCTTTTAGGCCTCTCGGCTATTTCCACATCTTCACCAGCCGAGAGTACTCCTCATAGTTTGCTCCTTTGGTGCCATGGTTATTTCGGTTGCGAGATCGAGAACGAGAGCCCCTTGTGAAGCTCTTGGATAGCTCGTCTAAGCGGTTGTGCCTCTCCGCCATTTGTTGCTCACTAATCCGCTTTAGCTCGTTTTTCATGGCGGTGAACATCAATGAGTAGTCAGTGGTCGGATGAGCTTGCTCCATGACTGTCGTCTGGTCCTGTAAAAGGTTAGTGAACAAGAAAATAGGACAAATATAATCTCAATTCACTCCCTTAGTGTTTTCACTCTCACTCATTTTTCCACTCAAAATACTCCAATGATCTTACCAAAAATTCCTTACCCGTCGGATTGGGCAGTCGAGAAATGCCGCAAAGATCCTACAATTGTCACCAAGCTTTTCCCCAAGAGTAATCAAGGAAACAAGATACGGATTTCCTTGGATTTTTCCACAACATACTCCAATGTATGTTGTTGGGCTAGTGCCAGCCAAAAGAGAAGCCCAATGGCTGGCCGGATTTCCTTCAAGTTTTTCCAAGCTTTACAAGGTCATAGTCACGGCTGCAAATTGCCTTAAGTCATTGTTTACATTCAGTTTTATGATGATTAATAAAAACACTTGAGAATTCTCTCAAAGCTTCATTGAAGCATCCTTGAGTATTTTAGATTCATTTCTTTGGCATACCATTGACTTATCAATCTAGGACCGCGCCAGATTGCGGCGTCTTCTACAATACCTGGTTCGTTGGCCGCGTGATCACCGGGTTTAGGTGATTCCACTGCGTTCGTTTGTCATCAACGTGAGTCCCAACCTTCTAGATCCTAGCCTTTCTGTACGGGTTGCATCACAAGGTTGGTGCCGTTCGTATCAATATGTCCAACCATTGGCACTTGAAGCCCTTGATATCTCTACTCCTAGTTTTAGGAGTTTCATGAGTGGTCTTAGAAGTGGACCTGGATGCATCAACAAGCTTATTAGGGGTAAAACTGGAATTGCGGTTAGAGATTTTACCAGGTGTGCGGCTAGAAGGGCTTGGTGTAGTCGCATTTCCAGTATCATGTGATGTTCTCCTTGGTGGGTTGCCCTTCTATGAAGGAGAGTTGGATGCTTAGAAGGTACGGCCTCCTCGCCTCAATTTCTTCCCCCTCTCGGCCTTGATGGCTAGTTCAAGAAGATCATGCATGTCCAAGTAATGTTGGAGCTCCAAGGCTTCTTGAAGGACGGGGTTGAGACCTCTAAGGAACCTTGTCATGGTAGCCACACTATCTTCTTGAATGTTCGCCCTCATCATGGCCATCTTGATCTCCTTGGAGTATTCCTCCACACTCATGTTGCCTTGAGTGAGGGTTTGAAGCTGAGAGTGGAGATCGCGGTTGTAGTGGCTTGGAACAAACCGCTTATGCATTAGTGCCTTGAGTTTACCATTTCGCCTCCAATTAGTCCTGACTTGGTCCCACCAAACTAGTGCGCAGTCGGTGAACTCAACAATGGCAACCTTCACCTTTTGTTCCTCGCTAAACTCATAGCAATCGAAGACCATCTCGATGCGGCCTTCCCATTCCAACTAAGCCTCAGGGTCACTTTTCCCTCGTAACGTAGAGACTTGAATTTTAAGTCCCTTGAGCTCGTTCTTAGACGTGCCCCTTTTAGGCCTCTAGGCTCTTACCACATCTTCACTTGCCGAGAGTACTCCTCATAGTTTGCTCCTTTGGTTACTTCGGTTGCGAGATCGAGAATGGGGGCCCCTTCTGAAGCCCTTGGAGAGCTCGTCAAAGCGGTTGTGCCTCTCCTCCATTTGTTACACACTAATCCGCTTAAGCTCGTTTTTCATGGCGGTGAACATCATTGAGTAGTCAGTGGTCGGATGAGCTTGCTCCATGACTGTCGTTTGGTCCTGCAAAAGGTTAGTGAACAAGAAAATAGGACAAATATAATCTCACTTCACTCCCTGAGTGTTTTCACTCTCCCTCGTTTTCCCACTCAAAATACTCCAATGATCTTACCAAAAATTCCTTACCCGTCGGATTGGGTAGTCGAGAAATGCCGCAAAGATCCAACAATTGTCACCATGCTTTTCCACAAGAGTAATCAAGGAAACAAGACCCGGATTTCCTTGGATTTTTCCACAACATACTCCAATGTATGTTGTTGGGCTAGTGCCGGCCAAAAGAGAAGCCCAAGGGCTGGCCGGACTTCAAGTTTTTCCAAGCTTTACTAGGTCTTAGTCACGGCTACAAATAGCCTTAAGTCATTGTTTACATTCAGTTTTATGATGATTAATAAAAACACTTGAGAATTCTCTCAAAGCTTCATTGAAGCATCCTTGAGTATTTTAGATTCATTTCTTTGTCATACCATTGACTTGTCAATCTAGAACCGCGCCAGATTGTGGCGTCTTCTACAATACCAGGTTCGTTGGCCACGTGATCAACGGGTTTAGGTGATTCCGTTGCGTTCGTTTGTCATCAACGTGAGTCCTAACCTTCTAGGTCCTAGCCTTTCTGTAGGGGTTGCATCACAAGATTGGTGCCGTTCGTGTCAATATGTCCAAACCATTGGCACTTGAAGCCCTTGATATCTCTACTCCTAGTTTTAGGAGTTTCATGAGGGGTCTTAGAAGTGGACCTGGATGCATCAACAAGCTTGTTAGGGGTAAAAATGGAATTGCAGTTAGAGAAATTTCCAGGTGTGAGGCTAGAAGGGCTTGGTGTAGTCGCATTTCCTGTATCATGTGAGATTCTCCTTGGTGGGTTGCCCTTCCATGAAGGCGAGTTGGAAGCTTGGAAGATACGGTCTCCTCGCCTCAATAGCCTTGATGGCTAGTTCAAGAAGATCATGCATATCCAAGTAATGTTGGAGCTCCAAGGCTTCTTGAAGGTCGGGGTTGAGACCTCTAAGGAACCTTGCCATGGTAGCCTCACCATCTTGTTGAATGTTCTCCCTCATCATGGCCATCTTGATCTCCTTGAAATAGTCCTCCACCCTCATGTTGCCTTGAGTGAGGGTTTGAAACTGAGAGTGGAGATCGCGGTTGTAGTGGCTTGGAACAAATCGCTTATGCATTAGTGCCTTGTGTTCACCATTTCGCCTCCGATTAGTCCTGACTTGGTGGTCCCACCAAACTAGTGCGTAGTCGGTGAACTCAACCGTGGCAACCTTCACCTTTTGTTCCTCGATAAACTCATAGCAATCGACGACCATCTCGATGCGGCCTTCCCATTCCAACTAAGCCTCAGGGTCAATTTTGCCTTGGAACGTGCAGACTTGAATTTTACGTCCCTTCAGCTCGTTCTTAGACGTGTCCCTTTTAGGCCTCTCGGCTATTTCCACATCTTCACCAGCCGAGAGTACTCCTCATAGTTTGCTCCTTTGGTGCCATGGTTATTTCGGTTGCGAGATCGAGAACGAGAGCCCCTTGTGAAGCTCTTGGATAGCTCGTCTAAGCGGTTGTGCCTCTCCGCCATTTGTTGCTCACTAATCCGCTTTAGCTCGTTTTTCATGGCGGTGAACATCAATGAGTAGTCAGTGGTCGGATGAGCTTGCTCCATGACTGTCGTTTGGTCCTGTAAAAGGTTAGTGAACAAGAAAATAGGACAAATATAATCTCAATTCACTCCCTTAGTGTTTTCACTCTCACTCATTTTTCCACTCAAAATACTCCAATGATCTTACCAAAAATTCCTTACCCGTCGGATTGGGCAGTCGAGAAATGCCGCAAAGATCCTACAATTGTCACCAAGCTTTTCCCCAAGAGTAATCAAGGAAACAAGATACGGATTTCCTTGGATTTTTCCACAACATACTCCAATGTATGTTGTTGGGCTAGTGCCAGCCAAAAGAGAAGCCCAATGGCTGGCCGGATTTCCTTCAAGTTTTTCCAAGCTTTACAAGGTCATAGTCACGGCTGCAAATTGCCTTAAGTCATTGTTTACATTCAGTTTTATGATGATTAATAAAAACACTTGAGAATTCTCTCAAAGCTTCATTGAAGCATCCTTGAGTATTTTAGATTCATTTCTTTGGCATACCATTGACTTATCAATCTAGGACCGCGCCAGATTGCGGCGTCTTCTACAATACCTGGTTCGTTGGCCGCGTGATCACCGGGTTTAGGTGATTCCACTGCGTTCGTTTGTCATCAACGTGAGTCCCAACCTTCTAGATCCTAGCCTTTCTGTACGGGTTGCATCACAAGGTTGGTGCCGTTCGTATCAATATGTCCAACCATTGGCACTTGAAGCCCTTGATATCTCTACTCCTAGTTTTAGGAGTTTCATGAGTGGTCTTAGAAGTGGACCTGGATGCATCAACAAGCTTATTAGGGGTAAAACTGGAATTGCGGTTAGAGATTTTACCAGGTGTGCGGCTAGAAGGGCTTGGTGTAGTCGCATTTCCAGTATCATGTGATGTTCTCCTTGGTGGGTTGCCCTTCTATGAAGGAGAGTTGGATGCTTAGAAGGTACGGCCTCCTCGCCTCAATTTCTTCCCCCTCTCGGCCTTGATGGCTAGTTCAAGAAGATCATGCATGTCCAAGTAATGTTGGAGCTCCAAGGCTTCTTGAAGGACGGGGTTGAGACCTCTAAGGAACCTTGTCATGGTAGCCACACTATCTTCTTGAATGTTCGCCCTCATCATGGCCATCTTGATCTCCTTGGAGTATTCCTCCACACTCATGTTGCCTTGAGTGAGGGTTTGAAGCTGAGAGTGGAGATCGCGGTTGTAGTGGCTTGGAACAAACCGCTTATGCATTAGTGCCTTGAGTTTACCATTTCGCCTCCAATTAGTCCTGACTTGGTCCCACCAAACTAGTGCGCAGTCGGTGAACTCAACAATGGCAACCTTCACCTTTTGTTCCTCGCTAAACTCATAGCAATCGAAGACCATCTCGATGCGGCCTTCCCATTCCAACTAAGCCTCAGGGTCACTTTTCCCTCGTAACGTAGAGACTTGAATTTTAAGTCCCTTGAGCTCGTTCTTAGACGTGCCCCTTTTAGGCCTCTAGGCTCTTACCACATCTTCACTTGCCGAGAGTACTCCTCATAGTTTGCTCCTTTGGTTACTTCGGTTGCGAGATCGAGAATGGGGGCCCCTTCTGAAGCCCTTGGAGAGCTCGTCAAAGCGGTTGTGCCTCTCCTCCATTTGTTACACACTAATCCGCTTAAGCTCGTTTTTCATGGCGGTGAACATCATTGAGTAGTCAGTGGTCGGATGAGCTTGCTCCATGACTGTCGTTTGGTCCTGCAAAAGGTTAGTGAACAAGAAAATAGGACAAATATAATCTCACTTCACTCCCTGAGTGTTTTCACTCTCCCTCGTTTTCCCACTCAAAATACTCCAATGATCTTACCAAAAATTCCTTACCCGTCGGATTGGGTAGTCGAGAAATGCCGCAAAGATCCAACAATTGTCACCATGCTTTTCCACAAGAGTAATCAAGGAAACAAGACCCGGATTTCCTTGGATTTTTCCACAACATACTCCAATGTATGTTGTTGGGCTAGTGCCGGCCAAAAGAGAAGCCCAAGGGCTGGCCGGACTTCAAGTTTTTCCAAGCTTTACTAGGTCTTAGTCACGGCTACAAATAGCCTTAAGTCATTGTTTACATTCAGTTTTATGATGATTAATAAAAACACTTGAGAATTCTCTCAAAGCTTCATTGAAGCATCCTTGAGTATTTTAGATTCATTTCTTTGTCATACCATTGACTTGTCAATCTAGAACCGCGCCAGATTGTGGCGTCTTCTACAATACCAGGTTCGTTGGCCACGTGATCAACGGGTTTAGGTGATTCCGTTGCGTTCGTTTGTCATCAACGTGAGTCCTAACCTTCTAGGTCCTAGCCTTTCTGTAGGGGTTGCATCACAAGATTGGTGCCGTTCGTGTCAATATGTCCAAACCATTGGCACTTGAAGCCCTTGATATCTCTACTCCTAGTTTTAGGAGTTTCATGAGGGGTCTTAGAAGTGGACCTGGATGCATCAACAAGCTTGTTAGGGGTAAAAATGGAATTGCAGTTAGAGAAATTTCCAGGTGTGAGGCTAGAAGGGCTTGGTGTAGTCGCATTTCCTGTATCATGTGAGATTCTCCTTGGTGGGTTGCCCTTCCATGAAGGCGAGTTGGAAGCTTGGAAGATACGGTCTCCTCGCCTCAATAGCCTTGATGGCTAGTTCAAGAAGATCATGCATATCCAAGTAATGTTGGAGCTCCAAGGCTTCTTGAAGGTCGGGGTTGAGACCTCTAAGGAACCTTGCCATGGTAGCCTCACCATCTTGTTGAATGTTCTCCCTCATCATGGCCATCTTGATCTCCTTGAAATAGTCCTCCACCCTCATGTTGCCTTGAGTGAGGGTTTGAAACTGAGAGTGGAGATCGCGGTTGTAGTGGCTTGGAACAAATCGCTTATGCATTAGTGCCTTGTGTTCACCATTTCGCCTCCGATTAGTCCTGACTTGGTGGTCCCACCAAACTAGTGCGTAGTCGGTGAACTCAACCGTGGCAACCTTCACCTTTTGTTCCTCGATAAACTCATAGCAATCGACGACCATCTCGATGCGGCCTTCCCATTCCAACTAAGCCTCAGGGTCAATTTTGCCTTGGAACGTGCAGACTTGAATTTTACGTCCCTTCAGCTCGTTCTTAGACGTGTCCCTTTTAGGCCTCTCGGCTATTTCCACATCTTCACCAGCCGAGAGTACTCCTCATAGTTTGCTCCTTTGGTGCCATGGTTATTTCGGTTGCGAGATCGAGAACGAGAGCCCCTTGTGAAGCTCTTGGATAGCTCGTCTAAGCGGTTGTGCCTCTCCGCCATTTGTTGCTCACTAATCCGCTTTAGCTCGTTTTTCATGGCGGTGAACATCAACGAGTAGTCAGTGGTCGGATGAGCTTGCTCCATGACTGTCGTTTGGTCCTGTAAAAGGTTAGTGAACAAGAAAATAGGACAAATATAATCTCAATTCACTCCCTTAGTGTTTTCACTCTCACTCATTTTTCCACTCAAAATACTCCAATGATCTTACCAAAAATTCCTTACCCGTCGGATTGGGCAGTCGAGAAATGCCGCAAAGATCCTACAATTGTCACCAAGCTTTTCCCCAAGAGTAATCAAGGAAACAAGATACGGATTTCCTTGGATTTTTCCACAACATACTCCAATGTATGTTGTTGGGCTAGTGCCAGCCAAAAGAGAAGCCAAATGGCTGGCCGGATTTCCTTCAAGTTTTTCCAAGCTTTACAAGGTCATAGTCACGGCTGCAAATTGCCTTAAGTCATTGTTTACATTCAGTTTTATGATGATTAATAAAAACACTTGAGAATTCTCTCAAAGCTTCATTGAAGCATCCTTGAGTATTTTAGATTCATTTCTTTGGCATACCATTGACTTATCAATCTAGGACCGCGCCAGATTGCGGCGTCTTCTACAATACCTGGTTCGTTGGCCGCGTGATCACCGGGTTTAGGTGATTCCACTGCGTTCGTTTGTCATCAACGTGAGTCCCAACCTTCTAGATCCTAGCCTTTCTGTACGGGTTGCATCACAAGGTTGGTGCCGTTCGTATCAATATGTCCAACCATTGGCACTTGAAGCCCTTGATATCTCTACTCCTAGTTTTAGGAGTTTCATGAGTGGTCTTAGAAGTGGACCTGGATGCATCAACAAGCTTATTAGGGGTAAAATTGGAATTGCGGTTAGAGATTTTACCAGGTGTGCGGCTAGAAGGGCTTGGTGTAGTCGCATTTCCAGTATCATGTGATGTTCTCCTTGGTGGGTTGCCCTTCTATGAAGGAGAGTTGGATGCTTAGAAGGTACGGCCTCCTCGCCTCAATTTCTTCCCCCTCTCGGCCTTGATGGCTAGTTCAAGAAGATCATGCATGTCCAAGTAATGTTGGAGCTCCAAGGCTTCTTGAAGGACGGGGTTGAGACCTCTAAGGAACCTTGTCATGGTAGCCACACTATCTTCTTGAATGTTCGCCCTCATCATGGCCATCTTGATCTCCTTGGAGTATTCCTCCACACTCATGTTGCCTTGAGTGAGGGTTTGAAGCTGAGAGTGGAGATCGCGGTTGTAGTGGCTTGGAACAAACCGCTTATGCATTAGTGCCTTGAGTTTACCATTTCGCCTCCAATTAGTCCTGACTTGGTCTCACCAAACTAGTGCGCAGTCGGTGAACTCAACAATGGCAACCTTCACCTTTTGTTCCTCGCTAAACTCATAGCAATCGAAGACCATCTCGATGCGGCCTTCCCATTCCAACTAAGCCTCAGGGTCACTTTTCCCTCGTAACGTAGAGACTTGAATTTTAAGTCCCTTGAGCTCGTTCTTAGACGTGCCCCTTTTAGGCCTCTAGGCTCTTACCACATCTTCACTTGCCGAGAGTACTTGATACGTTCCTCGATCAACACGTTTCGAGACACGTAGCACGTTTGCCCAAGGATCTAGCGAGGATGTCCAACGCTTGGAATTGCGGGATCTAGAACCAAACGGACGACACGATTTGATTCAAGACGGTAGACGACACTCCGATGAAGGTGAATACTCCAGGGGAAAAGGTCGGTAGAACAATCTAGGACAGGACGCAAGACTGCTCAAAACCCTTGCCAAAGCAAGTAAAGGGGTCGAATCTCTCTCTCAAGAAGAATCGAAAATATGCAAAACTTTATTGATAAAACGTCTCCCTTAAACCTTACAAAGCAAGCCTTTATATAGGCAAATACTAATGAAACCCTAAACCCTAATATCGAAAAGCTAGATGGTCGGCCACTCCTTGGACAAGGTGGGCCGATCC
Organism: Coffea arabica; assembly: GCF_036785885.1. Taxonomy (NCBI): domain Eukaryota; kingdom Viridiplantae; phylum Streptophyta; class Magnoliopsida; order Gentianales; family Rubiaceae; genus Coffea; species Coffea arabica. Next base: position 29,271,731 of record NC_092315.1, on the reverse strand, counting down.
ATGGACTCAATAAAGAAAGGCCTAGTGGTTCGGCCATCCTTAGACAAAGGTGGGCCGAATCCATGGCTAACAAAAGGACTAATCTAAACTTAAGACTCCTAACACTAAGGCCTAATCGGCCATAGCCCACTTGGCTCTTCACGGGCTCTCTTCATGGGCTTGGATCATCGTGTAGACAACTGGGTTATCACCTTCTAAGCCTTCAATGTCTCGATGAACTCCTTGTTGGTCTTGAACATTCCGTACAAGGACTTGGAGTGATTCCCTGAATTGCTTGGCCCGTGCACATGTGACTGGGCCCAATGGAACTCGGATTGGGCCATTGCGTGGGCCAAGGTCCGTGCACACATCAGTCCCCTCCTCTTGAGAAGGATTTGTCCTCAAATCTGGATGGAGATGAATGATACTAATGAGAGTGGGTAGTGTGACACCCAAGTCTCCACATATTGGCCCTCTTAGATTGAAGGATACTTGCATATGTTATGATTAAGATAATTTGGTGCACATGTCTCTTAGTCAGCTTCAAAGGGTTCTCAAACAAGGACATTCTCCAAGGTAGGAAGGAACGTGTATAAGGCTTGTGAACGTTCCAGGTTGCAACCCAAAGCTCGCTAATTAGCCTTCGCACCCGGACATTCACATGCACATCATAACGATGTTCTTTGAAACTAGAAAAGCCTCGAACCTGGTTGTGCAAGGTGGTGTAATTCAGCCCTAGGCACTGAATCGGCGCAACTTGCCACTCTAGAGGTGGGACACTGAGCCACCCGTGTTGCACATCCATAGAAACACGAACCAGTGAGGTAAGAACAGCACTCGGATCTTGATTGACACCCTTGCGGGCATCACCCAACATAAGCGGCAGGAATGAAGTGAAGTCTACCCCATACGAATCACATGCATTCGCGCAACACGTAGCTGGAACAAGCATGAAATCAGGTTGCAACTCTTTAGTTGTTGTGAGAAAATTTTGGACAGCTTTACAATACTTCTCATCAAAATAATGGGCTCGAATGACTCCTCCAATGGTGCGGACAGGTTTGAATGCAGGTTGTTCCATGGATTGATACCAACGAGATTTAGCTCCTAGGAGACAAACTCCATGGAAACTCGCAAAGTGTCCAAGTGACTTCGGAATGGAACATGCCATGACCAGCTCTACTTGACTTTGTGTAACCTGCACAAAAGAAGAGATGCTAAACAAAGCAAAGGTAAGTTCGTTAGGAAAATAATAGACCCTCACATTCTTGCTCAAAATCAGCCCTCTTTCTCTCTGCTCTTCCTTTTTATTACCCATCTCATCCGATTTGTCCATTTCTTTTTCTAGTTCAACAGCTGCCCCTTTGATCTCATTGCTTTCAACTCCCTCGGATTTTACCTCTTCAGGCTCAAATTCCTCATCTCGGTTTTTCTCCATCCTATAACGCTCAAGCTCACTTTTCATGCGTGTTAGATCAATACACAGCTGGTCATAAGTAAGTGATATTAGTCCAAGACGACGACCATTAAATAAGAAGGAATACTTATTAGTATGTCCATCATATTTAACTTCTCGCCTTGACATCCATGCTTTGCCCAGCAACACGTGTGTCACTTGAATTGGGACTACATCACACAACACCTCATCTACATATTTGCCGATTTGGATAGGTACAAATGTGTGCTTAGTAACCCAAACATCACCATGAGGGCTCGTCAACTTGTACGGTTGAAGATGATCAATGGTTGGAAGATTTAATTTCTCAACCATGATAGCACTTGCAAGATTGACTTCACAACTCTCATCAATGGCCAAGCTACAAATTTTATCTTTGACACCGCAACGAGTATAAAACCAACCAAGCAACTGAGATTTGACGATGTCCAATTGCTCATCTACACCACGTAATGCCACTTCTTTGACTCCCTTAGGATCAGGAAGACAATGTTGTGGGCTAGCTTTTATGCGTCTTGTATTCGCCATGACGTATGAGGGAACCTGCAAAAAGTTAGCAACGAAACCGAAGATATTGCCTTTCACGCTCCCTTACGTGTATCCACTCGCACTCGTGTATATGGATGTCACTCTAATGGACTTACCAAATACCTTTACCTGTTGGGTTAGGTAGTTGAGAAAGGCCGCTCAAGTCCAATAATTGTCGCCAACTTTTTCCACAAGAGTAACCAAGAAGGTAAGACACAAATATGGGTGCAAAATGAAGTGGAAATGGACGACTTTGAAAGGCCAATAATGGCGGACAGAAATGGAAGTGCGCCAATGGGGACACAAAAGAAAGAAACCCTAGCTTCCTAGGAGTGGGTTCCTAGAATGTAGGAGAGTATTCCTAAAATGTAGGAGAGAATGTAGAAGAGTGTTCCTAAAATGTAGGACAGAATGTAGGAGAGAATGTAGGAGAAAATGTAGGAGAGTGTTCCTAAAATGTAGGAGAGAATGTAGGAGAGTGTTCCTAAAATTTAGGAGAGAATGTATGAAAGTATTCCTAAAATATAGGAGAGAATGTAGGAGAGTGCCCCAAAATATAGGAGAGAATATAGGAGAAAATGTAGGAGAGTGTTCCTAAAATGTAGGAGAGAATGTAGGAGAAAAGGGAAATTTGAATTTGTGCAAGTTGGAGGATTGATTCGAGCTCGTCTTAAAAGGGAAATTTCAGATTCTACTGCTTGTTCTCTACCTATGGTTCATTCCTCACCTTTGCCTTATTTTGAGCATGATACTAGCACTAACTCTTGTTGCTCTCATGTAGGTGTTAAAGAGAAGTGTAAAGGACTAGCACTGGCATCTCAAGTTGAATCAATTGGTAGAAGGAATATTGAAGTGTCAAAGGGAGTTTTCTCATTTCCATCTTGTTCTACACCTTCTTACCATCTAGTTGATAATGTACCATTAATTCTTTACCCGATTTCCGAATTGCTTCAAGTTGAAGGTTATTTTGTTCTTGTAGGTTGTAACCCTGTCCAACATTTTTCAACTATGGTTAAGGACTTGCAACCCGATTTCGTGCTTATTCCTGCTGAAAGTGGAGCACGTTCGTGCTTCTTCACATGTCCAAAAGCTGGTCACCACGAGCTTACTTCACCAACTCCAACTTGCACAAATTCATATGATTCGTATGGAGTGCGTCTCACTTCATTGCTGCCACTTTTGTCGGGTGATACCCACAAATGTGTCAATAAAGATCCGAACGTTGGTCTTACATCACTGGTTCGTACTTCTAGGGAAGTGCAACCTGATTGGTTCAATGTTTCACCTCCAAATAGGCAAGTTGTGCCAAATCAGCAACAACCAGGGACGAGTCATACCACCTTGAAAAACCCGATTTGGAATTTCTCTTGCTCCCATGAGCATCATTCTGAAGATCCTTATCTTGTGCATGAGAATGGTGACACTATAACAATGCATGGCCGAAGGATGATTCGAGTGCTTTGGATTGCTACCTGGAAGTTTCGCGAGCCTTACACAAGCTCTTTCCTATCTTGGCGCATGTCCTTGTTTGAGAGCCTAATGAAGCTGACCAAACGACATTTAACTTGGCTCGTGACCTTTCATTTGTTCCCCACGTGGCTGACTTCCAAACGCACTATCGATTTGAGTTGTCATACTACTAACTCTTGTTAGTATCTTCCATCCCCATCTAGATTTGAGGACAAATCCTTCTTAAGAGGAGGGGACTGATGTGTGCACGGACCTTGGCCCACCAATGACCCAATTCAAGTACCATTGGGCCCAGTCACATGTGCACGGGCTAAGCAATTCAAGGAACATTCAAGACCAACATGGAGTTCATTAAGATATTGAGGGCTTGGAGAGAGACAATCGAGTCATTTACACCATGATCCAAGTCCACGAAGAGTCAAGCGGGCCACCAAGAGAATAAGGCCTTAGGCCCCATCAATTAGTTAGCAATTAGTTAATGATTAAGTAAGAGCATGGGCCGGCCCATCTTGTTCCAAAAACATGGGCCGACTTTTTCCTTTTCCTAGCATTTAGGGTTTTAGTCACTTTAGCCTATAAATAGGCTTGCTTTGTAAGGTTTAAGGGAGACGTTTGATCAATAAAGTTTTGCATATTTTCGATTCTTCTTGAGAGAGAGATTCGACCCCTTTACTTGCTTTGGCAAGGGTTTTGAGCAGTCTTGCGTCCTGTCCTAGATTGTTCTACCGACCTATTCCCCTGGAGTATTCACCTTCATCGGAGTGTCGTCTACCGTCTTGAATCAAATCGTGTCGTCCGTTTGGTCCTAGATCCCGCAATTCCAAGCGTTGGACATCCTCGCTAGATCCTTGGGCAAACGTGCTACGTGTCTCGAAACGTGTTGATCGAGGAACGTATCAGTACTCCTCATAGTTTGCTCCTTTGGTTACTTCGGTTGCGAGATCGAGAATGGGGGCCCCTTCTGAAGCCCTTGGAGAGCTCGTCAAAGCGGTTGTGCCTCTCCTCCATTTGTTACACACTAATCCGCTTAAGCTCGTTTTTCATGGCGGTGAACATCATTGAGTAGTCAGTGGTCGGATGAGCTTGCTCCATGACTGTCGTTTGGTCCTGCAAAAGGTTAGTGAACAAGAAAATAGGACAAATATAATCTCACTTCACTCCCTGAGTGTTTTCACTCTCCCTCGTTTTCCCACTCAAAATACTCCAATGATCTTACCAAAAATTCCTTACCCGTCGGATTGGGTAGTCGAGAAATGCCGCAAAGATCCAACAATTGTCACCATGCTTTTCCACAAGAGTAATCAAGGAAACAAGACCCGGATTTCCTTGGATTTTTCCACAACATACTCCAATGTATGTTGTTGGGCTAGTGCCGGCCAAAAGAGAAGCCCAAGGGCTGGCCGGACTTCAAGTTTTTCCAAGCTTTACTAGGTCTTAGTCACGGCTACAAATAGCCTTAAGTCATTGTTTACATTCAGTTTTATGATGATTAATAAAAACACTTGAGAATTCTCTCAAAGCTTCATTGAAGCATCCTTGAGTATTTTAGATTCATTTCTTTGTCATACCATTGACTTGTCAATCTAGAACCGCGCCAGATTGTGGCGTCTTCTACAATACCAGGTTCGTTGGCCACGTGATCAACGGGTTTAGGTGATTCCGTTGCGTTCGTTTGTCATCAACGTGAGTCCTAACCTTCTAGGTCCTAGCCTTTCTGTAGGGGTTGCATCACAAGATTGGTGCCGTTCGTGTCAATATGTCCAAACCATTGGCACTTGAAGCCCTTGATATCTCTACTCCTAGTTTTAGGAGTTTCATGAGGGGTCTTAGAAGTGGACCTGGATGCATCAACAAGCTTGTTAGGGGTAAAAATGGAATTGCAGTTAGAGAAATTTCCAGGTGTGAGGCTAGAAGGGCTTGGTGTAGTCGCATTTCCTGTATCATGTGAGATTCTCCTTGGTGGGTTGCCCTTCCATGAAGGCGAGTTGGAAGCTTGGAAGATACGGTCTCCTCGCCTCAATAGCCTTGATGGCTAGTTCAAGAAGATCATGCATATCCAAGTAATGTTGGAGCTCCAAGGCTTCTTGAAGGTCGGGGTTGAGACCTCTAAGGAACCTTGCCATGGTAGCCTCACCATCTTGTTGAATGTTCTCCCTCATCATGGCCATCTTGATCTCCTTGAAATAGTCCTCCACCCTCATGTTGCCTTGAGTGAGGGTTTGAAACTGAGAGTGGAGATCGCGGTTGTAGTGGCTTGGAACAAATCGCTTATGCATTAGTGCCTTGTGTTCACCATTTCGCCTCCGATTAGTCCTGACTTGGTGGTCCCACCAAACTAGTGCGTAGTCGGTGAACTCAACCGTGGCAACCTTCACCTTTTGTTCCTCGATAAACTCATAGCAATCGACGACCATCTCGATGCGGCCTTCCCATTCCAACTAAGCCTCAGGGTCAATTTTGCCTTGGAACGTGCAGACTTGAATTTTACGTCCCTTCAGCTCGTTCTTAGACGTGTCCCTTTTAGGCCTCTCGGCTATTTCCACATCTTCACCAGCCGAGAGTACTCCTCATAGTTTGCTCCTTTGGTGCCATGGTTATTTCGGTTGCGAGATCGAGAACGAGAGCCCCTTGTGAAGCTCTTGGATAGCTCGTCTAAGCGGTTGTGCCTCTCCGCCATTTGTTGCTCACTAATCCGCTTTAGCTCGTTTTTCATGGCGGTGAACATCAATGAGTAGTCAGTGGTCGGATGAGCTTGCTCCATGACTGTCGTTTGGTCCTGTAAAAGGTTAGTGAACAAGAAAATAGGACAAATATAATCTCAATTCACTCCCTTAGTGTTTTCACTCTCACTCATTTTTCCACTCAAAATACTCCAATGATCTTACCAAAAATTCCTTACCCGTCGGATTGGGCAGTCGAGAAATGCCGCAAAGATCCTACAATTGTCACCAAGCTTTTCCCCAAGAGTAATCAAGGAAACAAGATACGGATTTCCTTGGATTTTTCCACAACATACTCCAATGTATGTTGTTGGGCTAGTGCCAGCCAAAAGAGAAGCCCAATGGCTGGCCGGATTTCCTTCAAGTTTTTCCAAGCTTTACAAGGTCATAGTCACGGCTGCAAATTGCCTTAAGTCATTGTTTACATTCAGTTTTATGATGATTAATAAAAACACTTGAGAATTCTCTCAAAGTTTCATTGAAGCATCCTTGAGTATTTTAGATTCATTTCTTTGGCATACCATTGACTTATCAATCTAGGACCGCGCCAGATTGCGGCGTCTTCTACAATACCTGGTTCGTTGGCCGCGTGATCACCGGGTTTAGGTGATTCCACTGCGTTCGTTTGTCATCAACGTGAGTCCCAACCTTTTAGATCCTAGCCTTTCTGTACGGGTTGCATCACAAGGTTGGTGCCGTTCGTATCAATATGTCCAACCATTGGCACTTGAAGCCCTTGATATCTCTACTCCTAGTTTTAGGAGTTTCATGAGTGGTCTTAGAAGTGGACCTGGATGCATCAACAAGCTTATTAGGGGTAAAATTGGAATTGCGGTTAGAGATTTTACCAGGTGTGCGGCTAGAAGGGCTTGGTGTAGTCGCATTTCCAGTATCATGTGATGTTCTCCTTGGTGGGTTGCCCTTCTATGAAGGAGAGTTGGATGCTTAGAAGGTACGGCCTCCTCGCCTCAATTTCTTCCCCCTCTCGGCCTTGATGGCTAGTTCAAGAAGATCATGCATGTCCAAGTAATGTTGGAGCTCCAAGGCTTCTTGAAGGACGGGGTTGAGACCTCTAAGGAACCTTGTCATGGTAGCCACACTATCTTCTTGAATGTTCGCCCTCATCATGGCCATCTTGATCTCCTTGGAGTATTCCTCCACACTCATGTTGCCTTGAGTGAGGGTTTGAAGCTGAGAGTGGAGATCGCGGTTGTAGTGGCTTGGAACAAACCGCTTATGCATTAGTGCCTTGAGTTTACCATTTCGCCTCCAATTAGTCCTGACTTGGTCCCACCAAACTAGTGCGCAGTCGGTGAACTCAACAATGGCAACCTTCACCTTTTGTTCCTCGCTAAACTCATAGCAATCGAAGACCATCTCGATGCGGCCTTCCCATTCCAACTAAGCCTCAGGGTCACTTTTCCCTCGTAACGTAGAGACTTGAATTTTAAGTCCCTTGAGCTCGTTCTTAGACGTGCCCCTTTTAGGCCTCTAGGCTCTTACCACATCTTCACTTGCCGAGAGTACTCCTCATAGTTTGCTCCTTTGGTTACTTCGGTTGCGAGATCGAGAATGGGGGCCCCTTCTGAAGCCCTTGGAGAGCTCGTCAAAGCGGTTGTGCCTCTCCTCCATTTGTTACACACTAATCCGCTTAAGCTCGTTTTTCATGGCGGTGAACATCATTGAGTAGTCAGTGGTCGGATGAGCTTGCTCCATGACTGTCGTTTGGTCCTGCAAAAGGTTAGTGAACAAGAAAATAGGACAAATATAATCTCACTTCACTCCCTGAGTGTTTTCACTCTCCCTCGTTTTCCCACTCAAAATACTCCAATGATCTTACCAAAAATTCCTTACCCGTCGGATTGGGTAGTCGAGAAATGCCGCAGAGATCCAACAATTGTCACCATGCTTTTCCACAAGAGTAATCAAGGAAACAAGACCCGGATTTCCTTGGATTTTTCCACAACATACTCCAATGTATGTTGTTGGGCTAGTGCCGGCCAAAAGAGAAGCCCAAGGGCTGGCCGGACTTCAAGTTTTTCCAAGCTTTACTAGGTCTTAGTCACGGCTACAAATAGCCTTAAGTCATTGTTTACATTCAGTTTTATGATGATTAATAAAAACACTTGAGAATTCTCTCAAAGCTTCATTGAAGCATCCTTGAGTATTTTTAGATTCATTTCTTTGTCATACCATTGACTTGTCAATCTAGAACCGCGCCAGATTGTGGCGTCTTCTACAATACCAGGTTCGTTGGCCACGTGATCAACGGGTTTAGGTGATTCCGTTGCGTTCGTTTGTCATCAACGTGAGTCCTAACCTTCTAGGTCCTAGCCTTTCTGTAGGGGTTGCATCACAAGATTGGTGCCGTTCGTGTCAATATGTCCAAACCATTGGCACTTGAAGCCCTTGATATCTCTACTCCTAGTTTTAGGAGTTTCATGAGGGGTCTTAGAAGTGGACCTGGATGCATCAACAAGCTTGTTAGGGGTAAAAATGGAATTGCAGTTAGAGAAATTTCCAGGTGTGAGGCTAGAAGGGCTTGGTGTAGTCGCATTTCCTGTATCATGTGAGATTCTCCTTGGTGGGTTGCCCTTCCATGAAGGCGAGTTGGAAGCTTGGAAGATACGGTCTCCTCGCCTCAATAGCCTTGATGGCTAGTTCAAGAAGATCATGCATATCCAAGTAATGTTGGAGCTCCAAGGCTTCTTGAAGGTCGGGGTTGAGACCTCTAAGGAACCTTGCCATGGTAGCCTCACCATCTTGTTGAATGTTCTCCCTCATCATGGCCATCTTGATCTCCTTGAAATAGTCCTCCACCCTCATGTTGCCTTGAGTGAGGGTTTGAAACTGAGAGTGGAGATCGCGGTTGTAGTGGCTTGGAACAAATCGCTTATGCATTAGTGCCTTGTGTTCACCATTTCGCCTCCGATTAGTCCTGACTTGGTGGTCCCACCAAACTAGTGCGTAGTCGGTGAACTCAACCGTGGCAACCTTCACCTTTTGTTCCTCGATAAACTCATAGCAATCGACGACCATCTCGATGCGGCCTTCCCATTCCAACTAAGCCTCAGGGTCAATTTTGCCTTGGAACGTGCAGACTTGAATTTTACGTCCCTTCAGCTCGTTCTTAGACGTGTCCCTTTTAGGCCTCTCGGCTATTTCCACATCTTCACCAGCCGAGAGTACTCCTCATAGTTTGCTCCTTTGGTGCCATGGTTATTTCGGTTGCGAGATCGAGAACGAGAGCCCCTTGTGAAGCTCTTGGATAGCTCGTCTAAGCGGTTGTGCCTCTCCGCCATTTGTTGCTCACTAATCCGCTTTAGCTCGTTTTTCATGGCGGTGAACATCAATGAGTAGTCAGTGGTCGGATGAGCTTGCTCCATGACTGTCGTTTGGTCCTGTAAAAGGTTAGTGAACAAGAAAATAGGACAAATATAATCTCAATTCACTCCCTTAGTGTTTTCACTCTCACTCATTTTTCCACTCAAAATACTCCAATGATCTTACCAAAAATTCCTTACCCGTCGGATTGGGCAGTCGAGAAATGCCGCAAAGATCCTACAATTGTCACCAAGCTTTTCCCCAAGAGTAATCAAGGAAACAAGATACGGATTTCCTTGGATTTTTCCACAACATACTCCAATGTATGTTGTTGGGCTAGTGCCAGCCAAAAGAGAAGCCCAATGGCTGGCCGGATTTCCTTCAAGTTTTTCCAAGCTTTACAAGGTCATAGTCACGGCTGCAAATTGCCTTAAGTCATTGTTTACATTCAGTTTTATGATGATTAATAAAAACACTTGAGAATTCTCTCAAAGCTTCATTGAAGCATCCTTGAGTATTTTAGATTCATTTCTTTGGCATACCATTGACTTATCAATCTAGGACCGCGCCAGATTGCGGCGTCTTCTACAATACCTGGTTCGTTGGCCGCGTGATCACCGGGTTTAGGTGATTCCACTGCGTTCGTTTGTCATCAACGTGAGTCCCAACCTTCTAGATCCTAGCCTTTCTGTACGGGTTGCATCACAAGGTTGGTGCCGTTCGTATCAATATGTCCAACCATTGGCACTTGAAGCCCTTGATATCTCTACTCCTAGTTTTAGGAGTTTCATGAGTGGTCTTAGAAGTGGACCTGGATGCATCAACAAGCTTATTAGGGGTAAAATTGGAATTGCGGTTAGAGATTTTACCAGGTGTGCGGCTAGAAGGGCTTGGTGTAGTCGCATTTCCAGTATCATGTGATGTTCTCCTTGGTGGGTTGCCCTTCTATGAAGGAGAGTTGGATGCTTAGAAGGTACGGCCTCCTCGCCTCAATTTCTTCCCCCTCTCGGCCTTGATGGCTAGTTCAAGAAGATCATGCATGTCCAAGTAATGTTGGAGCTCCAAGGCTTCTTGAAGGACGGGGTTGAGACCTCTAAGGAACCTTGTCATGGTAGCCACACTATCTTCTTGAATGTTCGCCCTCATCATGGCCATCTTGATCTCCTAGGAGTAGTCCTCCACACTCATGTTGCCTTGAGTGAGGGTTTGAAGCTGAGAGTGGAGATCGCGGTTGTAGTGGCTTGGAACAAACCGCTTATGCATTAGTGCCTTGAGTTTACCATTTCGCCTCCAATTAGTCCTGACTTGGTCCCACCAAACTAGTGCGCAGTCGGTGAACTCAACAATGGCAACCTTCACCTTTTGTTCCTCGCTAAACTCATAGCAATCGAAGACCATCTCGATGCGGCCTTCCCATTCCAACTAAGCCTCAGGGTCACTTTTCCCTCGTAACGTAGAGACTTGAATTTTAAGTCCCTTGAGCTCGTTCTTAGACGTGCCCCTTTTAGGCCTCTAGGCTCTTACCACATCTTCACTTGCCGAGAGTACTCCTCATAGTTTGCTCCTTTGGTTACTTCGGTTGCGAGATCGAGAATGGGGGCCCCTTCTGAAGCCCTTGGAGAGCTCGTCAAAGCGGTTGTGCCTCTCCTCCATTTGTTACACACTAATCCGCTTAAGCTCGTTTTTCATGGCGGTGAACATCATTGAGTAGTCAGTGGTCGGATGAGCTTGCTCCATGACTGTCGTTTGGTCCTGCAAAAGGTTAGTGAACAAGAAAATAGGACAAATATAATCTCACTTCACTCCCTGAGTGTTTTCACTCTCCCTCGTTTTCCCACTCAAAATACTCCAATGATCTTACCAAAAATTCCTTACCCGTCGGATTGGGTAGTCGAGAAATGCCGCAGAGATCCAACAATTGTCACCATGCTTTTCCACAAGAGTAATCAAGGAAACAAGACCCGGATTTCCTTGGATTTTTCCACAACATACTCCAATGTATGTTGTTGGGCTAGTGCCGGCCAAAAGAGAAGCCCAAGGGCTGGCCGGACTTCAAGTTTTTCCAAGCTTTACTAGGTCTTAGTCACGGCTACAAATAGCCTTAAGTCATTGTTTACATTCAGTTTTATGATGATTAATAAAAACACTTGAGAATTCTCTCAAAGCTTCATTGAAGCATCCTTGAGTATTTTAGATTCATTTCTTTGTCATACCATTGACTTGTCAATCTAGAACCGCGCCAGATTGTGGCGTCTTCTACAATACCAGGTTCGTTGGCCACGTGATCAACGGGTTTAGGTGATTCCGTTGCGTTCGTTTGTCATCAACGTGAGTCCTAACCTTCTAGGTCCTAGCCTTTCTGTAGGGGTTGCATCACAAGATTGGTGCCGTTCGTGTCAATATGTCCAAACCATTGGCACTTGAAGCCCTTGATATCTCTACTCATAGTTTTAGGAGTTTCATGAGGGGTCTTAGAAGTGGACCTGGATGCATCAACAAGCTTGTTAGGGGTAAAAATGGAATTGCAGTTAGAGAAATTTCCAGGTGTGAGGCTAGAAGGGCTTGGTGTAGTCGCATTTCCTGTATCATGTGAGATTCTCCTTGTTGGGTTGCCCTTCCATGAAGGCGAGTTGGAAGCTTGGAAGATACGGTCTCCTCGCCTCAATAGCCTTGATGGCTAGTTCAAGAAGATCATGCATATCCAAGTAATGTTGGAGCTCCAAGGCTTCTTGAAGGTCGGGGTTGAGACCTCTAAGGAACCTTGCCATGGTAGCCTCACCATCTTGTTGAATGTTCTCCCTCATCATGGCCATCTTGATCTCCTTGAAATAGTCCTCCACCCTCATGTTGCCTTGAGTGAGGGTTTGAAACTGAGAGTGGAGATCGCGGTTGTAGTGGCTTGGAACAAATCGCTTATGCATTAGTGCCTTGTGTTCACCATTTCGCCTCCGATTAGTCCTGACTTGGTGGTCCCACCAAACTAGTGCGTAGTCGGTGAACTCAACCGTGGCAACCTTCACCTTTTGTTCCTCGATAAACTCATAGCAATCGACGACCATCTCGATGCGGCCTTCCCATTCCAACTAAGCCTCAGGGTCAATTTTGCCTTGGAACGTGCAGACTTGAATTTTACGTCCCTTCAGCTCGTTCTTAGACGTGTCCCTTTTAGGCCTCTCGGCTATTTCCACATCTTCACCAGCCGAGAGTACTCCTCATAGTTTGCTCCTTTGGTGCCATGGTTATTTCGGTTGCGAGATCGAGAACGAGAGCCCCTTGTGAAGCTCTTGGATAGCTCGTCTAAGCGGTTGTGCCTCTCCGCCATTTGTTGCTCACTAATCCGCTTTAGCTCATTTTTCATGGCGGTGAACATCAATGAGTAGTCAGTGGTCGGATGAGCTTGCTCCATGACTGTCGTTTGGTCCTGTAAAAGGTTAGTGAACAAGAAAATAGGACAAATATAATCTCAATTCACTCCCTTAGTGTTTTCACTCTCACTCATTTTTCCACTCAAAATACTCCAATGATCTTACCAAAAATTCCTTACCCGTCGGATTGGGCAGTCGAGAAATGCCGCAAAGATCCTACAATTGTCACCAAGCTTTTCCCCAAGAGTAATCAAGGAAACAAGATACGGATTTCCTTGGATTTTTCCACAACATACTCCAATGTATGTTGTTGGGCTAGTGCCAGCCAAAAGAGAAGCCCAATGGCTGGCCGGATTTCCTTCAAGTTTTTCCAAGCTTTACAAGGTCATAGTCACGGCTGCAAATTGCCTTAAGTCATTGTTTACATTCAGTTTTATGATGATTAATAAAAACACTTGAGAATTCTCTCAAAGCTTCATTGAAGCATCCTTGAGTATTTTAGATTCATTTCTTTGGCATACCATTGACTTATCAATCTAGGACCGCGCCAGATTGCGGCGTCTTCTACAATACCTGGTTCGTTGGCCGCGTGATCACCGGGTTTAGGTGATTCCACTGCGTTCGTTTGTCATCAACGTGAGTCCCAACCTTCTAGATCCTAGCCTTTCTGTACGGGTTGCATCACAAGGTTGGTGCCGTTCGTATCAATATGTCCAACCATTGGCACTTGAAGCCCTTGATATCTCTACTCCTAGTTTTAGGAGTTTCATGAGTGGTCTTAGAAGTGGACCTGGATGCATCAACAAGCTTATTAGGGGTAAAATTGGAATTGCGGTTAGAGATTTTACCAGGTGTGCGGCTAGAAGGGCTTGGTGTAGTCGCATTTCCAGTATCATGTGATGTTCTCCTTGGTGGGTTGCCCTTCTATGAAGGAGAGTTGGATGCTTAGAAGGTACGGCCTCCTCGCCTCAATTTCTTCCCCCTCTCGGCCTTGATGGCTAGTTCAAGAAGATCATGCATGTCCAAGTAATGTTGGAGCTCCAAGGCTTCTTGAAGGACGGGGTTGAGACCTCTAAGGAACCTTGTCATGGTAGCCACACTATCTTCTTGAATGTTCGCCCTCATCATGGCCATCTTGATCTCCTAGGAGTAGTCCTCCACACTCATGTTGCCTTGAGTGAGGGTTTGAAGCTGAGAGTGGAGATCGCGGTTGTAGTGGCTTGGAACAAACCGCTTATGCATTAGTGCCTTGAGTTTACCATTTCGCCTCCAATTAGTCCTGACTTGGTCCCACCAAACTAGTGCGCAGTCGGTGAACTCAACAATGGCAACCTTCACCTTTTGTTCCTCGCTAAACTCATAGCAATCGAAGACCATCTCGATGCGGCCTTCCCATTCCAACTAAGCCTCAGGGTCACTTTTCCCTCGTAACGTAGAGACTTGAATTTTAAGTCCCTTGAGCTCGTTCTTAGACGTGCCCCTTTTAGGCCTCTAGGCTCTTACCACATCTTCACTTGCCGAGAGTACTCCTCATAGTTTGCTCCTTTGGTTACTTCGGTTGCGAGATCGAGAATGGGGGCCCCTTCTGAAGCCCTTGGAGAGCTCGTCAAAGCGGTTGTGCCTCTCCTCCATTTGTTACACACTAATCCGCTTAAGCTCGTTTTTCATGGCGGTGAACATCATTGAGTAGTCAGTGGTCGGATGAGCTTGCTCCATGACTGTCGTTTGGTCCTGCAAAAGGTTAGTGAACAAGAAAATAGGACAAATATAATCTCACTTCACTCCCTGAGTGTTTTCACTCTCCCTCGTTTTCCCACTCAAAATACTCCAATGATCTTACCAAAAATTCCTTACCCGTCGGATTGGGTAGTCGAGAAATGCCGCAAAGATCCAACAATTGTCACCATGCTTTTCCACAAGAGTAATCAAGGAAACAAGACCCGGATTTCCTTGGATTTTTCCACAACATACTCCAATGTATGTTGTTGGGCTAGTGCCGGCCAAAAGAGAAGCCCAAGGGCTGGCCGGACTTCAAGTTTTTCCAAGCTTTACTAGGTCTTAGTCACGGCTACAAATAGCCTTAAGTCATTGTTTACATTCAGTTTTATGATGATTAATAAAAACACTTGAGAATTCTCTCAAAGCTTCATTGAAGCATCCTTGAGTATTTTAGATTCATTTCTTTGTCATACCATTGACTTGTCAATCTAGAACCGCGCCAGATTGTGGCGTCTTCTACAATACCAGGTTCGTTGGCCACGTGATCAACGGGTTTAGGTGATTCCGGTGCGTTCGTTTGTCATCAACGTGAGTCCTAACCTTCTAGGTCCTAGCCTTTCTGTAGGGGTTGCATCACAAGATTGGTGCCGTTCGTGTCAATATGTCCAAACCATTGGCACTTGAAGCCCTTGATATCTCTACTCCTAGTTTTAGGAGTTTCATGAGGGGTCTTAGAAGTGGACCTGGATGCATCAACAAGCTTGTTAGGGGTAAAAATGGAATTGCAGTTAGAGAAATTTCCAGGTGTGAGGCTAGAAGGGCTTGGTGTAGTCGCATTTCCTGTATCATGTGAGATTCTCCTTGGTGGGTTGCCCTTCCATGAAGGCGAGTTGGAAGCTTGGAAGATACGGTCTCCTCGCCTCAATAGCCTTGATGGCTAGTTCAAGAAGATCATGCATATCCAAGTAATGTTGGAGCTCCAAGGCTTCTTGAAGGTCGGGGTTGAGACCTCTAAGGAACCTTGCCATGGTAGCCTCACCATCTTGTTGAATGTTCTCCCTCATCATGGCCATCTTGATCTCCTTGAAATAGTCCTCCACCCTCATGTTGCCTTGAGTGAGGGTTTGAAACTGAGAGTGGAGATCGCGGTTGTAGTGGCTTGGAACAAATCGCTTATGCATTAGTGCCTTGTGTTCACCATTTCGCCTCCGATTAGTCCTGACTTGGTGGTCCCACCAAACTAGTGCGTAGTCGGTGAACTCAACCGTGGCAACCTTCACCTTTTGTTCCTCGATAAACTCATAGCAATCGACGACCATCTCGATGCGGCCTTCCCATTCCAACTAAGCCTCAGGGTCAATTTTGCCTTGGAACGTGCAGACTTGAATTTTACGTCCCTTCAGCTCGTTCTTAGACGTGTCCCTTTTAGGCCTCTCGGCTATTTCCACATCTTCACCAGCCGAGAGTACTCCTCATAGTTTGCTCCTTTGGTGCCATGGTTATTTCGGTTGCGAGATCGAGAACGAGAGCCCCTTGTGAAGCTCTTGGATAGCTCGTCTAAGCGGTTGTGCCTCTCCGCCATTTGTTGCTCACTAATCCGCTTTAGCTCGTTTTTCATGGCGGTGAACATCAATGAGTAGTCAGTGGTCGGATGAGCTTGCTCCATGACTGTCGTTTGGTCCTGTAAAAGGTTAGTGAACAAGAAAATAGGACAAATATAATCTCAATTCACTCCCTTAGTGTTTTCACTCTCACTCATTTTTCCACTCAAAATACTCCAATGATCTTACCAAAAATTCCTTACCCGTCGGATTGGGCAGTCGAGAAATGCCGCAAAGATCCTACAATTGTCACCAAGCTTTTCCCCAAGAGTAATCAAGGAAACAAGATACGGATTTCCTTGGATTTTTCCACAACATACTCCAATGTATGTTGTTGGGCTAGTGCCAGCCAAAAGAGAAGCCCAATGGCTGGCCGGATTTCCTTCAAGTTTTTCCAAGCTTTACAAGGTCATAGTCACGGCTGCAAATTGCCTTAAGTCATTGTTTACATTCAGTTTTATGATGATTAATAAAAACACTTGAGAATTCTCTCAAAGTTTCATTGAAGCATCCTTGAGTATTTTAGATTCATTTCTTTGGCATACCATTGACTTATCAATCTAGGACCGCGCCAGATTGCGGCGTCTTCTACAATACCTGGTTCGTTGGCCGCGTGATCACCGGGTTTAGGTGATTCCACTGCGTTCGTTTGTCATCAACGTGAGTCCCAACCTTCTAGATCCTAGCCTTTCTGTACGGGTTGCATCACAAGGTTGGTGCCGTTCGTATCAATATGTCCAACCATTGGCACTTGAAGCCCTTGATATCTCTACTCCTAGTTTTAGGAGTTTCATGAGTGGTCTTAGAAGTGGACCTGGATGCATCAACAAGCTTATTAGGGGTAAAATTGGAATTGCGGTTAGAGATTTTACCAGGTGTGTGGCTAGAAGGGCTTGGTGTAGTCGCATTTCCAGTATCATGTGATGTTCTCCTTGGTGGGTTGCCCTTCTATGAAGGAGAGTTGGATGCTTAGAAGGTACGGCCTCCTCGCCTCAATTTCTTCCCCCTCTCGGCCTTGATGGCTAGTTCAAGAAGATCATGCATGTCCAAGTAATGTTGGAGCTCCAAGGCTTCTTGAAGGACGGGGTTGAGACCTCTAAGGAACCTTGTCATGGTAGCCACACTATCTTCTTGAATGTTCGCCCTCATCATGGCCATCTTG
The DNA here is from genome assembly GCF_036785885.1 of Coffea arabica. Taxonomy (NCBI): domain Eukaryota; kingdom Viridiplantae; phylum Streptophyta; class Magnoliopsida; order Gentianales; family Rubiaceae; genus Coffea; species Coffea arabica. The sequence continues at coordinate 29,254,407 of NC_092315.1, read as the reverse complement.
ATCTCCTTGGAGTATTCCTCCACACTCATGTTGCCTTGAGTGAGGGTTTGAAGCTGAGAGTGGAGATCGCGGTTGTAGTGGCTTGGAACAAACCGCTTATGCATTAGTGCCTTGAGTTTACCATTTCGCCTCCAATTAGTCCTGACTTGGTCCCACCAAACTAGTGCGCAGTCGGTGAACTCAACAATGGCAACCTTCACCTTTTGTTCCTCGCTAAACTCATAGCAATCGAAGACCATCTCGATGCGGCCTTCCCATTCCAACTAAGCCTCAGGGTCACTTTTCCCTCGTAACGTAGAGACTTGAATTTTAAGTCCCTTGAGTTCGTTCTTAGACGTGTCCCTTTTAGGCCTCTAGGCTCTTACCACATCTTCACTGGCCGAGAGTATCCTCATAGTTTGCTCCTTTGGTGCCATGGTTACTTCGGTTGCGAGATCGAGAATGGGGGCCCCTTGTGAAGCCCTTGGAGAGCTCATCAAAGCGGTTGTGCCTCTCCTCCATTTGTTACACACTAATCCGCTTAAGCTCGTTTTTCATGGCGGTGAACATCATTGAGTAGTCAGTGGTCGGATGAGCTTGCTCCATGACTGTCATTTGGTCCTGCAAAAGGTTAGTGAACAAGAAAATAGGACAAATATAATCTCACTTCACTCCCTGAGTGTTTTCACTCTCCCTCGTTTTCCCACTAAAAATACTCCAATGATCTTACCAAAAATTCCTTACCCGTCGGATTGGGTAGTCGAGAAATGCCGCAAAGATCCAACAATTGTCACCATGCTTTTCCACAAGAGTAATCAAGGAAACAAGACCCGGATTTCCTTGGATATTTCCACAACATATTCCAATGTATGTTGCTGGGCTAGTGCCGGCCAAAAGAGAAGCCCAAGGGCTGGCCGGACTTCAAGTTTTTCCAAGCTTTACTAGGTCTTAGTCAAGACTACAAATAGCCTTAAGTCATTGTTTACATTCAGTTTTATGATGATTAATAAAAACACTTGAGAATTCTCTCAAAGCTTCATTGAAGCGTCCTTGAGTATTTTAGATTCATTTCTTTGTCATACCATTGACTTATCAATCTAGGACCGCGCCAGATTGCGGCGTCTTCTACAATACCTGGTTCGTTGGCCGCGTGATCACCGGGTTTAGGTGATTCCATTGCGTTCGTTTGTCATCAACCTGAGTCCCAACCTTCTAGATCCTAGCCTTTCTGTACGGGTTGCATCACAAGGTTGGTGCCGTTCGTATCAATATGTCCAACCATTGGCACTTGAAGCCCTTGATATCTCTACTCCTAGTTTTAGGAGTTTCATGAGGGGTCTTAGAAGTGGACCTGGATGCATCAACAAGCTTGTTAGGGGTAAAAATGGAATTGCAGTTAGAGAAATTTCCAGGTGTGAGGCTAGAAGGGCTTGGTGTAGTCGCATTTCCTGTATCATGTGAGATTCTCCTTGGTGGGTTGCCCTTCCATGAAGGCGAGTTGGAAGCTTGGAAGATACGGTCTCCTCGCCTCAATTTCTTCCCCTTCTCAGCCTTGATGGCTAGTTCAAGAAGATCATGCATATCCAAGTAATGTTGGACTCCAAGGCTTCTTGAAGGTCGGGGTTGAGACCTCTAAGGAACCTTGCCATGGTAGCCTCACTATCTTCTTGAATGTTCTCCCTCATCATGGCCATCTTGATCTCCTTGAAATAGTCCTCCACCCTCATGTTGCCTTGAGTGAGGGTTTGAAACTGAGAGTGGAGATCGCGGCGTTCTTAGACGTGTCCCTTTTAGGCCCCTCGGCTATTTCCACATCTTCACCAGCCGAGAGTACTCCTCATAGTTTGCTCCTTTGGTGCCATGGTTATTTCGGTTGCGAGATCGAGAACGAGAGCCCCTTGTGAAGCTCTTGGATAGCTCGTCTAAGCGGTTGTGCCTCTCCGCCATTTGTTGCTCACTAATCCGCTTTAGCTCGTTTTTCATGGCGGTGAACATCAATGAGTAGTCAGTGGTCGGATGAGCTTGCTCCATGACTGTCGTTTGGTCCTGTAAAAGGTTAGTGAACAAGAAAATAGGACAAATATAATCTCAATTCACTCCCTTAGTGTTTTCACTCTCACTCATTTTTCCACTCAAAATACTCCAATGATCTTACCAAAAATTCCTTACCCGTCGGATTGGGCAGTCGAGAAATGCCGCAAAGATCCTACAATTGTCACCAAGCTTTTCCCCAAGAGTAATCAAGGAAACAAGATACGGATTTCCTTGGATTTTTCCACAACATACTCCAATGTATGTTGTTGGGCTAGTGCCAGCCAAAAGAGAAGCCCAATGGCTGGCCGGATTTCCTTCAAGTTTTTCCAAGCTTTACAAGGTCATAGTCACGGCTGCAAATTGCCTTAAGTCATTGTTTACATTCAGTTTTATGATGATTAATAAAAACACTTGAGAATTCTCTCAAAGCTTCATTGAAGCATCCTTGAGTATTTTAGATTCATTTCTTTGGCATACCATTGACTTATCAATCTAGGACCGCGCCAGATTGCGGCGTCTTCTACAATACCTGGTTCGTTGGCCGCGTGATCACCGGGTTTAGGTGATTCCACTGCGTTCGTTTGTCATCAACGTGAGTCCCAACCTTCTAGATCCTAGCCTTTCTGTACGGGTTGCATCACAAGGTTGGTGCCGTTCGTATCAATATGTCCAACCATTGGCACTTGAAGCCCTTGATATCTCTACTCCTAGTTTTAGGAGTTTCATGAGTGGTCTTAGAAGTGGACCTGGATGCATCAACAAGCTTATTAGGGGTAAAATTGGAATTGCGGTTAGAGATTTTACCAGGTGTGCGGCTAGAAGGGCTTGGTGTAGTCGCATTTCCAGTATCATGTGATGTTCTCCTTGGTGGGTTGCCCTTCTATGAAGGAGAGTTGGATGCTTAGAAGGTACGGCCTCCTCGCCTCAATTTCTTCCCCCTCTCGGCCTTGATGGCTAGTTCAAGAAGATCATGCATGTCCAAGTAATGTTGGAGCTCCAAGGCTTCTTGAAGGACGGGGTTGAGACCTCTAAGGAACCTTGTCATGGTAGCCACACTATCTTCTTGAATGTTCGCCCTCATCATGGCCATCTTGATCTCCTTGGAGTATTCCTCCACACTCATGTTGCCTTGAGTGAGGGTTTGAAGCTGAGAGTGGAGATCGCGGTTGTAGTGGCTTGGAACAAACCGCTTATGCATTAGTGCCTTGAGTTTACCATTTCGCCTCCAATTAGTCCTGACTTGGTCCCACCAAACTAGTGCGCAGTCGGTGAACTCAACAATGGCAACCTTCACCTTTTGTTCCTCGCTAAACTCATAGCAATCGAAGACCATCTCGATGCGGCCTTCCCATTCCAACTAAGCCTCAGGGTCACTTTTCCCTCGTAACGTAGAGACTTGAATTTTAAGTCCCTTGAGCTCGTTCTTAGACGTGCCCCTTTTAGGCCTCTAGGCTCTTACCACATCTTCACTTGCCGAGAGTACTCCTCATAGTTTGCTCCTTTGGTTACTTCGGTTGCGAGATCGAGAATGGGGGCCCCTTCTGAAGCCCTTGGAGAGCTCGTCAAAGCGGTTGTGCCTCTCCTCCATTTGTTACACACTAATCCGCTTAAGCTCGTTTTTCATGGCGGTGAACATCATTGAGTAGTCAGTGGTCGGATGAGCTTGCTCCATGACTGTCGTTTGGTCCTGCAAAAGGTTAGTGAACAAGAAAATAGGACAAATATAATCTCACTTCACTCCCTGAGTGTTTTCACTCTCCCTCGTTTTCCCACTCAAAATACTCCAATGATCTTACCAAAAATTCCTTACCCGTCGGATTGGGTAGTCGAGAAATGCCGCAGAGATCCAACAATTGTCACCATGCTTTTCCACAAGAGTAATCAAGGAAACAAGACCCGGATTTCCTTGGATTTTTCCACAACATACTCCAATGTATGTTGTTGGGCTAGTGCCGGCCAAAAGAGAAGCCCAAGGGCTGGCCGGACTTCAAGTTTTTCCAAGCTTTACTAGGTCTTAGTCACGGCTACAAATAGCCTTAAGTCATTGTTTACATTCAGTTTTATGATGATTAATAAAAACACTTGAGAATTCTCTCAAAGCTTCATTGAAGCATCCTTGAGTATTTTAGATTCATTTCTTTGTCATACCATTGACTTGTCAATCTAGAACCGCGCCAGATTGTGGCGTCTTCTACAATACCAGGTTCGTTGGCCACGTGATCAACGGGTTTAGGTGATTCCGTTGCGTTCGTTTGTCATCAACGTGAGTCCTAACCTTCTAGGTCCTAGCCTTTCTGTAGGGGTTGCATCACAAGATTGGTGCCGTTCGTGTCAATATGTCCAAACCATTGGCACTTGAAGCCCTTGATATCTCTACTCATAGTTTTAGGAGTTTCATGAGGGGTCTTAGAAGTGGACCTGGATGCATCAACAAGCTTGTTAGGGGTAAAAATGGAATTGCAGTTAGAGAAATTTCCAGGTGTGAGGCTAGAAGGGCTTGGTGTAGTCGCATTTCCTGTATCATGTGAGATTCTCCTTGTTGGGTTGCCCTTCCATGAAGGCGAGTTGGAAGCTTGGAAGATACGGTCTCCTCGCCTCAATAGCCTTGATGGCTAGTTCAAGAAGATCATGCATATCCAAGTAATGTTGGAGCTCCAAGGCTTCTTGAAGGTCGGGGTTGAGACCTCTAAGGAACCTTGCCATGGTAGCCTCACCATCTTGTTGAATGTTCTCCCTCATCATGGCCATCTTGATCTCCTTGAAATAGTCCTCCACCCTCATGTTGCCTTGAGTGAGGGTTTGAAACTGAGAGTGGAGATCGCGGTTGTAGTGGCTTGGAACAAATCGCTTATGCATTAGTGCCTTGTGTTCACCATTTCGCCTCCGATTAGTCCTGACTTGGTGGTCCCACCAAACTAGTGCGTAGTCGGTGAACTCAACCGTGGCAACCTTCACCTTTTGTTCCTCGATAAACTCATAGCAATCGACGACCATCTCGATGCGGCCTTCCCATTCCAACTAAGCCTCAGGGTCAATTTTGCCTTGGAACGTGCAGACTTGAATTTTACGTCCCTTCAGCTCGTTCTTAGACGTGTCCCTTTTAGGCCTCTCGGCTATTTCCACATCTTCACCAGCCGAGAGTACTCCTCATAGTTTGCTCCTTTGGTGCCATGGTTATTTCGGTTGCGAGATCGAGAACGAGAGCCCCTTGTGAAGCTCTTGGATAGCTCGTCTAAGCGGTTGTGCCTCTCCGCCATTTGTTGCTCACTAATCCGCTTTAGCTCATTTTTCATGGCGGTGAACATCAATGAGTAGTCAGTGGTCGGATGAGCTTGCTCCATGACTGTCGTTTGGTCCTGTAAAAGGTTAGTGAACAAGAAAATAGGACAAATATAATCTCAATTCACTCCCTTAGTGTTTTCACTCTCACTCATTTTTCCACTCAAAATACTCCAATGATCTTACCAAAAATTCCTTACCCGTCGGATTGGGCAGTCGAGAAATGCCGCAAAGATCCTACAATTGTCACCAAGCTTTTCCCCAAGAGTAATCAAGGAAACAAGATACGGATTTCCTTGGATTTTTCCACAACATACTCCAATGTATGTTGTTGGGCTAGTGCCAGCCAAAAGAGAAGCCCAATGGCTGGCCGGATTTCCTTCAAGTTTTTCCAAGCTTTACAAGGTCATAGTCACGGCTGCAAATTGCCTTAAGTCATTGTTTACATTCAGTTTTATGATGATTAATAAAAACACTTGAGAATTCTCTCAAAGCTTCATTGAAGCATCCTTGAGTATTTTAGATTCATTTCTTTGGCATACCATTGACTTATCAATCTAGGACCGCGCCAGATTGCGGCGTCTTCTACAATACCTGGTTCGTTGGCCGCGTGATCACCGGGTTTAGGTGATTCCACTGCGTTCGTTTGTCATCAACGTGAGTCCCAACCTTCTAGATCCTAGCCTTTCTGTACGGGTTGCATCACAAGGTTGGTGCCGTTCGTATCAATATGTCCAACCATTGGCACTTGAAGCCCTTGATATCTCTACTCCTAGTTTTAGGAGTTTCATGAGTGGTCTTAGAAGTGGACCTGGATGCATCAACAAGCTTATTAGGGGTAAAATTGGAATTGCGGTTAGAGATTTTACCAGGTGTGCGGCTAGAAGGGCTTGGTGTAGTCGCATTTCCAGTATCATGTGATGTTCTCCTTGGTGGGTTGCCCTTCTATGAAGGAGAGTTGGATGCTTAGAAGGTACGGCCTCCTCGCCTCAATTTCTTCCCCCTCTCGGCCTTGATGGCTAGTTCAAGAAGATCATGCATGTCCAAGTAATGTTGGAGCTCCAAGGCTTCTTGAAGGACGGGGTTGAGACCTCTAAGGAACCTTGTCATGGTAGCCACACTATCTTCTTGAATGTTCGCCCTCATCATGGCCATCTTGATCTCCTAGGAGTAGTCCTCCACACTCATGTTGCCTTGAGTGAGGGTTTGAAGCTGAGAGTGGAGATCGCGGTTGTAGTGGCTTGGAACAAACCGCTTATGCATTAGTGCCTTGAGTTTACCATTTCGCCTCCAATTAGTCCTGACTTGGTCCCACCAAACTAGTGCGCAGTCGGTGAACTCAACAATGGCAACCTTCACCTTTTGTTCCTCGCTAAACTCATAGCAATCGAAGACCATCTCGATGCGGCCTTCCCATTCCAACTAAGCCTCAGGGTCACTTTTCCCTCGTAACGTAGAGACTTGAATTTTAAGTCCCTTGAGCTCGTTCTTAGACGTGCCCCTTTTAGGCCTCTAGGCTCTTACCACATCTTCACTTGCCGAGAGTACTCCTCATAGTTTGCTCCTTTGGTTACTTCGGTTGCGAGATCGAGAATGGGGGCCCCTTCTGAAGCCCTTGGAGAGCTCGTCAAAGCGGTTGTGCCTCTCCTCCATTTGTTACACACTAATCCGCTTAAGCTCGTTTTTCATGGCGGTGAACATCATTGAGTAGTCAGTGGTCGGATGAGCTTGCTCCATGACTGTCGTTTGGTCCTGCAAAAGGTTAGTGAACAAGAAAATAGGACAAATATAATCTCACTTCACTCCCTGAGTGTTTTCACTCTCCCTCGTTTTCCCACTCAAAATACTCCAATGATCTTACCAAAAATTCCTTACCCGTCGGATTGGGTAGTCGAGAAATGCCGCAGAGATCCAACAATTGTCACCATGCTTTTCCACAAGAGTAATCAAGGAAACAAGACCCGGATTTCCTTGGATTTTTCCACAACATACTCCAATGTATGTTGTTGGGCTAGTGCCGGCCAAAAGAGAAGCCCAAGGGCTGGCCGGACTTCAAGTTTTTCCAAGCTTTACTAGGTCTTAGTCACGGCTACAAATAGCCTTAAGTCATTGTTTACATTCAGTTTTATGATGATTAATAAAAACACTTGAGAATTCTCTCAAAGCTTCATTGAAGCATCCTTGAGTATTTTAGATTCATTTCTTTGTCATACCATTGACTTGTCAATCTAGAACCGCGCCAGATTGTGGCGTCTTCTACAATACCAGGTTCGTTGGCCACGTGATCAACGGGTTTAGGTGATTCCGTTGCGTTCGTTTGTCATCAACGTGAGTCCTAACCTTCTAGGTCCTAGCCTTTCTGTAGGGGTTGCATCACAAGATTGGTGCCGTTCGTGTCAATATGTCCAAACCATTGGCACTTGAAGCCCTTGATATCTCTACTCCTAGTTTTAGGAGTTTCATGAGGGGTCTTAGAAGTGGACCTGGATGCATCAACAAGCTTGTTAGGGGTAAAAATGGAATTGCAGTTAGAGAAATTTCCAGGTGTGAGGCTAGAAGGGCTTGGTGTAGTCGCATTTCCTGTATCATGTGAGATTCTCCTTGGTGGGTTGCCCTTCCATGAAGGCGAGTTGGAAGCTTGGAAGATACGGTCTCCTCGCCTCAATAGCCTTGATGGCTAGTTCAAGAAGATCATGCATATCCAAGTAATGTTGGAGCTCCAAGGCTTCTTGAAGGTCGGGGTTGAGACCTCTAAGGAACCTTGCCATGGTAGCCTCACCATCTTGTTGAATGTTCTCCCTCATCATGGCCATCTTGATCTCCTTGAAATAGTCCTCCACCCTCATGTTGCCTTGAGTGAGGGTTTGAAACTGAGAGTGGAGATCGCGGTTGTAGTGGCTTGGAACAAATCGCTTATGCATTAGTGCCTTGTGTTCACCATTTCGCCTCCGATTAGTCCTGACTTGGTGGTCCCACCAAACTAGTGCGTAGTCGGTGAACTCAACCGTGGCAACCTTCACCTTTTGTTCCTCGATAAACTCATAGCAATCGACGACCATCTCGATGCGGCCTTCCCATTCCAACTAAGCCTCAGGGTCAATTTTGCCTTGGAACGTGCAGACTTGAATTTTACGTCCCTTCAGCTCGTTCTTAGACGTGTCCCTTTTAGGCCTCTCGGCTATTTCCACATCTTCACCAGCCGAGAGTACTCCTCATAGTTTGCTCCTTTGGTGCCATGGTTATTTCGGTTGCGAGATCGAGAACGAGAGCCCCTTGTGAAGCTCTTGGATAGCTCGTCTAAGCGGTTGTGCCTCTCCGCCATTTGTTGCTCACTAATCCGCTTTAGCTCATTTTTCATGGCGGTGAACATCAATGAGTAGTCAGTGGTCGGATGAGCTTGCTCCATGACTGTCGTTTGGTCCTGTAAAAGGTTAGTGAACAAGAAAATAGGACAAATATAATCTCAATTCACTCCCTTAGTGTTTTCACTCTCACTCATTTTTCCACTCAAAATACTCCAATGATCTTACCAAAAATTCCTTACCCGTCGGATTGGGCAGTCGAGAAATGCCGCAAAGATCCTACAATTGTCACCAAGCTTTTCCCCAAGAGTAATCAAGGAAACAAGATACGGATTTCCTTGGATTTTTCCACAACATACTCCAATGTATGTTGTTGGGCTAGTGCCAGCCAAAAGAGAAGCCCAATGGCTGGCCGGATTTCCTTCAAGTTTTTCCAAGCTTTACAAGGTCATAGTCACGGCTGCAAATTGCCTTAAGTCATTGTTTACATTCAGTTTTATGATGATTAATAAAAACACTTGAGAATTCTCTCAAAGCTTCATTGAAGCATCCTTGAGTATTTTAGATTCATTTCTTTGGCATACCATTGACTTATCAATCTAGGACCGCGCCAGATTGCGGCGTCTTCTACAATACCTGGTTCGTTGGCCGCGTGATCACCGGGTTTAGGTGATTCCACTGCGTTCGTTTGTCATCAACGTGAGTCCCAACCTTCTAGATCCTAGCCTTTCTGTACGGGTTGCATCACAAGGTTGGTGCCGTTCGTATCAATATGTCCAACCATTGGCACTTGAAGCCCTTGATATCTCTACTCCTAGTTTTAGGAGTTTCATGAGTGGTCTTAGAAGTGGACCTGGATGCATCAACAAGCTTATTAGGGGTAAAATTGGAATTGCGGTTAGAGATTTTACCAGGTGTGCGGCTAGAAGGGCTTGGTGTAGTCGCATTTCCAGTATCATGTGATGTTCTCCTTGGTGGGTTGCCCTTCTATGAAGGAGAGTTGGATGCTTAGAAGGTACGGCCTCCTCGCCTCAATTTCTTCCCCCTCTCGGCCTTGATGGCTAGTTCAAGAAGATCATGCATGTCCAAGTAATGTTGGAGCTCCAAGGCTTCTTGAAGGACGGGGTTGAGACCTCTAAGGAACCTTGTCATGGTAGCCACACTATCTTCTTGAATGTTCGCCCTCATCATGGCCATCTTGATCTCCTAGGAGTAGTCCTCCACACTCATGTTGCCTTGAGTGAGGGTTTGAAGCTGAGAGTGGAGATCGCGGTTGTAGTGGCTTGGAACAAACCGCTTATGCATTAGTGCCTTGAGTTTACCATTTCGCCTCCAATTAGTCCTGACTTGGTCCCACCAAACTAGTGCGCAGTCGGTGAACTCAACAATGGCAACCTTCACCTTTTGTTCCTCGCTAAACTCATAGCAATCGAAGACCATCTCGATGCGGCCTTCCCATTCCAACTAAGCCTCAGGGTCACTTTTCCCTCGTAACGTAGAGACTTGAATTTTAAGTCCCTTGAGCTCGTTCTTAGACGTGCCCCTTTTAGGCCTCTAGGCTCTTACCACATCTTCACTTGCCGAGAGTACTCCTCATAGTTTGCTCCTTTGGTTACTTCGGTTGCGAGATCGAGAATGGGGGCCCCTTCTGAAGCCCTTGGAGAGCTCGTCAAAGCGGTTGTGCCTCTCCTCCATTTGTTACACACTAATCCGCTTAAGCTCGTTTTTCATGGCGGTGAACATCATTGAGTAGTCAGTGGTCGGATGAGCTTGCTCCATGACTGTCGTTTGGTCCTGCAAAAGGTTAGTGAACAAGAAAATAGGACAAATATAATCTCACTTCACTCCCTGAGTGTTTTCACTCTCCCTCGTTTTCCCACTCAAAATACTCCAATGATCTTACCAAAAATTCCTTACCCGTCGGATTGGGTAGTCGAGAAATGCCGCAAAGATCCAACAATTGTCACCATGCTTTTCCACAAGAGTAATCAAGGAAACAAGACCCGGATTTCCTTGGATTTTTCCACAACATACTCCAATGTATGTTGTTGGGCTAGTGCCGGCCAAAAGAGAAGCCCAAGGGCTGGCCGGACTTCAAGTTTTTCCAAGCTTTACTAGGTCTTAGTCACGGCTACAAATAGCCTTAAGTCATTGTTTACATTCAGTTTTATGATGATTAATAAAAACACTTGAGAATTCTCTCAAAGCTTCATTGAAGCATCCTTGAGTATTTTAGATTCATTTCTTTGTCATACCATTGACTTGTCAATCTAGAACCGCGCCAGATTGTGGCGTCTTCTACAATACCAGGTTCGTTGGCCACGTGATCAACGGGTTTAGGTGATTCCGTTGCGTTCGTTTGTCATCAACGTGAGTCCTAACCTTCTAGGTCCTAGCCTTTCTGTAGGGGTTGCATCACAAGATTGGTGCCGTTCGTGTCAATATGTCCAAACCATTGGCACTTGAAGCCCTTGATATCTCTACTCCTAGTTTTAGGAGTTTCATGAGGGGTCTTAGAAGTGGACCTGGATGCATCAACAAGCTTGTTAGGGGTAAAAATGGAATTGCAGTTAGAGAAATTTCCAGGTGTGAGGCTAGAAGGGCTTGGTGTAGTCGCATTTCCTGTATCATGTGAGATTCTCCTTGGTGGGTTGCCCTTCCATGAAGGCGAGTTGGAAGCTTGGAAGATACGGTCTCCTCGCCTCAATAGCCTTGATGGCTAGTTCAAGAAGATCATGCATATCCAAGTAATGTTGGAGCTCCAAGGCTTCTTGAAGGTCGGGGTTGAGACCTCTAAGGAACCTTGCCATGGTAGCCTCACCATCTTGTTGAATGTTCTCCCTCATCATGGCCATCTTGATCTCCTTGAAATAGTCCTCCACCCTCATGTTGCCTTGAGTGAGGGTTTGAAACTGAGAGTGGAGATCGCGGTTGTAGTGGCTTGGAACAAATCGCTTATGCATTAGTGCCTTGTGTTCACCATTTCGCCTCCGATTAGTCCTGACTTGGTGGTCCCACCAAACTAGTGCGTAGTCGGTGAACTCAACCGTGGCAACCTTCACCTTTTGTTCCTCGATAAACTCATAGCAATCGACGACCATCTCGATGCGGCCTTCCCATTCCAACTAAGCCTCAGGGTCAATTTTGCCTTGGAACGTGCAGACTTGAATTTTACGTCCCTTCAGCTCGTTCTTAGACGTGTCCCTTTTAGGCCTCTCGGCTATTTCCACATCTTCACCAGCCGAGAGTACTCCTCATAGTTTGCTCCTTTGGTGCCATGGTTATTTCGGTTGCGAGATCGAGAACGAGAGCCCCTTGTGAAGCTCTTGGATAGCTCGTCTAAGCGGTTGTGCCTCTCCGCCATTTGTTGCTCACTAATCCGCTTTAGCTCATTTTTCATGGCGGTGAACATCAATGAGTAGTCAGTGGTCGGATGAGCTTGCTCCATGACTGTCGTTTGGTCCTGTAAAAGGTTAGTGAACAAGAAAATAGGACAAATATAATCTCAATTCACTCCCTTAGTGTTTTCACTCTCACTCATTTTTCCACTCAAAATACTCCAATGATCTTACCAAAAATTCCTTACCCGTCGGATTGGGCAGTCGAGAAATGCCGCAAAGATCCTACAATTGTCACCAAGCTTTTCCCCAAGAGTAATCAAGGAAACAAGATACGGATTTCCTTGGATTTTTCCACAACATACTCCAATGTATGTTGTTGGGCTAGTGCCAGCCAAAAGAGAAGCCCAATGGCTGGCCGGATTTCCTTCAAGTTTTTCCAAGCTTTACAAGGTCATAGTCACGGCTGCAAATTGCCTTAAGTCATTGTTTACATTCAGTTTTATGATGATTAATAAAAACACTTGAGAATTCTCTCAAAGCTTCATTGAAGCATCCTTGAGTATTTTAGATTCATTTCTTTGGCATACCATTGACTTATCAATCTAGGACCGCGCCAGATTGCGGCGTCTTCTACAATACCTGGTTCGTTGGCCGCGTGATCACCGGGTTTAGGTGATTCCACTGCGTTCGTTTGTCATCAACGTGAGTCCCAACCTTCTAGATCCTAGCCTTTCTGTACGGGTTGCATCACAAGGTTGGTGCCGTTCGTATCAATATGTCCAACCATTGGCACTTGAAGCCCTTGATATCTCTACTCCTAGTTTTAGGAGTTTCATGAGTGGTCTTAGAAGTGGACCTGGATGCATCAACAAGCTTATTAGGGGTAAAATTGGAATTGCGGTTAGAGATTTTACCAGGTGTGCGGCTAGAAGGGCTTGGTGTAGTCGCATTTCCAGTATCATGTGATGTTCTCCTTGGTGGGTTGCCCTTCTATGAAGGAGAGTTGGATGCTTAGAAGGTACGGCCTCCTCGCCTCAATTTCTTCCCCCTCTCGGCCTTGATGGCTAGTTCAAGAAGATCATGCATGTCCAAGTAATGTTGGAGCTCCAAGGCTTCTTGAAGGACGGGGTTGAGACCTCTAAGGAACCTTGTCATGGTAGCCACACTATCTTCTTGAATGTTCGCCCTCATCATGGCCATCTTGATCTCCTTGGAGTATTCCTCCACACTCATGTTGCCTTGAGTGAGGGTTTGAAGCTGAGAGTGGAGATCGCGGTTGTAGTGGCTTGGAACAAACCGCTTATGCATTAGTGCCTTGAGTTTACCATTTCGCCTCCAATTAGTCCTGACTTGGTCCCACCAAACTAGTGCGCAGTCGGTGAACTCAACAATGGCAACCTTCACCTTTTGTTCCTCGCTAAACTCATAGCAATCGAAGACCATCTCGATGCGGCCTTCCCATTCCAACTAAGCCTCAGGGTCACTTTTCCCTCGTAACGTAGAGACTTGAATTTTAAGTCCCTTGAGCTCGTTCTTAGACGTGCCCCTTTTAGGCCTCTAGGCTCTTACCACATCTTCACTTGCCGAGAGTACTCCTCATAGTTTGCTCCTTTGGTTACTTCGGTTGCGAGATCGAGAATGGGGGCCCCTTCTGAAGCCCTTGGAGAGCTCGTCAAAGCGGTTGTGCCTCTCCTCCATTTGTTACACACTAATCCGCTTAAGCTCGTTTTTCATGGCGGTGAACATCATTGAGTAGTCAGTGGTCGGATGAGCTTGCTCCATGACTGTCGTTTGGTCCTGCAAAAGGTTAGTGAACAAGAAAATAGGACAAATATAATCTCACTTCACTCCCTGAGTGTTTTCACTCTCCCTCGTTTTCCCACTCAAAATACTCCAATGATCTTACCAAAAATTCCTTACCCGTCGGATTGGGTAGTCGAGAAATGCCGCAGAGATCCAACAATTGTCACCATGCTTTTCCACAAGAGTAATCAAGGAAACAAGACCCGGATTTCCTTGGATTTTTCCACAACATACTCCAATGTATGTTGTTGGGCTAGTGCCGGCCAAAAGAGAAGCCCAAGGGCTGGCCGGACTTCAAGTTTTTCCAAGCTTTACTAGGTCTTAGTCACGGCTACAAATAGCCTTAAGTCATTGTTTACATTCAGTTTTATGATGATTAATAAAAACACTTGAGAATTCTCTCAAAGCTTCATTGAAGCATCCTTGAGTATTTTAGATTCATTTCTTTGTCATACCATTGACTTGTCAATCTAGAACCGCGCCAGATTGTGGCGTCTTCTACAATACCAGGTTCGTTGGCCACGTGATCAACGGGTTTAGGTGATTCCGTTGCGTTCGTTTGTCATCAACGTGAGTCCTAACCTTCTAGGTCCTAGCCTTTCTGTAGGGGTTGCATCACAAGATTGGTGCCGTTCGTGTCAATATGTCCAAACCATTGGCACTTGAAGCCCTTGATATCTCTACTCATAGTTTTAGGAGTTTCATGAGGGGTCTTAGAAGTGGACCTGGATGCATCAACAAGCTTGTTAGGGGTAAAAATGGAATTGCAGTTAGAGAAATTTCCAGGTGTGAGGCTAGAAGGGCTTGGTGTAGTCGCATTTCCTGTATCATGTGAGATTCTCCTTGTTGGGTTGCCCTTCCATGAAGGCGAGTTGGAAGCTTGGAAGATACGGTCTCCTCGCCTCAATAGCCTTGATGGCTAGTTCAAGAAGATCATGCATATCCAAGTAATGTTGGAGCTCCAAGGCTTCTTGAAGGTCGGGGTTGAGACCTCTAAGGAACCTTGCCATGGTAGCCTCACCATCTTGTTGAATGTTCTCCCTCATCATGGCCATCTTGATCTCCTTGAAATAGTCCTCCACCCTCATGTTGCCTTGAGTGAGGGTTTGAAACTGAGAGTGGAGATCGCGGTTGTAGTGGCTTGGAACAAATCGCTTATGCATTAGTGCCTTGTGTTCACCATTTCGCCTCCGATTAGTCCTGACTTGGTGGTCCCACCAAACTAGTGCGTAGTCGGTGAACTCAACCGTGGCAACCTTCACCTTTTGTTCCTCGATAAACTCATAGCAATCGACGACCATCTCGATGCGGCCTTCCCATTCCAACTAAGCCTCAGGGTCAATTTTGCCTTGGAACGTGCAGACTTGAATTTTACGTCCCTTCAGCTCGTTCTTAGACGTGTCCCTTTTAGGCCTCTCGGCTATTTCCACATCTTCACCAGCCGAGAGTACTCCTCATAGTTTGCTCCTTTGGTGCCATGGTTATTTCGGTTGCGAGATCGAGAACGAGAGCCCCTTGTGAAGCTCTTGGATAGCTCGTCTAAGCGGTTGTGCCTCTCCGCCATTTGTTGCTCACTAATCCGCTTTAGCTCATTTTTCATGGCGGTGAACATCAATGAGTAGTCAGTGGTCGGATGAGCTTGCTCCATGACTGTCGTTTGGTCCTGTAAAAGGTTAGTGAACAAGAAAATAGGACAAATATAATCTCAATTCACTCCCTTAGTGTTTTCACTCTCACTCATTTTTCCACTCAAAATACTCCAATGATCTTACCAAAAATTCCTTACCCGTCGGATTGGGCAGTCGAGAAATGCCGCAAAGATCCTACAATTGTCACCAAGCTTTTCCCCAAGAGTAATCAAGGAAACAAGATACGGATTTCCTTGGATTTTTCCACAACATACTCCAATGTATGTTGTTGGGCTAGTGCCAGCCAAAAGAGAAGCCCAATGGCTGGCCGGATTTCCTTCAAGTTTTTCCAAGCTTTACAAGGTCATAGTCACGGCTGCAAATTGCCTTAAGTCATTGTTTACATTCAGTTTTATGATGATTAATAAAAACACTTGAGAATTCTCTCAAAGCTTCATTGAAGCATCCTTGAGTATTTTAGATTCATTTCTTTGGCATACCATTGACTTATCAATCTAGGACCGCGCCAGATTGCGGCGTCTTCTACAATACCTGGTTCGTTGGCCGCGTGATCACCGGGTTTAGGTGATTCCACTGCGTTCGTTTGTCATCAACGTGAGTCCCAACCTTCTAGATCCTAGCCTTTCTGTACGGGTTGCATCACAAGGTTGGTGCCGTTCGTATCAATATGTCCAACCATTGGCACTTGAAGCCCTTGATATCTCTACTCCTAGTTTTAGGAGTTTCATGAGTGGTCTTAGAAGTGGACCTGGATGCATCAACAAGCTTATTAGGGGTAAAATTGGAATTGCGGTTAGAGATTTTACCAGGTGTGCGGCTAGAAGGGCTTGGTGTAGTCGCATTTCCAGTATCATGTGATGTTCTCCTTGGTGGGTTGCCCTTCTATGAAGGAGAGTTGGATGCTTAGAAGGTACGGCCTCCTCGCCTCAATTTCTTCCCCCTCTCGGCCTTGATGGCTAGTTCAAGAAGATCATGCATGTCCAAGTAATGTTGGAGCTCCAAGGCTTCTTGAAGGACGGGGTTGAGACCTCTAAGGAACCTTGTCATGGTAGCCACACTATCTTCTTGAATGTTCGCCCTCATCATGGCCATCTTGATCTCCTTGGAGTATTCCTCCACACTCATGTTGCCTTGAGTGAGGGTTTGAAGCTGAGAGTGGAGATCGCGGTTGTAGTGGCTTGGAACAAACCGCTTATGCATTAGTGCCTTGAGTTTACCATTTCGCCTCCAATTAGTCCTGACTTGGTCCCACCAAACTAGTGCGCAGTCGGTGAACTCAACAATGGCAACCTTCACCTTTTGTTCCTCGCTAAACTCATAGCAATCGAAGACCATCTCGATGCGGCCTTCCCATTCCAACTAAGCCTCAGGGTCACTTTTCCCTCGTAACGTAGAGACTTGAATTTTAAGTCCCTTGAGCTCGTTCTTAGACGTGCCCCTTTTAGGCCTCTAGGCTCTTACCACATCTTCACTTGCCGAGAGTACTCCTCATAGTTTGCTCCTTTGGTTACTTCGGTTGCGAGATCGAGAATGGGGGCCCCTTCTGAAGCCCTTGGAGAGCTCGTCAAAGCGGTTGTGCCTCTCCTCCATTTGTTACACACTAATCCGCTTAAGCTCGTTTTTCATGGCGGTGAACATCATTGAGTAGTCAGTGGTCGGATGAGCTTGCTCCATGACTGTCGTTTGGTCCTGCAAAAGGTTAGTGAACAAGAAAATAGGACAAATATAATCTCACTTCACTCCCTGAGTGTTTTCACTCTCCCTCGTTTTCCCACTCAAAATACTCCAATGATCTTACCAAAAATTCCTTACCCGTCGGATTGGGTAGTCGAGAAATGCCGCAGAGATCCAACAATTGTCACCATGCTTTTCCACAAGAGTAATCAAGGAAACAAGACCCGGATTTCCTTGGATTTTTCCACAACATACTCCAATGTATGTTGTTGGGCTAGTGCCGGCCAAAAGAGAAGCCCAAGGGCTGGCCGGACTTCAAGTTTTTCCAAGCTTTACTAGGTCTTAGTCACGGCTACAAATAGCCTTAAGTCATTGTTTACATTCAGTTTTATGATGATTAATAAAAACACTTGAGAATTCTCTCAAAGCTTCATTGAAGCATCCTTGAGTATTTTAGATTCATTTCTTTGTCATACCATTGACTTGTCAATCTAGAACCGCGCCAGATTGTGGCGTCTTCTACAATACCAGGTTCGTTGGCCACGTGATCAACGGGTTTAGGTGATTCCGTTGCGTTCGTTTGTCATCAACGTGAGTCCTAACCTTCTAGGTCCTAGCCTTTCTGTAGGGGTTGCATCACAAGATTGGTGCCGTTCGTGTCAATATGTCCAAACCATTGGCACTTGAAGCCCTTGATATCTCTACTCATAGTTTTAGGAGTTTCATGAGGGGTCTTAGAAGTGGACCTGGATGCATCAACAAGCTTGTTAGGGGTAAAAATGGAATTGCAGTTAGAGAAATTTCCAGGTGTGAGGCTAGAAGGGCTTGGTGTAGTCGCATTTCCTGTATCATGTGAGATTCTCCTTGTTGGGTTGCCCTTCCATGAAGGCGAGTTGGAAGCTTGGAAGATACGGTCTCCTCGCCTCAATAGCCTTGATGGCTAGTTCAAGAAGATCATGCATATCCAAGTAATGTTGGAGCTCCAAGGCTTCTTGAAGGTCGGGGTTGAGACCTCTAAGGAACCTTGCCATGGTAGCCTCACCATCTTGTTGAATGTTCTCCCTCATCATGGCCATCTTGATCTCCTTGAAATAGTCCTCCACCCTCATGTTGCCTTGAGTGAGGGTTTGAAACTGAGAGTGGAGATCGCGGTTGTAGTGGCTTGGAACAAATCGCTTATGCATTAGTGCCTTGTGTTCACCATTTCGCCTCCGATTAGTCCTGACTTGGTGGTCCCACCAAACTAGTGCGTAGTCGGTGAACTCAACCGTGGCAACCTTCACCTTTTGTTCCTCGATAAACTCATAGCAATCGACGACCATCTCGATGCGGCCTTCCCATTCCAACTAAGCCTCAGGGTCAATTTTGCCTTGGAACGTGCAGACTTGAATTTTACGTCCCTTCAGCTCGTTCTTAGACGTGTCCCTTTTAGGCCTCTCGGCTATTTCCACATCTTCACCAGCCGAGAGTACTCCTCATAGTTTGCTCCTTTGGTGCCATGGTTATTTCGGTTGCGAGATCGAGAACGAGAGCCCCTTGTGAAGCTCTTGGATAGCTCGTCTAAGCGGTTGTGCCTCTCCGCCATTTGTTGCTCACTAATCCGCTTTAGCTCATTTTTCATGGCGGTGAACATCAATGAGTAGTCAGTGGTCGGATGAGCTTGCTCCATGACTGTCGTTTGGTCCTGTAAAAGGTTAGTGAACAAGAAAATAGGACAAATATAATCTCAATTCACTCCCTTAGTGTTTTCACTCTCACTCATTTTTCCACTCAAAATACTCCAATGATCTTACCAAAAATTCCTTACCCGTCGGATTGGGCAGTCGAGAAATGCCGCAAAGATCCTACAATTGTCACCAAGCTTTTCCCCAAGAGTAATCAAGGAAACAAGATACGGATTTCCTTGGATTTTTCCACAACATACTCCAATGTATGTTGTTGGGCTAGTGCCAGCCAAAAGAGAAGCCCAATGGCTGGCCGGATTTCCTTCAAGTTTTTCCAAGCTTTACAAGGTCATAGTCACGGCTGCAAATTGCCTTAAGTCATTGTTTACATTCAGTTTTATGATGATTAATAAAAACACTTGAGAATTCTCTCAAAGCTTCATTGAAGCATCCTTGAGTATTTTAGATTCATTTCTTTGGCATACCATTGACTTATCAATCTAGGACCGCGCCAGATTGCGGCGTCTTCTACAATACCTGGTTCGTTGGCCGCGTGATCACCGGGTTTAGGTGATTCCACTGCGTTCGTTTGTCATCAACGTGAGTCCCAACCTTCTAGATCCTAGCCTTTCTGTACGGGTTGCATCACAAGGTTGGTGCCGTTCGTATCAATATGTCCAACCATTGGCACTTGAAGCCCTTGATATCTCTACTCCTAGTTTTAGGAGTTTCATGAGTGGTCTTAGAAGTGGACCTGGATGCATCAACAAGCTTATTAGGGGTAAAATTGGAATTGCGGTTAGAGATTTTACCAGGTGTGCGGCTAGAAGGGCTTGGTGTAGTCGCATTTCCAGTATCATGTGATGTTCTCCTTGGTGGGTTGCCCTTCTATGAAGGAGAGTTGGATGCTTAGAAGGTACGGCCTCCTCGCCTCAATTTCTTCCCCCTCTCGGCCTTGATGGCTAGTTCAAGAAGATCATGCATGTCCAAGTAATGTTGGAGCTCCAAGGCTTCTTGAAGGACGGGGTTGAGACCTCTAAGGAACCTTGTCATGGTAGCCACACTATCTTCTTGAATGTTCGCCCTCATCATGGCCATCTTGATCTCCTAGGAGTAGTCCTCCACACTCATGTTGCCTTGAGTGAGGGTTTGAAGCTGAGAGTGGAGATCGCGGTTGTAGTGGCTTGGAACAAACCGCTTATGCATTAGTGCCTTGAGTTTACCATTTCGCCTCCAATTAGTCCTGACTTGGTCCCACCAAACTAGTGCGCAGTCGGTGAACTCAACAATGGCAACCTTCACCTTTTGTTCCTCGCTAAACTCATAGCAATCGAAGACCATCTCGATGCGGCCTTCCCATTCCAACTAAGCCTCAGGGTCACTTTTCCCTCGTAACGTAGAGACTTGAATTTTAAGTCCCTTGAGCTCGTTCTTAGACGTGCCCCTTTTAGGCCTCTAGGCTCTTACCACATCTTCACTTGCCGAGAGTACTCCTCATAGTTTGCTCCTTTGGTTACTTCGGTTGCGAGATCGAGAATGGGGGCCCCTTCTGAAGCCCTTGGAGAGCTCGTCAAAGCGGTTGTGCCTCTCCTCCATTTGTTACACACTAATCCGCTTAAGCTCGTTTTTCATGGCGGTGAACATCATTGAGTAGTCAGTGGTCGGATGAGCTTGCTCCATGACTGTCGTTTGGTCCTGCAAAAGGTTAGTGAACAAGAAAATAGGACAAATATAATCTCACTTCACTCCCTGAGTGTTTTCACTCTCCCTCGTTTTCCCACTCAAAATACTCCAATGATCTTACCAAAAATTCCTTACCCGTCGGATTGGGTAGTCGAGAAATGCCGCAGAGATCCAACAATTGTCACCATGCTTTTCCACAAGAGTAATCAAGGAAACAAGACCCGGATTTCCTTGGATTTTTCCACAACATACTCCAATGTATGTTGTTGGGCTAGTGCCGGCCAAAAGAGAAGCCCAAGGGCTGGCCGGACTTCAAGTTTTTCCAAGCTTTACTAGGTCTTAGTCACGGCTACAAATAGCCTTAAGTCATTGTTTACATTCAGTTTTATGATGATTAATAAAAACACTTGAGAATTCTCTCAAAGCTTCATTGAAGCATCCTTGAGTATTTTAGATTCATTTCTTTGTCATACCATTGACTTGTCAATCTAGAACCGCGCCAGATTGTGGCGTCTTCTACAATACCAGGTTCGTTGGCCACGTGATCAACGGGTTTAGGTGATTCCGTTGCGTTCGTTTGTCATCAACGTGAGTCCTAACCTTCTAGGTCCTAGCCTTTCTGTAGGGGTTGCATCACAAGATTGGTGCCGTTCGTGTCAATATGTCCAAACCATTGGCACTTGAAGCCCTTGATATCTCTACTCCTAGTTTTAGGAGTTTCATGAGGGGTCTTAGAAGTGGACCTGGATGCATCAACAAGCTTGTTAGGGGTAAAAATGGAATTGCAGTTAGAGAAATTTCCAGGTGTGAGGCTAGAAGGGCTTGGTGTAGTCGCATTTCCTGTATCATGTGAGATTCTCCTTGGTGGGTTGCCCTTCCATGAAGGCGAGTTGGAAGCTTGGAAGATACGGTCTCCTCGCCTCAATAGCCTTGATGGCTAGTTCAAGAAGATCATGCATATCCAAGTAATGTTGGAGCTCCAAGGCTTCTTGAAGGTCGGGGTTGAGACCTCTAAGGAACCTTGCCATGGTAGCCTCACCATCTTGTTGAATGTTCTCCCTCATCATGGCCATCTTGATCTCCTTGAAATAGTCCTCCACCCTCATGTTGCCTTGAGTGAGGGTTTGAAACTGAGAGTGGAGATCGCGGTTGTAGTGGCTTGGAACAAATCGCTTATGCATTAGTGCCTTGTGTTCACCATTTCGCCTCCGATTAGTCCTGACTTGGTGGTCCCACCAAACTAGTGCGTAGTCGGTGAACTCAACCGTGGCAACCTTCACCTTTTGTTCCTCGATAAACTCATAGCAATCGACGACCATCTCGATGCGGCCTTCCCATTCCAACTAAGCCTCAGGGTCAATTTTGCCTTGGAACGTGCAGACTTGAATTTTACGTCCCTTCAGCTCGTTCTTAGACGTGTCCCTTTTAGGCCTCTCGGCTATTTCCACATCTTCACCAGCCGAGAGTACTCCTCATAGTTTGCTCCTTTGGTGCCATGGTTATTTCGGTTGCGAGATCGAGAACGAGAGCCCCTTGTGAAGCTCTTGGATAGCTCGTCTAAGCGGTTGTGCCTCTCCGCCATTTGTTGCTCACTAATCCGCTTTAGCTCATTTTTCATGGCGGTGAACATCAATGAGTAGTCAGTGGTCGGATGAGCTTGCTCCATGACTGTCGTTTGGTCCTGTAAAAGGTTAGTGAACAAGAAAATAGGACAAATATAATCTCAATTCACTCCCTTAGTGTTTTCACTCTCACTCATTTTTCCACTCAAAATACTCCAATGATCTTACCAAAAATTCCTTACCCGTCGGATTGGGCAGTCGAGAAATGCCGCAAAGATCCTACAATTGTCACCAAGCTTTTCCCCAAGAGTAATCAAGGAAACAAGATACGGATTTCCTTGGATTTTTCCACAACATACTCCAATGTATGTTGTTGGGCTAGTGCCAGCCAAAAGAGAAGCCCAATGGCTGGCCGGATTTCCTTCAAGTTTTTCCAAGCTTTACAAGGTCATAGTCACGGCTGCAAATTGCCTTAAGTCATTGTTTACATTCAGTTTTATGATGATTAATAAAAACACTTGAGAATTCTCTCAAAGCTTCATTGAAGCATCCTTGAGTATTTTAGATTCATTTCTTTGGCATACCATTGACTTATCAATCTAGGACCGCGCCAGATTGCGGCGTCTTCTACAATACCTGGTTCGTTGGCCGCGTGATCACCGGGTTTAGGTGATTCCACTGCGTTCGTTTGTCATCAACGTGAGTCCCAACCTTCTAGATCCTAGCCTTTCTGTACGGGTTGCATCACAAGGTTGGTGCCGTTCGTATCAATATGTCCAACCATTGGCACTTGAAGCCCTTGATATCTCTACTCCTAGTTTTAGGAGTTTCATGAGTGGTCTTAGAAGTGGACCTGGATGCATCAACAAGCTTATTAGGGGTAAAATTGGAATTGCGGTTAGAGATTTTACCAGGTGTGCGGCTAGAAGGGCTTGGTGTAGTCGCATTTCCAGTATCATGTGATGTTCTCCTTGGTGGGTTGCCCTTCTATGAAGGAGAGTTGGATGCTTAGAAGGTACGGCCTCCTCGCCTCAATTTCTTCCCCCTCTCGGCCTTGATGGCTAGTTCAAGAAGATCATGCATGTCCAAGTAATGTTGGAGCTCCAAGGCTTCTTGAAGGACGGGGTTGAGACCTCTAAGGAACCTTGTCATGGTAGCCACACTATCTTCTTGAATGTTCGCCCTCATCATGGCCATCTTGATCTCCTTGGAGTATTCCTCCACACTCATGTTGCCTTGAGTGAGGGTTTGAAGCTGAGAGTGGAGATCGCGGTTGTAGTGGCTTGGAACAAACCGCTTATGCATTAGTGCCTTGAGTTTACCATTTCGCCTCCAATTAGTCCTGACTTGGTCCCACCAAACTAGTGCGCAGTCGGTGAACTCAACAATGGCAACCTTCACCTTTTGTTCCTCGCTAAACTCATAGCAATCGAAGACCATCTCGATGCGGCCTTCCCATTCCAACTAAGCCTCAGGGTCACTTTTCCCTCGTAACGTAGAGACTTGAATTTTAAGTCCCTTGAGCTCGTTCTTAGACGTGCCCCTTTTAGGCCTCTAGGCTCTTACCACATCTTCACTTGCCGAGAGTACTCCTCATAGTTTGCTCCTTTGGTTACTTCGGTTGCGAGATCGAGAATGGGGGCCCCTTCTGAAGCCCTTGGAGAGCTCGTCAAAGCGGTTGTGCCTCTCCTCCATTTGTTACACACTAATCCGCTTAAGCTCGTTTTTCATGGCGGTGAACATCATTGAGTAGTCAGTGGTCGGATGAGCTTGCTCCATGACTGTCGTTTGGTCCTGCAAAAGGTTAGTGAACAAGAAAATAGGACAAATATAATCTCACTTCACTCCCTGAGTGTTTTCACTCTCCCTCGTTTTCCCACTCAAAATACTCCAATGATCTTACCAAAAATTCCTTACCCGTCGGATTGGGTAGTCGAGAAATGCCGCAGAGATCCAACAATTGTCACCATGCTTTTCCACAAGAGTAATCAAGGAAACAAGACCCGGATTTCCTTGGATTTTTCCACAACATACTCCAATGTATGTTGTTGGGCTAGTGCCGGCCAAAAGAGAAGCCCAAGGGCTGGCCGGACTTCAAGTTTTTCCAAGCTTTACTAGGTCTTAGTCACGGCTACAAATAGCCTTAAGTCATTGTTTACATTCAGTTTTATGATGATTAATAAAAACACTTGAGAATTCTCTCAAAGCTTCATTGAAGCATCCTTGAGTATTTTAGATTCATTTCTTTGTCATACCATTGACTTGTCAATCTAGAACCGCGCCAGATTGTGGCGTCTTCTACAATACCAGGTTCGTTGGCCACGTGATCAACGGGTTTAGGTGATTCCGTTGCGTTCGTTTGTCATCAACGTGAGTCCTAACCTTCTAGGTCCTAGCCTTTCTGTAGGGGTTGCATCACAAGATTGGTGCCGTTCGTGTCAATATGTCCAAACCATTGGCACTTGAAGCCCTTGATATCTCTACTCATAGTTTTAGGAGTTTCATGAGGGGTCTTAGAAGTGGACCTGGATGCATCAACAAGCTTGTTAGGGGTAAAAATGGAATTGCAGTTAGAGAAATTTCCAGGTGTGAGGCTAGAAGGGCTTGGTGTAGTCGCATTTCCTGTATCATGTGAGATTCTCCTTGGTGGGTTGCCCTTCCATGAAGGCGAGTTGGAAGCTTGGAAGATACGGTCTCCTCGCCTCAATAGCCTTGATGGCTAGTTCAAGAAGATCATGCATATCCAAGTAATGTTGGAGCTCCAAGGCTTCTTGAAGGTCGGGGTTGAGACCTCTAAGGAACCTTGCCATGGTAGCCTCACCATCTTGTTGAATGTTCTCCCTCATCATGGCCATCTTGATCTCCTTGAAATAGTCCTCCACCCTCATGTTGCCTTGAGTGAGGGTTTGAAACTGAGAGTGGAGATCGCGGTTGTAGTGGCTTGGAACAAATCGCTTATGCATTAGTGCCTTGTGTTCACCATTTCGCCTCCGATTAGTCCTGACTTGGTGGTCCCACCAAACTAGTGCGTAGTCGGTGAACTCAACCGTGGCAACCTTCACCTTTTGTTCCTCGATAAACTCATAGCAATCGACGACCATCTCGATGCGGCCTTCCCATTCCAACTAAGCCTCAGGGTCAATTTTGCCTTGGAACGTGCAGACTTGAATTTTACGTCCCTTCAGCTCGTTCTTAGACGTGTCCCTTTTAGGCCTCTCGGCTATTTCCACATCTTCACCAGCCGAGAGTACTCCTCATAGTTTGCTCCTTTGGTGCCATGGTTATTTCGGTTGCGAGATCGAGAACGAGAGCCCCTTGTGAAGCTCTTGGATAGCTCGTCTAAGCGGTTGTGCCTCTCCGCCATTTGTTGCTCACTAATCCGCTTTAGCTCATTTTTCATGGCGGTGAACATCAATGAGTAGTCAGTGGTCGGATGAGCTTGCTCCATGACTGTCGTTTGGTCCTGTAAAAGGTTAGTGAACAAGAAAATAGGACAAATATAATCTCAATTCACTCCCTTAGTGTTTTCACTCTCACTCATTTTTCCACTCAAAATACTCCAATGATCTTACCAAAAATTCCTTACCCGTCGGATTGGGCAGTCGAGAAATGCCGCAAAGATCCTACAATTGTCACCAAGCTTTTCCCCAAGAGTAATCAAGGAAACAAGATACGGATTTCCTTGGATTTTTCCACAACATACTCCAATGTATGTTGTTGGGCTAGTGCCAGCCAAAAGAGAAGCCCAATGGCTGGCCGGATTTCCTTCAAGTTTTTCCAAGCTTTACAAGGTCATAGTCACGGCTGCAAATTGCCTTAAGTCATTGTTTACATTCAGTTTTATGATGATTAATAAAAACACTTGAGAATTCTCTCAAAGCTTCATTGAAGCATCCTTGAGTATTTTAGATTCATTTCTTTGGCATACCATTGACTTATCAATCTAGGACCGCGCCAGATTGCGGCGTCTTCTACAATACCTGGTTCGTTGGCCGCGTGATCACCGGGTTTAGGTGATTCCACTGCGTTCGTTTGTCATCAACGTGAGTCCCAACCTTCTAGATCCTAGCCTTTCTGTACGGGTTGCATCACAAGGTTGGTGCCGTTCGTATCAATATGTCCAACCATTGGCACTTGAAGCCCTTGATATCTCTACTCCTAGTTTTAGGAGTTTCATGAGTGGTCTTAGAAGTGGACCTGGATGCATCAACAAGCTTATTAGGGGTAAAATTGGAATTGCGGTTAGAGATTTTACCAGGTGTGCGGCTAGAAGGGCTTGGTGTAGTCGCATTTCCAGTATCATGTGATGTTCTCCTTGGTGGGTTGCCCTTCTATGAAGGAGAGTTGGATGCTTAGAAGGTACGGCCTCCTCGCCTCAATTTCTTCCCCCTCTCGGCCTTGATGGCTAGTTCAAGAAGATCATGCATGTCCAAGTAATGTTGGAGCTCCAAGGCTTCTTGAAGGACGGGGTTGAGACCTCTAAGGAACCTTGTCATGGTAGCCACACTATCTTCTTGAATGTTCGCCCTCATCATGGCCATCTTGATCTCCTTGGAGTATTCCTCCACACTCATGTTGCCTTGAGTGAGGGTTTGAAGCTGAGAGTGGAGATCGCGGTTGTAGTGGCTTGGAACAAACCGCTTATGCATTAGTGCCTTGAGTTTACCATTTCGCCTCCAATTAGTCCTGACTTGGTCCCACCAAACTAGTGCGCAGTCGGTGAACTCAACAATGGCAACCTTCACCTTTTGTTCCTCGCTAAACTCATAGCAATCGAAGACCATCTCGATGCGGCCTTCCCATTCCAACTAAGCCTCAGGGTCACTTTTCCCTCGTAACGTAGAGACTTGAATTTTAAGTCCCTTGAGCTCGTTCTTAGACGTGCCCCTTTTAGGCCTCTAGGCTCTTACCACATCTTCACTTGCCGAGAGTACTCCTCATAGTTTGCTCCTTTGGTTACTTCGGTTGCGAGATCGAGAATGGGGGCCCCTTCTGAAGCCCTTGGAGAGCTCGTCAAAGCGGTTGTGCCTCTCCTCCATTTGTTACACACTAATCCGCTTAAGCTCGTTTTTCATGGCGGTGAACATCATTGAGTAGTCAGTGGTCGGATGAGCTTGCTCCATGACTGTCGTTTGGTCCTGCAAAAGGTTAGTGAACAAGAAAATAGGACAAATATAATCTCACTTCACTCCCTGAGTGTTTTCACTCTCCCTCGTTTTCCCACTCAAAATACTCCAATGATCTTACCAAAAATTCCTTACCCGTCGGATTGGGTAGTCGAGAAATGCCGCAGAGATCCAACAATTGTCACCATGCTTTTCCACAAGAGTAATCAAGGAAACAAGACCCGGATTTCCTTGGATTTTTCCACAACATACTCCAATGTATGTTGTTGGGCTAGTGCCGGCCAAAAGAGAAGCCCAAGGGCTGGCCGGACTTCAAGTTTTTCCAAGCTTTACTAGGTCTTAGTCACGGCTACAAATAGCCTTAAGTCATTGTTTACATTCAGTTTTATGATGATTAATAAAAACACTTGAGAATTCTCTCAAAGCTTCATTGAAGCATCCTTGAGTATTTTAGATTCATTTCTTTGTCATACCATTGACTTGTCAATCTAGAACCGCGCCAGATTGTGGCGTCTTCTACAATACCAGGTTCGTTGGCCACGTGATCAACGGGTTTAGGTGATTCCGTTGCGTTCGTTTGTCATCAACGTGAGTCCTAACCTTCTAGGTCCTAGCCTTTCTGTAGGGGTTGCATCACAAGATTGGTGCCGTTCGTGTCAATATGTCCAAACCATTGGCACTTGAAGCCCTTGATATCTCTACTCATAGTTTTAGGAGTTTCATGAGGGGTCTTAGAAGTGGACCTGGATGCATCAACAAGCTTGTTAGGGGTAAAAATGGAATTGCAGTTAGAGAAATTTCCAGGTGTGAGGCTAGAAGGGCTTGGTGTAGTCGCATTTCCTGTATCATGTGAGATTCTCCTTGTTGGGTTGCCCTTCCATGAAGGCGAGTTGGAAGCTTGGAAGATACGGTCTCCTCGCCTCAATAGCCTTGATGGCTAGTTCAAGAAGATCATGCATATCCAAGTAATGTTGGAGCTCCAAGGCTTCTTGAAGGTCGGGGTTGAGACCTCTAAGGAACCTTGCCATGGTAGCCTCACCATCTTGTTGAATGTTCTCCCTCATCATGGCCATCTTGATCTCCTTGAAATAGTCCTCCACCCTCATGTTGCCTTGAGTGAGGGTTTGAAACTGAGAGTGGAGATCGCGGTTGTAGTGGCTTGGAACAAATCGCTTATGCATTAGTGCCTTGTGTTCACCATTTCGCCTCCGATTAGTCCTGACTTGGTGGTCCCACCAAACTAGTGCGTAGTCGGTGAACTCAACCGTGGCAACCTTCACCTTTTGTTCCTCGATAAACTCATAGCAATCGACGACCATCTCGATGCGGCCTTCCCATTCCAACTAAGCCTCAGGGTCAATTTTGCCTTGGAACGTGCAGACTTGAATTTTACGTCCCTTCAGCTCGTTCTTAGACGTGTCCCTTTTAGGCCTCTCGGCTATTTCCACATCTTCACCAGCCGAGAGTACTCCTCATAGTTTGCTCCTTTGGTGCCATGGTTATTTCGGTTGCGAGATCGAGAACGAGAGCCCCTTGTGAAGCTCTTGGATAGCTCGTCTAAGCGGTTGTGCCTCTCCGCCATTTGTTGCTCACTAATCCGCTTTAGCTCATTTTTCATGGCGGTGAACATCAATGAGTAGTCAGTGGTCGGATGAGCTTGCTCCATGACTGTCGTTTGGTCCTGTAAAAGGTTAGTGAACAAGAAAATAGGACAAATATAATCTCAATTCACTCCCTTAGTGTTTTCACTCTCACTCATTTTTCCACTCAAAATACTCCAATGATCTTACCAAAAATTCCTTACCCGTCGGATTGGGCAGTCGAGAAATGCCGCAAAGATCCTACAATTGTCACCAAGCTTTTCCCCAAGAGTAATCAAGGAAACAAGATACGGATTTCCTTGGATTTTTCCACAACATACTCCAATGTATGTTGTTGGGCTAGTGCCAGCCAAAAGAGAAGCCCAATGGCTGGCCGGATTTCCTTCAAGTTTTTCCAAGCTTTACAAGGTCATAGTCACGGCTGCAAATTGCCTTAAGTCATTGTTTACATTCAGTTTTATGATGATTAATAAAAACACTTGAGAATTCTCTCAAAGCTTCATTGAAGCATCCTTGAGTATTTTAGATTCATTTCTTTGGCATACCATTGACTTATCAATCTAGGACCGCGCCAGATTGCGGCGTCTTCTACAATACCTGGTTCGTTGGCCGCGTGATCACCGGGTTTAGGTGATTCCACTGCGTTCGTTTGTCATCAACGTGAGTCCCAACCTTCTAGATCCTAGCCTTTCTGTACGGGTTGCATCACAAGGTTGGTGCCGTTCGTATCAATATGTCCAACCATTGGCACTTGAAGCCCTTGATATCTCTACTCCTAGTTTTAGGAGTTTCATGAGTGGTCTTAGAAGTGGACCTGGATGCATCAACAAGCTTATTAGGGGTAAAATTGGAATTGCGGTTAGAGATTTTACCAGGTGTGCGGCTAGAAGGGCTTGGTGTAGTCGCATTTCCAGTATCATGTGATGTTCTCCTTGGTGGGTTGCCCTTCTATGAAGGAGAGTTGGATGCTTAGAAGGTACGGCCTCCTCGCCTCAATTTCTTCCCCCTCTCGGCCTTGATGGCTAGTTCAAGAAGATCATGCATGTCCAAGTAATGTTGGAGCTCCAAGGCTTCTTGAAGGACGGGGTTGAGACCTCTAAGGAACCTTGTCATGGTAGCCACACTATCTTCTTGAATGTTCGCCCTCATCATGGCCATCTTGATCTCCTTGGAGTATTCCTCCACACTCATGTTGCCTTGAGTGAGGGTTTGAAGCTGAGAGTGGAGATCGCGGTTGTAGTGGCTTGGAACAAACCGCTTATGCATTAGTGCCTTGAGTTTACCATTTCGCCTCCAATTAGTCCTGACTTGGTCCCACCAAACTAGTGCGCAGTCGGTGAACTCAACAATGGCAACCTTCACCTTTTGTTCCTCGCTAAACTCATAGCAATCGAAGACCATCTCGATGCGGCCTTCCCATTCCAACTAAGCCTCAGGGTCACTTTTCCCTCGTAACGTAGAGACTTGAATTTTAAGTCCCTTGAGCTCGTTCTTAGACGTGCCCCTTTTAGGCCTCTAGGCTCTTACCACATCTTCACTTGCCGAGAGTACTCCTCATAGTTTGCTCCTTTGGTTACTTCGGTTGCGAGATCGAGAATGGGGGCCCCTTCTGAAGCCCTTGGAGAGCTCGTCAAAGCGGTTGTGCCTCTCCTCCATTTGTTACACACTAATCCGCTTAAGCTCGTTTTTCATGGCGGTGAACATCATTGAGTAGTCAGTGGTCGGATGAGCTTGCTCCATGACTGTCGTTTGGTCCTGCAAAAGGTTAGTGAACAAGAAAATAGGACAAATATAATCTCACTTCACTCCCTGAGTGTTTTCACTCTCCCTCGTTTTCCCACTCAAAATACTCCAATGATCTTACCAAAAATTCCTTACCCGTCGGATTGGGTAGTCGAGAAATGCCGCAGAGATCCAACAATTGTCACCATGCTTTTCCACAAGAGTAATCAAGGAAACAAGACCCGGATTTCCTTGGATTTTTCCACAACATACTCCAATGTATGTTGTTGGGCTAGTGCCGGCCAAAAGAGAAGCCCAAGGGCTGGCCGGACTTCAAGTTTTTCCAAGCTTTACTAGGTCTTAGTCACGGCTACAAATAGCCTTAAGTCATTGTTTACATTCAGTTTTATGATGATTAATAAAAACACTTGAGAATTCTCTCAAAGCTTCATTGAAGCATCCTTGAGTATTTTAGATTCATTTCTTTGTCATACCATTGACTTGTCAATCTAGAACCGCGCCAGATTGTGGCGTCTTCTACAATACCAGGTTCGTTGGCCACGTGATCAACGGGTTTAGGTGATTCCGTTGCGTTCGTTTGTCATCAACGTGAGTCCTAACCTTCTAGGTCCTAGCCTTTCTGTAGGGGTTGCATCACAAGATTGGTGCCGTTCGTGTCAATATGTCCAAACCATTGGCACTTGAAGCCCTTGATATCTCTACTCATAGTTTTAGGAGTTTCATGAGGGGTCTTAGAAGTGGACCTGGATGCATCAACAAGCTTGTTAGGGGTAAAAATGGAATTGCAGTTAGAGAAATTTCCAGGTGTGAGGCTAGAAGGGCTTGGTGTAGTCGCATTTCCTGTATCATGTGAGATTCTCCTTGTTGGGTTGCCCTTCCATGAAGGCGAGTTGGAAGCTTGGAAGATACGGTCTCCTCGCCTCAATAGCCTTGATGGCTAGTTCAAGAAGATCATGCATATCCAAGTAATGTTGGAGCTCCAAGGCTTCTTGAAGGTCGGGGTTGAGACCTCTAAGGAACCTTGCCATGGTAGCCTCACCATCTTGTTGAATGTTCTCCCTCATCATGGCCATCTTGATCTCCTTGAAATAGTCCTCCACCCTCATGTTGCCTTGAGTGAGGGTTTGAAACTGAGAGTGGAGATCGCGGTTGTAGTGGCTTGGAACAAATCGCTTATGCATTAGTGCCTTGTGTTCACCATTTCGCCTCCGATTAGTCCTGACTTGGTGGTCCCACCAAACTAGTGCGTAGTCGGTGAACTCAACCGTGGCAACCTTCACCTTTTGTTCCTCGATAAACTCATAGCAATCGACGACCATCTCGATGCGGCCTTCCCATTCCAACTAAGCCTCAGGGTCAATTTTGCCTTGGAACGTGCAGACTTGAATTTTACGTCCCTTCAGCTCGTTCTTAGACGTGTCCCTTTTAGGCCTCTCGGCTATTTCCACATCTTCACCAGCCGAGAGTACTCCTCATAGTTTGCTCCTTTGGTGCCATGGTTATTTCGGTTGCGAGATCGAGAACGAGAGCCCCTTGTGAAGCTCTTGGATAGCTCGTCTAAGCGGTTGTGCCTCTCCGCCATTTGTTGCTCACTAATCCGCTTTAGCTCATTTTTCATGGCGGTGAACATCAATGAGTAGTCAGTGGTCGGATGAGCTTGCTCCATGACTGTCGTTTGGTCCTGTAAAAGGTTAGTGAACAAGAAAATAGGACAAATATAATCTCAATTCACTCCCTTAGTGTTTTCACTCTCACTCATTTTTCCACTCAAAATACTCCAATGATCTTACCAAAAATTCCTTACCCGTCGGATTGGGCAGTCGAGAAATGCCGCAAAGATCCTACAATTGTCACCAAGCTTTTCCCCAAGAGTAATCAAGGAAACAAGATACGGATTTCCTTGGATTTTTCCACAACATACTCCAATGTATGTTGTTGGGCTAGTGCCAGCCAAAAGAGAAGCCCAATGGCTGGCCGGATTTCCTTCAAGTTTTTCCAAGCTTTACAAGGTCATAGTCACGGCTGCAAATTGCCTTAAGTCATTGTTTACATTCAGTTTTATGATGATTAATAAAAACACTTGAGAATTCTCTCAAAGCTTCATTGAAGCATCCTTGAGTATTTTAGATTCATTTCTTTGGCATACCATTGACTTATCAATCTAGGACCGCGCCAGATTGCGGCGTCTTCTACAATACCTGGTTCGTTGGCCGCGTGATCACCGGGTTTAGGTGATTCCACTGCGTTCGTTTGTCATCAACGTGAGTCCCAACCTTCTAGATCCTAGCCTTTCTGTACGGGTTGCATCACAAGGTTGGTGCCGTTCGTATCAATATGTCCAACCATTGGCACTTGAAGCCCTTGATATCTCTACTCCTAGTTTTAGGAGTTTCATGAGTGGTCTTAGAAGTGGACCTGGATGCATCAACAAGCTTATTAGGGGTAAAATTGGAATTGCGGTTAGAGATTTTACCAGGTGTGCGGCTAGAAGGGCTTGGTGTAGTCGCATTTCCAGTATCATGTGATGTTCTCCTTGGTGGGTTGCCCTTCTATGAAGGAGAGTTGGATGCTTAGAAGGTACGGCCTCCTCGCCTCAATTTCTTCCCCCTCTCGGCCTTGATGGCTAGTTCAAGAAGATCATGCATGTCCAAGTAATGTTGGAGCTCCAAGGCTTCTTGAAGGACGGGGTTGAGACCTCTAAGGAACCTTGTCATGGTAGCCACACTATCTTCTTGAATGTTCGCCCTCATCATGGCCATCTTGATCTCCTAGGAGTAGTCCTCCACACTCATGTTGCCTTGAGTGAGGGTTTGAAGCTGAGAGTGGAGATCGCGGTTGTAGTGGCTTGGAACAAACCGCTTATGCATTAGTGCCTTGAGTTTACCATTTCGCCTCCAATTAGTCCTGACTTGGTCCCACCAAACTAGTGCGCAGTCGGTGAACTCAACAATGGCAACCTTCACCTTTTGTTCCTCGCTAAACTCATAGCAATCGAAGACCATCTCGATGCGGCCTTCCCATTCCAACTAAGCCTCAGGGTCACTTTTCCCTCGTAACGTAGAGACTTGAATTTTAAGTCCCTTGAGCTCGTTCTTAGACGTGCCCCTTTTAGGCCTCTAGGCTCTTACCACATCTTCACTTGCCGAGAGTACTCCTCATAGTTTGCTCCTTTGGTTACTTCGGTTGCGAGATCGAGAATGGGGGCCCCTTCTGAAGCCCTTGGAGAGCTCGTCAAAGCGGTTGTGCCTCTCCTCCATTTGTTACACACTAATCCGCTTAAGCTCGTTTTTCATGGCGGTGAACATCATTGAGTAGTCAGTGGTCGGATGAGCTTGCTCCATGACTGTCGTTTGGTCCTGCAAAAGGTTAGTGAACAAGAAAATAGGACAAATATAATCTCACTTCACTCCCTGAGTGTTTTCACTCTCCCTCGTTTTCCCACTCAAAATACTCCAATGATCTTACCAAAAATTCCTTACCCGTCGGATTGGGTAGTCGAGAAATGCCGCAGAGATCCAACAATTGTCACCATGCTTTTCCACAAGAGTAATCAAGGAAACAAGACCCGGATTTCCTTGGATTTTTCCACAACATACTCCAATGTATGTTGTTGGGCTAGTGCCGGCCAAAAGAGAAGCCCAAGGGCTGGCCGGACTTCAAGTTTTTCCAAGCTTTACTAGGTCTTAGTCACGGCTACAAATAGCCTTAAGTCATTGTTTACATTCAGTTTTATGATGATTAATAAAAACACTTGAGAATTCTCTCAAAGCTTCATTGAAGCATCCTTGAGTATTTTAGATTCATTTCTTTGTCATACCATTGACTTGTCAATCTAGAACCGCGCCAGATTGTGGCGTCTTCTACAATACCAGGTTCGTTGGCCACGTGATCAACGGGTTTAGGTGATTCCGTTGCGTTCGTTTGTCATCAACGTGAGTCCTAACCTTCTAGGTCCTAGCCTTTCTGTAGGGGTTGCATCACAAGATTGGTGCCGTTCGTGTCAATATGTCCAAACCATTGGCACTTGAAGCCCTTGATATCTCTACTCCTAGTTTTAGGAGTTTCATGAGGGGTCTTAGAAGTGGACCTGGATGCATCAACAAGCTTGTTAGGGGTAAAAATGGAATTGCAGTTAGAGAAATTTCCAGGTGTGAGGCTAGAAGGGCTTGGTGTAGTCGCATTTCCTGTATCATGTGAGATTCTCCTTGGTGGGTTGCCCTTCCATGAAGGCGAGTTGGAAGCTTGGAAGATACGGTCTCCTCGCCTCAATAGCCTTGATGGCTAGTTCAAGAAGATCATGCATATCCAAGTAATGTTGGAGCTCCAAGGCTTCTTGAAGGTCGGGGTTGAGACCTCTAAGGAACCTTGCCATGGTAGCCTCACCATCTTGTTGAATGTTCTCCCTCATCATGGCCATCTTGATCTCCTTGAAATAGTCCTCCACCCTCATGTTGCCTTGAGTGAGGGTTTGAAACTGAGAGTGGAGATCGCGGTTGTAGTGGCTTGGAACAAATCGCTT
This sequence comes from Coffea arabica, assembly GCF_036785885.1. Classification (NCBI taxonomy): domain Eukaryota; kingdom Viridiplantae; phylum Streptophyta; class Magnoliopsida; order Gentianales; family Rubiaceae; genus Coffea; species Coffea arabica. The sequence goes on along the minus strand of NC_092315.1, from coordinate 29,219,448 downwards.
ATGCATTAGTGCCTTGTGTTCACCATTTCGCCTCCGATTAGTCCTGACTTGGTGGTCCCACCAAACTAGTGCGTAGTCGGTGAACTCAACCGTGGCAACCTTCACCTTTTGTTCCTCGATAAACTCATAGCAATCGACGACCATCTCGATGCGGCCTTCCCATTCCAACTAAGCCTCAGGGTCAATTTTGCCTTGGAACGTGCAGACTTGAATTTTACGTCCCTTCAGCTCGTTCTTAGACGTGTCCCTTTTAGGCCTCTCGGCTATTTCCACATCTTCACCAGCCGAGAGTACTCCTCATAGTTTGCTCCTTTGGTGCCATGGTTATTTCGGTTGCGAGATCGAGAACGAGAGCCCCTTGTGAAGCTCTTGGATAGCTCGTCTAAGCGGTTGTGCCTCTCCGCCATTTGTTGCTCACTAATCCGCTTTAGCTCATTTTTCATGGCGGTGAACATCAATGAGTAGTCAGTGGTCGGATGAGCTTGCTCCATGACTGTCGTTTGGTCCTGTAAAAGGTTAGTGAACAAGAAAATAGGACAAATATAATCTCAATTCACTCCCTTAGTGTTTTCACTCTCACTCATTTTTCCACTCAAAATACTCCAATGATCTTACCAAAAATTCCTTACCCGTCGGATTGGGCAGTCGAGAAATGCCGCAAAGATCCTACAATTGTCACCAAGCTTTTCCCCAAGAGTAATCAAGGAAACAAGATACGGATTTCCTTGGATTTTTCCACAACATACTCCAATGTATGTTGTTGGGCTAGTGCCAGCCAAAAGAGAAGCCCAATGGCTGGCCGGATTTCCTTCAAGTTTTTCCAAGCTTTACAAGGTCATAGTCACGGCTGCAAATTGCCTTAAGTCATTGTTTACATTCAGTTTTATGATGATTAATAAAAACACTTGAGAATTCTCTCAAAGCTTCATTGAAGCATCCTTGAGTATTTTAGATTCATTTCTTTGGCATACCATTGACTTATCAATCTAGGACCGCGCCAGATTGCGGCGTCTTCTACAATACCTGGTTCGTTGGCCGCGTGATCACCGGGTTTAGGTGATTCCACTGCGTTCGTTTGTCATCAACGTGAGTCCCAACCTTCTAGATCCTAGCCTTTCTGTACGGGTTGCATCACAAGGTTGGTGCCGTTCGTATCAATATGTCCAACCATTGGCACTTGAAGCCCTTGATATCTCTACTCCTAGTTTTAGGAGTTTCATGAGTGGTCTTAGAAGTGGACCTGGATGCATCAACAAGCTTATTAGGGGTAAAATTGGAATTGCGGTTAGAGATTTTACCAGGTGTGCGGCTAGAAGGGCTTGGTGTAGTCGCATTTCCAGTATCATGTGATGTTCTCCTTGGTGGGTTGCCCTTCTATGAAGGAGAGTTGGATGCTTAGAAGGTACGGCCTCCTCGCCTCAATTTCTTCCCCCTCTCGGCCTTGATGGCTAGTTCAAGAAGATCATGCATGTCCAAGTAATGTTGGAGCTCCAAGGCTTCTTGAAGGACGGGGTTGAGACCTCTAAGGAACCTTGTCATGGTAGCCACACTATCTTCTTGAATGTTCGCCCTCATCATGGCCATCTTGATCTCCTTGGAGTATTCCTCCACACTCATGTTGCCTTGAGTGAGGGTTTGAAGCTGAGAGTGGAGATCGCGGTTGTAGTGGCTTGGAACAAACCGCTTATGCATTAGTGCCTTGAGTTTACCATTTCGCCTCCAATTAGTCCTGACTTGGTCCCACCAAACTAGTGCGCAGTCGGTGAACTCAACAATGGCAACCTTCACCTTTTGTTCCTCGCTAAACTCATAGCAATCGAAGACCATCTCGATGCGGCCTTCCCATTCCAACTAAGCCTCAGGGTCACTTTTCCCTCGTAACGTAGAGACTTGAATTTTAAGTCCCTTGAGCTCGTTCTTAGACGTGCCCCTTTTAGGCCTCTAGGCTCTTACCACATCTTCACTTGCCGAGAGTACTCCTCATAGTTTGCTCCTTTGGTTACTTCGGTTGCGAGATCGAGAATGGGGGCCCCTTCTGAAGCCCTTGGAGAGCTCGTCAAAGCGGTTGTGCCTCTCCTCCATTTGTTACACACTAATCCGCTTAAGCTCGTTTTTCATGGCGGTGAACATCATTGAGTAGTCAGTGGTCGGATGAGCTTGCTCCATGACTGTCGTTTGGTCCTGCAAAAGGTTAGTGAACAAGAAAATAGGACAAATATAATCTCACTTCACTCCCTGAGTGTTTTCACTCTCCCTCGTTTTCCCACTCAAAATACTCCAATGATCTTACCAAAAATTCCTTACCCGTCGGATTGGGTAGTCGAGAAATGCCGCAAAGATCCAACAATTGTCACCATGCTTTTCCACAAGAGTAATCAAGGAAACAAGACCCGGATTTCCTTGGATTTTTCCACAACATACTCCAATGTATGTTGTTGGGCTAGTGCCGGCCAAAAGAGAAGCCCAAGGGCTGGCCGGACTTCAAGTTTTTCCAAGCTTTACTAGGTCTTAGTCACGGCTACAAATAGCCTTAAGTCATTGTTTACATTCAGTTTTATGATGATTAATAAAAACACTTGAGAATTCTCTCAAAGCTTCATTGAAGCATCCTTGAGTATTTTAGATTCATTTCTTTGTCATACCATTGACTTGTCAATCTAGAACCGCGCCAGATTGTGGCGTCTTCTACAATACCAGGTTCGTTGGCCACGTGATCAACGGGTTTAGGTGATTCCGTTGCGTTCGTTTGTCATCAACGTGAGTCCTAACCTTCTAGGTCCTAGCCTTTCTGTAGGGGTTGCATCACAAGATTGGTGCCGTTCGTGTCAATATGTCCAAACCATTGGCACTTGAAGCCCTTGATATCTCTACTCCTAGTTTTAGGAGTTTCATGAGGGGTCTTAGAAGTGGACCTGGATGCATCAACAAGCTTGTTAGGGGTAAAAATGGAATTGCAGTTAGAGAAATTTCCAGGTGTGAGGCTAGAAGGGCTTGGTGTAGTCGCATTTCCTGTATCATGTGAGATTCTCCTTGGTGGGTTGCCCTTCCATGAAGGCGAGTTGGAAGCTTGGAAGATACGGTCTCCTCGCCTCAATAGCCTTGATGGCTAGTTCAAGAAGATCATGCATATCCAAGTAATGTTGGAGCTCCAAGGCTTCTTGAAGGTCGGGGTTGAGACCTCTAAGGAACCTTGCCATGGTAGCCTCACCATCTTGTTGAATGTTCTCCCTCATCATGGCCATCTTGATCTCCTTGAAATAGTCCTCCACCCTCATGTTGCCTTGAGTGAGGGTTTGAAACTGAGAGTGGAGATCGCGGTTGTAGTGGCTTGGAACAAATCGCTTATGCATTAGTGCCTTGTGTTCACCATTTCGCCTCCGATTAGTCCTGACTTGGTGGTCCCACCAAACTAGTGCGTAGTCGGTGAACTCAACCGTGGCAACCTTCACCTTTTGTTCCTCGATAAACTCATAGCAATCGACGACCATCTCGATGCGGCCTTCCCATTCCAACTAAGCCTCAGGGTCAATTTTGCCTTGGAACGTGCAGACTTGAATTTTACGTCCCTTCAGCTCGTTCTTAGACGTGTCCCTTTTAGGCCTCTCGGCTATTTCCACATCTTCACCAGCCGAGAGTACTCCTCATAGTTTGCTCCTTTGGTGCCATGGTTATTTCGGTTGCGAGATCGAGAACGAGAGCCCCTTGTGAAGCTCTTGGATAGCTCGTCTAAGCGGTTGTGCCTCTCCGCCATTTGTTGCTCACTAATCCGCTTTAGCTCGTTTTTCATGGCGGTGAACATCAATGAGTAGTCAGTGGTCGGATGAGCTTGCTCCATGACTGTCGTTTGGTCCTGTAAAAGGTTAGTGAACAAGAAAATAGGACAAATATAATCTCAATTCACTCCCTTAGTGTTTTCACTCTCACTCATTTTTCCACTCAAAATACTCCAATGATCTTACCAAAAATTCCTTACCCGTCGGATTGGGCAGTCGAGAAATGCCGCAAAGATCCTACAATTGTCACCAAGCTTTTCCCCAAGAGTAATCAAGGAAACAAGATACGGATTTCCTTGGATTTTTCCACAACATACTCCAATGTATGTTGTTGGGCTAGTGCCAGCCAAAAGAGAAGCCCAATGGCTGGCCGGATTTCCTTCAAGTTTTTCCAAGCTTTACAAGGTCATAGTCACGGCTGCAAATTGCCTTAAGTCATTGTTTACATTCAGTTTTATGATGATTAATAAAAACACTTGAGAATTCTCTCAAAGCTTCATTGAAGCATCCTTGAGTATTTTAGATTCATTTCTTTGGCATACCATTGACTTATCAATCTAGGACCGCGCCAGATTGCGGCGTCTTCTACAATACCTGGTTCGTTGGCCGCGTGATCACCGGGTTTAGGTGATTCCACTGCGTTCGTTTGTCATCAACGTGAGTCCCAACCTTCTAGATCCTAGCCTTTCTGTACGGGTTGCATCACAAGGTTGGTGCCGTTCGTATCAATATGTCCAACCATTGGCACTTGAAGCCCTTGATATCTCTACTCCTAGTTTTAGGAGTTTCATGAGTGGTCTTAGAAGTGGACCTGGATGCATCAACAAGCTTATTAGGGGTAAAATTGGAATTGCGGTTAGAGATTTTACCAGGTGTGCGGCTAGAAGGGCTTGGTGTAGTCGCATTTCCAGTATCATGTGATGTTCTCCTTGGTGGGTTGCCCTTCTATGAAGGAGAGTTGGATGCTTAGAAGGTACGGCCTCCTCGCCTCAATTTCTTCCCCCTCTCGGCCTTGATGGCTAGTTCAAGAAGATCATGCATGTCCAAGTAATGTTGGAGCTCCAAGGCTTCTTGAAGGACGGGGTTGAGACCTCTAAGGAACCTTGTCATGGTAGCCACACTATCTTCTTGAATGTTCGCCCTCATCATGGCCATCTTGATCTCCTTGGAGTATTCCTCCACACTCATGTTGCCTTGAGTGAGGGTTTGAAGCTGAGAGTGGAGATCGCGGTTGTAGTGGCTTGGAACAAACCGCTTATGCATTAGTGCCTTGAGTTTACCATTTCGCCTCCAATTAGTCCTGACTTGGTCCCACCAAACTAGTGCGCAGTCGGTGAACTCAACAATGGCAACCTTCACCTTTTGTTCCTCGCTAAACTCATAGCAATCGAAGACCATCTCGATGCGGCCTTCCCATTCCAACTAAGCCTCAGGGTCACTTTTCCCTCGTAACGTAGAGACTTGAATTTTAAGTCCCTTGAGCTCGTTCTTAGACGTGTCCCTTTTAGGCCTCTAGGCTCTTACCACATCTTCACTTGCCGAGAGTACTCCTCATAGTTTGCTCCTTTGGTTACTTCGGTTGCGAGATCGAGAATGGGGGCCCCTTCTGAAGCCCTTGGAGAGCTCGTCAAAGCGGTTGTGCCTCTCCTCCATTTGTTACACACTAATCCGCTTAAGCTCGTTTTTCATGGCGGTGAACATCATTGAGTAGTCAGTGGTCGGATGAGCTTGCTCCATGACTGTCGTTTGGTCCTGCAAAAGGTTAGTGAACAAGAAAATAGGACAAATATAATCTCAATTCACTCCCTGAGTGTTTTCACTCTCCCTCGTTTTCCCACTCAAAATACTCCAATGATCTTACCAAAAATTCCTTACCCGTCGGATTGGGTAGTCGAGAAATGCCGCAGAGATCCAACAATTGTCACCATGCTTTTCCACAAGAGTAATCAAGGAAACAAGACCCGGATTTCCTTGGATTTTTCCACAACATACTCCAATGTATGTTGTTGGGCTAGTGCCGGCCAAAAGAGAAGCCCAAGGGCTGGCCGGACTTCAAGTTTTTCCAAGCTTTACTAGGTCTTAGTCACGGCTACAAATAGCCTTAAGTCATTGTTTACATTCAGTTTTATGATGATTAATAAAAACACTTGAGAATTCTCTCAAAGCTTCATTGAAGCATCCTTGAGTATTTTAGATTCATTTCTTTGTCATACCATTGACTTGTCAATCTAGAACCGCGCCAGATTGTGGCGTCTTCTACAATACCAGGTTCGTTGGCCACGTGATCAACGGGTTTAGGTGATTCCGTTGCGTTCGTTTGTCATCAACGTGAGTCCTAACCTTCTAGGTCCTAGCCTTTCTGTAGGGGTTGCATCACAAGATTGGTGCCGTTCGTGTCAATATGTCCAAACCATTGGCACTTGAAGCCCTTGATATCTCTACTCATAGTTTTAGGAGTTTCATGAGGGGTCTTAGAAGTGGACCTGGATGCATCAACAAGCTTGTTAGGGGTAAAAATGGAATTGCAGTTAGAGAAATTTCCAGGTGTGAGGCTAGAAGGGCTTGGTGTAGTCGCATTTCCTGTATCATGTGAGATTCTCCTTGGTGGGTTGCCCTTCCATGAAGGCGAGTTGGAAGCTTGGAAGATACGGTCTCCTCGCCTCAATTTCTTCCCCTTCTCAGCCTTGATGGCTAGATCATGCATATCCAAGTAATGTTGGAGCTCCAAGGCTTCTTGAAGGTCGGGGTTGAGACCTCTAAGGAACCTTGCCATGGTAGCCTCACTATCTTCTTGAATGTTCTCCCTCATCATGGCCATCTTGATCTCCTTGAAATAGTCCTCCACCCTCATGTTGCCTTGAGTGAGGGTTTGAAACTGAGAGTGGAGATCGCGGTTGTAGTGGCTTGGAACAAATCGCTTATGCATTAGTGCCTTGTGTTCACCATTTCGCCTCCGATTAGTCCTGACTTGGTGGTCCCACCAAACTAGTGCGTAGTCGGTGAACTCAACCGTGGCAACCTTCACCTTTTGTTCCTCGATAAACTCATAGCAATCGACGACCATCTCGATGCGGCCTTCCCATTCCAACTAAGCCTCAGGGTCAATTTTGCCTTGGAACGTGCAGACTTGAATTTTACGTCCCTTCAGCTCGTTCTTAGACGTGTCCCTTTTAGGCCTCTCGGCTATTTCCACATCTTCACCAGCCGAGAGTACTCCTCATAGTTTGCTCCTTTGGTGCCATGGTTATTTCGGTTGCGAGATCGAGAACGAGAGCCCCTTGTGAAGCTCTTGGATAGCTCGTCTAAGCGGTTGTGCCTCTCCGCCATTTGTTGCTCACTAATCCGCTTTAGCTCGTTTTTCATGGCGGTGAACATCAATGAGTAGTCAGTGGTCGGATGAGCTTGCTCCATGACTGTCGTTTGGTCCTGTAAAAGGTTAGTGAACAAGAAAATAGGACAAATATAATCTCAATTCACTCCCTTAGTGTTTTCACTCTCACTCATTTTTCCACTCAAAATACTCCAATGATCTTACCAAAAATTCCTTACCCGTCGGATTGGGCAGTCGAGAAATGCCGCAAAGATCCTACAATTGTCACCAAGCTTTTCCCCAAGAGTAATCAAGGAAACAAGATACGGATTTCCTTGGATTTTTCCACAACATACTCCAATGTATGTTGTTGGGCTAGTGCCAGCCAAAAGAGAAGCCCAATGGCTGGCCGGATTTCCTTCAAGTTTTTCCAAGCTTTACAAGGTCATAGTCACGGCTGCAAATTGCCTTAAGTCATTGTTTACATTCAGTTTTATGATGATTAATAAAAACACTTGAGAATTCTCTCAAAGCTTCATTGAAGCATCCTTGAGTATTTTAGATTCATTTCTTTGGCATACCATTGACTTATCAATCTAGGACCGCGCCAGATTGCGGCGTCTTCTACAATACCTGGTTCGTTGGCCGCGTGATCACCGGGTTTAGGTGATTCCACTGCGTTCGTTTGTCATCAACGTGAGTCCCAACCTTCTAGATCCTAGCCTTTCTGTACGGGTTGCATCACAAGGTTGGTGCCGTTCGTATCAATATGTCCAACCATTGGCACTTGAAGCCCTTGATATCTCTACTCCTAGTTTTAGGAGTTTCATGAGTGGTCTTAGAAGTGGACCTGGATGCATCAACAAGCTTATTAGGGGTAAAATTGGAATTGCGGTTAGAGATTTTACCAGGTGTGCGGCTAGAAGGGCTTGGTGTAGTCGCATTTCCAGTATCATGTGATGTTCTCCTTGGTGGGTTGCCCTTCTATGAAGGAGAGTTGGATGCTTAGAAGGTACGGCCTCCTCGCCTCAATTTCTTCCCCCTCTCGGCCTTGATGGCTAGTTCAAGAAGATCATGCATGTCCAAGTAATGTTGGAGCTCCAAGGCTTCTTGAAGGACGGGGTTGAGACCTCTAAGGAACCTTGTCATGGTAGCCACACTATCTTCTTGAATGTTCGCCCTCATCATGGCCATCTTGATCTCCTTGGAGTATTCCTCCACACTCATGTTGCCTTGAGTGAGGGTTTGAAGCTGAGAGTGGAGATCGCGGTTGTAGTGGCTTGGAACAAACCGCTTATGCATTAGTGCCTTGAGTTTACCATTTCGCCTCCAATTAGTCCTGACTTGGTCCCACCAAACTAGTGCGCAGTCGGTGAACTCAACAATGGCAACCTTCACCTTTTGTTCCTCGCTAAACTCATAGCAATCGAAGACCATCTCGATGCGGCCTTCCCATTCCAACTAAGCCTCAGGGTCACTTTTCCCTCGTAACGTAGAGACTTGAATTTTAAGTCCCTTGAGCTCGTTCTTAGACGTGTCCCTTTTAGGCCTCTAGGCTCTTACCACATCTTCACTTGCCGAGAGTACTCCTCATAGTTTGCTCCTTTGGTTACTTCGGTTGCGAGATCGAGAATGGGGGCCCCTTCTGAAGCCCTTGGAGAGCTCGTCAAAGCGGTTGTGCCTCTCCTCCATTTGTTACACACTAATCCGCTTAAGCTCGTTTTTCATGGCGGTGAACATCATTGAGTAGTCAGTGGTCGGATGAGCTTGCTCCATGACTGTCGTTTGGTCCGGCAAAAGGTTAGTGAACAAGAAAATAGGACAAATATAATCTCAATTCACTCCCTGAGTGTTTTCACTCTCCCTCATTTTCCCACTCAAAATACTCCAATGATCTTACCAAAAATTCCTTACCCGTCGGATTGGGTAGTCGAGAAATGCCGCAGAGATCCAACAATTGTCACCATGCTTTTCCACAAGAGTAATCAAGGAAACAAGACCCGGATTTCCTTGGATTTTTCCACAACATACTCCAATGTATGTTGTTGGGCTAGTGCCGGCCAAAAGAGAAGCCCAAGGGCTGGCCGGACTTCAAGTTTTTCCAAGCTTTACTAGGTCTTAGTCACGGCTACAAATAGCCTTAAGTCATTGTTTACATTCAGTTTTATGATGATTAATAAAAACACTTGAGAATTCTCTCAAAGCTTCATTGAAGCATCCTTGAGTATTTTAGATTCATTTCTTTGTCATACCATTGACTTGTCAATCTAGAACCGCGCCAGATTGTGGCGTCTTCTACAATACCAGGTTCGTTGGCCACGTGATCAACGGGTTTAGGTGATTCCGTTGCGTTCGTTTGTCATCAACGTGAGTCCTAACCTTCTAGGTCCTAGCCTTTCTGTAGGGGTTGCATCACAAGATTGGTGCCGTTCGTGTCAATATGTCCAAACCATTGGCACTTGAAGCCCTTGATATCTCTACTCCTAGTTTTAGGAGTTTCATGAGGGGTCTTAGAAGTGGACCTGGATGCATCAACAAGCTTGTTAGGGGTAAAAATGGAATTGCAGTTAGAGAAATTTCCAGGTGTGAGGCTAGAAGGGCTTGGTGTAGTCGCATTTCCTGTATCATGTGAGATTCTCCTTGGTGGGTTGCCCTTCCATGAAGGCGAGTTGGAAGCTTGGAAGATACGGTCTCCTCGCCTCAATTTCTTCCCCTTCTCAGCCTTGATGGCTAGTTCAAGAAGATCATGCATATCCAAGTAATGTTGGAGCTCCAAGGCTTCTTGAAGGTCGGGGTTGAGACCTCTAAGGAACCTTGCCATGGTAGCCTCACTATCTTCTTGAATGTTCTCCCTCATCATGGCCATCTTGATCTCCTTGAAATAGTCCTCCACCCTCATGTTGCCTTGAGTGAGGGTTTGAAACTGAGAGTGGAGATCGCGGTTGTAGTGGCTTGGAACAAATCGCTTATGCATTAGTGCCTTGTGTTCACCATTTCGCCTCCGATTAGTCCTGACTTGGTGGTCCCACCAAACTAGTGCGTAGTCGGTGAACTCAACCTTGGCAACCTTCACCTTTTGTTCCTCGATAAACTCATAGCAATCGACGACCATCTCGATGCGGCCTTCCCATTCCAACTAAGCCTCAGGGTCAATTTTGCCTTGGAACGTGCAGACTTGAATTTTACGTCCCTTCAGCTCGTTCTTAGACGTGTCCCTTTTAGGCCTCTCGGCTATTTCCACATCTTCACCAGCCGAGAGTACTCCTCATAGTTTGCTCCTTTGGTGCCATGGTTATTTCGGTTGCGAGATCGAGAACGAGAGCCCCTTGTGAAGCTCTTGGATAGCTCGTCTAAGCGGTTGTGCCTCTCCGCCATTTGTTGCTCACTAATCCGCTTTAGCTCGTTTTTCATGGCGGTGAACATCAATGAGTAGTCAGTGGTCGGATGAGCTTGCTCCATGACTGTCGTTTGGTCCTGTAAAAGGTTAGTGAACAAGAAAATATGACAAATATAATCTCAATTCACTCCCTTAGTGTTTTCACTCTCACTCATTTTTCCACTCAAAATACTCCAATGATCTTACCAAAAATTCCTTACCCGTCGGATTGGGCAGTCGAGAAATGCCGCAAAGATCCTACAATTGTCACCAAGCTTTTCCCCAAGAGTAATCAAGGAAACAAGATACGGATTTCCTTGGATTTTTCCACAACATACTCCAATGTATGTTGTTGGGCTAGTGCCAGCCAAAAGAGAAGCCCAATGGTTGGCCGGATTTCCTTCAAGTTTTTCCAAGCTTTACAAGGTCATAGTCACGGCTGCAAATTGCCTTAAGTCATTGTTTACATTCAGTTTTATGATGATTAATAAAAACACTTGAGAATTCTCTCAAAGCTTCATTGAAGCATCCTTGAGTATTTTAGATTCATTTCTTTGGCATACCATTGACTTATCAATCTAGGACCGCGCCAGATTGCGGCGTCTTCTACAATACCTGGTTCGTTGGCCGCGTGATCACCGGGTTTAGGTGATTGCACTGCGTTCGTTTGTCATCAACGTGAGTCCCAACCTTCTAGATCCTAGCCTTTCTGTACGGGTTGCATCACAAGGTTGGTGCCGTTCGTATCAATATGTCCAACCATTGGCACTTGAAGCCCTTGATATCTCTACTCCTAGTTTTAGGAGTTTCATGAGTGGTCTTAGAAGTGGACCTGGATGCATCAACAAGCTTATTAGGGGTAAAATTGGAATTGCGGTTAGAGATTTTACCAGGTGTGCGGCTAGAAGGGCTTGGTGTAGTCGCATTTCCAGTATCATGTGATGTTCTCCTTGGTGGGTTGCCCTTCTATGAAGGAGAGTTGGATGCTTAGAAGGTACGGCCTCCTCGCCTCAATTTCTTCCCCCTCTCGGCCTTGATGGCTAGTTCAAGAAGATCATGCATGTCCAAGTAATGTTGGAGCTCCAAGGCTTCTTGAAGGACGGGGTTGAGACCTCTAAGGAACCTTGTCATGGTAGCCACACTATCTTCTTGAATGTTCGCCCTCATCATGGCCATCTTGATCTCCTTGGAGTATTCCTCCACACTCATGTTGCCTTGAGTGAGGGTTTGAAGCTGAGAGTGGAGATCGCGGTTGTAGTGGCTTGGAACAAACCGCTTATGCATTAGTGCCTTGAGTTTACCATTTCGCCTCCAATTAGTCCTGACTTGGTCCCACCAAACTAGTGCGCAGTCGGTGAACTCAACAATGGCAACCTTCACCTTTTGTTCCTCGCTAAACTCATAGCAATCGAAGACCATCTCGATGCGGCCTTCCCATTCCAACTAAGCCTCAGGGTCACTTTTCCCTCGTAACGTAGAGACTTGAATTTTAAGTCCCTTGAGCTCGTTCTTAGACGTGTCCCTTTTAGGCCTCTTGATGTGTGCACGGATGGCGAGAGGGATAGCGGCTTTAACTCAAGACTCTCATAGAGACCTCGAAGGCTTGAAGGATTTTAATCGGGTTATCTACACCATGACCCAAGCCCATGAAGAGTCAAGTGGGCCTCCAAATGAGTTGGCCGAATAGGGCCTTAGGCCTTATCAGTTATTTAGCAATTGATTAGTGTTTAAGTAAGAGCATGGGCCGGCCCATCTTGTCCCAAGACCATGGGCCGACTTTTCCCTTTCCTAGTCCCTTTAGGGTTTCAGTCACTTTAGCCTATAAATAGGCTTGCTTTGTAAGGTTTGAGAGAGACATTTATCAATAAAGTTTTGCATATTTTCGATTCTTCTTGAGAGAGAGATTCGACCCCTTTACTTGCTTTGGCAAGGGTTTTGAGCAGTCTTGCGTCCTGTCCTAGATTGTTCTACCGACCTATTCCCCTGGAGTATTCACCTTCATCGGAGTGTCGTCTACCGTCTTGAATCAAATCGTGTCATCCGTTTGGTTCTAGATCCCGCAATTCCAAGCGTTGGACATCCTCGCTAGATCCTTGGGCAAACGTGCTACGTGTCTCGACCGTGGATCGAGGAGCGTATCAGTTGGCTTCAGAGCTTTGGTGGAGGTATCTTCCGTTATATCCGTAGTTGTGTCTTAGTTTTTCATTATTTCCGCTGCCTTGTTCTAAAAAAAAAAAAAAAAAAAAATCTGTTCGTTAGCTTTGTTGCTTGTTGAGCCGTTTCCTTTCCTTTTGTTGTCTAGAAATTCTGGTAGTTGTTCTTAATGTTTGTCCGTTTGAGTCTTCAAGTCTGTCCGTTGCTGCCTTGTTAGTTTTCTAAAAAAAAAAAAAAAAAAAAAAGGGAACAAACAAAATCTGTTTGCATCGCTTGTCAAAAAAAAAAATTTCTGGCCGCTAGTTCTTTTGGTCGCGTCAATTCTGGTTAGTTGTGTGTTGTTGTTGCTAGTCCTAATCTGTCCAGATTTCATACCCTTGTGACAACCATTCTGTCCAGCAATTAGCCATAGCCGAATCTGCAAAAAAAAAAAAATAAATAAAATAAAAAAAGAGAAGACGGCTAGGGTTTGTCTAATTCCGCGGCTAGGGTTTCCATTGATTGCTGAATCTGTCCAAACCTTGTTTGGGGCCATCCAAGCTGTTTTAATTAGTTTTCTAAACTGACTTGTGGATTAAACTTGTTGGAATTGAGAATCTTGAAGGAAACTACAACCATCTAGGGTTTCTTGAGTTCTTGGAATTAAATCTTGAAGTTCTTGAAAGTTCTTGGTAACTCTTGGAGTTCTTGGCTGATTAGTTGTGGGACGTAGGGCTGACCAGAAATCTGGTGTGTGAACCTCTCTCCGTCCAGGCTTAGTTGCATTTGTTAAGTCAAAAAAAAAAAAAAATAAACAAACAGAAACGCAAAAGACAAGAGGGAAAGAAAAGAAACATTCGGCCAACACAAATCCAAGAAGGAAGCCGTGACCCTTTTTTTGCCAAATCTGTCTTGTTATTTCTTGTTTTCAAACCAGAAAATTACATCAAGCAAAGAAAAGAATTCAAAAGTTTTGACCAACCTCTTCTTGAAATTCTTGGTTACCTTGAGCCTTGATCACTTGAACAACCTTTGTTTGTGGTTCTTGACCATCTTGAACCTTAAACACTTGCACCTCTCTTCGAATAAAAAGTCTCTTGTATGATCTTGCATCCATACGTGGCTTTCTTGGTTGAGTGAATTTCTTGGGAGATTCTTGAGTAACATCACTCGCATGTTCTTGGGAGTCCATTAGAGCCGAATTTCTGGAATCACAAGAGCTAATTTCTGGAGTCACAAAGAACCGAATCTGCCTTGAAGGAGAGAGAGCCGAACTTCTTGTTCTTGGAGTAGAGGGAGAGCCGAATTATTTGGGTAAGTTGCGGCTGTGAAGAGGGAGTCTTATAGGGAGTATAGCCGACTTTGGGAAGGCCTTCACGAGGAGGAAATCTGGAAATTTCAGAGTTCCAAATCTGGTTGGTGTTGTGAGAGTAAGGTGTGCGGCTGCTAAGTGGGATTTGAACCGACCTTGGGGTGGGTTTGAGAGGGAAATTGCTGGAAGCTTGCGGGAAGGAGATAGGAGGAACCGAATCTGTCTTGAGAAGAATTAGGAAGTTTCCAACTCCAACTTGTTTTCCAACTTCGTTTAGGAGACTAAGTAATATACTTGGATAACTCTTGGACACTCCTATATTTTCTCCTCCATTTTAGGATATCATACTACATTCTCTCATCCTTTTTAAGGAAACCACTCCTACATCTTAGGAATTCTTAGAGTTTCCTTTCTTGGAAATATTTTTTTCAAATCTGTCCGCCACCCTTAAGCTCTCCAAAACCGTCTTTCCCTTCACCGAAAAAAAAGCAAAGAATTCTTGCGTACTCTTGTGGGGATAAGTTGGTGACAATCACTGGACTCGAGCAACCTTTCTCAACTACCTAACCCAACAGGTAAAGGTATTTGGTAAGTCCATTAGAGTGAGTAATTGTGAGTGATACACGAGAGTAGAGTGTACATGCGTGAGCTTGTGTGTGGGAGGAAAATTCCTTTGCTCTACTAACCGTTTTGCAGGTCACATAGTCATGCCCACTAGAGTTGCATCTTACTCATACAATCAAGAATTCGTAGAGACCGAACCTTTCAAGAGGAGAGGTCCCAAGCGAAGTACCTCCAAGTACTCTAGTTCCATGCAATCCAGTTCACAATGTGGGTATCATTCACTCCGGAAGGAGATGCAACGCCACCATGCTTTGAACAAATACGAAAGGTATGAACAAGATTGTGATGAGTATGAGAAGGAGCAAAGCAGCTTGCGTAGAGCATCTAAATCAAGGTCAACTTCAAGCAAACAAGGTTCATCTAAGAAGCGTCTTGACAATCAAGACGAGGAGCTCGAGAATTTTCGAATTGAGTCAAAGCTTCGTGAAGCAAAGGATGAATTCCGAAGTCAAACTAAAGCATGGGTTGATTCTATGATGGAAAGACTTAGCCAAGTATGGGATTCCCACTTTGAGCAACTTAATCATGTGTCGACCGGTGGTAACAAAGGAAATATTCATCCTAGTCCCTCGTCG
Organism: Coffea arabica; assembly: GCF_036785885.1. Taxonomy (NCBI): domain Eukaryota; kingdom Viridiplantae; phylum Streptophyta; class Magnoliopsida; order Gentianales; family Rubiaceae; genus Coffea; species Coffea arabica. The sequence continues at coordinate 29,204,345 of NC_092315.1, read as the reverse complement.
ATTGAAGAGCCCTCTAAGAATGAGATGCAGCTAAGCCATGAACATAATCCGAACTCAAGTGCAATGAATGGACAATGGTCCGAGACAAATGGAGAGGGAAAAGGCAAGAATAGTTTGGCCTTATTGATGAGTAAAGAGGAGGAGTTGGCCATGTTCGCAAAAGTTGAAAGTGTGGACGTTTTGTTTGCTAACAAGCTAACATGTGTTTTGTTTAGTACCTCTTCTTTTGTGCAGATTAAACAAAGTCAAGTAGAGTTGGTCATGGCATGTTCCATTCCCACGTCACTTGGACACTTTGCGAGTTTCCATGGAGTTTGTCTTCTAGGAGCTAAATCTCTTTGGTCTCAATTCATGGAACCATGTCAACTCAAACCTGTCCACACCATTGGAGGATTGATTCGAGCTCGTCTTAAAAGGGAAATTTCAGATTCTACTGCTTGTTCTCTACCTATGGTTCATTCCTCACCTTTGCCTTATTTTGAGCATGATACTAGCACTAACTCTTGTTGCTCTCATGTAGGTGTTAAAGAGAAGTGTAAAGGACTAGCACTGGCATCTCAAGTTGAATCAATTGGTAGAAGGAATATTGAACTGTCAAAGGGAGTTTTCTCATTTCCATCTTGTTCTACACCTTCTTACCATCTAGTTGATAATGTACCATTAGTTCTTTACCCGATTTCCGAATTGCTTCAAGTTGAAGGTTATTTTGTTTTTGTAGGTTGTAACGCTGTCCAAAATTTTCCAACTATGGTTAAGAACTTGCAACCCGATTTCGTGCTTATTCCTGCTGAAAGTGGAGCACGTTCGGGCTTCTTCACGTGTCCAAAAGCTGGTCACCACGAGCTTACTTCACCAACTCCAACTTGCACAAATTCATATGATTCGTATGGAGTGCGTCTCACTTCATTGCTGCCACTTTTGTCGGGTGATACCCACAAATGTGTCAATAAAGATCCGAACGTTGGTCTTACATCACTGGTTCGTACTTCTAGGGAAGTGCAACCTGATTGGTTCAATGTTTCACCTCCAAATAGACAAGTTGTGCCAAATCAGCAACAACCAGGGACGAGTCATACCACCTTGAAAAACCCGATTTGGAATTTCTCTTGCTCCCATGAGCATCATTCTGAAGATCCTTATCTTGTGCATGAGAATGGTGACACTATAACAATGCATGGCCGAAGGATGATTAGAGCGCTTTGGATTGCTACCTGGAAGTTTCGCGAGCCTTACACAAGCTCTTTCCTATCTTGGCGCATGTCCTTGTTTGAGAGCCTAATGAAGCTGACCAAACGACATTTAACTTGGCTCGTGACCTTTCATTTGTTCCCAACATGGCTGACTTCCAAACGCACTATCGATTTGAGTTGTCATACTACTAACTCTTGTTAGTATCTTCCATCCCCATCTGGATTTGAGGACAAATCCTTCTTAAGAGGAGGGGACTGATGTGTGCACGGATGGCGAGAGGGATAGCGGCTTTAACTCAAGACTCTCATAGAGACCTCGAAGGCTTGAAGGATTTTAATCGGGTTATCTACACCATGACCCAAGCCCATGAAGAGTCAAGTGGGCCTCCAAATGAGTTGGCCGAATAGGGCCTTAGGCCTTATCAGTTATTTAGCAATTGATTAGTGTTTAAGTAAGAGCATGGGCCGGCCCATCTTGTCCCAAGACCATGGGCCGACTTTTCCCTTTCCTAGTCCCTTTAGGGTTTCAGTCACTTTAGCCTATAAATAGGCTTGCTTTGTAAGGTTTGAGGGAGACGTTTATCAATAAAGTTTTGCATATTTTCGATTCTTCTTGAGAGAGAGATTCGACCCCTTTACTTGCTTTGGCAAGGGTTTTGAGCAGTCTTGCGTCCTGTCCTAGATTGTTCTACCGACCTATTCCCCTGGAGTATTCACCTTCATCGGAGTGTCGTCTACCGTCTTGAATCAAATCGTGTCATCCGTTTGGTTCTAGATCCCGCAATTCCAAGCGTTGGACATCCTCGCTAGATCCTTGGGCAAACGTGCTACGTGTCTCGACCGTGGATCGAGGAGCGTATCACCTCTAGGCTCTTACCACATCTTCACTTGCCGAGAGTACTCCTCATAGTTTGCTCCTTTGGTTACTTCGGTTGCGAGATCGAGAATGGGGGCCCCTTCTGAAGCCCTTGGAGAGCTCGTCAAAGCGGTTGTGCCTCTCCTCCATTTGTTACACACTAATCCGCTTAAGCTTGTTTTTCATGGCGGTGAACATCATTGAGTAGTCAGTGGTCGGATGAGCTTGCTCCATGACTGTCGTTTGGTCCTGCAAAAGGTTAGTGAACAAGAAAATAGGACAAATATAATCTCACTTCACTCCCTGAGTGTTTTCACTCTCCCTCGTTTTCCCACTCAAAATACTCCAATGATCTTACCAAAAATTCCTTACCCGTCGGATTGGGTAGTCGAGAAATGCCGCAAAGATCCAACAATTGTCACCATGCTTTTCCACAAGAGTAATCAAGGAAACAAGACCCGGACTTCCTTGGATTTTTCCACAACATACTCCAATGTATGTTGTTGGGCTAGTGCCGGCCAAAAGAGAAGCCCAAGGGCTGGCCGGACTTCAAGTTTTTCCAAGCTTTACTAGGTCTTAGTCACGGCTACAAATAGCCTTAAGTCATTGTTTACATTCAGTTTTATGATGATTAATAAAAACACTTGCGAATTCTCTCAAAGCTTCATTGAAGCATCCTTGAGTATTTTAGATTCATTTCTTTGTCATACCATTGACTTGTCAATCTAGAACCGCGCCAGATTGTGGCGTCTTCTACAATACCAGGTTCGTTGGCCACGTGATCAACGGGTTTAGGTGATTCCGTTGCGTTCGTTTGTCATCAACGTGAGTCCTAACCTTCTAGGTCCTAGCCTTTCTGTAGGGGTTGCATCACAAGATTGGTGCCGTTCGTGTCAATATGTCCAAACCATTGGCACTTGAAGCCCTTGATATCTCTACTCCTAGTTTTAGGAGTTTCATGAGGGGTCTTAGAAGTGGACCTGGATGCATCAACAAGCTTGTTAGGGGTAAAAATGGAATTGCAGTTAGAGAAATTTCCAGGTGTGAGGCTAGAAGGGCTTGGTGTAGTCGCATTTCCTGTATCATGTGAGATTCTCCTTGGTGGGTTGCCCTTCCATGAAGGCGAGTTGGAAGCTTGGAAGATACGGTCTCCTCGCCTCAATTTCTTCCCCTTCTCAGCCTTGATGGCTAGTTCAAGAAGATCATGCATATCCAAGTAATGTTGGAGCTCCAAGGCTTCTTGAAGGTCGGGGTTGAGACCTCTAAGGAACCTTGCCATGGTAGCCTCACTATCTTCTTGAATGTTCTCCCTCATCATGGCCATCTTGATCTCCTTGAAATAGTCCTCCACCCTCATGTTGCCTTGAGTGAGGGTTTGAAACTGAGAGTGGAGATCGCGGTTGTAGTGGCTTGGAACAAATCGCTTATGCATTAGTGCCTTGTGTTCACCATTTCGCCTCCGATTAGTCCTGACTTGGTGGTCCCACCAAACTAGTGCGTAGTCGGTGAACTCAACCGTGGCAACCTTCACCTTTTGTTCCTCGATAAACTCATAGCAATCGACGACCATCTCGATGCGGCCTTCCCATTCCAACTAAGCCTCAGGGTCAATTTTGCCTTGGAACGTGCAGACTTGAATTTTACGTCCCTTTAGCTCGTTCTTAGACGTGTCCCTTTTAGCAGCCGAGAGTACTCCTCATAGTTTGCTCCTTTGGTGCCATGGTTATTTCGGTTGCGAGATCGAGAACGAGAGCCCCTTGTGAAGCTCTTGGATAGCTCGTCTAAGCGGTTGTGCCTCTCCGCCATTTGTTGCTCACTAATCCGCTTTAGCTCGTTTTTCATGGCGGTGAACATCAATGAGTAGTCAGTGGTCGGATGAGCTTGCTCCATGACTGTCGTTTGGTCCTGTAAAAGGTTAGTGAACAAGAAAATAGGACAAATATAATCTCAATTCACTCCCTTAGTGTTTTCACTCTCACTCATTTTTCCACTCAAAATACTCCAATGATCTTACCAAAAATTCCTTACCCGTCGGATTGGGCAGTCGAGAAATGCCGCAAAGATCCTACAATTGTCACCAAGCTTTTCCCCAAGAGTAATCAAGGAAACAAGATACGGATTTCCTTGGATTTTTCCACAACATACTCCAATGTATGTTGTTGGGCTAGTGCCAGCCAAAAGAGAAGCCCAATGGCTGGCCGGATTTCCTTCAAGTTTTTCCAAGCTTTACAAGGTCATAGTCACGGCTGCAAATTGCCTTAAGTCATTGTTTACATTCAGTTTTATGATGATTAATAAAAACACTTGAGAATTCTCTCAAAGCTTCATTGAAGCATCCTTGAGTATTTTAGATTCATTTCTTTGGCATACCATTGACTTATCAATCTAGGACCGCGCCAGATTGCGGCGTCTTCTATAATACCTGGTTCGTTGGCCGCGTGATCACCGGGTTTAGGTGATTCCACTGCGTTCGTTTGTCATCAACGTGAGTCCCAACCTTCTAGATCCTAGCCTTTCTGTACGGGTTGCATCACAAGGTTGGTGCCGTTCGTATCAATATGTCCAACCATTGGCACTTGAAGCCCTTGATATCTCTACTCCTAGTTTTAGGAGTTTCATGAGTGGTCTTAGAAGTGGACCTGGATGCATCAACAAGCTTATTAGGGGTAAAATTGGAATTGTGGTTAGAGATTTTACCAGGTGTGCGGCTAGAAGGGCTTGGTGTAGTCGCATTTCCAGTATCATGTGATGTTCTCCTTGGTGGGTTGCCCTTCTATGAAGGAGAGTTGGATGCTTAGAAGGTACGGCCTCCTCGCCTCAATTTCTTCCCCCTCTCGGCCTTGATGGCTAGTTCAAGAAGATCATGCATGTCCAAGTAATGTTGGAGCTCCAAGGCTTCTTGAAGGACGGGGTTGAGACCTCTAAGGAACCTTGTCATGGTAGCCACACTATCTTCTTGAATGTTCGCCCTCATCATGGCCATCTTGATCTCCTTGGAGTAGTCCTCCACACTCATGTTGCCTTGAGTGAGGGTTTGAAACTGAGAGTGGAGATCGCGGTTGTAGTGGCTTGGAACAAACCGCTTATGCATTAGTGCCTTGAGTTTACCATTTCGCCTCCAATTAGTCCTGACTTGGTCCCACCAAACTAGTGCGCAGTCGGTGAACTCAACAATGGCAACCTTCACCTTTTGTTCCTCGCTAAACTCATAGCAATCGAAGACCATCTCGATGCGGCCTTCCCATTCCAACTAAGCCTCAGGGTCACTTTTCCCTCGTAACGTAGAGACTTGAATTTTAAGTCCCTTGAGCTCGTTCTTAGACGTGTCCCTTTTAGGCCTCTAGGCTCTTACCACATCTTCACTTGCCGAAAGTACTCCTCATAGTTTGCTCCTTTGGTGCCATGGTTACTTCGGTTGCGAGATCGAGAATGGGGGCCCCTTGTGAAGCCCATGGAGAGCTCGTCAAAGCGGTTGTGCCTCTCCTCCATTTGTTACACACTAATCCGCTTAAGCTCGTTTTTCATGGCGGTGAACATCATTGAGTAGTCAGTGGTCGGATGAGCTTGCTCCATGACTGTCGTTTGGTCCTGCAAAAGGTTAGTGAACAAGAAAATAGGACAAATATAATCTCACTTCACTCCCTGAGTGTTTTCACTCTCCCTCGTTTTCCCACTCAAAATACTCCAATGATCTTACCAAAAATTCCTTACCCGTCGGATTGGGTAGTCGAGAAATGCCGCAAAGATCCAACAATTGTCACCATGCTTTTCCACAAGAGTAATCAAGGAAACAAGACCCGGATTTCCTTGGATTTTTCCACAACATACTCCAATGTATGTTGTTGGGCTAGTGCCGGCCAAAAGAGAAGCCCAAGGGCTGGCCGGACTTCAAGTTTTTCCAAGCTTTACTAGGTCTTAGTCACGGCTACAAATAGCCTTAAGTCATTGTTTACATTCAGTTTTATGATGATTAATAAAAACACTTGAGAATTCTCTCAAAGCTTCATTGAAGCATCCTTGAGTATTTTAGATTCATTTCTTTGTCATACCATTGACTTGTCAATCTAGAACCGCGCCAGATTGTGGCGTCTTCTACAATACCAGGTTCGTTGGCCACGTGATCAACGGGTTTAGGTGATTCCGTTGCGTTCGTTTGTCATCAACGTGAGTCCTAACCTTCTAGGTCCTAGCCTTTCTGTAGGGGTTGCATCACAAGATTGGTGCCGTTCGTGTCAATATGTCCAAACCATTGGCACTTGAAGCCCTTGATATCTCTACTCATAGTTTTAGGAGTTTCATGAGGGGTCTTAGAAGTGGACCTGGATGCATCAACAAGCTTGTTAGGGGTAAAAATGGAATTGCAGTTAGAGAAATTTCCAGGTGTGAGGCTAGAAGGGCTTGGTGTAGTCGCATTTCCTGTATCATGTGAGATTCTCCTTGGTGGGTTGCCCTTCCATGAAGGCGAGTTGGAAGCTTGGAAGATACGGTCTCCTCGCCTCAATTTCTTCCCCTTCTCAGCCTTGATGGCTAGTTCAAGAAGATCATGCATATCCAAGTAATGTTGGAGCTCCAAGGCTTCTTGAAGGTCGGGGTTGAGACCTCTAAGGAACCTTGCCATGGTAGCCTCACTATCTTCTTGAATGTTCTCCCTCATCATGGCCATCTTGATCTCCTTGAAATAGTCCTCCACCCTCATGTTGCCTTGAGTGAGGGTTTGAAACTGAGAGTGGAGATCGCGGTTGTAGTGGCTTGGAACAAATCGCTTATGCATTAGTGCCTTGTGTTCACCATTTCGCCTCCGATTAGTCCTGACTTGGTGGTCCCACCAAACTAGTGCGTAGTCGGTGAACTCAACCGTGGCAACCTTCACCTTTTGTTCCTCGATAAACTCATAGCAATCGACGACCATCTCGATGCGGCCTTCCCATTCCAACTAAGCCTCAGGGTCAATTTTGCCTTGGAACGTGCAGACTTGAATTTTACGTCCCTTCAGCTCGTTCTTAGACGTGTCCCTTTTAGGCCCCTCGGCTATTTCCACATCTTCACCAGCCGAGAGTACTCCTCATAGTTTGCTCCTTTGGTGCCATGGTTATTTCGGTTGCGAGATCGAGAACGAGAGCCCCTTGTGAAGCTCTTGGATAGCTCGTCTAAGCGGTTGTGCCTCTCCGCCATTTGTTGCTCACTAATCCGCTTTAGCTCGTTTTTCATGGCGGTGAACATCAATGAGTAGTCAGTGGTCGGATGAGCTTGCTCCATGACTGTCGTTTGGTCCTGTAAAAGGTTAGTGAACAAGAAAATAGGACAAATATAATCTCAATTCACTCCCTTAGTGTTTTCACTCTCACTCATTTTTCCACTCAAAATACTCCAATGATCTTACCAAAAATTCCTTACCCGTCGGATTGGGCAGTCGAGAAATGCCGCAAAGATCCTACAATTGTCACCAAGCTTTTCCCCAAGAGTAATCAAGGAAACAAGATACGGATTTCCTTGGATTTTTCCACAACATACTCCAATGTATGTTGTTGGGCTAGTGCCAGCCAAAAGAGAAGCCCAATGGCTGGCCGGATTTCCTTCAAGTTTTTCCAAGCTTTACAAGGTCATAGTCACGGCTGCAAATTGCCTTAAGTCATTGTTTACATTCAGTTTTATGATGATTAATAAAAACACTTGAGAATTCTCTCAAAGCTTCATTGAAGCATCCTTGAGTATTTTAGATTCATTTCTTTGGCATACCATTGACTTATCAATCTAGGACCGCGCCAGATTGCGGCGTCTTCTACAATACCTGGTTCGTTGGCCGCGTGATCACCGGGTTTAGGTGATTCCACTGCGTTCGTTTGTCATCAACGTGAGTCCCAACCTTCTAGATCCTAGCCTTTCTGTACGGGTTGCATCACAAGGTTGGTGCCGTTCGTATCAATATGTCCAACCATTGGCACTTGAAGCCCTTGATATCTCTACTCCTAGTTTTAGGAGTTTCATGAGTGGTCTTAGAAGTGGACCTGGATGCATCAACAAGCTTATTAGGGGTAAAATTGGAATTGCGGTTAGAGATTTTACCAGGTGTGCGGCTAGAAGGGCTTGGTGTAGTCGCATTTCCAGTATCATGTGATGTTCTCCTTGGTGGGTTGCCCTTCTATGAAGGAGAGTTGGATGCTTAGAAGGTACGGCCTCCTCGCCTCAATTTCTTCCCCCTCTCGGCCTTGATGGCTAGTTCAAGAAGATCATGCATGTCCAAGTAATGTTGGAGCTCCAAGGCTTCTTGAAGGACGGGGTTGAGACCTCTAAGGAACCTTGTCATGGTAGCCACACTATCTTCTTGAATGTTCGCCCTCATCATGGCCATCTTGATCTCCTTGGAGTATTCCTCCACACTCATGTTGCCTTGAGTGAGGGTTTGAAGCTGAGAGTGGAGATCGCGGTTGTAGTGGCTTGGAACAAACCGCTTATGCATTAGTGCCTTGAGTTTACCATTTCGCCTCCAATTAGTCCTGACTTGGTCCCACCAAACTAGTGCGCAGTCGGTGAACTCAACAATGGCAACCTTCACCTTTTGTTCCTCGCTAAACTCATAGCAATCGAAGACCATCTCGATGCGGCCTTCCCATTCCAACTAAGCCTCAGGGTCACTTTTCCCTCGTAACGTAGAGACTTGAATTTTAAGTCCCTTGAGCTCGTTCTTAGACGTGCCCCTTTTAGGCCTCTAGGCTCTTACCACATCTTCACTTGCCGAGAGTACTCCTCATAGTTTGCTCCTTTGGTTACTTCGGTTGCGAGATCGAGAATGGGGGCCCCTTCTGAAGCCCTTGGAGAGCTCGTCAAAGCGGTTGTGCCTCTCCTCCATTTGTTACACACTAATCCGCTTAAGCTCGTTTTTCATGGCGGTGAACATCATTGAGTAGTCAGTGGTCGGATGAGCTTGCTCCATGACTGTCGTTTGGTCCTGCAAAAGGTTAGTGAACAAGAAAATAGGACAAATATAATCTCACTTCACTCCCTGAGTGTTTTCACTCTCCCTCGTTTTCCCACTCAAAATACTCCAATGATCTTACCAAAAATTCCTTACCCGTCGGATTGGGTAGTCGAGAAATGCCGCAAAGATCCAACAATTGTCACCATGCTTTTCCACAAGAGTAATCAAGGAAACAAGACCCGGATTTCCTTGGATTTTTCCACAACATACTCCAATGTATGTTGTTGGGCTAGTGCCGGCCAAAAGAGAAGCCCAAGGGCTGGCCGGACTTCAAGTTTTTCCAAGCTTTACTAGGTCTTAGTCACGGCTACAAATAGCCTTAAGTCATTGTTTACATTCAGTTTTATGATGATTAATAAAAACACTTGAGAATTCTCTCAAAGCTTCATTGAAGCATCCTTGAGTATTTTAGATTCATTTCTTTGTCATACCATTGACTTGTCAATCTAGAACCGCGCCAGATTGTGGCGTCTTCTACAATACCAGGTTCGTTGGCCACGTGATCAACGGGTTTAGGTGATTCCGTTGCGTTCGTTTGTCATCAACGTGAGTCCTAACCTTCTAGGTCCTAGCCTTTCTGTAGGGGTTGCATCACAAGATTGGTGCCGTTCGTGTCAATATGTCCAAACCATTGGCACTTGAAGCCCTTGATATCTCTACTCCTAGTTTTAGGAGTTTCATGAGGGGTCTTAGAAGTGGACCTGGATGCATCAACAAGCTTGTTAGGGGTAAAAATGGAATTGCAGTTAGAGAAATTTCCAGGTGTGAGGCTAGAAGGGCTTGGTGTAGTCGCATTTCCTGTATCATGTGAGATTCTCCTTGGTGGGTTGCCCTTCCATGAAGGCGAGTTGGAAGCTTGGAAGATACGGTCTCCTCGCCTCAATAGCCTTGATGGCTAGTTCAAGAAGATCATGCATATCCAAGTAATGTTGGAGCTCCAAGGCTTCTTGAAGGTCGGGGTTGAGACCTCTAAGGAACCTTGCCATGGTAGCCTCACCATCTTGTTGAATGTTCTCCCTCATCATGGCCATCTTGATCTCCTTGAAATAGTCCTCCACCCTCATGTTGCCTTGAGTGAGGGTTTGAAACTGAGAGTGGAGATCGCGGTTGTAGTGGCTTGGAACAAATCGCTTATGCATTAGTGCCTTGTGTTCACCATTTCGCCTCCGATTAGTCCTGACTTGGTGGTCCCACCAAACTAGTGCGTAGTCGGTGAACTCAACCGTGGCAACCTTCACCTTTTGTTCCTCGATAAACTCATAGCAATCGACGACCATCTCGATGCGGCCTTCCCATTCCAACTAAGCCTCAGGGTCAATTTTGCCTTGGAACGTGCAGACTTGAATTTTACGTCCCTTCAGCTCGTTCTTAGACGTGTCCCTTTTAGGCCTCTCGGCTATTTCCACATCTTCACCAGCCGAGAGTACTCCTCATAGTTTGCTCCTTTGGTGCCATGGTTATTTCGGTTGCGAGATCGAGAACGAGAGCCCCTTGTGAAGCTCTTGGATAGCTCGTCTAAGCGGTTGTGCCTCTCCGCCATTTGTTGCTCACTAATCCGCTTTAGCTCATTTTTCATGGCGGTGAACATCAATGAGTAGTCAGTGGTCGGATGAGCTTGCTCCATGACTGTCGTTTGGTCCTGTAAAAGGTTAGTGAACAAGAAAATAGGACAAATATAATCTCAATTCACTCCCTTAGTGTTTTCACTCTCACTCATTTTTCCACTCAAAATACTCCAATGATCTTACCAAAAATTCCTTACCCGTCGGATTGGGCAGTCGAGAAATGCCGCAAAGATCCTACAATTGTCACCAAGCTTTTCCCCAAGAGTAATCAAGGAAACAAGATACGGATTTCCTTGGATTTTTCCACAACATACTCCAATGTTTGTTGTTGGGCTAGTGCCGGCCAAAAGAGAAGCCCAAGGGCTGGCCGGACTTCAAGTTTTTCCAAGCTTTACTAGGTCTTAGTCACGGCTACAAATAGCCTTAAGTCATTGTTTACATTCAGTTTTATGATGATTAATAAAAACACTTGAGAATTCTCTCAAAGCTTCATTGAAGCATCCTTGAGTATTTTAGATTCATTTCTTTGTCATACCATTGACTTGTCAATCTAGAACCGCGCCAGATTGTGGCGTGTTCTACAATACCAGGTTCGTTGGCCACGTGATCAACGGGTTTAGGTGATTCCGTTGCGTTCGTTTGTCATCAACGTGAGTCCTAACCTTCTAGGTCCTAGCCTTTCTGTAGGGGTTGCATCACAAGATTGGTGCCGTTCGTGTCAATATGTCCAAACCATTGGCACTTGAAGCCCTTGATATCTCTACTCCTAGTTTTAGGAGTTTCATGAGGGGTCTTAGAAGTGGACCTGGATGCATCAACAAGCTTGTTAGGGGTAAAAATGGAATTGCAGTTAGAGAAATTTCCAGGTGTGAGGCTAGAAGGGCTTGGTGTAGTCGCATTTCCTGTATCATGTGAGATTCTCCTTGGTGGGTTGCCCTTCCATGAAGGCGAGTTGGAAGCTTGGAAGATACGGTCTCCTCGCCTCAATAGCCTTGATGGCTAGTTCAAGAAGATCATGCATATCCAAGTAATGTTGGAGCTCCAAGGCTTCTTGAAGGTCGGGGTTGAGACCTCTAAGGAACCTTGCCATGGTAGCCTCACCATCTTGTTGAATGTTCTCCCTCATCATGGCCATCTTGATCTCCTTGAAATAGTCCTCCACCCTCATGTTGCCTTGAGTGAGGGTTTGAAACTGAGAGTGGAGATCGCGGTTGTAGTGGCTTGGAACAAATCGCTTATGCATTAGTGCCTTGTGTTCACCATTTCGCCTCCGATTAGTCCTGACTTGGTGGTCCCACCAAACTAGTGCGTAGTCGGTGAACTCAACCGTGGCAACCTTCACCTTTTGTTCCTCGATAAACTCATAGCAATCGACGACCATCTCGATGCGGCCTTCCCATTCCAACTAAGCCTCAGGGTCAATTTTGCCTTGGAACGTGCAGACTTGAATTTTACGTCCCTTCAGCTCGTTCTTAGACGTGTCCCTTTTAGGCCTCTCGGCTATTTCCACATCTTCACCAGCCGAGAGTACTCCTCATAGTTTGCTCCTTTGGTGCCATGGTTATTTCGGTTGCGAGATCGAGAACGAGAGCCCCTTGTGAAGCTCTTGGATAGCTCGTCTAAGCGGTTGTGCCTCTCCGCCATTTGTTGCTCACTAATCCGCTTTAGCTCATTTTTCATGGCGGTGAACATCAATGAGTAGTCAGTGGTCGGATGAGCTTGCTCCATGACTGTCGTTTGGTCCTGTAAAAGGTTAGTGAACAAGAAAATAGGACAAATATAATCTCAATTCACTCCCTTAGTGTTTTCACTCTCACTCATTTTTCCACTCAAAATACTCCAATGATCTTACCAAAAATTCCTTACCCGTCGGATTGGGCAGTCGAGAAATGCCGCAAAGATCCTACAATTGTCACCAAGCTTTTCCCCAAGAGTAATCAAGGAAACAAGATACGGATTTCCTTGGATTTTTCCACAACATACTCCAATGTATGTTGTTGGGCTAGTGCCAGCCAAAAGAGAAGCCCAATGGCTGGCCGGATTTCCTTCAAGTTTTTCCAAGCTTTACAAGGTCATAGTCACGGCTGCAAATTGCCTTAAGTCATTGTTTACATTCAGTTTTATGATGATTAATAAAAACACTTGAGAATTCTCTCAAAGCTTCATTGAAGCATCCTTGAGTATTTTAGATTCATTTCTTTGGCATACCATTGACTTATCAATCTAGGACCGCGCCAGATTGCGGCGTCTTCTACAATACCTGGTTCGTTGGCCGCGTGATCACCGGGTTTAGGTGATTCCACTGCGTTCGTTTGTCATCAACGTGAGTCCCAACCTTCTAGATCCTAGCCTTTCTGTACGGGTTGCATCACAAGGTTGGTGCCGTTCGTATCAATATGTCCAACCATTGGCACTTGAAGCCCTTGATATCTCTACTCCTAGTTTTAGGAGTTTCATGAGTGGTCTTAGAAGTGGACCTGGATGCATCAACAAGCTTATTAGGGGTAAAATTGGAATTGCGGTTAGAGATTTTACCAGGTGTGCGGCTAGAAGGGCTTGGTGTAGTCGCATTTCCAGTATCATGTGATGTTCTCCTTGGTGGGTTGCCCTTCTATGAAGGAGAGTTGGATGCTTAGAAGGTACGGCCTCCTCGCCTCAATTTCTTCCCCCTCTCGGCCTTGATGGCTAGTTCAAGAAGATCATGCATGTCCAAGTAATGTTGGAGCTCCAAGGCTTCTTGAAGGACGGGGTTGAGACCTCTAAGGAACCTTGTCATGGTAGCCACACTATCTTCTTGAATGTTCGCCCTCATCATGGCCATCTTGATCTCCTTGGAGTATTCCTCCACACTCATGTTGCCTTGAGTGAGGGTTTGAAGCTGAGAGTGGAGATCGCGGTTGTAGTGGCTTGGAACAAACCGCTTATGCATTAGTGCCTTGAGTTTACCATTTCGCCTCCAATTAGTCCTGACTTGGTCCCACCAAACTAGTGCGCAGTCGGTGAACTCAACAATGGCAACCTTCACCTTTTGTTCCTCGCTAAACTCATAGCAATCGAAGACCATCTCGATGCGGCCTTCCCATTCCAACTAAGCCTCAGGGTCACTTTTCCCTCGTAACGTAGAGACTTGAATTTTAAGTCCCTTGAGCTCGTTCTTAGACGTGTCCCTTTTAGGCCTCTAGGCTCTTACCACATCTTCACTTGCCGAGAGTACTCCTCATAGTTTGCTCCTTTGGTTACTTCGGTTGCGAGATCGAGAATGGGGGCCCCTTCTGAAGCCCTTGGAGAGCTCGTCAAAGCGGTTGTGCCTCTCCTCCATTTGTTACACACTAATCCGCTTAAGCTCGTTTTTCATGGCGGTGAACATCATTGAGTAGTCAGTGGTCGAATGAGCTTGCTCCATGACTGTCGTTTGGTCCTGCAAAAGGTTAGTGAACAAGAAAATAGGACAAATATAATCTCAATTCACTCCCTGAGTGTTTTCACTCTCCCTCGTTTTCCCACTCAAAATACTCCAATGATCTTACCAAAAATTCCTTACCCGTCGGATTGGGTAGTCGAGAAATGCCGCAGAGATCCAACAATTGTCACCATGCTTTTCCACAAGAGTAATCAAGGAAACAAGACCCGGATTTCCTTGGATTTTTCCACAACATACTCCAATGTATGTTGTTGGGCTAGTGCCGGCCAAAAGAGAAGCCCAAGGGCTGGCCGGACTTCAAGTTTTTCCAAGCTTTACTAGGTCTTAGTCACGGCTACAAATAGCCTTAAGTCATTGTTTACATTCAGTTTTATGATGATTAATAAAAACACTTGAGAATTCTCTCAAAGCTTCATTGAAGCATCCTTGAGTATTTTAGATTCATTTCTTTGTCATACCATTGACTTGTCAATCTAGAACCGCGCCAGATTGTGGCGTCTTCTACAATACCAGGTTCGTTGGCCACGTGATCAACGGGTTTAGGTGATTCCGTTGCGTTCGTTTGTCATCAACGTGAGTCCTAACCTTCTAGGTCCTAGCCTTTCTGTAGGGGTTGCATCACAAGATTGGTGCCGTTCGTGTCAATATGTCCAAACCATTGGCACTTGAAGCCCTTGATATCTCTACTCATAGTTTTAGGAGTTTCATGAGGGGTCTTAGAAGTGGACCTGGATGCATCAACAAGCTTGTTAGGGGTAAAAATGGAATTGCAGTTAGAGAAATTTCCAGGTGTGAGGCTAGAAGGGCTTGGTGTAGTCGCATTTCCTGTATCATGTGAGATTCTCCTTGGTGGGTTGCCCTTCCATGAAGGCGAGTTGGAAGCTTGGAAGATACGGTCTCCTCGCCTCAATTTCTTCCCCTTCTCAGCCTTGATGGCTAGATCATGCATATCCAAGTAATGTTGGAGCTCCAAGGCTTCTTGAAGGTCGGGGTTGAGACCTCTAAGGAACCTTGCCATGGTAGCCTCACTATCTTCTTGAATGTTCTCCCTCATCATGGCCATCTTGATCTCCTTGAAATAGTCCTCCACCCTCATGTTGCCTTGAGTGAGGGTTTGAAACTGAGAGTGGAGATCGCGGTTGTAGTGGCTTGGAACAAATCGCTTATGCATTAGTGCCTTGTGTTCACCATTTCGCCTCCGATTAGTCCTGACTTGGTGGTCCCACCAAACTAGTGCGTAGTCGGTGAACTCAACCGTGGCAACCTTCACCTTTTGTTCCTCGATAAACTCATAGCAATCGACGACCATCTCGATGCGGCCTTCCCATTCCAACTAAGCCTCAGGGTCAATTTTGCCTTGGAACGTGCAGACTTGAATTTTACGTCCCTTCAGCTCGTTCTTAGACGTGTCCCTTTTAGGCCTCTCGGCTATTTCCACATCTTCACCAGCCGAGAGTACTCCTCATAGTTTGCTCCTTTGGTGCCATGGTTATTTCGGTTGCGAGATCGAGAACGAGAGCCCCTTGTGAAGCTCTTGGATAGCTCGTCTAAGCGGTTGTGCCTCTCCGCCATTTGTTGCTCACTAATCCGCTTTAGCTCGTTTTTCATGGCGGTGAACATCAATGAGTAGTCAGTGGTCGGATGAGCTTGCTCCATGACTGTCGTTTGGTCCTGTAAAAGGTTAGTGAACAAGAAAATAGGACAAATATAATCTCAATTCACTCCCTTAGTGTTTTCACTCTCACTCATTTTTCCACTCAAAATACTCCAATGATCTTACCAAAAATTCCTTACCCGTCGGATTGGGCAGTCGAGAAATGCCGCAAAGATCCTACAATTGTCACCAAGCTTTTCCCCAAGAGTAATCAAGGAAACAAGATACGGATTTCCTTGGATTTTTCCACAACATACTCCAATGTATGTTGTTGGGCTAGTGCCAGCCAAAAGAGAAGCCCAATGGCTGGCCGGATTTCCTTCAAGTTTTTCCAAGCTTTACAAGGTCATAGTCACGGCTGCAAATTGCCTTAAGTCATTGTTTACATTCAGTTTTATGATGATTAATAAAAACACTTGAGAATTCTCTCAAAGCTTCATTGAAGCATCCTTGAGTATTTTAGATTCATTTCTTTGGCATACCATTGACTTATCAATCTAGGACCGCGCCAGATTGCGGCGTCTTCTACAATACCTGGTTCGTTGGCCGCGTGATCACCGGGTTTAGGTGATTCCACTGCGTTCGTTTGTCATCAACGTGAGTCCCAACCTTCTAGATCCTAGCCTTTCTGTACGGGTTGCATCACAAGGTTGGTGCCGTTCGTATCAATATGTCCAACCATTGGCACTTGAAGCCCTTGATATCTCTACTCCTAGTTTTAGGAGTTTCATGAGTGGTCTTAGAAGTGGACCTGGATGCATCAACAAGCTTATTAGGGGTAAAATTGGAATTGCGGTTAGAGATTTTACCAGGTGTGCGGCTAGAAGGGCTTGGTGTAGTCGCATTTCCAGTATCATGTGATGTTCTCCTTGGTGGGTTGCCCTTCTATGAAGGAGAGTTGGATGCTTAGAAGGTACGGCCTCCTCGCCTCAATTTCTTCCCCCTCTCGGCCTTGATGGCTAGTTCAAGAAGATCATGCATGTCCAAGTAATGTTGGAGCTCCAAGGCTTCTTGAAGGACGGGGTTGAGACCTCTAAGGAACCTTGTCATGGTAGCCACACTATCTTCTTGAATGTTCGCCCTCATCATGGCCATCTTGATCTCCTTGGAGTATTCCTCCACACTCATGTTGCCTTGAGTGAGGGTTTGAAGCTGAGAGTGGAGATCGCGGTTGTAGTGGCTTGGAACAAACCGCTTATGCATTAGTGCCTTGAGTTTACCATTTCGCCTCCAATTAGTCCTGACTTGGTCCCACCAAACTAGTGCGCAGTCGGTGAACTCAACAATGGCAACCTTCACCTTTTGTTCCTCGCTAAACTCATAGCAATCGAAGACCATCTCGATGCGGCCTTCCCATTCCAACTAAGCCTCAGGGTCACTTTTCCCTCGTAACGTAGAGACTTGAATTTTAAGTCCCTTGAGCTCGTTCTTAGACGTGCCCCTTTTAGGCCTCTAGGCTCTTACCACATCTTCACTTGCCGAGAGTACTCCTCATAGTTTGCTCCTTTGGTTACTTCGGTTGCGAGATCGAGAATGGGGGCCCCTTCTGAAGCCCTTGGAGAGCTCGTCAAAGCGGTTGTGCCTCTCCTCCATTTGTTACACACTAATCCGCTTAAGCTCGTTTTTCATGGCGGTGAACATCATTGAGTAGTCAGTGGTCGGATGAGCTTGCTCCATGACTGTCGTTTGGCCCTGCAAAAGGTTAGTGAACAAGAAAATAGGACAAATATAATCTCACTTCACTCCCTGAGTGTTTTCACTCTCCCTCGTTTTCCCACTCAAAATACTCCAATGATCTTACCAAAAATTCCTTACTCGTCGGATTGGGTAGTCGAGAAATGCCGCAAAGATCCAACAATTGTCACCATGCTTTTCCACAAGAGTAATCAAGGAAACAAGACCCGGATTTCCTTGGATTTTTCCACAACATACTCCAATGTATGTTGTTGGGCTAGTGCTGGCCAAAAGAGAAGCCCAAGGGCTGGCCGGACTTCAAGTTTTTCCAAGCTTTACTAGGTCTTAGTCACGGCTACAAATAGCCTTAAGTCATTGTTTACATTCAGTTTTATGATGATTAATAAAAACACTTGAGAATTCTCTCAAAGCTTCATTGAAGCATCCTTGAGTATTTTAGATTCATTTCTTTGTCATACCATTGACTTGTCAATCTAGAACCGCGCCAGATTGTGGCGTGTTCTACAATACCAGGTTCGTTGGCCACGTGATCAACGGGTTTAGGTGATTCCGTTGCGTTCGTTTGTCATCAACGTGAGTCCTAACCTTCTAGGTCCTAGCCTTTCTGTAGGGGTTGCATCACAAGATTGGTGCCGTTCGTGTCAATATGTCCAAACCATTGGCACTTGAAGCCCTTGATATCTCTACTCCTAGTTTTAGGAGTTTCATGAGGGGTCTTAGAAGTGGACCTGGATGCATCAACAAGCTTGTTAGGGGTAAAAATGGAATTGCAGTTAGAGAAATTTCCAGGTGTGAGGCTAGAAGGGCTTGGTGTAGTCGCATTTCCTGTATCATGTGAGATTCTCCTTGGTGGGTTGCCCTTCCATGAAGGCGAGTTGGAAGCTTGGAAGATACGGTCTCCTCGCCTCAATAGCCTTGATGGCTAGTTCAAGAAGATCATGCATATCCAAGTAATGTTGGAGCTCCAAGGCTTCTTGAAGGTCGGGGTTGAGACCTCTAAGGAACCTTGCCATGGTAGCCTCACCATCTTGTTGAATGTTCTCCCTCATCATGGCCATCTTGATCTCCTTGAAATAGTCCTCCACCCTCATGTTGCCTTGAGTGAGGGTTTGAAACTGAGAGTGGAGATCGCGGTTGTAGTGGCTTGGAACAAATCGCTTATGCATTAGTGCCTTGTGTTCACCATTTCGCCTCCGATTAGTCCTGACTTGGTGGTCCCACCAAACTAGTGCGTAGTCGGTGAACTCAACCGTGGCAACCTTCACCTTTTGTTCCTCGATAAACTCATAGCAATCGACGACCATCTCGATGCGGCCTTCCCATTCCAACTAAGCCTCAGGGTCAATTTTGCCTTGGAACGTGCAGACTTGAATTTTACGTCCCTTCAGCTCGTTCTTAGACGTGTCCCTTTTAGGCCTCTCGGCTATTTCCACATCTTCACCAGCCGAGAGTACTCCTCATAGTTTGCTCCTTTGGTGCCATGGTTATTTCGGTTGCGAGATCGAGAACGAGAGCCCCTTGTGAAGCTCTTGGATAGCTCGTCTAAGCGGTTGTGCCTCTCCGCCATTTGTTGCTCACTAATCCGCTTTAGCTCATTTTTCATGGCGGTGAACATCAATGAGTAGTCAGTGGTCGGATGAGCTTGCTCCATGACTGTCGTTTGGTCCTGTAAAAGGTTAGTGAACAAGAAAATAGGACAAATATAATCTCAATTCACTCCCTTAGTGTTTTCACTCTCACTCATTTTTCCACTCAAAATACTCCAATGATCTTACCAAAAATTCCTTACCCGTCGGATTGGGCAGTCGAGAAATGCCGCAAAGATCCTACAATTGTCACCAAGCTTTTCCCCAAGAGTAATCAAGGAAACAAGATACGGATTTCCTTGGATTTTTCCACAACATACTCCAATGTTTGTTGTTGGGCTAGTGCCGGCCAAAAGAGAAGCCCAAGGGCTGGCCGGACTTCAAGTTTTTCCAAGCTTTACTAGGTCTTAGTCACGGCTACAAATAGCCTTAAGTCATTGTTTACATTCAGTTTTATGATGATTAATAAAAACACTTGAGAATTCTCTCAAAGCTTCATTGAAGCATCCTTGAGTATTTTAGATTCATTTCTTTGTCATACCATTGACTTGTCAATCTAGAACCGCGCCAGATTGTGGCGTGTTCTACAATACCAGGTTCGTTGGCCACGTGATCAACGGGTTTAGGTGATTCCGTTGCGTTCGTTTGTCATCAACGTGAGTCCTAACCTTCTAGGTCCTAGCCTTTCTGTAGGGGTTGCATCACAAGATTGGTGCCGTTCGTGTCAATATGTCCAAACCATTGGCACTTGAAGCCCTTGATATCTCTACTCCTAGTTTTAGGAGTTTCATGAGGGGTCTTAGAAGTGGACCTGGATGCATCAACAAGCTTGTTAGGGGTAAAAATGGAATTGCAGTTAGAGAAATTTCCAGGTGTGAGGCTAGAAGGGCTTGGTGTAGTCGCATTTCCTGTATCATGTGAGATTCTCCTTGGTGGGTTGCCCTTCCATGAAGGCGAGTTGGAAGCTTGGAAGATACGGTCTCCTCGCCTCAATAGCCTTGATGGCTAGTTCAAGAAGATCATGCATATCCAAGTAATGTTGGAGCTCCAAGGCTTCTTGAAGGTCGGGGTTGAGACCTCTAAGGAACCTTGCCATGGTAGCCTCACCATCTTGTTGAATGTTCTCCCTCATCATGGCCATCTTGATCTCCTTGAAATAGTCCTCCACCCTCATGTTGCCTTGAGTGAGGGTTTGAAACTGAGAGTGGAGATCGCGGTTGTAGTGGCTTGGAACAAATCGCTTATGCATTAGTGCCTTGTGTTCACCATTTCGCCTCCGATTAGTCCTGACTTGGTGGTCCCACCAAACTAGTGCGTAGTCGGTGAACTCAACCGTGGCAACCTTCACCTTTTGTTCCTCGATAAACTCATAGCAATCGACGACCATCTCGATGCGGCCTTCCCATTCCAACTAAGCCTCAGGGTCAATTTTGCCTTGGAACGTGCAGACTTGAATTTTACGTCCCTTCAGCTCGTTCTTAGACGTGTCCCTTTTAGGCCTCTCGGCTATTTCCACATCTTCACCAGCCGAGAGTACTCCTCATAGTTTGCTCCTTTGGTGCCATGGTTATTTCGGTTGCGAGATCGAGAACGAGAGCCCCTTGTGAAGCTCTTGGATAGCTCGTCTAAGCGGTTGTGCCTCTCCGCCATTTGTTGCTCACTAATCCGCTTTAGCTCATTTTTCATGGCGGTGAACATCAATGAGTAGTCAGTGGTCGGATGAGCTTGCTCCATGACTGTCGTTTGGTCCTGTAAAAGGTTAGTGAACAAGAAAATAGGACAAATATAATCTCAATTCACTCCCTTAGTGTTTTCACTCTCACTCATTTTTCCACTCAAAATACTCCAATGATCTTACCAAAAATTCCTTACCCGTCGGATTGGGCAGTCGAGAAATGCCGCAAAGATCCTACAATTGTCACCAAGCTTTTCCCCAAGAGTAATCAAGGAAACAAGATACGGATTTCCTTGGATTTTTCCACAACATACTCCAATGTATGTTGTTGGGCTAGTGCCAGCCAAAAGAGAAGCCCAATGGCTGGCCGGATTTCCTTCAAGTTTTTCCAAGCTTTACAAGGTCATAGTCACGGCTGCAAATTGCCTTAAGTCATTGTTTACATTCAGTTTTATGATGATTAATAAAAACACTTGAGAATTCTCTCAAAGCTTCATTGAAGCATCCTTGAGTATTTTAGATTCATTTCTTTGGCATACCATTGACTTATCAATCTAGGACCGCGCCAGATTGCGGCGTCTTCTACAATACCTGGTTCGTTGGCCGCGTGATCACCGGGTTTAGGTGATTCCACTGCGTTCGTTTGTCATCAACGTGAGTCCCAACCTTCTAGATCCTAGCCTTTCTGTACGGGTTGCATCACAAGGTTGGTGCCGTTCGTATCAATATGTCCAACCATTGGCACTTGAAGCCCTTGATATCTCTACTCCTAGTTTTAGGAGTTTCATGAGTGGTCTTAGAAGTGGACCTGGATGCATCAACAAGCTTATTAGGGGTAAAATTGGAATTGCGGTTAGAGATTTTACCAGGTGTGCGGCTAGAAGGGCTTGGTGTAGTCGCATTTCCAGTATCATGTGATGTTCTCCTTGGTGGGTTGCCCTTCTATGAAGGAGAGTTGGATGCTTAGAAGGTACGGCCTCCTCGCCTCAATTTCTTCCCCCTCTCGGCCTTGATGGCTAGTTCAAGAAGATCATGCATGTCCAAGTAATGTTGGAGCTCCAAGGCTTCTTGAAGGACGGGGTTGAGACCTCTAAGGAACCTTGTCATGGTAGCCACACTATCTTCTTGAATGTTCGCCCTCATCATGGCCATCTTGATCTCCTTGGAGTATTCCTCCACACTCATGTTGCCTTGAGTGAGGGTTTGAAGCTGAGAGTGGAGATCGCGGTTGTAGTGGCTTGGAACAAACCGCTTATGCATTAGTGCCTTGAGTTTACCATTTCGCCTCCAATTAGTCCTGACTTGGTCCCACCAAACTAGTGCGCAGTCGGTGAACTCAACAATGGCAACCTTCACCTTTTGTTCCTCGCTAAACTCATAGCAATCGAAGACCATCTCGATGCGGCCTTCCCATTCCAACTAAGCCTCAGGGTCACTTTTCCCTCGTAACGTAGAGACTTGAATTTTAAGTCCCTTGAGCTCGTTCTTAGACGTGTCCCTTTTAGGCCTCTAGGCTCTTACCACATCTTCACTTGCCGAGAGTACTCCTCATAGTTTGCTCCTTTGGTTACTTCGGTTGCGAGATCGAGAATGGGGGCCCCTTCTGAAGCCCTTGGAGAGCTCGTCAAAGCGGTTGTGCCTCTCCTCCATTTGTTACACACTAATCCGCTTAAGCTCGTTTTTCATGGCGGTGAACATCATTGAGTAGTCAGTGGTCGGATGAGCTTGCTCCATGACTGTCGTTTGGTCCTGCAAAAGGTTAGTGAACAAGAAAATAGGACAAATATAATCTCAATTCACTCCCTGAGTGTTTTCACTCTCCCTCGTTTTCCCACTCAAAATACTCCAATGATCTTACCAAAAATTCCTTACCCGTCGGATTGGGTAGTCGAGAAATGCCGCAGAGATCCAACAATTGTCACCATGCTTTTCCACAAGAGTAATCAAGGAAACAAGACCCGGATTTCCTTGGATTTTTCCACAACATACTCCAATGTATGTTGTTGGGCTAGTGCCGGCCAAAAGAGAAGCCCAAGGGCTGGCCGGACTTCAAGTTTTTCCAAGCTTTACTAGGTCTTAGTCACGGCTACAAATAGCCTTAAGTCATTGTTTACATTCAGTTTTATGATGATTAATAAAAACACTTGAGAATTCTCTCAAAGCTTCATTGAAGCATCCTTGAGTATTTTAGATTCATTTCTTTGTCATACCATTGACTTGTCAATCTAGAACCGCGCCAGATTGTGGCGTCTTCTACAATACCAGGTTCGTTGGCCACGTGATCAACGGGTTTAGGTGATTCCGTTGCGTTCGTTTGTCATCAACGTGAGTCCTAACCTTCTAGGTCCTAGCCTTTCTGTAGGGGTTGCATCACAAGATTGGTGCCGTTCGTGTCAATATGTCCAAACCATTGGCACTTGAAGCCCTTGATATCTCTACTCATAGTTTTAGGAGTTTCATGAGGGGTCTTAGAAGTGGACCTGGATGCATCAACAAGCTTGTTAGGGGTAAAAATGGAATTGCAGTTAGAGAAATTTCCAGGTGTGAGGCTAGAAGGGCTTGGTGTAGTCGCATTTCCTGTATCATGTGAGATTCTCCTTGGTGGGTTGCCCTTCCATGAAGGCGAGTTGGAAGCTTGGAAGATACGGTCTCCTCGCCTCAATTTCTTCCCCTTCTCAGCCTTGATGGCTAGATCATGCATATCCAAGTAATGTTGGAGCTCCAAGGCTTCTTGAAGGTCGGGGTTGAGACCTCTAAGGAACCTTGCCATGGTAGCCTCACTATCTTCTTGAATGTTCTCCCTCATCATGGCCATCTTGATCTCCTTGAAATAGTCCTCCACCCTCATGTTGCCTTGAGTGAGGGTTTGAAACTGAGAGTGGAGATCGCGGTTGTAGTGGCTTGGAACAAATCGCTTATGCATTAGTGCCTTGTGTTCACCATTTCGCCTCCGATTAGTCCTGACTTGGTGGTCCCACCAAACTAGTGCGTAGTCGGTGAACTCAACCGTGGCAACCTTCACCTTTTGTTCCTCGATAAACTCATAGCAATCGACGACCATCTCGATGCGGCCTTCCCATTCCAACTAAGCCTCAGGGTCAATTTTGCCTTGGAACGTGCAGACTTGAATTTTACGTCCCTTCAGCTCGTTCTTAGACGTGTCCCTTTTAGGCCTCTCGGCTATTTCCACATCTTCACCAGCCGAGAGTACTCCTCATAGTTTGCTCCTTTGGTGCCATGGTTATTTCGGTTGCGAGATCGAGAACGAGAGCCCCTTGTGAAGCTCTTGGATAGCTCGTCTAAGCGGTTGTGCCTCTCCGCCATTTGTTGCTCACTAATCCGCTTTAGCTCGTTTTTCATGGCGGTGAACATCAATGAGTAGTCAGTGGTCGGATGAGCTTGCTCCATGACTGTCGTTTGGTCCTGTAAAAGGTTAGTGAACAAGAAAATAGGACAAATATAATCTCAATTCACTCCCTTAGTGTTTTCACTCTCACTCATTTTTCCACTCAAAATACTCCAATGATCTTACCAAAAATTCCTTACCCGTCGGATTGGGCAGTCGAGAAATGCCGCAAAGATCCTACAATTGTCACCAAGCTTTTCCCCAAGAGTAATCAAGGAAACAAGATACGGATTTCCTTGGATTTTTCCACAACATACTCCAATGTATGTTGTTGGGCTAGTGCCAGCCAAAAGAGAAGCCCAATGGCTGGCCGGATTTCCTTCAAGTTTTTCCAAGCTTTACAAGGTCATAGTCACGGCTGCAAATTGCCTTAAGTCATTGTTTACATTCAGTTTTATGATGATTAATAAAAACACTTGAGAATTCTCTCAAAGCTTCATTGAAGCATCCTTGAGTATTTTAGATTCATTTCTTTGGCATACCATTGACTTATCAATCTAGGACCGCGCCAGATTGCGGCGTCTTCTACAATACCTGGTTCGTTGGCCGCGTGATCACCGGGTTTAGGTGATTCCACTGCGTTCGTTTGTCATCAACGTGAGTCCCAACCTTCTAGATCCTAGCCTTTCTGTACGGGTTGCATCACAAGGTTGGTGCCGTTCGTATCAATATGTCCAACCATTGGCACTTGAAGCCCTTGATATCTCTACTCCTAGTTTTAGGAGTTTCATGAGTGGTCTTAGAAGTGGACCTGGATGCATCAACAAGCTTATTAGGGGTAAAATTGGAATTGCGGTTAGAGATTTTACCAGGTGTGCGGCTAGAAGGGCTTGGTGTAGTCGCATTTCCAGTATCATGTGATGTTCTCCTTGGTGGGTTGCCCTTCTATGAAGGAGAGTTGGATGCTTAGAAGGTATGGCCTCCTCGCCTCAATTTCTTCCCCCTCTCGGCCTTGATGGCTAGTTCAAGAAGATCATGCATGTCCAAGTAATGTTGGAGCTCCAAGGCTTCTTGAAGGACGGGGTTGAGACCTCTAAGGAACCTTGTCATGGTAGCCACACTATCTTCTTGAATGTTCGCCCTCATCATGGCCATCTTGATCTCCTTGGAGTATTCCTCCACACTCATGTTGCCTTGAGTGAGGGTTTGAAGCTGAGAGTGGAGATCGCGGTTGTAGTGGCTTGGAACAAACCGCTTATGCATTAGTGCCTTGAGTTTACCATTTCGCCTCCAATTAGTCCTGACTTGGTCCCACCAAACTAGTGCGCAGTCGGTGAACTCAACAATGGCAACCTTCACCTTTTGTTCCTCGCTAAACTCATAGCAATCGAAGACCATCTCGATGCGGCCTTCCCATTCCAACTAAGCCTCAGGGTCACTTTTCCCTCGTAACGTAGAGACTTGAATTTTAAGTCCCTTGAGCTCGTTCTTAGACGTGTCCCTTTTAGGCCTCTAGGCTCTTACCACATCTTCACTTGCCGAGAGTACTCCTCATAGTTTGCTCCTTTGGTTACTTCGGTTGCGAGATCGAGAATGGGGGCCCCTTCTGAAGCCCTTGGAGAGCTCGTCAAAGCGGTTGTGCCTCTCCTCCATTTGTTACACACTAATCCGCTTAAGCTCGTTTTTCATGGCGGTGAACATCATTGAGTAGTCAGTGGTCGGATGAGCTTGCTCCATGACTGTCGTTTGGTCCTGCAAAAGGTTAGTGAACAAGAAAATAGGACAAATATAATCTCAATTCACTCCCTGAGTGTTTTCACTCTCCCTCGTTTTCCCACTCAAAATACTCCAATGATCTTACCAAAAATTCCTTACCCGTCGGATTGGGTAGTCGAGAAATGCCGCAGAGATCCAACAATTGTCACCATGCTTTTCCACAAGAGTAATCAAGGAAACAAGACCCGGATTTCCTTGGATTTTTCCACAACATACTCCAATGTATGTTGTTGGGCTAGTGCCGGCCAAAAGAGAAGCCCAAGGGCTGGCCGGACTTCAAGTTTTTCCAAGCTTTACTAGGTCTTAGTCACGGCTACAAATAGCCTTAAGTCATTGTTTACATTCAGTTTTATGATGATTAATAAAAACACTTGAGAATTCTCTCAAAGCTTCATTGAAGCATCCTTGAGTATTTTAGATTCATTTCTTTGTCATACCATTGACTTGTCAATCTAGAACCGCGCCAGATTGTGGCGTCTTCTACAATACCAGGTTCGTTGGCCACGTGATCAACGGGTTTAGGTGATTCCGTTGCGTTCGTTTGTCATCAACGTGAGTCCTAACCTTCTAGGTCCTAGCCTTTCTGTAGGGGTTGCATCACAAGATTGGTGCCGTTCGTGTCAATATGTCCAAACCATTGGCACTTGAAGCCCTTGATATCTCTACTCATAGTTTTAGGAGTTTCATGAGGGGTCTTAGAAGTGGACCTGGATGCATCAACAAGCTTGTTAGGGGTAAAAATGGAATTGCAGTTAGAGAAATTTCCAGGTGTGAGGCTAGAAGGGCTTGGTGTAGTCGCATTTCCTGTATCATGTGAGATTCTCCTTGGTGGGTTGCCCTTCCATGAAGGCGAGTTGGAAGCTTGGAAGATACGGTCTCCTCGCCTCAATTTCTTCCCCTTCTCAGCCTTGATGGCTAGATCATGCATATCCAAGTAATGTTGGAGCTCCAAGGCTTCTTGAAGGTCGGGGTTGAGACCTCTAAGGAACCTTGCCATGGTAGCCTCACTATCTTCTTGAATGTTCTCCCTCATCATGGCCATCTTGATCTCCTTGAAATAGTCCTCCACCCTCATGTTGCCTTGAGTGAGGGTTTGAAACTGAGAGTGGAGATCGCGGTTGTAGTGGCTTGGAACAAATCGCTTATGCATTAGTGCCTTGTGTTCACCATTTCGCCTCCGATTAGTCCTGACTTGGTGGTCCCACCAAACTAGTGCGTAGTCGGTGAACTCAACCGTGGCAACCTTCACCTTTTGTTCCTCGATAAACTCATAGCAATCGACGACCATCTCGATGCGGCCTTCCCATTCCAACTAAGCCTCAGGGTCAATTTTGCCTTGGAACGTGCAGACTTGAATTTTACGTCCCTTCAGCTCGTTCTTAGACGTGTCCCTTTTAGGCCTCTCGGCTATTTCCACATCTTCACCAGCCGAGAGTACTCCTCATAGTTTGCTCCTTTGGTGCCATGGTTATTTCGGTTGCGAGATCGAGAACGAGAGCCCCTTGTGAAGCTCTTGGATAGCTCGTCTAAGCGGTTGTGCCTCTCCGCCATTTGTTGCTCACTAATCCGCTTTAGCTCGTTTTTCATGGCGGTGAACATCAATGAGTAGTCAGTGGTCGGATGAGCTTGCTCCATGACTGTCGTTTGGTCCTGTAAAAGGTTAGTGAACAAGAAAATAGGACAAATATAATCTCAATTCACTCCCTTAGTGTTTTCACTCTCACTCATTTTTCCACTCAAAATACTCCAATGATCTTACCAAAAATTCCTTACCCGTCGGATTGGGCAGTCGAGAAATGCCGCAAAGATCCTACAATTGTCACCAAGCTTTTCCCCAAGAGTAATCAAGGAAACAAGATACGGATTTCCTTGGATTTTTCCACAACATACTCCAATGTATGTTGTTGGGCTAGTGCCAGCCAAAAGAGAAGCCCAATGGCTGGCCGGATTTCCTTCAAGTTTTTCCAAGCTTTACAAGGTCATAGTCACGGCTGCAAATTGCCTTAAGTCATTGTTTACATTCAGTTTTATGATGATTAATAAAAACACTTGAGAATTCTCTCAAAGCTTCATTGAAGCATCCTTGAGTATTTTAGATTCATTTCTTTGGCATACCATTGACTTATCAATCTAGGACCGCGCCAGATTGCGGCGTCTTCTACAATACCTGGTTCGTTGGCCGCGTGATCACCGGGTTTAGGTGATTCCACTGCGTTCGTTTGTCATCAACGTGAGTCCCAACCTTCTAGATCCTAGCCTTTCTGTACGGGTTGCATCACAAGGTTGGTGCCGTTCGTATCAATATGTCCAACCATTGGCACTTGAAGCCCTTGATATCTCTACTCCTAGTTTTAGGAGTTTCATGAGTGGTCTTAGAAGTGGACCTGGATGCATCAACAAGCTTATTAGGGGTAAAATTGGAATTGCGGTTAGAGATTTTACCAGGTGTGCGGCTAGAAGGGCTTGGTGTAGTCGCATTTCCAGTATCATGTGATGTTCTCCTTGGTGGGTTGCCCTTCTATGAAGGAGAGTTGGATGCTTAGAAGGTACGGCCTCCTCGCCTCAATTTCTTCCCCCTCTCGGCCTTGATGGCTAGTTCAAGAAGATCATGCATGTCCAAGTAATGTTGGAGCTCCAAGGCTTCTTGAAGGACGGGGTTGAGACCTCTAAGGAACCTTGTCATGGTAGCCACACTATCTTCTTGAATGTTCGCCCTCATCATGGCCATCTTGATCTCCTTGGAGTATTCCTCCACACTCATGTTGCCTTGAGTGAGGGTTTGAAGCTGAGAGTGGAGATCGCGGTTGTAGTGGCTTGGAACAAACCGCTTATGCATTAGTGCCTTGAGTTTACCATTTCGCCTCCAATTAGTCCTGACTTGGTCCCACCAAACTAGTGCGCAGTCGGTGAACTCAACAATGGCAACCTTCACCTTTTGTTCCTCGCTAAACTCATAGCAATCGAAGACCATCTCGATGCGGCCTTCCCATTCCAACTAAGCCTCAGGGTCACTTTTCCCTCGTAACGTAGAGACTTGAATTTTAAGTCCCTTGAGCTCGTTCTTAGACGTGTCCCTTTTAGGCCTCTAGGCTCTTACCACATCTTCACTTGCCGAGAGTACTCCTCATAGTTTGCTCCTTTGGTTACTTCGGTTGCGAGATCGAGAATGGGGGCCCCTTCTGAAGCCCTTGGAGAGCTCGTCAAAGCGGTTGTGCCTCTCCTCCATTTGTTACACACTAATCCGCTTAAGCTCGTTTTTCATGGCGGTGAACATCATTGAGTAGTCAGTGGTCGGATGAGCTTGCTCCATGACTGTCGTTTGGTCCTGCAAAAGGTTAGTGAACAAGAAAATAGGACAAATATAATCTCAATTCACTCCCTGAGTGTTTTCACTCTCCCTCGTTTTCCCACTCAAAATACTCCAATGATCTTACCAAAAATTCCTTACCCGTCGGATTGGGTAGTCGAGAAATGCCGCAGAGATCCAACAATTGTCACCATGCTTTTCCACAAGAGTAATCAAGGAAACAAGACCCGGATTTCCTTGGATTTTTCCACAACATACTCCAATGTATGTTGTTGGGCTAGTGCCGGCCAAAAGAGAAGCCCAAGGGCTGGCCGGACTTCAAGTTTTTCCAAGCTTTACTAGGTCTTAGTCACGGCTACAAATAGCCTTAAGTCATTGTTTACATTCAGTTTTATGATGATTAATAAAAACACTTGAGAATTCTCTCAAAGCTTCATTGAAGCATCCTTGAGTATTTTAGATTCATTTCTTTGTCATACCATTGACTTGTCAATCTAGAACCGCGCCAGATTGTGGCGTCTTCTACAATACCAGGTTCGTTGGCCACGTGATCAACGGGTTTAGGTGATTCCGTTGCGTTCGTTTGTCATCAACGTGAGTCCTAACCTTCTAGGTCCTAGCCTTTCTGTAGGGGTTGCATCACAAGATTGGTGCCGTTCGTGTCAATATGTCCAAACCATTGGCACTTGAAGCCCTTGATATCTCTACTCATAGTTTTAGGAGTTTCATGAGGGGTCTTAGAAGTGGACCTGGATGCATCAACAAGCTTGTTAGGGGTAAAAATGGAATTGCAGTTAGAGAAATTTCCAGGTGTGAGGCTAGAAGGGCTTGGTGTAGTCGCATTTCCTGTATCATGTGAGATTCTCCTTGGTGGGTTGCCCTTCCATGAAGGCGAGTTGGAAGCTTGGAAGATACGGTCTCCTCGCCTCAATTTCTTCCCCTTCTCAGCCTTGATGGCTAGATCATGCATATCCAAGTAATGTTGGAGCTCCAAGGCTTCTTGAAGGTCGGGGTTGAGACCTCTAAGGAACCTTGCCATGGTAGCCTCACTATCTTCTTGAATGTTCTCCCTCATCATGGCCATCTTGATCTCCTTGAAATAGTCCTCCACCCTCATGTTGCCTTGAGTGAGGGTTTGAAACTGAGAGTGGAGATCGCGGTTGTAGTGGCTTGGAACAAATCGCTTATGCATTAGTGCCTTGTGTTCACCATTTCGCCTCCGATTAGTCCTGACTTGGTGGTCCCACCAAACTAGTGCGTAGTCGGTGAACTCAACCGTGGCAACCTTCACCTTTTGTTCCTCGATAAACTCATAGCAATCGACGACCATCTCGATGCGGCCTTCCCATTCCAACTAAGCCTCAGGGTCAATTTTGCCTTGGAACGTGCAGACTTGAATTTTACGTCCCTTCAGCTCGTTCTTAGACGTGTCCCTTTTAGGCCTCTCGGCTATTTCCACATCTTCACCAGCCGAGAGTACTCCTCATAGTTTGCTCCTTTGGTGCCATGGTTATTTCGGTTGCGAGATCGAGAACGAGAGCCCCTTGTGAAGCTCTTGGATAGCTCGTCTAAGCGGTTGTGCCTCTCCGCCATTTGTTGCTCACTAATCCGCTTTAGCTCGTTTTTCATGGCGGTGAACATCAATGAGTAGTCAGTGGTCGGATGAGCTTGCTCCATGACTGTCGTTTGGTCCTGTAAAAGGTTAGTGAACAAGAAAATAGGACAAATATAATCTCAATTCACTCCCTTAGTGTTTTCACTCTCACTCATTTTTCCACTCAAAATACTCCAATGATCTTACCAAAAATTCCTTACCCGTCGGATTGGGCAGTCGAGAAATGCCGCAAAGATCCTACAATTGTCACCAAGCTTTTCCCCAAGAGTAATCAAGGAAACAAGATACGGATTTCCTTGGATTTTTCCACAACATACTCCAATGTATGTTGTTGGGCTAGTGCCAGCCAAAAGAGAAGCCCAATGGCTGGCCGGATTTCCTTCAAGTTTTTCCAAGCTTTACAAGGTCATAGTCACGGCTGCAAATTGCCTTAAGTCATTGTTTACATTCAGTTTTATGATGATTAATAAAAACACTTGAGAATTCTCTCAAAGCTTCATTGAAGCATCCTTGAGTATTTTAGATTCATTTCTTTGGCATACCATTGACTTATCAATCTAGGACCGCGCCAGATTGCGGCGTCTTCTACAATACCTGGTTCGTTGGCCGCGTGATCACCGGGTTTAGGTGATTCCACTGCGTTCGTTTGTCATCAACGTGAGTCCCAACCTTCTAGATCCTAGCCTTTCTGTACGGGTTGCATCACAAGGTTGGTGCCGTTCGTATCAATATGTCCAACCATTGGCACTTGAAGCCCTTGATATCTCTACTCCTAGTTTTAGGAGTTTCATGAGTGGTCTTAGAAGTGGACCTGGATGCATCAACAAGCTTATTAGGGGTAAAATTGGAATTGCGGTTAGAGATTTTACCAGGTGTGCGGCTAGAAGGGCTTGGTGTAGTCGCATTTCCAGTATCATGTGATGTTCTCCTTGGTGGGTTGCCCTTCTATGAAGGAGAGTTGGATGCTTAGAAGGTATGGCCTCCTCGCCTCAATTTCTTCCCCCTCTCGGCCTTGATGGCTAGTTCAAGAAGATCATGCATGTCCAAGTAATGTTGGAGCTCCAAGGCTTCTTGAAGGACGGGGTTGAGACCTCTAAGGAACCTTGTCATGGTAGCCACACTATCTTCTTGAATGTTCGCCCTCATCATGGCCATCTTGATCTCCTTGGAGTATTCCTCCACACTCATGTTGCCTTGAGTGAGGGTTTGAAGCTGAGAGTGGAGATCGCGGTTGTAGTGGCTTGGAACAAACCGCTTATGCATTAGTGCCTTGAGTTTACCATTTCGCCTCCAATTAGTCCTGACTTGGTCCCACCAAACTAGTGCGCAGTCGGTGAACTCAACAATGGCAACCTTCACCTTTTGTTCCTCGCTAAACTCATAGCAATCGAAGACCATCTCGATGCGGCCTTCCCATTCCAACTAAGCCTCAGGGTCACTTTTCCCTCGTAACGTAGAGACTTGAATTTTAAGTCCCTTGAGCTCGTTCTTAGACGTGTCCCTTTTAGGCCTCTAGGCTCTTACCACATCTTCACTTGCCGAGAGTACTCCTCATAGTTTGCTCCTTTGGTTACTTCGGTTGCGAGATCGAGAATGGGGGCCCCTTCTGAAGCCCTTGGAGAGCTCGTCAAAGCGGTTGTGCCTCTCCTCCATTTGTTACACACTAATCCGCTTAAGCTCGTTTTTCATGGCGGTGAACATCATTGAGTAGTCAGTGGTCGGATGAGCTTGCTCCATGACTGTCGTTTGGTCCTGCAAAAGGTTAGTGAACAAGAAAATAGGACAAATATAATCTCAATTCACTCCCTGAGTGTTTTCACTCTCCCTCGTTTTCCCACTCAAAATACTCCAATGATCTTACCAAAAATTCCTTACCCGTCGGATTGGGTAGTCGAGAAATGCCGCAGAGATCCAACAATTGTCACCATGCTTTTCCACAAGAGTAATCAAGGAAACAAGACCCGGATTTCCTTGGATTTTTCCACAACATACTCCAATGTATGTTGTTGGGCTAGTGCCGGCCAAAAGAGAAGCCCAAGGGCTGGCCGGACTTCAAGTTTTTCCAAGCTTTACTAGGTCTTAGTCACGGCTACAAATAGCCTTAAGTCATTGTTTACATTCAGTTTTATGATGATTAATAAAAACACTTGAGAATTCTCTCAAAGCTTCATTGAAGCATCCTTGAGTATTTTAGATTCATTTCTTTGTCATACCATTGACTTGTCAATCTAGAACCGCGCCAGATTGTGGCGTCTTCTACAATACCAGGTTCGTTGGCCACGTGATCAACGGGTTTAGGTGATTCCGTTGCGTTCGTTTGTCATCAACGTGAGTCCTAACCTTCTAGGTCCTAGCCTTTCTGTAGGGGTTGCATCACAAGATTGGTGCCGTTCGTGTCAATATGTCCAAACCATTGGCACTTGAAGCCCTTGATATCTCTACTCATAGTTTTAGGAGTTTCATGAGGGGTCTTAGAAGTGGACCTGGATGCATCAACAAGCTTGTTAGGGGTAAAAATGGAATTGCAGTTAGAGAAATTTCCAGGTGTGAGGCTAGAAGGGCTTGGTGTAGTCGCATTTCCTGTATCATGTGAGATTCTCCTTGGTGGGTTGCCCTTCCATGAAGGCGAGTTGGAAGCTTGGAAGATACGGTCTCCTCGCCTCAATTTCTTCCCCTTCTCAGCCTTGATGGCTAGATCATGCATATCCAAGTAATGTTGGAGCTCCAAGGCTTCTTGAAGGTCGGGGTTGAGACCTCTAAGGAACCTTGCCATGGTAGCCTCACTATCTTCTTGAATGTTCTCCCTCATCATGGCCATCTTGATCTCCTTGAAATAGTCCTCCACCCTCATGTTGCCTTGAGTGAGGGTTTGAAACTGAGAGTGGAGATCGCGGTTGTAGTGGCTTGGAACAAATCGCTTATGCATTAGTGCCTTGTGTTCACCATTTCGCCTCCGATTAGTCCTGACTTGGTGGTCCCACCAAACTAGTGCGTAGTCGGTGAACTCAACCGTGGCAACCTTCACCTTTTGTTCCTCGATAAACTCATAGCAATCGACGACCATCTCGATGCGGCCTTCCCATTCCAACTAAGCCTCAGGGTCAATTTTGCCTTGGAACGTGCAGACTTGAATTTTACGTCCCTTCAGCTCGTTCTTAGACGTGTCCCTTTTAGGCCTCTCGGCTATTTCCACATCTTCACCAGCCGAGAGTACTCCTCATAGTTTGCTCCTTTGGTGCCATGGTTATTTCGGTTGCGAGATCGAGAACGAGAGCCCCTTGTGAAGCTCTTGGATAGCTCGTCTAAGCGGTTGTGCCTCTCCGCCATTTGTTGCTCACTAATCCGCTTTAGCTCGTTTTTCATGGCGGTGAACATCAATGAGTAGTCAGTGGTCGGATGAGCTTGCTCCATGACTGTCGTTTGGTCCTGTAAAAGGTTAGTGAACAAGAAAATAGGACAAATATAATCTCAATTCACTCCCTTAGTGTTTTCACTCTCACTCATTTTTCCACTCAAAATACTCCAATGATCTTACCAAAAATTCCTTACCCGTCGGATTGGGCAGTCGAGAAATGCCGCAAAGATCCTACAATTGTCACCAAGCTTTTCCCCAAGAGTAATCAAGGAAACAAGATACGGATTTCCTTGGATTTTTCCACAACATACTCCAATGTATGTTGTTGGGCTAGTGCCAGCCAAAAGAGAAGCCCAATGGCTGGCCGGATTTCCTTCAAGTTTTTCCAAGCTTTACAAGGTCATAGTCACGGCTGCAAATTGCCTTAAGTCATTGTTTACATTCAGTTTTATGATGATTAATAAAAACACTTGAGAATTCTCTCAAAGCTTCATTGAAGCATCCTTGAGTATTTTAGATTCATTTCTTTGGCATACCATTGACTTATCAATCTAGGACCGCGCCAGATTGCGGCGTCTTCTACAATACCTGGTTCGTTGGCCGCGTGATCACCGGGTTTAGGTGATTCCACTGCGTTCGTTTGTCATCAACGTGAGTCCCAACCTTCTAGATCCTAGCCTTTCTGTACGGGTTGCATCACAAGGTTGGTGCCGTTCGTATCAATATGTCCAACCATTGGCACTTGAAGCCCTTGATATCTCTACTCCTAGTTTTAGGAGTTTCATGAGTGGTCTTAGAAGTGGACCTGGATGCATCAACAAGCTTATTAGGGGTAAAATTGGAATTGCGGTTAGAGATTTTACCAGGTGTGCGGCTAGAAGGGCTTGGTGTAGTCGCATTTCCAGTATCATGTGATGTTCTCCTTGGTGGGTTGCCCTTCTATGAAGGAGAGTTGGATGCTTAGAAGGTACGGCCTCCTCGCCTCAATTTCTTCCCCCTCTCGGCCTTGATGGCTAGTTCAAGAAGATCATGCATGTCCAAGTAATGTTGGAGCTCCAAGGCTTCTTGAAGGACGGGGTTGAGACCTCTAAGGAACCTTGTCATGGTAGCCACACTATCTTCTTGAATGTTCGCCCTCATCATGGCCATCTTGATCTCCTTGGAGTATTCCTCCACACTCATGTTGCCTTGAGTGAGGGTTTGAAGCTGAGAGTGGAGATCGCGGTTGTAGTGGCTTGGAACAAACCGCTTATGCATTAGTGCCTTGAGTTTACCATTTCGCCTCCAATTAGTCCTGACTTGGTCCCACCAAACTAGTGCGCAGTCGGTGAACTCAACAATGGCAACCTTCACCTTTTGTTCCTCGCTAAACTCATAGCAATCGAAGACCATCTCGATGCGGCCTTCCCATTCCAACTAAGCCTCAGGGTCACTTTTCCCTCGTAACGTAGAGACTTGAATTTTAAGTCCCTTGAGCTCGTTCTTAGACGTGTCCCTTTTAGGCCTCTAGGCTCTTACCACATCTTCACTTGCCGAGAGTACTCCTCATAGTTTGCTCCTTTGGTTACTTCGGTTGCGAGATCGAGAATGGGGGCCCCTTCTGAAGCCCTTGGAGAGCTCGTCAAAGCGGTTGTGCCTCTCCTCCATTTGTTACACACTAATCCGCTTAAGCTCGTTTTTCATGGCGGTGAACATCATTGAGTAGTCAGTGGTCGGATGAGCTTGCTCCATGACTGTCGTTTGGTCCTGCAAAAGGTTAGTGAACAAGAAAATAGGACAAATATAATCTCAATTCACTCCCTGAGTGTTTTCACTCTCCCTCGTTTTCCCACTCAAAATACTCCAATGATCTTACCAAAAATTCCTTACCCGTCGGATTGGGTAGTCGAGAAATGCCGCAGAGATCCAACAATTGTCACCATGCTTTTCCACAAGAGTAATCAAGGAAACAAGACCCGGATTTCCTTGGATTTTTCCACAACATACTCCAATGTATGTTGTTGGGCTAGTGCCGGCCAAAAGAGAAGCCCAAGGGCTGGCCGGACTTCAAGTTTTTCCAAGCTTTACTAGGTCTTAGTCACGGCTACAAATAGCCTTAAGTCATTGTTTACATTCAGTTTTATGATGATTAATAAAAACACTTGAGAATTCTCTCAAAGCTTCATTGAAGCATCCTTGAGTATTTTAGATTCATTTCTTTGTCATACCATTGACTTGTCAATCTAGAACCGCGCCAGATTGTGGCGTCTTCTACAATACCAGGTTCGTTGGCCACGTGATCAACGGGTTTAGGTGATTCCGTTGCGTTCGTTTGTCATCAACGTGAGTCCTAACCTTCTAGGTCCTAGCCTTTCTGTAGGGGTTGCATCACAAGATTGGTGCCGTTCGTGTCAATATGTCCAAACCATTGGCACTTGAAGCCCTTGATATCTCTACTCCTAGTTTTAGGAGTTTCATGAGGGGTCTTAGAAGTGGACCTGGATGCATCAACAAGCTTGTTAGGGGTAAAAATGGAATTGCAGTTAGAGAAATTTCCAGGTGTGAGGCTAGAAGGGCTTGGTGTAGTCGCATTTCCTGTATCATGTGAGATTCTCCTTGGTGGGTTGCCCTTCCATGAAGGCGAGTTGGAAGCTTGGAAGATACGGTCTCCTCGCCTCAATTTCTTCCCCTTCTCAGCCTTGATGGCTAGTTCAAGAAGATCATGCATATCCAAGTAATGTTGGAGCTCCAAGGCTTCTTGAAGGTCGGGGTTGAGACCTCTAAGGAACCTTGCCATGGTAGCCTCACTATCTTCTTGAATGTTCTCCCTCATCATGGCCATCTTGATCTCCTTGAAATAGTCCTCCACCCTCATGTTGCCTTGAGTGAGGGTTTGAAACTGAGAGTGGAGATCGCGGTTGTAGTGGCTTGGAACAAATCGCTTATGCATTAGTGCCTTGTGTTCACCATTTCGCCTCCGATTAGTCCTGACTTGGTGGTCCCACCAAACTAGTGCGTAGTCGGTGAACTCAACCTTGGCAACCTTCACCTTTTGTTCCTCGATAAACTCATAGCAATCGACGACCATCTCGATGCGGCCTTCCCATTCCAACTAAGCCTCAGGGTCAATTTTGCCTTGGAACGTGCAGACTTGAATTTTACGTCCCTTCAGCTCGTTCTTAGACGTGTCCCTTTTAGGCCTCTCGGCTATTTCCACATCTTCACCAGCCGAGAGTACTCCTCATAGTTTGCTCCTTTGGTGCCATGGTTATTTCGGTTGCGAGATCGAGAACGAGAGCCCCTTGTGAAGCTCTTGGATAGCTCGTCTAAGCGGTTGTGCCTCTCCGCCATTTGTTGCTCACTAATCCGCTTTAGCTCGTTTTTCATGGCGGTGAACATCAATGAGTAGTCAGTGGTCGGATGAGCTTGCTCCATGACTGTCGTTTGGTCCTGTAAAAGGTTAGTGAACAAGAAAATAGGACAAATATAATCTCAATTCACTCCCTTAGTGTTTTCACTCTCACTCATTTTTCCACTCAAAATACTCCAATGATCTTACCAAAAATTCCTTACCCGTCGGATTGGGCAGTCGAGAAATGCCGCAAAGATCCTACAATTGTCACCAAGCTTTTCCCCAAGAGTAATCAAGGAAACAAGATACGGATTTCCTTGGATTTTTCCACAACATACTCCAATGTATGTTGTTGGGCTAGTGCCAGCCAAAAGAGAAGCCCAATGGCTGGCCGGATTTCCTTCAAGTTTTTCCAAGCTTTACAAGGTCATAGTCACGGCTGCAAATTGCCTTAAGTCATTGTTTACATTCAGTTTTATGATGATTAATAAAAACACTTGAGAATTCTCTCAAAGCTTCATTGAAGCATCCTTGAGTATTTTAGATTCATTTCTTTGGCATACCATTGACTTATCAATCTAGGACCGCGCCAGATTGCGGCGTCTTCTACAATACCTGGTTCGTTGGCCGCGTGATCACCGGGTTTAGGTGATTCCACTGCGTTCGTTTGTCATCAACGTGAGTCCCAACCTTCTAGATCCTAGCCTTTCTGTACGGGTTGCATCACAAGGTTGGTGCCGTTCGTATCAATATGTCCAACCATTGGCACTTGAAGCCCTTGATATCTCTACTCCTAGTTTTAGGAGTTTCATGAGTGGTCTTAGAAGTGGACCTGGATGCATCAACAAGCTTATTAGGGGTAAAATTGGAATTGCGGTTAGAGATTTTACCAGGTGTGCGGCTAGAAGGGCTTGGTGTAGTCGCATTTCCAGTATCATGTGATGTTCTCCTTGGTGGGTTGCCCTTCTATGAAGGAGAGTTGGATGCTTAGAAGGTACGGCCTCCTCGCCTCAATTTCTTCCCCCTCTCGGCCTTGATGGCTAGTTCAAGAAGATCATGCATGTCCAAGTAATGTTGGAGCTCCAAGGCTTCTTGAAGGACGGGGTTGAGACCTCTAAGGAACCTTGTCATGGTAGCCACACTATCTTCTTGAATGTTCGCCCTCATCATGGCCATCTTGATCTCCTTGGAGTATTCCTCCACACTCATGTTGCCTTGAGTGAGGGTTTGAAGCTGAGAGTGGAGATCGCGGTTGTAGTGGCTTGGAACAAACCGCTTATGCATTAGTGCCTTGAGTTTACCATTTCGCCTCCAATTAGTCCTGACTTGGTCCCACCAAACTAGTGCGCAGTCGGTGAACTCAACAATGGCAACCTTCACCTTTTGTTCCTCGCTAAACTCATAGCAATCGAAGACCATCTCGATGCGGCCTTCCCATTCCAACTAAGCCTCAGGGTCACTTTTCCCTCGTAACGTAGAGACTTGAATTTTAAGTCCCTTGAGCTCGTTCTTAGACGTGTCCCTTTTAGGCCTCTAGGCTCTTACCACATCTTCACTTGCCGAGAGTACTCCTCATAGTTTGCTCCTTTGGTTACTTCGGTTGCGAGATCGAGAATGGGGGCCCCTTCTGAAGCCCTTGGAGAGCTCGTCAAAGCGGTTGTGCCTCTCCTCCATTTGTTACACACTAATCCGCTTAAGCTCGTTTTTCATGGCGGTGAACATCATTGAGTAGTCAGTGGTCGGATGAGCTTGCTCCATGACTGTCGTTTGGTCCTGCAAAAGGTTAGTGAACAAGAAAATAGGACAAATATAATCTCAATTCACTCCCTGAGTGTTTTCACTCTCCCTCGTTTTCCCACTCAAAATACTCCAATGATCTTACCAAAAATTCCTTACCCGTCGGATTGGGTAGTCGAGAAATGCCGCAGAGATCCAACAATTGTCACCATGCTTTTCCACAAGAGTAATCAAGGAAACAAGACCCGGATTTCCTTGGATTTTTCCACAACATACTCCAATGTATGTTGTTGGGCTAGTGCCGGCCAAAAGAGAAGCCCAAGGGCTGGCCGGACTTCAAGTTTTTCCAAGCTTTACTAGGTCTTAGTCACGGCTACAAATAGCCTTAAGTCATTGTTTACATTCAGTTTTATGATGATTAATAAAAACACTTGAGAATTCTCTCAAAGCTTCATTGAAGCATCCTTGAGTATTTTAGATTCATTTCTTTGTCATACCATTGACTTGTCAATCTAGAACCGCGCCAGATTGTGGCGTCTTCTACAATACCAGGTTCGTTGGCCACGTGATCAACGGGTTTAGGTGATTCCGTTGCGTTCGTTTGTCATCAACGTGAGTCCTAACCTTCTAGGTCCTAGCCTTTCTGTAGGGGTTGCATCACAAGATTGGTGCCGTTCGTGTCAATATGTCCAAACCATTGGCACTTGAAGCCCTTGATATCTCTACTCCTAGTTTTAGGAGTTTCATGAGGGGTCTTAGAAGTGGACCTGGATGCATCAACAAGCTTGTTAGGGGTAAAAATGGAATTGCAGTTAGAGAAATTTCCAGGTGTGAGGCTAGAAGGGCTTGGTGTAGTCGCATTTCCTGTATCATGTGAGATTCTCCTTGGTGGGTTGCCCTTCCATGAAGGCGAGTTGGAAGCTTGGAAGATACGGTCTCCTCGCCTCAATTTCTTCCCCTTCTCAGCCTTGATGGCTAGTTCAAGAAGATCATGCATATCCAAGTAATGTTGGAGCTCCAAGGCTTCTTGAAGGTCGGGGTTGAGACCTCTAAGGAACCTTGCCATGGTAGCCTCACTATCTTCTTGAATGTTCTCCCTCATCATGGCCATCTTGATCTCCTTGAAATAGTCCTCCACCCTCATGTTGCCTTGAGTGAGGGTTTGAAACTGAGAGTGGAGATCGCGGTTGTAGTGGCTTGGAACAAATCGCTTATGCATTAGTGCCTTGTGTTCACCATTTCGCCTCCGATTAGTCCTGACTTGGTGGTCCCACCAAACTAGTGCGTAGTCGGTGAACTCAACCTTGGCAACCTTCACCTTTTGTTCCTCGATAAACTCATAGCAATCGACGACCATCTCGATGCGGCCTTCCCAT
Organism: Coffea arabica; assembly: GCF_036785885.1. NCBI lineage: Eukaryota > Viridiplantae > Streptophyta > Magnoliopsida > Gentianales > Rubiaceae > Coffea > Coffea arabica. The sequence continues at coordinate 29,163,884 of NC_092315.1, read as the reverse complement.
TCCAACTAAGCCTCAGGGTCAATTTTGCCTTGGAACGTGCAGACTTGAATTTTACGTCCCTTCAGCTCGTTCTTAGACGTGTCCCTTTTAGGCCTCTCGGCTATTTCCACATCTTCACCAGCCGAGAGTACTCCTCATAGTTTGCTCCTTTGGTGCCATGGTTATTTCGGTTGCGAGATCGAGAACGAGAGCCCCTTGTGAAGCTCTTGGATAGCTCGTCTAAGCGGTTGTGCCTCTCCGCCATTTGTTGCTCACTAATCCGCTTTAGCTCGTTTTTCATGGCGGTGAACATCAATGAGTAGTCAGTGGTCGGATGAGCTTGCTCCATGACTGTCGTTTGGTCCTGTAAAAGGTTAGTGAACAAGAAAATAGGACAAATATAATCTCAATTCACTCCCTTAGTGTTTTCACTCTCACTCATTTTTCCACTCAAAATACTCCAATGATCTTACCAAAAATTCCTTACCCGTCGGATTGGGCAGTCGAGAAATGCCGCAAAGATCCTACAATTGTCACCAAGCTTTTCCCCAAGAGTAATCAAGGAAACAAGATACGGATTTCCTTGGATTTTTCCACAACATACTCCAATGTATGTTGTTGGGCTAGTGCCAGCCAAAAGAGAAGCCCAATGGTTGGCCGGATTTCCTTCAAGTTTTTCCAAGCTTTACAAGGTCATAGTCACGGCTGCAAATTGCCTTAAGTCATTGTTTACATTCAGTTTTATGATGATTAATAAAAACACTTGAGAATTCTCTCAAAGCTTCATTGAAGCATCCTTGAGTATTTTAGATTCATTTCTTTGGCATACCATTGACTTATCAATCTAGGACCGCGCCAGATTGCGGCGTCTTCTACAATACCTGGTTCGTTGGCCGCGTGATCACCGGGTTTAGGTGATTCCACTGCGTTCGTTTGTCATCAACGTGAGTCCCAACCTTCTAGATCCTAGCCTTTCTGTACGGGTTGCATCACAAGGTTGGTGCCGTTCGTATCAATATGTCCAACCATTGGCACTTGAAGCCCTTGATATCTCTACTCCTAGTTTTAGGAGTTTCATGAGTGGTCTTAGAAGTGGACCTGGATGCATCAACAAGCTTATTAGGGGTAAAATTGGAATTGCGGTTAGAGATTTTACCAGGTGTGCGGCTAGAAGGGCTTGGTGTAGTCGCATTTCCAGTATCATGTGATGTTCTCCTTGGTGGGTTGCCCTTCTATGAAGGAGAGTTGGATGCTTAGAAGGTACGGCCTCCTCGCCTCAATTTCTTCCCCCTCTCGGCCTTGATGGCTAGTTCAAGAAGATCATGCATGTCCAAGTAATGTTGGAGCTCCAAGGCTTCTTGAAGGACGGGGTTGAGACCTCTAAGGAACCTTGTCATGGTAGCCACACTATCTTCTTGAATGTTCGCCCTCATCATGGCCATCTTGATCTCCTTGGAGTATTCCTCCACACTCATGTTGCCTTGAGTGAGGGTTTGAAGCTGAGAGTGGAGATCGCGGTTGTAGTGGCTTGGAACAAACCGCTTATGCATTAGTGCCTTGAGTTTACCATTTCGCCTCCAATTAGTCCTGACTTGGTCCCACCAAACTAGTGCGCAGTCGGTGAACTCAACAATGGCAACCTTCACCTTTTGTTCCTCGCTAAACTCATAGCAATCGAAGACCATCTCGATGCGGCCTTCCCATTCCAACTAAGCCTCAGGGTCACTTTTCCCTCGTAACGTAGAGACTTGAATTTTAAGTCCCTTGAGCTCGTTCTTAGACGTGTCCCTTTTAGGCCTCTAGGCTCTTACCACATCTTCACTTGCCGAGAGTACTCCTCATAGTTTGCTCCTTTGGTTACTTCGGTTGCGAGATCGAGAATGGGGGCCCCTTCTGAAGCCCTTGGAGAGCTCGTCAAAGCGGTTGTGCCTCTCCTCCATTTGTTACACACTAATCCGCTTAAGCTCGTTTTTCATGGCGGTGAACATCATTGAGTAGTCAGTGGTCGGATGAGCTTGCTCCATGACTGTCGTTTGGTCCTGCAAAAGGTTAGTGAACAAGAAAATAGGACAAATATAATCTCAATTCACTCCCTGAGTGTTTTCACTCTCCCTCATTTTCCCACTCAAAATACTCCAATGATCTTACCAAAAATTCCTTACCCGTCGGATTGGGTAGTCGAGAAATGCCGCAGAGATCCAACAATTGTCACCATGCTTTTCCACAAGAGTAATCAAGGAAACAAGACCCGGATTTCCTTGGATTTTTCCACAACATACTCCAATGTATGTTGTTGGGCTAGTGCCGGCCAAAAGAGAAGCCCAAGGGCTGGCCGGACTTCAAGTTTTTCCAAGCTTTACTAGGTCTTAGTCACGGCTACAAATAGCCTTAAGTCATTGTTTACATTCAGTTTTATGATGATTAATAAAAACACTTGAGAATTCTCTCAAAGCTTCATTGAAGCATCCTTGAGTATTTTAGATTCATTTCTTTGTCATACCATTGACTTGTCAATCTAGAACCGCGCCAGATTGTGGCGTCTTCTACAATACCAGGTTCGTTGGCCACGTGATCAACGGGTTTAGGTGATTCCGTTGCGTTCGTTTGTCATCAACGTGAGTCCTAACCTTCTAGGTCCTAGCCTTTCTGTAGGGGTTGCATCACAAGATTGGTGCCGTTCGTGTCAATATGTCCAAACCATTGGCACTTGAAGCCCTTGATATCTCTACTCCTAGTTTTAGGAGTTTCATGAGGGGTCTTAGAAGTGGACCTGGATGCATCAACAAGCTTGTTAGGGGTAAAAATGGAATTGCAGTTAGAGAAATTTCCAGGTGTGAGGCTAGAAGGGCTTGGTGTAGTCGCATTTCCTGTATCATGTGAGATTCTCCTTGGTGGGTTGCCCTTCCATGAAGGCGAGTTGGAAGCTTGGAAGATACGGTCTCCTCGCCTCAATTTCTTCCCCTTCTCAGCCTTGATGGCTAGTTCAAGAAGATCATGCATATCCAAGTAATGTTGGAGCTCCAAGGCTTCTTGAAGGTCGGGGTTGAGACCTCTAAGGAACCTTGCCATGGTAGCCTCACTATCTTCTTGAATGTTCTCCCTCATCATGGCCATCTTGATCTCCTTGAAATAGTCCTCCACCCTCATGTTGCCTTGAGTGAGGGTTTGAAACTGAGAGTGGAGATCGCGGTTGTAGTGGCTTGGAACAAATCGCTTATGCATTAGTGCCTTGTGTTCACCATTTCGCCTCCGATTAGTCCTGACTTGGTGGTCCCACCAAACTAGTGCGTAGTCGGTGAACTCAACCTTGGCAACCTTCACCTTTTGTTCCTCGATAAACTCATAGCAATCGACGACCATCTCGATGCGGCCTTCCCATTCCAACTAAGCCTCAGGGTCAATTTTGCCTTGGAACGTGCAGACTTGAATTTTACGTCCCTTCAGCTCGTTCTTAGACGTGTCCCTTTTAGGCCTCTCGGCTATTTCCACATCTTCACCAGCCGAGAGTACTCCTCATAGTTTGCTCCTTTGGTGCCATGGTTATTTCGGTTGCGAGATCGAGAACGAGAGCCCCTTGTGAAGCTCTTGGATAGCTCGTCTAAGCGGTTGTGCCTCTCCGCCATTTGTTGCTCACTAATCCGCTTTAGCTCGTTTTTCATGGCGGTGAACATCAATGAGTAGTCAGTGGTCGGATGAGCTTGCTCCATGACTGTCGTTTGGTCCTGTAAAAGGTTAGTGAACAAGAAAATATGACAAATATAATCTCAATTCACTCCCTTAGTGTTTTCACTCTCACTCATTTTTCCACTCAAAATACTCCAATGATCTTACCAAAAATTCCTTACCCGTCGGATTGGGCAGTCGAGAAATGCCGCAAAGATCCTACAATTGTCACCAAGCTTTTCCCCAAGAGTAATCAAGGAAACAAGATACGGATTTCCTTGGATTTTTCCACAACATACTCCAATGTATGTTGTTGGGCTAGTGCCAGCCAAAAGAGAAGCCCAATGGTTGGCCGGATTTCCTTCAAGTTTTTCCAAGCTTTACAAGGTCATAGTCACGGCTGCAAATTGCCTTAAGTCATTGTTTACATTCAGTTTTATGATGATTAATAAAAACACTTGAGAATTCTCTCAAAGCTTCATTGAAGCATCCTTGAGTATTTTAGATTCATTTCTTTGGCATACCATTGACTTATCAATCTAGGACCGCGCCAGATTGCGGCGTCTTCTACAATACCTGGTTCGTTGGCCGCGTGATCACCGGGTTTAGGTGATTGCACTGCGTTCGTTTGTCATCAACGTGAGTCCCAACCTTCTAGATCCTAGCCTTTCTGTACGGGTTGCATCACAAGGTTGGTGCCGTTCGTATCAATATGTCGAACCATTGGCACTTGAAGCCCTTGATATCTCTACTCCTAGTTTTAGGAGTTTCATGAGTGGTCTTAGAAGTGGACCTGGATGCATCAACAAGCTTATTAGAGGTAAAATTGGAATTGCGGTTAGAGATTTTACCAGGTGTGCGGCTAGAAGGGCTTGGTGTAGTCGCATTTCCAGTATCATGTGATGTTCTCCTTGGTGGGTTGCCCTTCTATGAAGGAGAGTTGGATGCTTAGAAGGTACGGCCTCCTCGCCTCAATTTCTTCCCCCTCTCGGCCTTGATGGCTAGTTCAAGAAGATCATGCATGTCCAAGTAATGTTGGAGCTCCAAGGCTTCTTGAAGGACGGGGTTGAGACCTCTAAGGAACCTTGTCATGGTAGCCACACTATCTTCTTGAATGTTCGCCCTCATCATGGCCATCTTGATCTCCTTGGAGTATTCCTCCACACTCATGTTGCCTTGAGTGAGGGTTTGAAGCTGAGAGTGGAGATCGCGGTTGTAGTGGCTTGGAACAAACCGCTTATGCATTAGTGCCTTGAGTTTACCATTTCGCCTCCAATTAGTCCTGACTTGGTCCCACCAAACTAGTGCGCAGTCGGTGAACTCAACAATGGCAACCTTCACCTTTTGTTCCTCGCTAAACTCATAGCAATCGAAGACCATCTCGATGCGGCCTTCCCATTCCAACTAAGCCTCAGGGTCACTTTTCCCTCGTAACGTAGAGACTTGAATTTTAAGTCCCTTGAGCTCGTTCTTAGACGTGTCCCTTTTAGGCCTCTTGATGTGTGCACGGATGGCGAGAGGGATAGCGGCTTTAACTCAAGACTCTCATAGAGACCTCGAAGGCTTGAAGGATTTTAATCGGGTTATCTACACCATGACCCAAGCCCATGAAGAGTCAAGTGGGCCTCCAAATGAGTTGGCCGAATAGGGCCTTAGGCCTTATCAGTTATTTAGCAATTGATTAGTGTTTAAGTAAGAGCATGGGCCGGCCCATCTTGTCCCAAGACCATGGGCCGACTTTTCCCTTTCCTAGTCCCTTTAGGGTTTCAGTCACTTTAGCCTATAAATAGGCTTGCTTTGTAAGGTTTGAGAGAGACATTTATCAATAAAGTTTTGCATATTTTCGATTCTTCTTGAGAGAGAGATTCGACCCCTTTACTTGCTTTGGCAAGGGTTTTGAGCAGTCTTGCGTCCTGTCCTAGATTGTTCTACCGACCTATTCCCCTGGAGTATTCACCTTCATCGGAGTGTCGTCTACCGTCTTGAATCAAATCGTGTCATCCGTTTGGTTCTAGATCCCGCAATTCCAAGCGTTGGACATCCTCGCTAGATCCTTGGGCAAACGTGCTACGTGTCTCGACCGTGGATCGAGGAGCGTATCAGTTGGCTTCAGAGCTTTGGTGGAGGTATCTTCCGTTATATCCGTAGTTGTGTCTTAGTTTTTCATTATTTCCGCTGCCTTGTTCTAAAAAAAAAAAAAAAAAAAAATCTGTTCGTTAGCTTTGTTGCTTGTTGAGCCGTTTCCTTTCCTTTTGTTGTCTAGAAATTCTGGTAGTTGTTCTTAATGTTTGTCCGTTTGAGTCTTCAAGTCTGTCCGTTGCTGCCTTGTTAGTTTTCTTAAAAAAAAAAAAAAAAAAAAAAGGGAACAAACAAAATCTGTTTGCATCGCTTGTCAAAAAAAAAAATTTCTGGCCGCTAGTTCTTTTGGTCGCGTCAATTCTGGTTAGTTGTGTGTTGTTGTTGCTAGTCCTAATCTGTCCAGATTTCATACCCTTGTGACAACCATTCTGTCCAGCAATTAGCCATAGCCGAATCTGCAAAAAAAAAAAATAAATAAAATAAAAAAAGAGAAGACGGCTAGGGTTTGTCTAATTCCGCGGCTAGGGTTTCCATTGATTGCTGAATCTGTCCAAACCTTGTTTGGGGCCATCCAAGCTGTTTTAATTAGTTTTCTAAACTGACTTGTGGATTAAACTTGTTGGAATTGAGAATCTTGAAGGAAACTACAACCATCTAGGGTTTCTTGAGTTCTTGGAATTAAATCTTGAAGTTCTTGAAAGTTCTTGGTAACTCTTGGAGTTCTTGGCTGATTAGTTGTGGGACGTAGGGCTGACCAGAAATCTGGTGTGTGAACCTCTCTCCGTCCAGGCTTAGTTGCATTTGTTAAGTCAAAAAAAAAAAAAAATAAACAAACAGAAACGCAAAAGACAAGAGGGAAAGAAAAGAAACATTCGGCCAACACAAATCCAAGAAGGAAGCCGTGACCCTTTTTTTGCCAAATCTGTCTTGTTATTTCTTGTTTTCAAACCAGAAAATTACATCAAGCAAAGAAAAGAATTCAAAAGTTTTGACCAACCTCTTCTTGAAATTCTTGGTTACCTTGAGCCTTGATCACTTGAACAACCTTTGTTTGTGGTTCTTGACCATCTTGAACCTTAAACACTTGCACCTCTCTTCGAATAAAAAGTCTCTTGTATGATCTTGCATCCATACGTGGCTTTCTTGGTTGAGTGAATTTCTTGGGAGATTCTTGAGTAACATCACTCGCATGTTCTTGGGAGTCCATTAGAGCCGAATTTCTGGAATCACAAGAGCTAATTTCTGGAGTCACAAAGAACCGAATCTGCCTTGAAGGAGAGAGAGCCGAACTTCTTGTTCTTGGAGTAGAGGGAGAGCCGAATTATTTGGGTAAGTTGCGGCTGTGAAGAGGGAGTCTTATAGGGAGTATAGCCGACTTTGGGAAGGCCTTCACGAGGAGGAAATCTGGAAATTTCAGAGTTCCAAATCTGGTTGGTGTTGTGAGAGTAAGGTGTGCGGCTGCTAAGTGGGATTTGAACCGACCTTGGGGTGGGTTTGAGAGGGAAATTGCTGGAAGCTTGCGGGAAGGAGATAGGAGGAACCGAATCTGTCTTGAGAAGAATTAGGAAGTTTCCAACTCCAACTTGTTTTCCAACTTCGTTTAGGAGACTAAGTAATATACTTGGATAACTCTTGGACACTCCTATATTTTCTCCTCCATTTTAGGATATCATACTACATTCTCTCATCCTTTTTAAGGAAACCACTCCTACATCTTAGGAATTCTTAGAGTTTCCTTTCTTGGAAATATTTTTTTCAAATCTGTCCGCCACCCTTAAGCTCTCCAAAACCGTCTTTCCCTTCACCGAAAAAAAAGCAAAGAATTCTTGCGTACTCTTGTGGGGATAAGTTGGTGACAATCACTGGACTCGAGCAACCTTTCTCAACTACCTAACCCAACAGGTAAAGGTATTTGGTAAGTCCATTAGAGTGAGTAATTGTGAGTGATACACGAGAGTAGAGTGTACATGCGTGAGCTTGTGTGTGGGAGGAAAATTCCTTTGCTCTACTAACCGTTTTGCAGGTCACATAGTCATGCCCACTAGAGTTGCATCTTACTCATACAATCAAGAATTCGTAGAGACCGAACCTTTCAAGAGGAGAGGTCCCAAGCGAAGTACCTCCAAGTACTCTAGTTCCATGCAATCCAGTTCACAATGTGGGTATCATTCACTCCGGAAGGAGATGCAACGCCACCATGCTTTGAACAAATACGAAAGGTATGAACAAGATTGTGATGAGTATGAGAAGGAGCAAAGCAGCTTGCGTAGAGCATCTAAATCAAGGTCAACTTCAAGCAAACAAGGTTCATCTAAGAAGCGTCTTGACAATCAAGACGAGGAGCTCGAGAATTTTCGAATTGAGTCAAAGCTTCGTGAAGCAAAGGATGAATTCCGAAGTCAAACTAAAGCATGGGTTGATTCTATGATGGAAAGACTTAGCCAAGTATGGGATTCCCACTTTGAGCAACTTAATCATGTGTCGACCGGTGGTAACAAAGGAAATATTCATCCTAGTCCCTCGTCGATTGAAGAGCCCTCTAAGAATGAGATGCAGCTAAGCCATGAACATAATCCGAACTCAAGTGCAATGAATGGACAATGGTCCGAGACAAATGGAGAGGGAAAAGGCAAGAATAGTTTGGCCTTATTGATGAGTAAAGAGGAGGAGTTGGCCATGTTCGCAAAAGTTGAAAGTGTGGACGTTTTGTTTGCTAACAAGCTAACATGTGTTTTGTTTAGTACCTCTTCTTTTGTGCAGATTAAACAAAGTCAAGTAGAGTTGGTCATGGCATGTTCCATTCCCACGTCACTTGGACACTTTGCGAGTTTCCATGGAGTTTGTCTTCTAGGAGCTAAATCTCTTTGGTCTCAATTCATGGAACCATGTCAACTCAAACCTGTCCACACCATTGGAGGATTGATTCGAGCTCGTCTTAAAAGGGAAATTTCAGATTCTACTGCTTGTTCTCTACCTATGGTTCATTCCTCACCTTTGCCTTATTTTGAGCATGATACTAGCACTAACTCTTGTTGCTCTCATGTAGGTGTTAAAGAGAAGTGTAAAGGACTAGCACTGGCATCTCAAGTTGAATCAATTGGTAGAAGGAATATTGAACTGTCAAAGGGAGTTTTCTCATTTCCATCTTGTTCTACACCTTCTTACCATCTAGTTGATAATGTACCATTAGTTCTTTACCCGATTTCCGAATTGCTTCAAGTTGAAGGTTATTTTGTTTTTGTAGGTTGTAACGCTGTCCAAAATTTTCCAACTATGGTTAAGAACTTGCAACCCGATTTCGTGCTTATTCCTGCTGAAAGTGGAGCACGTTCGGGCTTCTTCACGTGTCCAAAAGCTGGTCACCACGAGCTTACTTCACCAACTCCAACTTGCACAAATTCATATGATTCGTATGGAGTGCGTCTCACTTCATTGCTGCCACTTTTGTCGGGTGATACCCACAAATGTGTCAATAAAGATCCGAACGTTGGTCTTACATCACTGGTTCGTACTTCTAGGGAAGTGCAACCTGATTGGTTCAATGTTTCACCTCCAAATAGACAAGTTGTGCCAAATCAGCAACAACCAGGGACGAGTCATACCACCTTGAAAAACCCGATTTGGAATTTCTCTTGCTCCCATGAGCATCATTCTGAAGATCCTTATCTTGTGCATGAGAATGGTGACACTATAACAATGCATGGCCGAAGGATGATTAGAGCGCTTTGGATTGCTACCTGGAAGTTTCGCGAGCCTTACACAAGCTCTTTCCTATCTTGGCGCATGTCCTTGTTTGAGAGCCTAATGAAGCTGACCAAACGACATTTAACTTGGCTCGTGACCTTTCATTTGTTCCCAACATGGCTGACTTCCAAACGCACTATCGATTTGAGTTGTCATACTACTAACTCTTGTTAGTATCTTCCATCCCCATCTGGATTTGAGGACAAATCCTTCTTAAGAGGAGGGGACTGATGTGTGCACGGATGGCGAGAGGGATAGCGGCTTTAACTCAAGACTCTCATAGAGACCTCGAAGGCTTGAAGGATTTTAATCGGGTTATCTACACCATGACCCAAGCCCATGAAGAGTCAAGTGGGCCTCCAAATGAGTTGGCCGAATAGGGCCTTAGGCCTTATCAGTTATTTAGCAATTGATTAGTGTTTAAGTAAGAGCATGGGCCGGCCCATCTTGTCCCAAGACCATGGGCCGACTTTTCCCTTTCCTAGTCCCTTTAGGGTTTCAGTCACTTTAGCCTATAAATAGGCTTGCTTTGTAAGGTTTGAGGGAGACGTTTATCAATAAAGTTTTGCATATTTTCGATTCTTCTTGAGAGAGAGATTCGACCCCTTTACTTGCTTTGGCAAGGGTTTTGAGCAGTCTTGCGTCCTGTCCTAGATTGTTCTACCGACCTATTCCCCTGGAGTATTCACCTTCATCGGAGTGTCGTCTACCGTCTTGAATCAAATCGTGTCATCCGTTTGGTTCTAGATCCCGCAATTCCAAGCGTTGGACATCCTCGCTAGATCCTTGGGCAAACGTGCTACGTGTCTCGACCGTGGATCGAGGAGCGTATCACCTCTAGGCTCTTACCACATCTTCACTTGCCGAGAGTACTCCTCATAGTTTGCTCCTTTGGTTACTTCGGTTGCGAGATCGAGAATGGGGGCCCCTTCTGAAGCCCTTGGAGAGCTCGTCAAAGCGGTTGTGCCTCTCCTCCATTTGTTACACACTAATCCGCTTAAGCTTGTTTTTCATGGCGGTGAACATCATTGAGTAGTCAGTGGTCGGATGAGCTTGCTCCATGACTGTCGTTTGGTCCTGCAAAAGGTTAGTGAACAAGAAAATAGGACAAATATAATCTCACTTCACTCCCTGAGTGTTTTCACTCTCCCTCGTTTTCCCACTCAAAATACTCCAATGATCTTACCAAAAATTCCTTACCCGTCGGATTGGGTAGTCGAGAAATGCCGCAAAGATCCAACAATTGTCACCATGCTTTTCCACAAGAGTAATCAAGGAAACAAGACCCGGACTTCCTTGGATTTTTCCACAACATACTCCAATGTATGTTGTTGGGCTAGTGCCGGCCAAAAGAGAAGCCCAAGGGCTGGCCGGACTTCAAGTTTTTCCAAGCTTTACTAGGTCTTAGTCACGGCTACAAATAGCCTTAAGTCATTGTTTACATTCAGTTTTATGATGATTAATAAAAACACTTGCGAATTCTCTCAAAGCTTCATTGAAGCATCCTTGAGTATTTTAGATTCATTTCTTTGTCATACCATTGACTTGTCAATCTAGAACCGCGCCAGATTGTGGCGTCTTCTACAATACCAGGTTCGTTGGCCACGTGATCAACGGGTTTAGGTGATTCCGTTGCGTTCGTTTGTCATCAACGTGAGTCCTAACCTTCTAGGTCCTAGCCTTTCTGTAGGGGTTGCATCACAAGATTGGTGCCGTTCGTGTCAATATGTCCAAACCATTGGCACTTGAAGCCCTTGATATCTCTACTCCTAGTTTTAGGAGTTTCATGAGGGGTCTTAGAAGTGGACCTGGATGCATCAACAAGCTTGTTAGGGGTAAAAATGGAATTGCAGTTAGAGAAATTTCCAGGTGTGAGGCTAGAAGGGCTTGGTGTAGTCGCATTTCCTGTATCATGTGAGATTCTCCTTGGTGGGTTGCCCTTCCATGAAGGCGAGTTGGAAGCTTGGAAGATACGGTCTCCTCGCCTCAATTTCTTCCCCTTCTCAGCCTTGATGGCTAGTTCAAGAAGATCATGCATATCCAAGTAATGTTGGAGCTCCAAGGCTTCTTGAAGGTCGGGGTTGAGACCTCTAAGGAACCTTGCCATGGTAGCCTCACTATCTTCTTGAATGTTCTCCCTCATCATGGCCATCTTGATCTCCTTGAAATAGTCCTCCACCCTCATGTTGCCTTGAGTGAGGGTTTGAAACTGAGAGTGGAGATCGCGGTTGTAGTGGCTTGGAACAAATCGCTTATGCATTAGTGCCTTGTGTTCACCATTTCGCCTCCGATTAGTCCTGACTTGGTGGTCCCACCAAACTAGTGCGTAGTCGGTGAACTCAACCGTGGCAACCTTCACCTTTTGTTCCTCGATAAACTCATAGCAATCGACGACCATCTCGATGCGGCCTTCCCATTCCAACTAAGCCTCAGGGTCAATTTTGCCTTGGAACGTGCAGACTTGAATTTTACGTCCCTTTAGCTCGTTCTTAGACGTGTCCCTTTTAGCAGCCGAGAGTACTCCTCATAGTTTGCTCCTTTGGTGCCATGGTTATTTCGGTTGCGAGATCGAGAACGAGAGCCCCTTGTGAAGCTCTTGGATAGCTCGTCTAAGCGGTTGTGCCTCTCCGCCATTTGTTGCTCACTAATCCGCTTTAGCTCGTTTTTCATGGCGGTGAACATCAATGAGTAGTCAGTGGTCGGATGAGCTTGCTCCATGACTGTCGTTTGGTCCTGTAAAAGGTTAGTGAACAAGAAAATAGGACAAATATAATCTCAATTCACTCCCTTAGTGTTTTCACTCTCACTCATTTTTCCACTCAAAATACTCCAATGATCTTACCAAAAATTCCTTACCCGTCGGATTGGGCAGTCGAGAAATGCCGCAAAGATCCTACAATTGTCACCAAGCTTTTCCCCAAGAGTAATCAAGGAAACAAGATACGGATTTCCTTGGATTTTTCCACAACATACTCCAATGTATGTTGTTGGGCTAGTGCCAGCCAAAAGAGAAGCCCAATGGCTGGCCGGATTTCCTTCAAGTTTTTCCAAGCTTTACAAGGTCATAGTCACGGCTGCAAATTGCCTTAAGTCATTGTTTACATTCAGTTTTATGATGATTAATAAAAACACTTGAGAATTCTCTCAAAGCTTCATTGAAGCATCCTTGAGTATTTTAGATTCATTTCTTTGGCATACCATTGACTTATCAATCTAGGACCGCGCCAGATTGCGGCGTCTTCTATAATACCTGGTTCGTTGGCCGCGTGATCACCGGGTTTAGGTGATTCCACTGCGTTCGTTTGTCATCAACGTGAGTCCCAACCTTCTAGATCCTAGCCTTTCTGTACGGGTTGCATCACAAGGTTGGTGCCGTTCGTATCAATATGTCCAACCATTGGCACTTGAAGCCCTTGATATCTCTACTCCTAGTTTTAGGAGTTTCATGAGTGGTCTTAGAAGTGGACCTGGATGCATCAACAAGCTTATTAGGGGTAAAATTGGAATTGTGGTTAGAGATTTTACCAGGTGTGCGGCTAGAAGGGCTTGGTGTAGTCGCATTTCCAGTATCATGTGATGTTCTCCTTGGTGGGTTGCCCTTCTATGAAGGAGAGTTGGATGCTTAGAAGGTACGGCCTCCTCGCCTCAATTTCTTCCCCCTCTCGGCCTTGATGGCTAGTTCAAGAAGATCATGCATGTCCAAGTAATGTTGGAGCTCCAAGGCTTCTTGAAGGACGGGGTTGAGACCTCTAAGGAACCTTGTCATGGTAGCCACACTATCTTCTTGAATGTTCGCCCTCATCATGGCCATCTTGATCTCCTTGGAGTAGTCCTCCACACTCATGTTGCCTTGAGTGAGGGTTTGAAACTGAGAGTGGAGATCGCGGTTGTAGTGGCTTGGAACAAACCGCTTATGCATTAGTGCCTTGAGTTTACCATTTCGCCTCCAATTAGTCCTGACTTGGTCCCACCAAACTAGTGCGCAGTCGGTGAACTCAACAATGGCAACCTTCACCTTTTGTTCCTCGCTAAACTCATAGCAATCGAAGACCATCTCGATGCGGCCTTCCCATTCCAACTAAGCCTCAGGGTCACTTTTCCCTCGTAACGTAGAGACTTGAATTTTAAGTCCCTTGAGCTCGTTCTTAGACGTGTCCCTTTTAGGCCTCTAGGCTCTTACCACATCTTCACTTGCCGAAAGTACTCCTCATAGTTTGCTCCTTTGGTGCCATGGTTACTTCGGTTGCGAGATCGAGAATGGGGGCCCCTTGTGAAGCCCATGGAGAGCTCGTCAAAGCGGTTGTGCCTCTCCTCCATTTGTTACACACTAATCCGCTTAAGCTCGTTTTTCATGGCGGTGAACATCATTGAGTAGTCAGTGGTCGGATGAGCTTGCTCCATGACTGTCGTTTGGTCCTGCAAAAGGTTAGTGAACAAGAAAATAGGACAAATATAATCTCACTTCACTCCCTGAGTGTTTTCACTCTCCCTCGTTTTCCCACTCAAAATACTCCAATGATCTTACCAAAAATTCCTTACCCGTCGGATTGGGTAGTCGAGAAATGCCGCAAAGATCCAACAATTGTCACCATGCTTTTCCACAAGAGTAATCAAGGAAACAAGACCCGGATTTCCTTGGATTTTTCCACAACATACTCCAATGTATGTTGTTGGGCTAGTGCCGGCCAAAAGAGAAGCCCAAGGGCTGGCCGGACTTCAAGTTTTTCCAAGCTTTACTAGGTCTTAGTCACGGCTACAAATAGCCTTAAGTCATTGTTTACATTCAGTTTTATGATGATTAATAAAAACACTTGAGAATTCTCTCAAAGCTTCATTGAAGCATCCTTGAGTATTTTAGATTCATTTCTTTGTCATACCATTGACTTGTCAATCTAGAACCGCGCCAGATTGTGGCGTCTTCTACAATACCAGGTTCGTTGGCCACGTGATCAACGGGTTTAGGTGATTCCGTTGCGTTCGTTTGTCATCAACGTGAGTCCTAACCTTCTAGGTCCTAGCCTTTCTGTAGGGGTTGCATCACAAGATTGGTGCCGTTCGTGTCAATATGTCCAAACCATTGGCACTTGAAGCCCTTGATATCTCTACTCATAGTTTTAGGAGTTTCATGAGGGGTCTTAGAAGTGGACCTGGATGCATCAACAAGCTTGTTAGGGGTAAAAATGGAATTGCAGTTAGAGAAATTTCCAGGTGTGAGGCTAGAAGGGCTTGGTGTAGTCGCATTTCCTGTATCATGTGAGATTCTCCTTGGTGGGTTGCCCTTCCATGAAGGCGAGTTGGAAGCTTGGAAGATACGGTCTCCTCGCCTCAATTTCTTCCCCTTCTCAGCCTTGATGGCTAGTTCAAGAAGATCATGCATATCCAAGTAATGTTGGAGCTCCAAGGCTTCTTGAAGGTCGGGGTTGAGACCTCTAAGGAACCTTGCCATGGTAGCCTCACTATCTTCTTGAATGTTCTCCCTCATCATGGCCATCTTGATCTCCTTGAAATAGTCCTCCACCCTCATGTTGCCTTGAGTGAGGGTTTGAAACTGAGAGTGGAGATCGCGGTTGTAGTGGCTTGGAACAAATCGCTTATGCATTAGTGCCTTGTGTTCACCATTTCGCCTCCGATTAGTCCTGACTTGGTGGTCCCACCAAACTAGTGCGTAGTCGGTGAACTCAACCGTGGCAACCTTCACCTTTTGTTCCTCGATAAACTCATAGCAATCGACGACCATCTCGATGCGGCCTTCCCATTCCAACTAAGCCTCAGGGTCAATTTTGCCTTGGAACGTGCAGACTTGAATTTTACGTCCCTTCAGCTCGTTCTTAGACGTGTCCCTTTTAGGCCCCTCGGCTATTTCCACATCTTCACCAGCCGAGAGTACTCCTCATAGTTTGCTCCTTTGGTGCCATGGTTATTTCGGTTGCGAGATCGAGAACGAGAGCCCCTTGTGAAGCTCTTGGATAGCTCGTCTAAGCGGTTGTGCCTCTCCGCCATTTGTTGCTCACTAATCCGCTTTAGCTCGTTTTTCATGGCGGTGAACATCAATGAGTAGTCAGTGGTCGGATGAGCTTGCTCCATGACTGTCGTTTGGTCCTGTAAAAGGTTAGTGAACAAGAAAATAGGACAAATATAATCTCAATTCACTCCCTTAGTGTTTTCACTCTCACTCATTTTTCCACTCAAAATACTCCAATGATCTTACCAAAAATTCCTTACCCGTCGGATTGGGCAGTCGAGAAATGCCGCAAAGATCCTACAATTGTCACCAAGCTTTTCCCCAAGAGTAATCAAGGAAACAAGATACGGATTTCCTTAGATTTTTCCACAACATACTCCAATGTATGTTGTTGGGCTAGTGCCAGCCAAAAGAGAAGCCCAATGGCTGGCCGGATTTCCTTCAAGTTTTTCCAAGCTTTACAAGGTCATAGTCACGGCTGCAAATTGCCTTAAGTCATTGTTTACATTCAGTTTTATGATGATTAATAAAAACACTTGAGAATTCTCTCAAAGCTTCATTGAAGCATCCTTGAGTATTTTAGATTCATTTCTTTGGCATACCATTGACTTATCAATCTAGGACCGCGCCAGATTGCGCCGTCTTCTATAATACCTGGTTCGTTGGCCGCGTGATCACCGGGTTTAGGTGATTCCACTGCGTTCGTTTGTCATCAACGTGAGTCCCAACCTTCTAGATCCTAGCCTTTCTGTACGGGTTGCATCACAAGGTTGGTGCCGTTCATATCAATATGTCCAACCATTGGCACTTGAAGCCCTTGATATCTCTACTCCTAGTTTTAGGAGTTTCATGAGTGGTCTTAGAAGTGGACCAGGATGCATCAACAAGCTTATTAGGGGTAAAATTGGAATTGCGGTTAGAGATTTTACCAGGTGTGCGGCTAGAAGGGCTTGGTGTTGTCGCATTTCCAGTATCATGTGATGTTCTCCTTGGTGGGTTGCCCTTCTATGAAGGAGAGTTGGATGCTTAGAAGGTACGGCCTCCTCGCCTCAATTTCTTCCCCCTCTCGGCCTTGATGGCTAGTTCAAGAAGATCATGCATGTCCAAGTAATGTTGGAGCTCCAAGGCTTCTTGAAGGACGGGGTTGAGACCTCTAAGGAACCTTGTCATGGTAGCCACACTATCTTCTTGAATGTTCGCCCTCATCATGGCCATCTTGATCTCCTTGGAGTATTCCTCCACACTCATGTTGCCTTGAGTGAGGGTTTGAAGCTGAGAGTGGAGATCGCGGTTGTAGTGGCTTGGAACAAACCGCTTATGCATTAGTGCCTTGAGTTTACCATTTCGCCTCCAATTAGTCCTGACTTGGTCCCACCAAACTAGTGCGCAGTCGGTGAACTCAACAATGGCAACCTTCACCTTTTGTTCCTCGCTAAACTCATAGCAATCGAAGACCATCTCGATGCGGCCTTCCCATTCCAACTAAGCCTCAGGGTCACTTTTCCCTCGTAACGTAGAGACTTGAATTTTAAGTCCCTTGAGCTCGTTCTTAGACGTGTCCCTTTTAGGCCTCTAGGCTCTTACCACATCTTCACTTGCCGAGAGTACTCCTCATAGTTTGCTCCTTTGGTTACTTCGGTTGCGAGATCGAGAATGGGGGCCCCTTGTGAAGCCCTTGGAGAGCTCGTCAAAGCGGTTGTGCCTCTCCTCCATTTGTTACACACTAATCCGCTTAAGCTCGTTTTTCATGGCGGTGAACATCATTGAGTAGTCAGTGGTCGGATGAGCTTGCTCCATGACTGTCGTTTGGTCCTGCAAAAGGTTAGTGAACAAGAAAATAGGACAAATATAATCTCACTTCACTCCCTGAGTGTTTTCACTCTCCCTCGTTTTCCCACTCAAAATACTCCAATGATCTTACCAAAAATTCCTTACCCGTCGGATTGGGTAGTCGAGAAATGCCGCAAAGATCCAACAATTGTCACCATGCTTTTCCACAAGAGTAATCAAGGAAACAAGACCCGGATTTCCTTGGATTTTTCCACAACATACTCCAATGTATGTTGTTGGGCTAGTGCCGGCCAAAAGAGAAGCCCAAGGGCTGGCCGGACTTCAAGTTTTTCCAAGCTTTACTAGGTCTTAGTCACGGCTACAAATAGCCTTAAGTCATTGTTTACATTCAGTTTTATGATGATTAATAAAAACACTTGAGAATTCTCTCAAAGCATCCTTGAGTATTTTAGATTCATTTCTTTGGCATACCATTGACTTGTCAATCTAGGACCGCGCCAGATTGCGGCGTCTTCTACAATACCTGGTTCGTTGGCCGCGTGATCACCGGGTTTAGGTGATTCCACTGCGTTCGTTTGTCATCAACCTGAGTCCCAACCTTCTAGATCCTAGCCTTTCTGTACGGGTTGCATCACAAGGTTGGTGCCGTTCGTATCAATATGTCCAACCATTGGCACTTGAAGCCCTTGATATCTCTACTCCTAGTTTTAGGAGTTTCATGAGGGGTCTTAGAAGTGGACCTGGATGCATCAACAAGCTTGTTAGGGGTAAAAATGGAATTGCAGTTAGAGAAATTTCCAGGTGTGAGGCTAGAAGGGCTTGGTGTAGTCGCATTTCCTGTATCATGTGAGATTCTCCTTGGTGGGTTGCCCTTCCATGAAGGCGAGTTGGAAGCTTGGAAGATACGGTCTCCTCGCCTCAATTTCTTCCCCTTCTCAGCCTTGATGGCTAGTTCAAGAAGATCATGCATATCCAAGTAATGTTGGACTCCAAGGCTTCTTGAAGGTCGGGGTTGAGACCTCTAAGGAACCTTGCCATGGTAGCCTCACTATCTTCTTGAATGTTCTCCCTCATCATGGCCATCTTGATCTCCTTGAAATAGTCCTCCACCCTCATGTTGCCTTGAGTGAGGGTTTGAAACTGAGAGTGGAGATCGCGGTTGTAGTGGCTTGGAACAAATCGCTTATGCATTAGTGCCTTGTGTTCACCATTTCGCCTCCGATTAGTCCTGACTTGGTGGTCCCACCAAACTAGTGCGTAGTCGGTGAACTCAACCGTGGCAACCTTCACCTTTTGTTCCTCGATAAACTCATAGCAATCGACGACCATCTCGATGCGGCCTTCCCATTCCAACTAAGCCTCAGGGTCAATTTTGCCTTGGAACGTGCAGACTTGAATTTTACGTCCCTTTAGCTCGTTCTTAGACGTGTCCCTTTTAGCAGCCGAGAGTACTCCTCATAGTTTGCTCCTTTGGTGCCATGGTTATTTCGGTTGCGAGATCGAGAACGAGAGCCCCTTGTGAAGCTCTTGGATAGCTCGTCTAAGCGGTTGTGCCTCTCCGCCATTTGTTGCTCACTAATCCGCTTTAGCTCGTTTTTCATGGCGGTGAACATCAATGAGTAGTCAGTGGTCGGATGAGCTTGCTCCATGACTGTCGTTTGGTCCTGTAAAAGGTTAGTGAACAAGAAAATAGGACAAATATAATCTCAATTCACTCCCTTAGTGTTTTCACTCTCACTCATTTTTCCACTCAAAATACTCCAATGATCTTACCAAAAATTCCTTACCCGTCGGATTGGGCAGTCGAGAAATGCCGCAAAGATCCTACAATTGTCTCCAAGCTTTTCCCCAAGAGTAATCAAGGAAACAAGATACGGATTTCCTTGGATTTTTCCACAACATACTCCAATGTATGTTGTTGGGCTAGTGCCAGCCAAAAGAGAAGCCCAATGGCTGGCCGGATTTCCTTCAAGTTTTTCCAAGCTTTACAAGGTCATAGTCACGGCTGCAAATTGCCTTAAGTCATTGTTTACATTCAGTTTTATGATGATTAATAAAAACACTTGAGAATTCTCTCAAAGCTTCATTGAAGCATCCTTGAGTATTTTAGATTCATTTCTTTGGCATACCATTGACTTATCAATCTAGGACCGCGCCAGATTGCGCCGTCTTCTATAATACCTGGTTCGTTGGCCGCGTGATCACCGGGTTTAGGTGATTCCACTGCGTTCGTTTGTCATCAACGTGAGTCCCAACCTTCTAGATCCTAGCCTTTCTGTACGGGTTGCATCACAAGGTTGGTGCCGTTCGTATCAATATGTCCAACCATTGGCACTTGAAGCCCTTGATATCTCTACTCCTAGTTTTAGGAGTTTCATGAGTGGTCTTAGAAGTGGACCTGGATGCATCAACAAGCTTATTAGGGGTAAAATTGGAATTGCGGTTAGAGATTTTACCAGGTGTGCGGCTAGAAGGGCTTGGTGTAGTCGCATTTCCAGTATCATGTGATGTTCTCCTTGGTGGGTTGCCCTTCTATGAAGGAGAGTTGGATGCTTAGAAGGTACGGCCTCCTCGCCTCAATTTCTTCCCCCTCTCGGCCTTGATGGCTAGTTCAAGAAGATCATGCATGTCCAAGTAATGTTGGAGCTCCAAGGCTTCTTGAAGGACGGGGTTGAGACCTCTAAGGAACCTTGTCATGGTAGCCACACTATCTTCTTGAATGTTCGCCCTCATCATGGCCATCTTGATCTCCTTGGAGTATTCCTCCACACTCATGTTGCCTTGAGTGAGGGTTTGAAGCTGAGAGTGGAGATCGCGGTTGTAGTGGCTTGGAACAAATCGCTTATGCATTAGTGCCTTGAGTTTACCATTTCGCCTCCAATTAGTCCTGACTTGGTCCCACCAAACTAGTGCGCAGTCGGTGAACTCAACAATGGCAACCTTCACCTTTTGTTCCTCGCTAAACTCATAGCAATCGAAGACCATCTCGATGCGGCCTTCCCATTCCAACTAAGCCTCAGGGTCACTTTTCCCTCGTAACGTAGAGACTTGAATTTTAAGTCCCTTGAGCTCGTTCTTAGACGTGTCCCTTTTAGGCCTCTAGGCTCTTACCACATCTTCACTTGCCGAGAGTACTCCTCATAGTTTGCTCCTTTGGTTACTTCGGTTGCGAGATCGAGAATGGGGGCCCCTTGTGAAGCCCTTGGAGAGCTCGTCAAAGCGGTTGTGCCTCTCCTCCATTTGTTACACACTAATCCGCTTAAGCTCGTTTTTCATGGCGGTGAACATCATTGAGTAGTCAGTGGTCGGATGAGCTTGCTCCATGACTGTCGTTTGGTCCTGCAAAAGGTTAGTGAACAAGAAAATAGGACAAATATAATCTCACTTCACTCCCTGAGTGTTTTCACTCTCCCTCGTTTTCCCACTCAAAATACTCCAATGATCTTACCAAAAATTCCTTACCCGTCGGATTGGGTAGTCGAGAAATGCCGCAAAGATCCAACAATTGTCACCATGCTTTTCCACAAGAGTAATCAAGGAAACAAGACCCGGATTTCCTTGGATTTTTCCACAACATACTCCAATGTATGTTGTTGGGCTAGTGCCGGCCAAAAGAGAAGCCCAAGGGCTGGCCGGACTTCAAGTTTTTCCAAGCTTTACTAGGTCTTAGTCACGGCTACAAATAGCCTTAAGTCATTGTTTACATTCAGTTTTATGATGATTAATAAAAACACTTGCGAATTCTCTCAAAGCTTAATTGAAGCATCCTTGAGTATTTTAGATTCATTTCTTTGTCATACCATTGACTTGTCAATCTAGAACCGCGCCAGATTGTGGCGTCTTCTACAATACCAGGTTCGTTGGCCACGTGATCAACGGGTTTAGGTGATTCCGTTGCGTTCGTTTGTCATCAACGTGAGTCCTAACCTTCTAGGTCCTAGCCTTTCTGTAGGGGTTGCATCACAAGATTGGTGCCGTTCGTGTCAATATGTCCAAACCATTGGCACTTGAAGCCCTTGATATCTCTACTCCTAGTTTTAGGAGTTTCATGAGGGGTCTTAGAAGTGGACCTGGATGCATCAACAAGCTTGTTAGGGGTAAAAATGGAATTGCAGTTAGAGAAATTTCCAGGTGTGAGGCTAGAAGGGCTTGGTGTAGTCGCATTTCCTGTATCATGTGAGATTCTCCTTGGTGGGTTGCCCTTCCATGAAGGCGAGTTAGAAGCTTGGAAGATACGGTCTCCTCGCCTCAATAGCCTTGATGGCTAGTTCAAGAAGATCATGCATATCCAAGTAATGTTGGAGCTCCAAGGCTTCTTGAAGGTCGGGGTTGAGACCTCTAAGGAACCTTGCCATGGTAGCCTCACTATCTTCTTGAATGTTCTCCCTCATCATGGCCATCTTGATCTCCTTGAAATAGTCCTCCACCCTCATGTTGCCTTGAGTGAGGGTTTGAAACTGAGAGTGGAGATCGCGGTTGTAGTGGCTTGGAACAAATCGCTTATGCATTAGTGCCTTGTGTTCACCATTTCGCCTCCGATTAGTCCTGACTTGGTGGTCCCACCAAACTAGTGCGTAGTCGGTGAACTCAACCGTGGCAACCTTCACCTTTTGTTCCTCGATAAACTCATAGCAATCGACGACCATCTCGATGCGGCCTTCCCATTCCAACTAAGCCTCAGGGTCAATTTTGCCTTGGAACGTGCAGACTTGAATTTTACGTCCCTTTAGCTCGTTCTTAGACGTGTCCCTTTTAGCAATTTCCACATCTTCACCAGCCGAGAGTACTCCTCATAGTTTGCTCCTTTGGTGCCATGGTTATTTCGGTTGCGAGATCGAGAACGAGAGCCCCTTGTGAAGCTCTTGGATAGCTCGTCTAAGCGGTTGTGCCTCTCCGCCATTTGTTGCTCACTAATCCGCTTTAGCTCGTTTTTCATGGCGGTGAACATCAATGAGTAGTCAGTGGTCGGATGAGCTTGCTCCATGACTGTCGTTTGGTCCTGTAAAAGGTTAGTGAACAAGAAAATAGGACAAATATAATCTCAATTCACTCCCTTAGTGTTTTCACTCTCACTCATTTTTCCACTCAAAATACTCCAATGATCTTACCAAAAATTCCTTACCCGTCGGATTGGGCAGTCGAGAAATGCCGCAAAGATCCTACAATTGTCACCAAGCTTTTCCCCAAGAGTAATCAAGGAAACAAGATACGGATTTCCTTGGATTTTTCCACAACATACTCCAATGTATGTTGTTGGGCTAGTGCCAGCCAAAAGAGAAGCCCAATGGCTGGCCGGATTTCCTTCAAGTTTTTCCAAGCTTTACAAGGTCATAGTCACGGCTGCAAATTGCCTTAAGTCATTGTTTACATTCAGTTTTATGATGATTAATAAAAACACTTGAGAATTCTCTCAAAGCTTCATTGAAGCATCCTTGAGTATTTTAGATTCATTTCTTTGGCATACCATTGACTTATCAATCTAGGACCGCGCCAGATTGCGGCGTCTTCTATAATACCTGGTTCGTTGGCCGCGTGATCACCGGGTTTAGGTGATTCCACTGCGTTCGTTTGTCATCAACGTGAGTCCCAACCTTCTAGATCCTAGCCTTTCTGTACGGGTTGCATCACAAGGTTGGTGCCGTTCGTATCAATATGTCCAACCATTGGCACTTGAAGCCCTTGATATCTCTACTCCTAGTTTTAGGAGTTTCATGAGTGGTCTTAGAAGTGGACCTGGATGCATCAACAAGCTTATTAGGGGTAAAATTGGAATTGTGGTTAGAGATTTTACCAGGTGTGCGGCTAGAAGGGCTTGGTGTAGTCGCATTTCCAGTATCATGTGATGTTCTCCTTGGTGGGTTGCCCTTCTATGAAGGAGAGTTGGATGCTTAGAAGGTACGGCCTCCTCGCCTCAATTTCTTCCCCCTCTCGGCCTTGATGGCTAGTTCAAGAAGATCATGCATGTCCAAGTAATGTTGGAGCTCCAAGGCTTCTTGAAGGACGGGGTTGAGACCTCTAAGGAACCTTGTCATGGTAGCCACACTATCTTCTTGAATGTTCGCCCTCATCATGGCCATCTTGATCTCCTTGGAGTAGTCCTCCACACTCATGTTGCCTTGAGTGAGGGTTTGAAGCTGAGAGTGGAGATCGCGGTTGTAGTGGCTTGGAACAAACCGCTTATGCATTAGTGCCTTGAGTTTACCATTTCGCCTCCAATTAGTCCTGACTTGGTCCCACCAAACTAGTGCGCAGTCGGTGAACTCAACAATGGCAACCTTCACCTTTTGTTCCTCGCTAAACTCATAGCAATCGAAGACCATCTCGATGCGGCCTTCCCATTCCAACTAAGCCTCAGGGTCACTTTTCCCTCGTAACGTAGAGACTTGAATTTTAAGTCCCTTGAGCTCGTTCTTAGACGTGTCCCTTTTAGGCCTCTAGGCTCTTACCACATCTTCACTTGCCGAAAGTACTCCTCATAGTTTGCTCCTTTGGTGCCATGGTTACTTCGGTTGCGAGATCGAGAATGGGGGCCCCTTGTGAAGCCCATGGAGAGCTCGTCAAAGCGGTTGTGCCTCTCCTCCATTTGTTACACACTAATCCGCTTAAGCTCGTTTTTCATGGCGGTGAACATCATTGAGTAGTCAGTGGTCGGATGAGCTTGCTCCATGACTGTCGTTTGGTCCTGCAAAAGGTTAGTGAACAAGAAAATAGGACAAATATAATCTCACTTCACTCCCTGAGTGTTTTCACTCTCCCTCGTTTTCCCACTCAAAATACTCCAATGATCTTACCAAAAATTCCTTACCCGTCGGATTGGGTAGTCGAGAAATGCCGCAAAGATCCAACAATTGTCACCATGCTTTTCCACAAGAGTAATCAAGGAAACAAGACCCGGATTTCCTTGGATTTTTCCACAACATACTCCAATGTATGTTGTTGGGCTAGTGCCGGCCAAAAGAGAAGCCCAAGGGCTGGCCGGACTTCAAGTTTTTCCAAGCTTTACTAGGTCTTAGTCACGGCTACAAATAGCCTTAAGTCATTGTTTACATTCAGTTTTATGATGATTAATAAAAACACTTGAGAATTCTCTCAAAGCTTCATTGAAGCATCCTTGAGTATTTTAGATTCATTTCTTTGTCATACCATTGACTTGTCAATCTAGAACCGCGCCAGATTGTGGCGTCTTCTACAATACCAGGTTCGTTGGCCACGTGATCAACGGGTTTAGGTGATTCCGTTGCGTTCGTTTGTCATCAACGTGAGTCCTAACCTTCTAGGTCCTAGCCTTTCTGTAGGGGTTGCATCACAAGATTGGTGCCGTTCGTGTCAATATGTCCAAACCATTGGCACTTGAAGCCCTTGATATCTCTACTCATAGTTTTAGGAGTTTCATGAGGGGTCTTAGAAGTGGACCTGGATGCATCAACAAGCTTGTTAGGGGTAAAAATGGAATTGCAGTTAGAGAAATTTCCAGGTGTGAGGCTAGAAGGGCTTGGTGTAGTCGCATTTCCTGTATCATGTGAGATTCTCCTTGGTGGGTTGCCCTTCCATGAAGGCGAGTTGGAAGCTTGGAAGATACGGTCTCCTCGCCTCAATTTCTTCCCCTTCTCAGCCTTGATGGCTAGTTCAAGAAGATCATGCATATCCAAGTAATGTTGGAGCTCCAAGGCTTCTTGAAGGTCGGGGTTGAGACCTCTAAGGAACCTTGCCATGGTAGCCTCACTATCTTCTTGAATGTTCTCCCTCATCATGGCCATCTTGATCTCCTTGAAATAGTCCTCCACCCTCATGTTGCCTTGAGTGAGGGTTTGAAACTGAGAGTGGAGATCGCGGTTGTAGTGGCTTGGAACAAATCGCTTATGCATTAGTGCCTTGTGTTCACCATTTCGCCTCCGATTAGTCCTGACTTGGTGGTCCCACCAAACTAGTGCGTAGTCGGTGAACTCAACCGTGGCAACCTTCACCTTTTGTTCCTCGATAAACTCATAGCAATCGACGACCATCTCGATGCGGCCTTCCCATTCCAACTAAGCCTCAGGGTCAATTTTGCCTTGGAACGTGCAGACTTGAATTTTACGTCCCTTCAGCTCGTTCTTAGACGTGTCCCTTTTAGGCCCCTCGGCTATTTCCACATCTTCACCAGCCGAGAGTACTCCTCATAGTTTGCTCCTTTGGTGCCATGGTTATTTCGGTTGCGAGATCGAGAACGAGAGCCCCTTGTGAAGCTCTTGGATAGCTCGTCTAAGCGGTTGTGCCTCTCCGCCATTTGTTGCTCACTAATCCGCTTTAGCTCGTTTTTCATGGCGGTGAACATCAATGAGTAGTCAGTGGTCGGATGAGCTTGCTCCATGACTGTCGTTTGGTCCTGTAAAAGGTTAGTGAACAAGAAAATAGGACAAATATAATCTCAATTCACTCCCTTAGTGTTTTCACTCTCACTCATTTTTCCACTCAAAATACTCCAATGATCTTACCAAAAATTCCTTACCCGTCGGATTGGGCAGTCGAGAAATGCCGCAAAGATCCTACAATTGTCACCAAGCTTTTCCCCAAGAGTAATCAAGGAAACAAGATACGGATTTCCTTAGATTTTTCCACAACATACTCCAATGTATGTTGTTGGGCTAGTGCCAGCCAAAAGAGAAGCCCAATGGCTGGCCGGATTTCCTTCAAGTTTTTCCAAGCTTTACAAGGTCATAGTCACGGCTGCAAATTGCCTTAAGTCATTGTTTACATTCAGTTTTATGATGATTAATAAAAACACTTGAGAATTCTCTCAAAGCTTCATTGAAGCATCCTTGAGTATTTTAGATTCATTTCTTTGGCATACCATTGACTTATCAATCTAGGACCGCGCCAGATTGCGCCGTCTTCTATAATACCTGGTTCGTTGGCCGCGTGATCACCGGGTTTAGGTGATTCCACTGCGTTCGTTTGTCATCAACGTGAGTCCCAACCTTCTAGATCCTAGCCTTTCTGTACGGGTTGCATCACAAGGTTGGTGCCGTTCATATCAATATGTCCAACCATTGGCACTTGAAGCCCTTGATATCTCTACTCCTAGTTTTAGGAGTTTCATGAGTGGTCTTAGAAGTGGACCAGGATGCATCAACAAGCTTATTAGGGGTAAAATTGGAATTGCGGTTAGAGATTTTACCAGGTGTGCGGCTAGAAGGGCTTGGTGTTGTCGCATTTCCAGTATCATGTGATGTTCTCCTTGGTGGGTTGCCCTTCTATGAAGGAGAGTTGGATGCTTAGAAGGTACGGCCTCCTCGCCTCAATTTCTTCCCCCTCTCGGCCTTGATGGCTAGTTCAAGAAGATCATGCATGTCCAAGTAATGTTGGAGCTCCAAGGCTTCTTGAAGGACGGGGTTGAGACCTCTAAGGAACCTTGTCATGGTAGCCACACTATCTTCTTGAATGTTCGCCCTCATCATGGCCATCTTGATCTCCTTGGAGTATTCCTCCACACTCATGTTGCCTTGAGTGAGGGTTTGAAGCTGAGAGTGGAGATCGCGGTTGTAGTGGCTTGGAACAAACCGCTTATGCATTAGTGCCTTGAGTTTACCATTTCGCCTCCAATTAGTCCTGACTTGGTCCCACCAAACTAGTGCGCAGTCGGTGAACTCAACAATGGCAACCTTCACCTTTTGTTCCTCGCTAAACTCATAGCAATCGAAGACCATCTCGATGCGGCCTTCCCATTCCAACTAAGCCTCAGGGTCACTTTTCCCTCGTAACGTAGAGACTTGAATTTTAAGTCCCTTGACCTCGTTCTTAGACGTGTCCCTTTTAGGCCTCTAGGCTCTTACCACATCTTCACTTGCCGAGAGTACTCCTCATAGTTTGCTCCTTTGGTTACTTCGGTTGCGAGATCGAGAATGGGGGCCCCTTGTGAAGCCCTTGGAGAGCTCGTCAAAGCGGTTGTGCCTCTCCTCCATTTGTTACACACTAATCCGCTTAAGCTCGTTTTTCATGGCGGTGAACATCATTGAGTAGTCAGTGGTCGGATGAGCTTGCTCCATGACTGTCGTTTGGTCCTGCAAAAGGTTAGTGAACAAGAAAATAGGACAAATATAATCTCACTTCACTCCCTGAGTGTTTTCACTCTCCCTCGTTTTCCCACTCAAAATACTCCAATGATCTTACCAAAAATTCCTTACCCGTCGGATTGGGTAGTCGAGAAATGCCGCAAAGATCCAACAATTGTCACCATGCTTTTCCACAAGAGTAATCAAGGAAACAAGACCCGGATTTCCTTGGATTTTTCCACAACATACTCCAATGTATGTTGTTGGGCTAGTGCCGGCCAAAAGAGAAGCCCAAGGGCTGGCCGGACTTCAAGTTTTTCCAAGCTTTACTAGGTCTTAGTCACGGCTACAAATAGCCTTAAGTCATTGTTTACATTCAGTTTTATGATGATTAATAAAAACACTTGAGAATTCTCTCAAAGCATCCTTGAGTATTTTAGATTCATTTCTTTGGCATACCATTGACTTGTCAATCTAGGACCGCGCCAGATTGCGGCGTCTTCTACAATACCTGGTTCGTTGGCCGCGTGATCACCGGGTTTAGGTGATTCCACTGCGTTCGTTTGTCATCAACCTGAGTCCCAACCTTCTAGATCCTAGCCTTTCTGTACGGGTTGCATCACAAGGTTGGTGCCGTTCGTATCAATATGTCCAACCATTGGCACTTGAAGCCCTTGATATCTCTACTCCTAGTTTTAGGAGTTTCATGAGGGGTCTTAGAAGTGGACCTGGATGCATCAACAAGCTTGTTAGGGGTAAAAATGGAATTGCAGTTAGAGAAATTTCCAGGTGTGAGGCTAGAAGGGCTTGGTGTAGTCGCATTTCCTGTATCATGTGAGATTCTCCTTGGTGGGTTGCCCTTCCATGAAGGCGAGTTGGAAGCTTGGAAGATACGGTCTCCTCGCCTCAATTTCTTCCCCTTCTCAGCCTTGATGGCTAGTTCAAGAAGATCATGCATATCCAAGTAATGTTGGACTCCAAGGCTTCTTGAAGGTCGGGGTTGAGACCTCTAAGGAACCTTGCCATGGTAGCCTCACTATCTTCTTGAATGTTCTCCCTCATCATGGCCATCTTGATCTCCTTGAAATAGTCCTCCACCCTCATGTTGCCTTGAGTGAGGGTTTGAAACTGAGAGTGGAGATCGCGGTTGTAGTGGCTTGGAACAAATCGCTTATGCATTAGTGCCTTGTGTTCACCATTTCGCCTCCGATTAGTCCTGACTTGGTGGTCCCACCAAACTAGTGCGTAGTCGGTGAACTCAACCGTGGCAACCTTCACCTTTTGTTCCTCGATAAACTCATAGCAATCGACGACCATCTCGATGCGGCCTTCCCATTCCAACTAAGCCTCAGGGTCAATTTTGCCTTGGAACGTGCAGACTTGAATTTTACGTCCCTTTAGCTCGTTCTTAGACGTGTCCCTTTTAGCAGCCGAGAGTACTCCTCATAGTTTGCTCCTTTGGTGCCATGGTTATTTCGGTTGCGAGATCGAGAACGAGAGCCCCTTGTGAAGCTCTTGGATAGCTCGTCTAAGCGGTTGTGCCTCTCCGCCATTTGTTGCTCACTAATCCGCTTTAGCTCGTTTTTCATGGCGGTGAACATCAATGAGTAGTCAGTGGTCGGATGAGCTTGCTCCATGACTGTCGTTTGGTCCTGTAAAAGGTTAGTGAACAAGAAAATAGGACAAATATAATCTCAATTCACTCCCTTAGTGTTTTCACTCTCACTCATTTTTCCACTCAAAATACTCCAATGATCTTACCAAAAATTCCTTACCCGTCGGATTGGGCAGTCGAGAAATGCCGCAAAGATCCTACAATTGTCTCCAAGCTTTTCCCCAAGAGTAATCAAGGAAACAAGATACGGATTTCCTTGGATTTTTCCACAACATACTCCAATGTATGTTGTTGGGCTAGTGCCAGCCAAAAGAGAAGCCCAATGGCTGGCCGGATTTCCTTCAAGTTTTTCCAAGCTTTACAAGGTCATAGTCACGGCTGCAAATTGCCTTAAGTCATTGTTTACATTCAGTTTTATGATGATTAATAAAAACACTTGAGAATTCTCTCAAAGCTTCATTGAAGCATCCTTGAGTATTTTAGATTCATTTCTTTGGCATACCATTGACTTATCAATCTAGGACCGCGCCAGATTGCGCCGTCTTCTATAATACCTGGTTCGTTGGCCGCGTGATCACCGGGTTTAGGTGATTCCACTGCGTTCGTTTGTCATCAACGTGAGTCCCAACCTTCTAGATCCTAGCCTTTCTGTACGGGTTGCATCACAAGGTTGGTGCCGTTCGTATCAATATGTCCAACCATTGGCACTTGAAGCCCTTGATATCTCTACTCCTAGTTTTAGGAGTTTCATGAGTGGTCTTAGAAGTGGACCTGGATGCATCAACAAGCTTATTAGGGGTAAAATTGGAATTGCGGTTAGAGATTTTACCAGGTGTGCGGCTAGAAGGGCTTGGTGTAGTCGCATTTCCAGTATCATGTGATGTTCTCCTTGGTGGGTTGCCCTTCTATGAAGGAGAGTTGGATGCTTAGAAGGTACGGCCTCCTCGCCTCAATTTCTTCCCCCTCTCGGCCTTGATGGCTAGTTCAAGAAGATCATGCATGTCCAAGTAATGTTGGAGCTCCAAGGCTTCTTGAAGGACGGGGTTGAGACCTCTAAGGAACCTTGTCATGGTAGCCACACTATCTTCTTGAATGTTCGCCCTCATCATGGCCATCTTGATCTCCTTGGAGTATTCCTCCACACTCATGTTGCCTTGAGTGAGGGTTTGAAGCTGAGAGTGGAGATCGCGGTTGTAGTGGCTTGGAACAAATCGCTTATGCATTAGTGCCTTGAGTTTACCATTTCGCCTCCAATTAGTCCTGACTTGGTCCCACCAAACTAGTGCGCAGTCGGTGAACTCAACAATGGCAACCTTCACCTTTTGTTCCTCGCTAAACTCATAGCAATCGAAGACCATCTCGATGCGGCCTTCCCATTCCAACTAAGCCTCAGGGTCACTTTTCCCTCGTAACGTAGAGACTTGAATTTTAAGTCCCTTGAGCTCGTTCTTAGACGTGTCCCTTTTAGGCCTCTAGGCTCTTACCACATCTTCACTTGCCGAGAGTACTCCTCATAGTTTGCTCCTTTGGTTACTTCGGTTGCGAGATCGAGAATGGGGGCCCCTTGTGAAGCCCTTGGAGAGCTCGTCAAAGCGGTTGTGCCTCTCCTCCATTTGTTACACACTAATCCGCTTAAGCTCGTTTTTCATGGCGGTGAACATCATTGAGTAGTCAGTGGTCGGATGAGCTTGCTCCATGACTGTCGTTTGGTCCTGCAAAAGGTTAGTGAACAAGAAAATAGGACAAATATAATCTCACTTCACTCCCTGAGTGTTTTCACTCTCCCTCGTTTTCCCACTCAAAATACTCCAATGATCTTACCAAAAATTCCTTACCCGTCGGATTGGGTAGTCGAGAAATGCCGCAAAGATCCAACAATTGTCACCATGCTTTTCCACAAGAGTAATCAAGGAAACAAGACCCGGATTTCCTTGGATTTTTCCACAACATACTCCAATGTATGTTGTTGGGCTAGTGCCGGCCAAAAGAGAAGCCCAAGGGCTGGCCGGACTTCAAGTTTTTCCAAGCTTTACTAGGTCTTAGTCACGGCTACAAATAGCCTTAAGTCATTGTTTACATTCAGTTTTATGATGATTAATAAAAACACTTGCGAATTCTCTCAAAGCTTAATTGAAGCATCCTTGAGTATTTTAGATTCATTTCTTTGTCATACCATTGACTTGTCAATCTAGAACCGCGCCAGATTGTGGCGTCTTCTACAATACCAGGTTCGTTGGCCACGTGATCAACGGGTTTAGGTGATTCCGTTGCGTTCGTTTGTCATCAACGTGAGTCCTAACCTTCTAGGTCCTAGCCTTTCTGTAGGGGTTGCATCACAAGATTGGTGCCGTTCGTGTCAATATGTCCAAACCATTGGCACTTGAAGCCCTTGATATCTCTACTCCTAGTTTTAGGAGTTTCATGAGGGGTCTTAGAAGTGGACCTGGATGCATCAACAAGCTTGTTAGGGGTAAAAATGGAATTGCAGTTAGAGAAATTTCCAGGTGTGAGGCTAGAAGGGCTTGGTGTAGTCGCATTTCCTGTATCATGTGAGATTCTCCTTGGTGGGTTGCCCTTCCATGAAGGCGAGTTAGAAGCTTGGAAGATACGGTCTCCTCGCCTCAATAGCCTTGATGGCTAGTTCAAGAAGATCATGCATATCCAAGTAATGTTGGAGCTCCAAGGCTTCTTGAAGGTCGGGGTTGAGACCTCTAAGGAACCTTGCCATGGTAGCCTCACTATCTTCTTGAATGTTCTCCCTCATCATGGCCATCTTGATCTCCTTGAAATAGTCCTCCACCCTCATGTTGCCTTGAGTGAGGGTTTGAAACTGAGAGTGGAGATCGCGGTTGTAGTGGCTTGGAACAAATCGCTTATGCATTAGTGCCTTGTGTTCACCATTTCGCCTCCGATTAGTCCTGACTTGGTGGTCCCACCAAACTAGTGCGTAGTCGGTGAACTCAACCGTGGCAACCTTCACCTTTTGTTCCTCGATAAACTCATAGCAATCGACGACCATCTCGATGCGGCCTTCCCATTCCAACTAAGCCTCAGGGTCAATTTTGCCTTGGAACGTGCAGACTTGAATTTTACGTCCCTTCAGCTCGTTCTTAGACGTGTCCCTTTTAGGCCTCTCGGCAATTTCCACATCTTCACCAGCCGAGAGTACTCCTCATAGTTTGCTCCTTTGGTGCCATGGTTATTTCGGTTGCGAGATCGAGAACGAGAGCCCCTTGTGAAGCTCTTGGATAGCTCGTCTAAGCGGTTGTGCCTCTCCGCCATTTGTTGCTCACTAATCCGCTTTAGCTCGTTTTTCATGGCGGTGAACATCAATGAGTAGTCAGTGGTCGGATGAGCTTGCTCCATGACTGTCGTTTGGTCCTGTAAAAGGTTAGTGAACAAGAAAATAGGACAAATATAATCTCAATTCACTCTCTTAGTGTTTTCACTCTCACTCATTTTTCCACTCAAAATACTCCAATGATCTTACCAAAAATTCCTTACCCGTCGGATTGGGCAGTCGAGAAATGCCGCAAAGATCCTACAATTGTCACCAAGCTTTTCCCCAAGAGTAATCAAGGAAACAATATACGGATTTCCTTGGATTTTTCCACAACATACTCCAATGTATGTTGTTGGGCTAGTGCCAGCCAAAAGAGAAGCCCAATGGCTGGCCGGATTTCCTTCAAGTTTTTCCAAGCTTTACAAGGTCATAGTCACGGCTGCGAATTGCCTTAAGTCATTGTTTACATTCAGTTTTATGATGATTAATAAAAACACTTGAGAATTCTCTCAAAGCTTCATTGAAGCATCCTTGAGTATTTTAGATTCATTTCTTTGGCATACCATTGACTTATCAATCTAGGACCGCGCCAGATTGCGGCGTCTTCTACAATACCTGGTTCGTTGGCCGCGTGATCACCGGGTTTAGGTGATTCCACTGCGTTCGTTTGTCATCAACGTGAGTCCCAACCTTCTAGATCCTAGCCTTTCTGTACGGGTTGCATCACAAGGTTGGTGCCGTTCGTATCAATATGTCCAACCATTGGCACTTGAAGCCCTTGATATCTCTACTCCTAGTTTTAGGAGTTTCATGAGTGGTCTTAGAAGTGGACCTGGATGCATCAACAAGCTTATTAGGGGTAAAATTGGAATTGCGGTTAGAGATTTTACCAGGTGTGCGGCTAGAAGGGCTTGGTGTAGTCGCATTTCCAGTATCATGTGATGTTCTCCTTGGTGGGTTGCCCTTCTATGAAGGAGAGTTGGATGCTTAGAAGGTACGGCCTCCTCGCCTCAATTTCTTCCCCCTCTCGGCCTTGATGGCTAGTTCAAGAAGATCATGCATGTCCAAGTAATGTTGGAGCTCCAAGGCTTCTTGAAGGACGGGGTTGAGACCTCTAAGGAACCTTGTCATGGTAGCCACACTATCTTCTTGAATGTTCGCCCTCATCATGGCCATCTTGATCTCCTTGGAGTAGTCCTCCACACTCATGTTGCCTTGAGTGAGGGTTTGAAGCTGAGAGTGGAGATCGCGGTTGTAGTGGCTTGGAACAAACCGCTTATGCATTAGTGCCTTGAGTTTACCATTTCGCCTCCAATTAGTCCTGACTTGGTCCCACCAAACTAGTGCGCAGTCGGTGAACTCAACAATGGCAACCTTCACCTTTTGTTCCTCGCTAAACTCATAGCAATCGAAGACCATCTCGATGCGGCCTTCCCATTCCAACTAAGCCTCAGGGTCACTTTTCCCTCGTAACGTAGAGACTTGAATTTTAAGTCCCTTGAGCTCGTTCTTAGACGTGTCCCTTTTAGGCCTCTAGGCTCTTACCACATCTTCACTTGCCGAGAGTACTCCTCATAGTTTGCTCCTTTGGTGCCATGGTTACTTCGGTTGCGAGATCGAGAATGGGGGCCCCTTGTGAAGCCCTTGGAGAGCTCGTCAAAGCGGTTGTGCCTCTCCTCCATTTGTTACACACTAATCCGCTTAAGCTCGTTTTTCATGGCGGTGAACATCATTGAGTAGTCAGTGGTCGGATGAGCTTGCTCCATGACTGTCGTTTGGTCCTGCAAAAGGTTAGTGAACAAGAAAATAGGACAAATATAATCTCACTTCACTCCCTGAGTGTTTTCACTCTCCCTCGTTTTCCAACTCAAAATACTCCAATGATCTTACCAAAAATTCCTTACCCGTCGGATTGGGTAGTCGAGAAATGCCGCAAAGATCCAACAATTGTCACCATGCTTTTCCACAAGAGTAATCAAGGAAACAAGACCCGGATTTCCTTGGATTTTTCCACAACATACTCCAATGTATGTTGTTGGGCTAGTGCCGGCCAAAAGAGAAGCCCAAGGGCTGGCCGGACTTCAAGTTTTTCCAAACTTTACTAGGTCTTAGTCACGGCTACAAATAGCCTTAAGTCATTGTTTACATTCAGTTTTATGATGATTAATAAAAACACTTGCGATTTCTCTCAAAGCTTCATTGAAGCATCCTTGAGTATTTTAGATTCATTTCTTTGTCATACCATTGACTTGTCAATCTAGAACCGCGCCAGATTGTGGCGTCTTCTACAATACCAGGTTCGTTGGCCACGTGATCAACGGGTTTAGGTGATTCCGTTGCGTTCGTTTGTCATCAACGTGAGTCCTAACCTTCTAGGTCCTAGCCTTTCTGTAGGGGTTGCATCACAAGATTGGTGCCGTTCGTGTCAATATGTCCAAACCATTGGCACTTGAAGCCCTTGATATCTCTACTCATAGTTTTAGGAGTTTCATGAGGGGTCTTAGAAGTGGACCTGGATGCATCAACAAGCTTGTTAGGGGTAAAAATGGAATTGCAGTTAGAGAAATTTCCAGGTGTGAGGCTAGAAGGGCTTGGTGTAGTCGCATTTCCTGTATCATGTGAGATTCTCCTTGGTGGGTTGCCCTTCCATGAAGGCGAGTTGGAAGCTTGGAAGATACGGTCTCCTCGCCTCAATTTCTTCCCCTTCTCAGCCTTGATGGCTAGTTCAAGAAGATCATGCATATCCAAGTAATGTTGGAGCTCCAAGGCTTCTTGAAGGTCGGGGTTGAGACCTCTAAGGAACCTTGCCATGGTAGCCTCACTATCTTCTTGAATGTTCTCCCTCATCATGGCCATCTTGATCTCCTTGAAATAGTCCTCCACCCTCATGTTGCCTTGAGTGAGGGTTTGAAACTGAGAGTGGAGATCGCGGTTGTAGTGGCTTGGAACAAATCGCTTATGCATTAGTGCCTTGTGTTCACCATTTCGCCTCCGATTAGTCCTGACTTGGTGGTCCCACCAAACTAGTGCGTAGTCGGTGAACTCAACCGTGGCAACCTTCACCTTTTGTTCCTCGATAAACTCATAGCAATCGACGACCATCTCGATGCGGCCTTCCCATTCCAACTAAGCCTCAGGGTCAATTTTGCCTTGGAACGTGCAGACTTGAATTTTACGTCCCTTCAGCTCGTTCTTAGACGTGTCCCTTTTAGGCCCCTCGGCTATTTCCACATCTTCACCAGCCGAGAGTACTCCTCATAGTTTGCTCCTTTGGTGCCATGGTTATTTCGGTTGCGAGATCGAGAACGAGAGCCCCTTGTGAAGCTCTTGGATAGCTCGTCTAAGCGGTTGTGCCTCTCCGCCATTTGTTGCTCACTAATCCGCTTTAGCTCGTTTTTCATGGCGGTGAACATCAATGAGTAGTCAGTGGTCGGATGAGCTTGCTCCATGACTGTCGTTTGGTCCTGTAAAAGGTTAGTGAACAAGAAAATAGGACAAATATAATCTCAATTCACTCCCTTAGTGTTTTCACTCTCACTCATTTTTCCACTCAAAATACTCCAATGATCTTACCAAAAATTCCTTACCCGTCGGATTGGGCAGTCGAGAAATGCCGCAAAGATCCTACAATTGTCTCCAAGCTTTTCCCCAAGAGTAATCAAGGAAACAAGATACGGATTTCCTTGGATTTTTCCACAACATACTCCAATGTATGTTGTTGGGCTAGTGCCAGCCAAAAGAGAAGCCCAATGGCTGGCCGGATTTCCTTCAAGTTTTTCCAAGCTTTACAAGGTCATAGTCACGGCTGCAAATTGCCTTAAGTCATTGTTTACATTCAGTTTTATGATGATTAATAAAAACACTTGAGAATTCTCTCAAAGCTTCATTGAAGCATCCTTGAGTATTTTAGATTCATTTCTTTGGCATACCATTGACTTATCAATCTAGGACCGCGCCAGATTGCGCCGTCTTCTATAATACCTGGTTCGTTGGCCGCGTGATCACCGGGTTTAGGTGATTCCACTGCGTTCGTTTGTCATCAACGTGAGTCCCAACCTTCTAGATCCTAGCCTTTCTGTACGGGTTGCATCACAAGGTTGGTGCCGTTCGTATCAATATGTCCAACCATTGGCACTTGAAGCCCTTGATATCTCTACTCCTAGTTTTAGGAGTTTCATGAGTGGTCTTAGAAGTGGACCTGGATGCATCAACAAGCTTATTAGGGGTAAAATTGGAATTGCGGTTAGAGATTTTACCAGGTGTGCGGCTAGAAGGGCTTGGTGTAGTCGCATTTCCAGTATCATGTGATGTTCTCCTTGGTGGGTTGCCCTTCTATGAAGGAGAGTTGGATGCTTAGAAGGTACGGCCTCCTCGCCTCAATTTCTTCCCCCTCTCGGCCTTGATGGCTAGTTCAAGAAGATCATGCATGTCCAAGTAATGTTGGAGCTCCAAGGCTTCTTGAAGGACGGGGTTGAGACCTCTAAGGAACCTTGTCATGGTAGCCACACTATCTTCTTGAATGTTCGCCCTCATCATGGCCATCTTGATCTCCTTGGAGTATTCCTCCACACTCATGTTGCCTTGAGTGAGGGTTTGAAGCTGAGAGTGGAGATCGCGGTTGTAGTGGCTTGGAACAAACCGCTTATGCATTAGTGCCTTGAGTTTACCATTTCGCCTCCAATTAGTCCTGACTTGGTCCCACCAAACTAGTGCGCAGTCGGTGAACTCAACAATGGCAACCTTCACCTTTTGTTCCTCGCTAAACTCATAGCAATCGAAGACCATCTCGATGCGGCCTTCCCATTCCAACTAAGCCTCAGGGTCACTTTTCCCTCGTAACGTAGAGACTTGAATTTTAAGTCCCTTGAGCTCGTTCTTAGACGTGTCCCTTTTAGGCCTCTAGGCTCTTACCACATCTTCACTTGCCGAGAGTACTCCTCATAGTTTGCTCCTTTGGTTACTTCGGTTGCGAGATCGAGAATGGGGGCCCCTTGTGAAGCCCTTGGAGAGCTCGTCAAAGCGGTTGTGCCTCTCCTCCATTTGTTACACACTAATCCGCTTAAGCTCGTTTTTCATGGCGGTGAACATCATTGAGTAGTCAGTGGTCGGATGAGCTTGCTCCATGACTGTCGTTTGGTCCTGCAAAAGGTTAGTGAACAAGAAAATAGGACAAATATAATCTCACTTCACTCCCTGAGTGTTTTCACTCTCCCTCGTTTTCCCACTCAAAATACTCCAATGATCTTACCAAAAATTCCTTACCCGTCGGATTGGGTAGTCGAGAAATGCCGCAAAGATCCAACAATTGTCACCATGCTTTTCCACAAGAGTAATCAAGGAAACAAGACCCGGATTTCCTTGGATTTTTCCACAACATACTCCAATGTATGTTGTTGGGCTAGTGCCGGCCAAAAGAGAAGCCCAAGGGCTGGCCGGACTTCAAGTTTTTCCAAGCTTTACTAGGTCTTAGTCACGGCTACAAATAGCCTTAAGTCATTGTTTACATTCAGTTTTATGATGATTAATAAAAACACTTGCGAATTCTCTCAAAGCTTAATTGAAGCATCCTTGAGTATTTTAGATTCATTTCTTTGTCATACCATTGACTTGTCAATCTAGAACCGCGCCAGATTGTGGCGTCTTCTACAATACCAGGTTCGTTGGCCACGTGATCAACGGGTTTAGGTGATTCCGTTGCGTTCGTTTGTCATCAACGTGAGTCCTAACCTTCTAGGTCCTAGCCTTTCTGTAGGGGTTGCATCACAAGATTGGTGCCGTTCGTGTCAATATGTCCAAACCATTGGCACTTGAAGCCCTTGATATCTCTACTCCTAGTTTTAGGAGTTTCATGAGGGGTCTTAGAAGTGGACCTGGATGCATCAACAAGCTTGTTAGGGGTAAAAATGGAATTGCAGTTAGAGAAATTTCCAGGTGTGAGGCTAGAAGGGCTTGGTGTAGTCGCATTTCCTGTATCATGTGAGATTCTCCTTGGTGGGTTGCCCTTCCATGAAGGCGAGTTAGAAGCTTGGAAGATACGGTCTCCTCGCCTCAATAGCCTTGATGGCTAGTTCAAGAAGATCATGCATATCCAAGTAATGTTGGAGCTCCAAGGCTTCTTGAAGGTCGGGGTTGAGACCTCTAAGGAACCTTGCCATGGTAGCCTCACTATCTTCTTGAATGTTCTCCCTCATCATGGCCATCTTGATCTCCTTGAAATAGTCCTCCACCCTCATGTTGCCTTGAGTGAGGGTTTGAAACTGAGAGTGGAGATCGCGGTTGTAGTGGCTTGGAACAAATCGCTTATGCATTAGTGCCTTGTGTTCACCATTTCGCCTCCGATTAGTCCTGACTTGGTGGTCCCACCAAACTAGTGCGTAGTCGGTGAACTCAACCGTGGCAACCTTCACCTTTTGTTCCTCGATAAACTCATAGCAATCGACGACCATCTCGATGCGGCCTTCCCATTCCAACTAAGCCTCAGGGTCAATTTTGCCTTGGAACGTGCAGACTTGAATTTTACGTCCCTTCAGCTCGTTCTTAGACGTGTCCCTTTTAGGCCCCTCGGCTATTTCCACATCTTCACCAGCCGAGAGTACTCCTCATAGTTTGCTCCTTTGGTGCCATGGTTATTTCGGTTGCGAGATCGAGAACGAGAGCCCCTTGTGAAGCTCTTGGATAGCTCGTCTAAGCGGTTGTGCCTCTCCGCCATTTGTTGCTCACTAATCCGCTTTAGCTCGTTTTTCATGGCGGTGAACATCAATGAGTAGTCAGTGGTCGGATGAGCTTGCTCCATGACTGTCGTTTGGTCCTGTAAAAGGTTAGTGAACAAGAAAATAGGACAAATATAATCTCAATTCACTCCCTTAGTGTTTTCACTCTCACTCATTTTTCCACTCAAAATACTCCAATGATCTTACCAAAAATTCCTTACCCGTCGGATTGGGCAGTCGAGAAATGCCGCAAAGATCCTACAATTGTCTCCAAGCTTTTCCCCAAGAGTAATCAAGGAAACAAGATACGGATTTCCTTGGATTTTTCCACAACATACTCCAATGTATGTTGTTGGGCTAGTGCCAGCCAAAAGAGAAGCCCAATGGCTGGCCGGATTTCCTTCAAGTTTTTCCAAGCTTTACAAGGTCATAGTCACGGCTGCAAATTGCCTTAAGTCATTGTTTACATTCAGTTTTATGATGATTAATAAAAACACTTGAGAATTCTCTCAAAGCTTCATTGAAGCATCCTTGAGTATTTTAGATTCATTTCTTTGGCATACCATTGACTTATCAATCTAGGACCGCGCCAGATTGCGCCGTCTTCTATAATACCTGGTTCGTTGGCCGCGTGATCACCGGGTTTAGGTGATTCCACTGCGTTCGTTTGTCATCAACGTGAGTCCCAACCTTCTAGATCCTAGCCTTTCTGTACGGGTTGCATCACAAGGTTGGTGCCGTTCGTATCAATATGTCCAACCATTGGCACTTGAAGCCCTTGATATCTCTACTCCTAGTTTTAGGAGTTTCATGAGTGGTCTTAGAAGTGGACCTGGATGCATCAACAAGCTTATTAGGGGTAAAATTGGAATTGCGGTTAGAGATTTTACCAGGTGTGCGGCTAGAAGGGCTTGGTGTAGTCGCATTTCCAGTATCATGTGATGTTCTCCTTGGTGGGTTGCCCTTCTATGAAGGAGAGTTGGATGCTTAGAAGGTACGGCCTCCTCGCCTCAATTTCTTCCCCCTCTCGGCCTTGATGGCTAGTTCAAGAAGATCATGCATGTCCAAGTAATGTTGGAGCTCCAAGGCTTCTTGAAGGACGGGGTTGAGACCTCTAAGGAACCTTGTCATGGTAGCCACACTATCTTCTTGAATGTTCGCCCTCATCATGGCCATCTTGATCTCCTTGGAGTATTCCTCCACACTCATGTTGCCTTGAGTGAGGGTTTGAAGCTGAGAGTGGAGATCGCGGTTGTAGTGGCTTGGAACAAACCGCTTATGCATTAGTGCCTTGAGTTTACCATTTCGCCTCCAATTAGTCCTGACTTGGTCCCACCAAACTAGTGCGCAGTCGGTGAACTCAACAATGGCAACCTTCACCTTTTGTTCCTCGCTAAACTCATAGCAATCGAAGACCATCTCGATGCGGCCTTCCCATTCCAACTAAGCCTCAGGGTCACTTTTCCCTCGTAACGTAGAGACTTGAATTTTAAGTCCCTTGAGCTCGTTCTTAGACGTGTCCCTTTTAGGCCTCTAGGCTCTTACCACATCTTCACTTGCCGAGAGTACTCCTCATAGTTTGCTCCTTTGGTTACTTCGGTTGCGAGATCGAGAATGGGGGCCCCTTGTGAAGCCCTTGGAGAGCTCGTCAAAGCGGTTGTGCCTCTCCTCCATTTGTTACACACTAATCCGCTTAAGCTCGTTTTTCATGGCGGTGAACATCATTGAGTAGTCAGTGGTCGGATGAGCTTGCTCCATGACTGTCGTTTGGTCCTGCAAAAGGTTAGTGAACAAGAAAATAGGACAAATATAATCTCACTTCACTCCCTGAGTGTTTTCACTCTCCCTCGTTTTCCCACTCAAAATACTCCAATGATCTTACCAAAAATTCCTTACCCGTCGGATTGGGTAGTCGAGAAATGCCGCAAAGATCCAACAATTGTCACCATGCTTTTCCACAAGAGTAATCAAGGAAACAAGACCCGGATTTCCTTGGATTTTTCCACAACATACTCCAATGTATGTTGTTGGGCTAGTGCCGGCCAAAAGAGAAGCCCAAGGGCTGGCCGGACTTCAAGTTTTTCCAAGCTTTACTAGGTCTTAGTCACGGCTACAAATAGCCTTAAGTCATTGTTTACATTCAGTTTTATGATGATTAATAAAAACACTTGCGAATTCTCTCAAAGCTTAATTGAAGCATCCTTGAGTATTTTAGATTCATTTCTTTGTCATACCATTGACTTGTCAATCTAGAACCGCGCCAGATTGTGGCGTCTTCTACAATACCAGGTTCGTTGGCCACGTGATCAACGGGTTTAGGTGATTCCGTTGCGTTCGTTTGTCATCAACGTGAGTCCTAACCTTCTAGGTCCTAGCCTTTCTGTAGGGGTTGCATCACAAGATTGGTGCCGTTCGTGTCAATATGTCCAAACCATTGGCACTTGAAGCCCTTGATATCTCTACTCCTAGTTTTAGGAGTTTCATGAGGGGTCTTAGAAGTGGACCTGGATGCATCAACAAGCTTGTTAGGGGTAAAAATGGAATTGCAGTTAGAGAAATTTCCAGGTGTGAGGCTAGAAGGGCTTGGTGTAGTCGCATTTCCTGTATCATGTGAGATTCTCCTTGGTGGGTTGCCCTTCCATGAAGGCGAGTTAGAAGCTTGGAAGATACGGTCTCCTCGCCTCAATAGCCTTGATGGCTAGTTCAAGAAGATCATGCATATCCAAGTAATGTTGGAGCTCCAAGGCTTCTTGAAGGTCGGGGTTGAGACCTCTAAGGAACCTTGCCATGGTAGCCTCACTATCTTCTTGAATGTTCTCCCTCATCATGGCCATCTTGATCTCCTTGAAATAGTCCTCCACCCTCATGTTGCCTTGAGTGAGGGTTTGAAACTGAGAGTGGAGATCGCGGTTGTAGTGGCTTGGAACAAATCGCTTATGCATTAGTGCCTTGTGTTCACCATTTCGCCTCCGATTAGTCCTGACTTGGTGGTCCCACCAAACTAGTGCGTAGTCGGTGAACTCAACCGTGGCAACCTTCACCTTTTGTTCCTCGATAAACTCATAGCAATCGACGACCATCTCGATGCGGCCTTCCCATTCCAACTAAGCCTCAGGGTCAATTTTGCCTTGGAACGTGCAGACTTGAATTTTACGTCCCTTCAGCTCGTTCTTAGACGTGTCCCTTTTAGGCCTCTCGGCAATTTCCACATCTTCACCAGCCGAGAGTACTCCTCATAGTTTGCTCCTTTGGTGCCATGGTTATTTCGGTTGCGAGATCGAGAACGAGAGCCCCTTGTGAAGCTCTTGGATAGCTCGTCTAAGCGGTTGTGCCTCTCCGCCATTTGTTGCTCACTAATCCGCTTTAGCTCGTTTTTCATGGCGGTGAACATCAATGAGTAGTCAGTGGTCGGATGAGCTTGCTCCATGACTGTCGTTTGGTCCTGTAAAAGGTTAGTGAACAAGAAAATAGGACAAATATAATCTCAATTCACTCTCTTAGTGTTTTCACTCTCACTCATTTTTCCACTCAAAATACTCCAATGATCTTACCAAAAATTCCTTACCCGTCGGATTGGGCAGTCGAGAAATGCCGCAAAGATCCTACAATTGTCACCAAGCTTTTCCCCAAGAGTAATCAAGGAAACAATATACGGATTTCCTTGGATTTTTCCACAACATACTCCAATGTATGTTGTTGGGCTAGTGCCAGCCAAAAGAGAAGCCCAATGGCTGGCCGGATTTCCTTCAAGTTTTTCCAAGCTTTACAAGGTCATAGTCACGGCTGCGAATTGCCTTAAGTCATTGTTTACATTCAGTTTTATGATGATTAATAAAAACACTTGAGAATTCTCTCAAAGCTTCATTGAAGCATCCTTGAGTATTTTAGATTCATTTCTTTGGCATACCATTGACTTATCAATCTAGGACCGCGCCAGATTGCGGCGTCTTCTACAATACCTGGTTCGTTGGCCGCGTGATCACCGGGTTTAGGTGATTCCACTGCGTTCGTTTGTCATCAACGTGAGTCCCAACCTTCTAGATCCTAGCCTTTCTGTACGGGTTGCATCACAAGGTTGGTGCCGTTCGTATCAATATGTCCAAC
Organism: Coffea arabica; assembly: GCF_036785885.1. NCBI lineage: Eukaryota > Viridiplantae > Streptophyta > Magnoliopsida > Gentianales > Rubiaceae > Coffea > Coffea arabica. The sequence continues at coordinate 29,120,923 of NC_092315.1, read as the reverse complement.
CATTGGCACTTGAAGCCCTTGATATCTCTACTCCTAGTTTTAGGAGTTTCATGAGTGGTCTTAGAAGTGGACCTGGATGCATCAACAAGCTTATTAGGGGTAAAATTGGAATTGCGGTTAGAGATTTTACCAGGTGTGCGGCTAGAAGGGCTTGGTGTAGTCGCATTTCCAGTATCATGTGATGTTCTCCTTGGTGGGTTGCCCTTCTATGAAGGAGAGTTGGATGCTTAGAAGGTACGGCCTCCTCGCCTCAATTTCTTCCCCCTCTCGGCCTTGATGGCTAGTTCAAGAAGATCATGCATGTCCAAGTAATGTTGGAGCTCCAAGGCTTCTTGAAGGACGGGGTTGAGACCTCTAAGGAACCTTGTCATGGTAGCCACACTATCTTCTTGAATGTTCGCCCTCATCATGGCCATCTTGATCTCCTTGGAGTATTCCTCCACACTCATGTTGCCTTGAGTGAGGGTTTGAAGCTGAGAGTGGAGATCGCGGTTGTAGTGGCTTGGAACAAACCGCTTATGCATTAGTGCCTTGAGTTTACCATTTCGCCTCCAATTAGTCCTGACTTGGTCCCACCAAACTAGTGCGCAGTCGGTGAACTCAACAATGGCAACCTTCACCTTTTGTTCCTCGCTAAACTCATAGCAATCGAAGACCATCTCGATGCGGCCTTCCCATTCCAACTAAGCCTCAGGGTCACTTTTCCCTCGTAACGTAGAGACTTGAATTTTAAGTCCCTTGAGCTCGTTCTTAGACGTGTCCCTTTTAGGCCTCTAGGCTCTTACCACATCTTCACTTGCCGAGAGTACTCCTCATAGTTTGCTCCTTTGGTTACTTCGGTTGCGAGATCGAGAATGGGGGCCCCTTGTGAAGCCCTTGGAGAGCTCGTCAAAGCGGTTGTGCCTCTCCTCCATTTGTTACACACTAATCCGCTTAAGCTCGTTTTTCATGGCGGTGAACATCATTGAGTAGTCAGTGGTCGGATGAGCTTGCTCCATGACTGTCGTTTGGTCCTGCAAAAGGTTAGTGAACAAGAAAATAGGACAAATATAATCTCACTTCACTCCCTGAGTGTTTTCACTCTCCCTCGTTTTCCCACTCAAAATACTCCAATGATCTTACCAAAAATTCCTTACCCGTCGGATTGGGTAGTCGAGAAATGCCGCAAAGATCCAACAATTGTCACCATGCTTTTCCACAAGAGTAATCAAGGAAACAAGACCCGGATTTCCTTGGATTTTTCCACAACATACTCCAATGTATGTTGTTGGGCTAGTGCCGGCCAAAAGAGAAGCCCAAGGGCTGGCCGGACTTCAAGTTTTTCCAAGCTTTACTAGGTCTTAGTCACGGCTACAAATAGCCTTAAGTCATTGTTTACATTCAGTTTTATGATGATTAATAAAAACACTTGCGAATTCTCTCAAAGCTTAATTGAAGCATCCTTGAGTATTTTAGATTCATTTCTTTGTCATACCATTGACTTGTCAATCTAGAACCGCGCCAGATTGTGGCGTCTTCTACAATACCAGGTTCGTTGGCCACGTGATCAACGGGTTTAGGTGATTCCGTTGCGTTCGTTTGTCATCAACGTGAGTCCTAACCTTCTAGGTCCTAGCCTTTCTGTAGGGGTTGCATCACAAGATTGGTGCCGTTCGTGTCAATATGTCCAAACCATTGGCACTTGAAGCCCTTGATATCTCTACTCCTAGTTTTAGGAGTTTCATGAGGGGTCTTAGAAGTGGACCTGGATGCATCAACAAGCTTGTTAGGGGTAAAAATGGAATTGCAGTTAGAGAAATTTCCAGGTGTGAGGCTAGAAGGGCTTGGTGTAGTCGCATTTCCTGTATCATGTGAGATTCTCCTTGGTGGGTTGCCCTTCCATGAAGGCGAGTTAGAAGCTTGGAAGATACGGTCTCCTCGCCTCAATAGCCTTGATGGCTAGTTCAAGAAGATCATGCATATCCAAGTAATGTTGGAGCTCCAAGGCTTCTTGAAGGTCGGGGTTGAGACCTCTAAGGAACCTTGCCATGGTAGCCTCACTATCTTCTTGAATGTTCTCCCTCATCATGGCCATCTTGATCTCCTTGAAATAGTCCTCCACCCTCATGTTGCCTTGAGTGAGGGTTTGAAACTGAGAGTGGAGATCGCGGTTGTAGTGGCTTGGAACAAATCGCTTATGCATTAGTGCCTTGTGTTCACCATTTCGCCTCCGATTAGTCCTGACTTGGTGGTCCCACCAAACTAGTGCGTAGTCGGTGAACTCAACCGTGGCAACCTTCACCTTTTGTTCCTCGATAAACTCATAGCAATCGACGACCATCTCGATGCGGCCTTCCCATTCCAACTAAGCCTCAGGGTCAATTTTGCCTTGGAACGTGCAGACTTGAATTTTACGTCCCTTCAGCTCGTTCTTAGACGTGTCCCTTTTAGGCCTCTCGGCAATTTCCACATCTTCACCAGCCGAGAGTACTCCTCATAGTTTGCTCCTTTGGTGCCATGGTTATTTCGGTTGCGAGATCGAGAACGAGAGCCCCTTGTGAAGCTCTTGGATAGCTCGTCTAAGCGGTTGTGCCTCTCCGCCATTTGTTGCTCACTAATCCGCTTTAGCTCGTTTTTCATGGCGGTGAACATCAATGAGTAGTCAGTGGTCGGATGAGCTTGCTCCATGACTGTCGTTTGGTCCTGTAAAAGGTTAGTGAACAAGAAAATAGGACAAATATAATCTCAATTCACTCTCTTAGTGTTTTCACTCTCACTCATTTTTCCACTCAAAATACTCCAATGATCTTACCAAAAATTCCTTACCCGTCGGATTGGGCAGTCGAGAAATGCCGCAAAGATCCTACAATTGTCACCAAGCTTTTCCCCAAGAGTAATCAAGGAAACAATATACGGATTTCCTTGGATTTTTCCACAACATACTCCAATGTATGTTGTTGGGCTAGTGCCAGCCAAAAGAGAAGCCCAATGGCTGGCCGGATTTCCTTCAAGTTTTTCCAAGCTTTACAAGGTCATAGTCACGGCTGCGAATTGCCTTAAGTCATTGTTTACATTCAGTTTTATGATGATTAATAAAAACACTTGAGAATTCTCTCAAAGCTTCATTGAAGCATCCTTGAGTATTTTAGATTCATTTCTTTGGCATACCATTGACTTATCAATCTAGGACCGCGCCAGATTGCGGCGTCTTCTACAATACCTGGTTCGTTGGCCGCGTGATCACCGGGTTTAGGTGATTCCACTGCGTTCGTTTGTCATCAACGTGAGTCCCAACCTTCTAGATCCTAGCCTTTCTGTACGGGTTGCATCACAAGGTTGGTGCCGTTCGTATCAATATGTCCAACCATTGGCACTTGAAGCCCTTGATATCTCTACTCCTAGTTTTAGGAGTTTCATGAGTGGTCTTAGAAGTGGACCTGGATGCATCAACAAGCTTATTAGGGGTAAAATTGGAATTGCGGTTAGAGATTTTACCAGGTGTGCGGCTAGAAGGGCTTGGTGTAGTCGCATTTCCAGTATCATGTGATGTTCTCCTTGGTGGGTTGCCCTTCTATGAAGGAGAGTTGGATGCTTAGAAGGTACGGCCTCCTCGCCTCAATTTCTTCCCCCTCTCGGCCTTGATGGCTAGTTCAAGAAGATCATGCATGTCCAAGTAATGTTGGAGCTCCAAGGCTTCTTGAAGGACGGGGTTGAGACCTCTAAGGAACCTTGTCATGGTAGCCACACTATCTTCTTGAATGTTCGCCCTCATCATGGCCATCTTGATCTCCTTGGAGTAGTCCTCCACACTCATGTTGCCTTGAGTGAGGGTTTGAAGCTGAGAGTGGAGATCGCGGTTGTAGTGGCTTGGAACAAACCGCTTATGCATTAGTGCCTTGAGTTTACCATTTCGCCTCCAATTAGTCCTGACTTGGTCCCACCAAACTAGTGCGCAGTCGGTGAACTCAACAATGGCAACCTTCACCTTTTGTTCCTCGCTAAACTCATAGCAATCGAAGACCATCTCGATGCGGCCTTCCCATTCCAACTAAGCCTCAGGGTCACTTTTCCCTCGTAACGTAGAGACTTGAATTTTAAGTCCCTTGAGCTCGTTCTTAGACGTGTCCCTTTTAGGCCTCTAGGCTCTTACCACATCTTCACTTGCCGAGAGTACTCCTCATAGTTTGCTCCTTTGGTGCCATGGTTACTTCGGTTGCGAGATCGAGAATGGGGGCCCCTTGTGAAGCCCTTGGAGAGCTCGTCAAAGCGGTTGTGCCTCTCCTCCATTTGTTACACACTAATCCGCTTAAGCTCGTTTTTCATGGCGGTGAACATCATTGAGTAGTCAGTGGTCGGATGAGCTTGCTCCATGACTGTCGTTTGGTCCTGCAAAAGGTTAGTGAACAAGAAAATAGGACAAATATAATCTCACTTCACTCCCTGAGTGTTTTCACTCTCCCTCGTTTTCCAACTCAAAATACTCCAATGATCTTACCAAAAATTCCTTACCCGTCGGATTGGGTAGTCGAGAAATGCCGCAAAGATCCAACAATTGTCACCATGCTTTTCCACAAGAGTAATCAAGGAAACAAGACCCGGATTTCCTTGGATTTTTCCACAACATACTCCAATGTATGTTGTTGGGCTAGTGCCGGCCAAAAGAGAAGCCCAAGGGCTGGCCGGACTTCAAGTTTTTCCAAACTTTACTAGGTCTTAGTCACGGCTACAAATAGCCTTAAGTCATTGTTTACATTCAGTTTTATGATGATTAATAAAAACACTTGCGATTTCTCTCAAAGCTTCATTGAAGCATCCTTGAGTATTTTAGATTCATTTCTTTGTCATACCATTGACTTGTCAATCTAGAACCGCGCCAGATTGTGGCGTCTTCTACAATACCAGGTTCGTTGGCCACGTGATCAACGGGTTTAGGTGATTCCGTTGCGTTCGTTTGTCATCAACGTGAGTCCTAACCTTCTAGGTCCTAGCCTTTCTGTAGGGGTTGCATCACAAGATTGGTGCCGTTCGTGTCAATATGTCCAAACCATTGGCACTTGAAGCCCTTGATATCTCTACTCATAGTTTTAGGAGTTTCATGAGGGGTCTTAGAAGTGGACCTGGATGCATCAACAAGCTTGTTAGGGGTAAAAATGGAATTGCAGTTAGAGAAATTTCCAGGTGTGAGGCTAGAAGGGCTTGGTGTAGTCGCATTTCCTGTATCATGTGAGATTCTCCTTGGTGGGTTGCCCTTCCATGAAGGCGAGTTGGAAGCTTGGAAGATACGGTCTCCTCGCCTCAATTTCTTCCCCTTCTCAGCCTTGATGGCTAGTTCAAGAAGATCATGCATATCCAAGTAATGTTGGAGCTCCAAGGCTTCTTGAAGGTCGGGGTTGAGACCTCTAAGGAACCTTGCCATGGTAGCCTCACTATCTTCTTGAATGTTCTCCCTCATCATGGCCATCTTGATCTCCTTGAAATAGTCCTCCACCCTCATGTTGCCTTGAGTGAGGGTTTGAAACTGAGAGTGGAGATCGCGGTTGTAGTGGCTTGGAACAAATCGCTTATGCATTAGTGCCTTGTGTTCACCATTTCGCCTCCGATTAGTCCTGACTTGGTGGTCCCACCAAACTAGTGCGTAGTCGGTGAACTCAACCGTGGCAACCTTCACCTTTTGTTCCTCGATAAACTCATAGCAATCGACGACCATCTCGATGCGGCCTTCCCATTCCAACTAAGCCTCAGGGTCAATTTTGCCTTGGAACGTGCAGACTTGAATTTTACGTCCCTTCAGCTCGTTCTTAGACGTGTCCCTTTTAGGCCCCTCGGCTATTTCCACATCTTCACCAGCCGAGAGTACTCCTCATAGTTTGCTCCTTTGGTGCCATGGTTATTTCGGTTGCGAGATCGAGAACGAGAGCCCCTTGTGAAGCTCTTGGATAGCTCGTCTAAGCGGTTGTGCCTCTCCGCCATTTGTTGCTCACTAATCCGCTTTAGCTCGTTTTTCATGGCGGTGAACATCAATGAGTAGTCAGTGGTCGGATGAGCTTGCTCCATGACTGTCGTTTGGTCCTGTAAAAGGTTAGTGAACAAGAAAATAGGACAAATATAATCTCAATTCACTCCCTTAGTGTTTTCACTCTCACTCATTTTTCCACTCAAAATACTCCAATGATCTTACCAAAAATTCCTTACCCGTCGGATTGGGCAGTCGAGAAATGCCGCAAAGATCCTACAATTGTCTCCAAGCTTTTCCCCAAGAGTAATCAAGGAAACAAGATACGGATTTCCTTGGATTTTTCCACAACATACTCCAATGTATGTTGTTGGGCTAGTGCCAGCCAAAAGAGAAGCCCAATGGCTGGCCGGATTTCCTTCAAGTTTTTCCAAGCTTTACAAGGTCATAGTCACGGCTGCAAATTGCCTTAAGTCATTGTTTACATTCAGTTTTATGATGATTAATAAAAACACTTGAGAATTCTCTCAAAGCTTCATTGAAGCATCCTTGAGTATTTTAGATTCATTTCTTTGGCATACCATTGACTTATCAATCTAGGACCGCGCCAGATTGCGCCGTCTTCTATAATACCTGGTTCGTTGGCCGCGTGATCACCGGGTTTAGGTGATTCCACTGCGTTCGTTTGTCATCAACGTGAGTCCCAACCTTCTAGATCCTAGCCTTTCTGTACGGGTTGCATCACAAGGTTGGTGCCGTTCGTATCAATATGTCCAACCATTGGCACTTGAAGCCCTTGATATCTCTACTCCTAGTTTTAGGAGTTTCATGAGTGGTCTTAGAAGTGGACCTGGATGCATCAACAAGCTTATTAGGGGTAAAATTGGAATTGCGGTTAGAGATTTTACCAGGTGTGCGGCTAGAAGGGCTTGGTGTAGTCGCATTTCCAGTATCATGTGATGTTCTCCTTGGTGGGTTGCCCTTCTATGAAGGAGAGTTGGATGCTTAGAAGGTACGGCCTCCTCGCCTCAATTTCTTCCCCCTCTCGGCCTTGATGGCTAGTTCAAGAAGATCATGCATGTCCAAGTAATGTTGGAGCTCCAAGGCTTCTTGAAGGACGGGGTTGAGACCTCTAAGGAACCTTGTCATGGTAGCCACACTATCTTCTTGAATGTTCGCCCTCATCATGGCCATCTTGATCTCCTTGGAGTAGTCCTCCACACTCATGTTGCCTTGAGTGAGGGTTTGAAGCTGAGAGTGGAGATCGCGGTTGTAGTGGCTTGGAACAAACCGCTTATGCATTAGTGCCTTGAGTTTACCATTTCGCCTCCAATTAGTCCTGACTTGGTCCCACCAAACTAGTGCGCAGTCGGTGAACTCAACAATGGCAACCTTCACCTTTTGTTCCTCGCTAAACTCATAGCAATCGAAGACCATCTCGATGCGGCCTTCCCATTCCAACTAAGCCTCAGGGTCACTTTTCCCTCGTAACGTAGAGACTTGAATTTTAAGTCCCTTGAGCTCGTTCTTAGACGTGTCCCTTTTAGGCCTCTAGGCTCTTACCACATCTTCACTTGCCGAGAGTACTCCTCATAGTTTGCTCCTTTGGTTACTTCGGTTGCGAGATCGAGAATGGGGGCCCCTTGTGAAGCCCTTGGAGAGCTCGTCAAAGCGGTTGTGCCTCTCCTCCATTTGTTACACACTAATCCGCTTAAGCTCGTTTTTCATGGCGGTGAACATCATTGAGTAGTCAGTGGTCGGATGAGCTTGCTCCATGACTGTCGTTTGGTCCTGCAAAAGGTTAGTGAACAAGAAAATAGGACAAATATAATCTCACTTCACTCCCTGAGTGTTTTCACTCTCCCTCGTTTTCCCACTCAAAATACTCCAATGATCTTACCAAAAATTCCTTACCCGTCGGATTGGGTAGTCGAGAAATGCCGCAAAGATCCAACAATTGTCACCATGCTTTTCCACAAGAGTAATCAAGGAAACAAGACCCGGATTTCCTTGGATTTTTCCACAACATACTCCAATGTATGTTGTTGGGCTAGTGCCGGCCAAAAGAGAAGCCCAAGGGCTGGCCGGACTTCAACTTTTTCCAAGCTTTACTAGGTCTTAGTCACGGCTACAAATAGCCTTAAGTCATTGTTTACATTCAGTTTTATGATGATTAATAAAAACACTTGCGAATTCTCTCAAAGCTTAATTGAAGCATCCTTGAGTATTTTAGATTCATTTCTTTGTCATACCATTGACTTGTCAATCTAGAACCGCGCCAGATTGTGGCGTCTTCTACAATACCAGGTTCGTTGGCCACGTGATCAACGGGTTTAGGTGATTCCGTTGCGTTCGTTTGTCATCAACGTGAGTCCTAACCTTCTAGGTCCTAGCCTTTCTGTAGGGGTTGCATCACAAGATTGGTGCCGTTCGTGTCAATATGTCCAAACCATTGGCACTTGAAGCCCTTGATATCTCTACTCCTAGTTTTAGGAGTTTCATGAGGGGTCTTAGAAGTGGACCTGGATGCATCAACAAGCTTGTTAGGGGTAAAAATGGAATTGCAGTTAGAGAAATTTCCAGGTGTGAGGCTAGAAGGGCTTGGTGTAGTCGCATTTCCGGTATCATGTGAGATTCTCCTTGGTGGGTTGCCCTTCCATGAAGGCGAGTTAGAAGCTTGGAAGATACGGTCTCCTCGCCTCAATAGCCTTGATGGCTAGTTCAAGAAGATCATGCATATCCAAGTAATGTTGGAGCTCCAAGGCTTCTTGAAGGTCGGGGTTGAGACCTCTAAGGAACCTTGCCATGGTAGCCTCACTATCTTCTTGAATGTTCTCCCTCATCATGGCCATCTTGATCTCCTTGAAATAGTCCTCCACCCTCATGTTGCCTTGAGTGAGGGTTTGAAACTGAGAGTGGAGATCGCGGTTGTAGTGGCTTGGAACAAATCGCTTATGCATTAGTGCCTTGTGTTCACCATTTCGCCTCCGATTAGTCCTGACTTGGTGGTCCCACCAAACTAGTGCGTAGTCGGTGAACTCAACCGTGGCAACCTTCACCTTTTGTTCCTCGATAAACTCATAGCAATCGACGACCATCTCGATGCGGCCTTCCCATTCCAACTAAGCCTCAGGGTCAATTTTGCCTTGGAACGTGCAGACTTGAATTTTACGTCCCTTCAGCTCGTTCTTAGACGTGTCCCTTTTAGGCCTCTCGGCAATTTCCACATCTTCACCAGCCGAGAGTACTCCTCATAGTTTGCTCCTTTGGTGCCACGGTTATTTCGGTTGCGAGATCGAGAACGAGAGCCCCTTGTGAAGCTCTTGGATAGCTCGTCTAAGCGGTTGTGCCTCTCCGCCATTTGTTGCTCACTAATCCGCTTTAGCTCATTTTTCATGGCGGTGAACATCAATGAGTAGTCAGTGGTCGGATGAGCTTGCTCCATGACTGTCGTTTGGTCCTGTAAAAGGTTAGTGAACAAGAAAATAGGACAAATATAATCTCAATTCACTCCCTTAGTGTTTTCACTCTCACTCATTTTTCCACTCAAAATACTCCAATGATCTTACCAAAAATTCCTTACCCGTCGGATTGGGCAGTCGAGAAATGCCGCAAAGATCCTACAATTGTCACCAAGCTTTTCCCCAAGAGTAATCAAGGAAACAAGATACGGATTTCCTTGGATTTTTCCACAACATACTCCAATGTATGTTGTTGGGCTAGTGCCAGCCAAAAGAGAAGCCCAATGGCTGGCCGGATTTCCTTCAAGTTTTTCCAAGCTTTACAAGGTCATAGTCACGGCTGCAAATTGCCTTAAGTCATTGTTTACATTCAGTTTTATGATGATTAATAAAAACACTTGAGAATTCTCTCAAAGCTTCATTGAAGCATCCTTGAGTATTTTAGATTCATTTCTTTGGCATACCATTGACTTATCAATCTAGGACCGCGCCAGATTGCGGCGTCTTCTACAATACCTGGTTCGTTGGCCGCGTGATCACCGGGTTTAGGTGATTCCACTGCGTTCGTTTGTCATCAACGTGAGTCCCAACCTTCTAGATCCTAGCCTTTCTGTACGGGTTGCATCACAAGGTTGGTGCCGTTCGTATCAATATGTCCAACCATTGGCACTTGAAGCCCTTGATATCTCTACTCCTAGTTTTAGGAGTTTCATGAGTGGTCTTAGAAGTGGACCTGGATGCATCAACAAGCTTATTAGGGGTAAAATTGGAATTGCGGTTAGAGATTTTACCAGGTGTGCGGCTAGAAGGGCTTGGTGTAGTCGCATTTCCAGTATCATGTGATGTTCTCCTTGGTGGGTTGCCCTTCTATGAAGGAGAGTTGGATGCTTAGAAGGTACGGCCTCCTCGCCTCAATTTCTTCCCCCTCTCGGCCTTGATGGCTAGTTCAAGAAGATCATGCATGTCCAAGTAATGTTGGAGCTCCAAGGCTTCTTGAAGGACGGGGTTGAGACCTCTAAGGAACCTTGTCATGGTAGCCACACTATCTTCTTGAATGTTCGCCCTCATCATGGCCATCTTGATCTCCTTGGAGTAGTCCTCCACACTCATGTTGCCTTGAGTGAGGGTTTGAAGCTGAGAGTGGAGATCGCGGTTGTAGTGGCTTGGAACAAACCGCTTATGCATTAGTGCCTTGAGTTTACCATTTCGCCTCCAATTAGTCCTGACTTGGTCCCACCAAACTAGTGCGCAGTCGGTGAACTCAACAATGGCAACCTTCACCTTTTGTTCCTCGCTAAACTCATAGCAATCGAAGACCATCTCGATGCGGCCTTCCCATTCCAACTAAGCCTCAGGGTCACTTTTCCCTCGTAACGTAGAGACTTGAATTTTAAGTCCCTTGAGCTCGTTCTTAGACGTGTCCCTTTTAGGCCTCTAGGCTCTTACCACATCTTCACTTGCCGAGAGTACTCCTCATAGTTTGCTCCTTTGGTGCCATGGTTACTTCGGTTGCGAGATCGAGAATGGGGGCCCCTTGTGAAGCCCTTGGAGAGCTCGTCAAAGCGGTTGTGCCTCTCCTCCATTTGTTACACACTAATCCGCTTAAGCTCGTTTTTCATGGCGGTGAACATCATTGAGTAGTCAGTGGTCGGATGAGCTTGCTCCATGACTGTCGTTTGGTCCTGCAAAAGGTTAGTGAACAAGAAAATAGGACAAATATAATCTCACTTCACTCCCTGAGTGTTTTCACTCTCCCTCGTTTTCCCACTCAAAATACTCCAATGATCTTACCAAAAATTCCTTACCCGTCGGATTGGGTAGTCGAGAAATGCCGCAAAGATCCAACAATTGTCACCATGCTTTTCCACAAGAGTAATCAAGGAAACAAGACCCGGATTTCCTTGGATTTTTCCACAACATACTCCAATGTATGTTGTTGGGCTAGTGCCGGCCAAAAGAGAAGCCCAAGGGCTGGCCGGACTTCAAGTTTTTCCAAGCTTTACTAGGTCTTAGTCACGGCTACAAATAGCCTTAAGTCATTGTTTACATTCAGTTTTATGATGATTAATAAAAACACTTGCGATTTCTCTCAAAGCTTCATTGAAGCATCCTTGAGTATTTTAGATTCATTTCTTTGTCATACCATTGACTTGTCAATCTAGAACCGCGCCAGATTGTGGCGTCTTCTACAATACCAGGTTCGTTGGCCACGTGATCAACGGGTTTAGGTGATTCCGTTGCGTTCGTTTGTCATCAACGTGAGTCCTAACCTTCTAGGTCCTAGCCTTTCTGTAGGGGTTGCATCACAAGATTGGTGCCGTTCGTGTCAATATGTCCAAACCATTGGCACTTGAAGCCCTTGATATCTCTACTCATAGTTTTAGGAGTTTCATGAGGGGTCTTAGAAGTGGACCTGGATGCATCAACAAGCTTGTTAGGGGTAAAAATGGAATTGCAGTTAGAGAAATTTCCAGGTGTGAGGCTAGAAGGGCTTGGTGTAGTCGCATTTCCTGTATCATGTGAGATTCTCCTTGGTGGGTTGCCCTTCCATGAAGGCGAGTTGGAAGCTTGGAAGATACGGTCTCCTCGCCTCAATTTCTTCCCCTTCTCAGCCTTGATGGCTAGTTCAAGAAGATCATGCATATCCAAGTAATGTTGGAGCTCCAAGGCTTCTTGAAGGTCGGGGTTGAGACCTCTAAGGAACCTTGCCATGGTAGCCTCACTATCTTCTTGAATGTTCTCCCTCATCATGGCCATCTTGATCTCCTTGAAATAGTCCTCCACCCTCATGTTGCCTTGAGTGAGGGTTTGAAACTGAGAGTGGAGATCGCGGTTGTAGTGGCTTGGAACAAATCGCTTATGCATTAGTGCCTTGTGTTCACCATTTCGCCTCCGATTAGTCCTGACTTGGTGGTCCCACCAAACTAGTGCGTAGTCGGTGAACTCAACCGTGGCAACCTTCACCTTTTGTTCCTCGATAAACTCATAGCAATCGACGACCATCTCGATGCGGCCTTCCCATTCCAACTAAGCCTCAGGGTCAATTTTGCCTTGGAACGTGCAGACTTGAATTTTACGTCCCTTCAGCTCGTTCTTAGACGTGTCCCTTTTAGGCCCCTCGGCTATTTCCACATCTTCACCAGCCGAGAGTACTCCTCATAGTTTGCTCCTTTGGTGCCATGGTTATTTCGGTTGCGAGATCGAGAACGAGAGCCCCTTGTGAAGCTCTTGGATAGCTCGTCTAAGCGGTTGTGCCTCTCCGCCATTTGTTGCTCACTAATCCGCTTTAGCTCGTTTTTCATGGCGGTGAACATCAATGAGTAGTCAGTGGTCGGATGAGCTTGCTCCATGACTGTCGTTTGGTCCTGTAAAAGGTTAGTGAACAAGAAAATAGGACAAATATAATCTCAATTCACTCCCTTAGTGTTTTCACTCTCACTCATTTTTCCACTCAAAATACTCCAATGATCTTACCAAAAATTCCTTACCCGTCGGATTGGGCAGTCGAGAAATGCCGCAAAGATCCTACAATTGTCTCCAAGCTTTTCCCCAAGAGTAATCAAGGAAACAAGATACGGATTTCCTTGGATTTTTCCACAACATACTCCAATGTATGTTGTTGGGCTAGTGCCAGCCAAAAGAGAAGCCCAATGGCTGGCCGGATTTCCTTCAAGTTTTTCCAAGCTTTACAAGGTCATAGTCACGGCTGCAAATTGCCTTAAGTCATTGTTTACATTCAGTTTTATGATGATTAATAAAAACACTTGAGAATTCTCTCAAAGCTTCATTGAAGCATCCTTGAGTATTTTAGATTCATTTCTTTGGCATACCATTGACTTATCAATCTAGGACCGCGCCAGATTGCGCCGTCTTCTATAATACCTGGTTCGTTGGCCGCGTGATCACCGGGTTTAGGTGATTCCACTGCGTTCGTTTGTCATCAACGTGAGTCCCAACCTTCTAGATCCTAGCCTTTCTGTACGGGTTGCATCACAAGGTTGGTGCCGTTCGTATCAATATGTCCAACCATTGGCACTTGAAGCCCTTGATATCTCTACTCCTAGTTTTAGGAGTTTCATGAGTGGTCTTAGAAGTGGACCTGGATGCATCAACAAGCTTATTAGGGGTAAAATTGGAATTGCGGTTAGAGATTTTACCAGGTGTGCGGCTAGAAGGGCTTGGTGTAGTCGCATTTCCAGTATCATGTGATGTTCTCCTTGGTGGGTTGCCCTTCTATGAAGGAGAGTTGGATGCTTAGAAGGTACGGCCTCCTCGCCTCAATTTCTTCCCCCTCTCGGCCTTGATGGCTAGTTCAAGAAGATCATGCATGTCCAAGTAATGTTGGAGCTCCAAGGCTTCTTGAAGGACGGGGTTGAGACCTCTAAGGAACCTTGTCATGGTAGCCACACTATCTTCTTGAATGTTCGCCCTCATCATGGCCATCTTGATCTCCTTGGAGTAGTCCTCCACACTCATGTTGCCTTGAGTGAGGGTTTGAAGCTGAGAGTGGAGATCGCGGTTGTAGTGGCTTGGAACAAACCGCTTATGCATTAGTGCCTTGAGTTTACCATTTCGCCTCCAATTAGTCCTGACTTGGTCCCACCAAACTAGTGCGCAGTCGGTGAACTCAACAATGGCAACCTTCACCTTTTGTTCCTCGCTAAACTCATAGCAATCGAAGACCATCTCGATGCGGCCTTCCCATTCCAACTAAGCCTCAGGGTCACTTTTCCCTCGTAACGTAGAGACTTGAATTTTAAGTCCCTTGAGCTCGTTCTTAGACGTGTCCCTTTTAGGCCTCTAGGCTCTTACCACATCTTCACTTGCCGAGAGTACTCCTCATAGTTTGCTCCTTTGGTTACTTCGGTTGCGAGATCGAGAATGGGGGCCCCTTGTGAAGCCCTTGGAGAGCTCGTCAAAGCGGTTGTGCCTCTCCTCCATTTGTTACACACTAATCCGCTTAAGCTCGTTTTTCATGGCGGTGAACATCATTGAGTAGTCAGTGGTCGGATGAGCTTGCTCCATGACTGTCGTTTGGTCCTGCAAAAGGTTAGTGAACAAGAAAATAGGACAAATATAATCTCACTTCACTCCCTGAGTGTTTTCACTCTCCCTCGTTTTCCCACTCAAAATACTCCAATGATCTTACCAAAAATTCCTTACCCGTCGGATTGGGTAGTCGAGAAATGCCGCAAAGATCCAACAATTGTCACCATGCTTTTCCACAAGAGTAATCAAGGAAACAAGACCCGGATTTCCTTGGATTTTTCCACAACATACTCCAATGTATGTTGTTGGGCTAGTGCCGGCCAAAAGAGAAGCCCAAGGGCTGGCCGGACTTCAACTTTTTCCAAGCTTTACTAGGTCTTAGTCACGGCTACAAATAGCCTTAAGTCATTGTTTACATTCAGTTTTATGATGATTAATAAAAACACTTGCGAATTCTCTCAAAGCTTAATTGAAGCATCCTTGAGTATTTTAGATTCATTTCTTTGTCATACCATTGACTTGTCAATCTAGAACCGCGCCAGATTGTGGCGTCTTCTACAATACCAGGTTCGTTGGCCACGTGATCAACGGGTTTAGGTGATTCCGTTGCGTTCGTTTGTCATCAACGTGAGTCCTAACCTTCTAGGTCCTAGCCTTTCTGTAGGGGTTGCATCACAAGATTGGTGCCGTTCGTGTCAATATGTCCAAACCATTGGCACTTGAAGCCCTTGATATCTCTACTCCTAGTTTTAGGAGTTTCATGAGGGGTCTTAGAAGTGGACCTGGATGCATCAACAAGCTTGTTAGGGGTAAAAATGGAATTGCAGTTAGAGAAATTTCCAGGTGTGAGGCTAGAAGGGCTTGGTGTAGTCGCATTTCCGGTATCATGTGAGATTCTCCTTGGTGGGTTGCCCTTCCATGAAGGCGAGTTAGAAGCTTGGAAGATACGGTCTCCTCGCCTCAATAGCCTTGATGGCTAGTTCAAGAAGATCATGCATATCCAAGTAATGTTGGAGCTCCAAGGCTTCTTGAAGGTCGGGGTTGAGACCTCTAAGGAACCTTGCCATGGTAGCCTCACTATCTTCTTGAATGTTCTCCCTCATCATGGCCATCTTGATCTCCTTGAAATAGTCCTCCACCCTCATGTTGCCTTGAGTGAGGGTTTGAAACTGAGAGTGGAGATCGCGGTTGTAGTGGCTTGGAACAAATCGCTTATGCATTAGTGCCTTGTGTTCACCATTTCGCCTCCGATTAGTCCTGACTTGGTGGTCCCACCAAACTAGTGCGTAGTCGGTGAACTCAACCGTGGCAACCTTCACCTTTTGTTCCTCGATAAACTCATAGCAATCGACGACCATCTCGATGCGGCCTTCCCATTCCAACTAAGCCTCAGGGTCAATTTTGCCTTGGAACGTGCAGACTTGAATTTTACGTCCCTTCAGCTCGTTCTTAGACGTGTCCCTTTTAGGCCTCTCGGCAATTTCCACATCTTCACCAGCCGAGAGTACTCCTCATAGTTTGCTCCTTTGGTGCCACGGTTATTTCGGTTGCGAGATCGAGAACGAGAGCCCCTTGTGAAGCTCTTGGATAGCTCGTCTAAGCGGTTGTGCCTCTCCGCCATTTGTTGCTCACTAATCCGCTTTAGCTCATTTTTCATGGCGGTGAACATCAATGAGTAGTCAGTGGTCGGATGAGCTTGCTCCATGACTGTCGTTTGGTCCTGTAAAAGGTTAGTGAACAAGAAAATAGGACAAATATAATCTCAATTCACTCCCTTAGTGTTTTCACTCTCACTCATTTTTCCACTCAAAATACTCCAATGATCTTACCAAAAATTCCTTACCCGTCGGATTGGGCAGTCGAGAAATGCCGCAAAGATCCTACAATTGTCACCAAGCTTTTCCCCAAGAGTAATCAAGGAAACAAGATACGGATTTCCTTGGATTTTTCCACAACATACTCCAATGTATGTTGTTGGGCTAGTGCCAGCCAAAAGAGAAGCCCAATGGCTGGCCGGATTTCCTTCAAGTTTTTCCAAGCTTTACAAGGTCATAGTCACGGCTGCAAATTGCCTTAAGTCATTGTTTACATTCAGTTTTATGATGATTAATAAAAACACTTGAGAATTCTCTCAAAGCTTCATTGAAGCATCCTTGAGTATTTTAGATTCATTTCTTTGGCATACCATTGACTTATCAATCTAGGACCGCGCCAGATTGCGGCGTCTTCTACAATACCTGGTTCGTTGGCCGCGTGATCACCGGGTTTAGGTGATTCCACTGCGTTCGTTTGTCATCAACGTGAGTCCCAACCTTCTAGATCCTAGCCTTTCTGTACGGGTTGCATCACAAGGTTGGTGCCGTTCGTATCAATATGTCCAACCATTGGCACTTGAAGCCCTTGATATCTCTACTCCTAGTTTTAGGAGTTTCATGAGTGGTCTTAGAAGTGGACCTGGATGCATCAACAAGCTTATTAGGGGTAAAATTGGAATTGCGGTTAGAGATTTTACCAGGTGTGCGGCTAGAAGGGCTTGGTGTAGTCGCATTTCCAGTATCATGTGATGTTCTCCTTGGTGGGTTGCCCTTCTATGAAGGAGAGTTGGATGCTTAGAAGGTACGGCCTCCTCGCCTCAATTTCTTCCCCCTCTCGGCCTTGATGGCTAGTTCAAGAAGATCATGCATGTCCAAGTAATGTTGGAGCTCCAAGGCTTCTTGAAGGACGGGGTTGAGACCTCTAAGGAACCTTGTCATGGTAGCCACACTATCTTCTTGAATGTTCGCCCTCATCATGGCCATCTTGATCTCCTTGGAGTAGTCCTCCACACTCATGTTGCCTTGAGTGAGGGTTTGAAGCTGAGAGTGGAGATCGCGGTTGTAGTGGCTTGGAACAAACCGCTTATGCATTAGTGCCTTGAGTTTACCATTTCGCCTCCAATTAGTCCTGACTTGGTCCCACCAAACTAGTGCGCAGTCGGTGAACTCAACAATGGCAACCTTCACCTTTTGTTCCTCGCTAAACTCATAGCAATCGAAGACCATCTCGATGCGGCCTTCCCATTCCAACTAAGCCTCAGGGTCACTTTTCCCTCGTAACGTAGAGACTTGAATTTTAAGTCCCTTGAGCTCGTTCTTAGACGTGTCCCTTTTAGGCCTCTAGGCTCTTACCACATCTTCACTTGCCGAGAGTACTCCTCATAGTTTGCTCCTTTGGTGCCATGGTTACTTCGGTTGCGAGATCGAGAATGGGGGCCCCTTGTGAAGCCCTTGGAGAGCTCGTCAAAGCGGTTGTGCCTCTCCTCCATTTGTTACACACTAATCCGCTTAAGCTCGTTTTTCATGGCGGTGAACATCATTGAGTAGTCAGTGGTCGGATGAGCTTGCTCCATGACTGTCGTTTGGTCCTGCAAAAGGTTAGTGAACAAGAAAATAGGACAAATATAATCTCACTTCACTCCCTGAGTGTTTTCACTCTCCCTCGTTTTCCCACTCAAAATACTCCAATGATCTTACCAAAAATTCCTTACCCGTCGGATTGGGTAGTCGAGAAATGCCGCAAAGATCCAACAATTGTCACCATGCTTTTCCACAAGAGTAATCAAGGAAACAAGACCCGGATTTCCTTGGATTTTTCCACAACATACTCCAATGTATGTTGTTGGGCTAGTGCCGGCCAAAAGAGAAGCCCAAGGGCTGGCCGGACTTCAAGTTTTTCCAAGCTTTACTAGGTCTTAGTCACGGCTACAAATAGCCTTAAGTCATTGTTTACATTCAGTTTTATGATGATTAATAAAAACACTTGCGAATTCTCTCAAAGCTTCATTGAAGCATCCTTGAGTATTTTAGATTCATTTCTTTGTCATACCATTGACTTGTCAATCTAGAACCGCGCCAGATTGTGGCGTCTTCTACAATACCAGGTTCGTTGGCCACGTGATCAACGGGTTTAGGTGATTCCGTTGCGTTCGTTTGTCATCAACGTGAGTCCTAACCTTCTAGGTCCTAGCCTTTCTGTAGGGGTTGCATCACAAGATTGGTGCCGTTCGTGTCAATATGTCCAAACCATTGGCACTTGAAGCCCTTGATATCTCTACTCCTAGTTTTAGGAGTTTCATGAGGGGTCTTAGAAGTGGACCTGGATGCATCAACAAGCTTGTTAGGGGTAAAAATGGAATTGCAGTTAGAGAAATTTCCAGGTGTGAGGCTAGAAGGGCTTGGTGTAGTCGCATTTCCTGTATCATGTGAGATTCTCCTTGGTGGGTTGCCCTTCCATGAAGGCGAGTTGGAAGCTTGGAAGATACGGTCTCCTCGCCTCAATAGCCTTGATGGCTAGTTCAAGAAGATCATGCATATCCAAGTAATGTTGGAGCTCCAAGGCTTCTTGAAGGTCGGGGTTGAGACCTCTAAGGAACCTTGCCATGGTAGCCTCACTATCTTCTTGAATGTTCTCCCTCATCATGGCCATCTTGATCTCCTTGAAATAGTCCTCCACCCTCATGTTGCCTTGAGTGAGGGTTTGAAACTGAGAGTGGAGATCGCGGTTGTAGTGGCTTGGAACAAATCGCTTATGCATTAGTGCCTTGTGTTCACCATTTCGCCTCCGATTAGTCCTGACTTGGTGGTCCCACCAAACTAGTGCGTAGTCGGTGAACTCAACCGTGGCAACCTTCACCTTTTGTTCCTCGATAAACTCATAGCAATCGACGACCATCTCGATGCGGCCTTCCCATTCCAACTAAGCCTCAGGGTCAATTTTGCCTTGGAACGTGCAGACTTGAATTTTACGTCCCTTCAACTCGTTCTTAGACGTGTCCCTTTTAGGCCCCTCGGCTATTTCCACATCTTCACCAGCCGAGAGTACTCCTCATAGTTTGCTCCTTTGGTGCCATGGTTATTTCGGTTGCGAGATCGAGAACGAGAGCCCCTTGTGAAGCTCTTGGATAGCTCGTCTAAGCGGTTGTGCCTCTCCGCCATTTGTTGCTCACTAATCCGCTTTAGCTCGTTTTTCATGGCGGTGAACATCAATGAGTAGTCAGTGGTCGGATGAGCTTGCTCCATGACTGTCGTTTGGTCCTGTAAAAGGTTAGTGAACAAGAAAATAGGACAAATATAATCTCAATTCACTCCCTTAGTGTTTTCACTCTCACTCATTTTTCCACTCAAAATACTCCAATGATCTTACCAAAAATTCCTTACCCGTCGGATTGGGCAGTCGAGAAATGCCGCAAAGATCCTACAATTGTCACCAAGCTTTTCCCCAAGAGTAATCAAGGAAACAAGATACGGATTTCCTTGGATTTTTCCACAACATACTCCAATGTATGTTGTTGGGCTAGTGCCAGCCAAAAGAGAAGCCCAATGGCTGGCCGGATTTCCTTCAAGTTTTTCCAAGCTTTACAAGGTCATAGTCACGGCTGCAAATTGCCTTAAGTCATTGTTTACATTCAGTTTTATGATGATTAATAAAAACACTTGAGAATTCTCTCAAAGCTTCATTGAAGCATCCTTGAGTATTTTAGATTCATTTCTTTGGCATACCATTGACTTATCAATCTAGGACCGCGCCAGATTGCGCCGTCTTCTATAATACCTGGTTCGTTGGCCGCGTGATCACCGGGTTTAGGTGATTCCACTGCGTTCGTTTGTCATCAACGTGAGTCCCATCCTTCTAGATCCTAGCCTTTCTGTACGGGTTGCATCACAAGGTTGGTGCCGTTCGTATCAATATGTCCAACCATTGGCACTTGAAGCCCTTGATATCTCTACTCCTAGTTTTAGGAGTTTCATGAGTGGTCTTAGAAGTGGACCTGGATGCATCAACAAGCTTATTAGGGGTAAAATTGGAATTGCGGTTAGAGATTTTACCAGGTGTGCGGCTAGAAGGGCTTGGTGTAGTCGCATTTCCAGTATCATGTGATGTTCTCCTTGGTGGGTTGCCCTTCTATGAAGGAGAGTTGGATGCTTAGAAGGTACGGCCTCCTCGCCTCAATTTCTTCCCCCTCTCGGCCTTGATGGCTAGTTCAAGAAGATCATGCATGTCCAAGTAATGTTGGAGCTCCAAGGCTTCTTGAAGGACGGGGTTGAGACCTCTAAGGAACCTTGTCATGGTAGCCACACTATCTTCTTGAATGTTCGCCCTCATCATGGCCATCTTGATCTCCTTGGAGTATTCCTCCACACTCATGTTGCCTTGAGTGAGGGTTTGAAGCTGAGAGTGGAGATCGCGGTTGTAGTGGCTTGGAACAAACCGCTTATGCATTAGTGCCTTGAGTTTACCATTTCGCCTCCAATTAGTCCTGACTTGGTCCCACCAAACTAGTGCGCAGTCGGTGAACTCAACAATGGCAACCTTCACCTTTTGTTCCTCGCTAAACTCATAGCAATCGAAGACCATCTCGATGCGGCCTTCCCATTCCAACTAAGCCTCAGGGTCACTTTTCCCTCGTAACGTAGAGACTTGAATTTTAAGTCCCTTGAGCTCGTTCTTAGACGTATCCCTTTTAGGCCTCTAGGCTCTTACCACATCTTCACTTGCCGAGAGTACTCCTCATAGTTTGCTCCTTTGGTTACTTCGGTTGCGAGATCGAGAATGGGGGCCCCTTGTGAAGCCCTTGGAGAGCTCGTTAAAGCGGTTGTGCCTCTCCTCCATTTGTTACACACTAATCCGCTTAAGCTCGTTTTTCATGGCGGTGAACATCATTGAGTAGTCAGTGGTCGGATGAGCTTGCTCCATGACTGTCGTTTGGTCCTGCAAAAGGTTAGTGAACAAGAAAATAGGACAAATATAATCTCACTTCACTCCCTGAGTGTTTTCACTCTCCCTCGTTTTCCCACTCAAAATACTCCAATGATCTTACCAAAAATTCCTTACCCGTCGGATTGGGTAGTCGAGAAATGCCGCAAAGATCCAACAATTGTCACCATGCTTTTCCACAAGAGTAATCAAGGAAACAAGACCCGGATTTCCTTGGATTTTTCCACAACATACTCCAATGTATGTTGTTGGGCTAGTGCCGGCCAAAAGAGAAGCCCAAGGGCTGGCCGGACTTCAACTTTTTCCAAGCTTTACTAGGTCTTAGTCACGGCTACAAATAGCCTTAAGTCATTGTTTACATTCAGTTTTATGATGATTAATAAAAACACTTGCGAATTCTCTCAAAGCTTAATTGAAGCATCCTTGAGTATTTTAGATTCATTTCTTTGTCATACCATTGACTTGTCAATCTAGAACCGCGCCAGATTGTGGCGTCTTCTACAATACCAGGTTCGTTGGCCACGTGATCAACGGGTTTAGGTGATTCCGTTGCGTTCGTTTGTCATCAACGTGAGTCCTAACCTTCTAGGTCCTAGCCTTTCTGTAGGGGTTGCATCACAAGATTGGTGCCGTTCGTGTCAATATGTCCAAACCATTGGCACTTGAAGCCCTTGATATCTCTACTCCTAGTTTTAGGAGTTTCATGAGGGGTCTTAGAAGTGGACCTGGATGCATCAACAAGCTTGTTAGGGGTAAAAATGGAATTGCAGTTAGAGAAATTTCCAGGTGTGAGGCTAGAAGGGCTTGGTGTAGTCGCATTTCCTGTATCATGTGAGATTCTCCTTGGTGGGTTGCCCTTCCATGAAGGCGAGTTAGAAGCTTGGAAGATACGGTCTCCTCGCCTCAATAGCCTTGATGGCTAGTTCAAGAAGATCATGCATATCCAAGTAATGTTGGAGCTCCAAGGCTTCTTGAAGGTCGGGGTTGAGACCTCTAAGGAACCTTGCCATGGTAGCCTCACTATCTTCTTGAATGTTCTCCCTCATCATGGCCATCTTGATCTCCTTGAAATAGTCCTCCACCCTCATGTTGCCTTGAGTGAGGGTTTGAAACTGAGAGTGGAGATCGCGGTTGTAGTGGCTTGGAACAAATCGCTTATGCATTAGTGCCTTGTGTTCACCATTTCGCCTCCGATTAGTCCTGACTTGGTGGTCCCACCAAACTAGTGCGTAGTCGGTGAACTCAACCGTGGCAACCTTCACCTTTTGTTCCTCGATAAACTCATAGCAATCGACGACCATCTCGATGCGGCCTTCCCATTCCAACTAAGCCTCAGGGTCAATTTTGCCTTGGAACGTGCAGACTTGAATTTTACGTCCCTTCAGCTCGTTCTTAGACGTGTTCCTTTTAGGCCCCTCGGCTATTTCCACATCTTCACCAGCCGAGAGTACTCCTCATAGTTTGCTCCTTTGGTGCCATGGTTATTTCGGTTGCGAGATCGAGAACGAGAGCCCCTTGTGAAGCTCTTGGATAGCTCGTCTAAGCGGTTGTGCCTCTCCGCCATTTGTTGCTCACTAATCCGCTTTAGCTCGTTTTTCATGGCGGTGAACATCAATGAGTAGTCAGTGGTCGGATGAGCTTGCTCCATGACTGTCGTTTGGTCCTGTAAAAGGTTAGTGAACAAGAAAATAGGACAAATATAATCTCAATTCACTCCCTTAGTGTTTTCACTCTCACTCATTTTTCCACTCAAAATACTCCAATGATCTTACCAAAAATTCCTTACCCGTCGGATTGGGCAGTCGAGAAATGCCGCAAAGATCCTACAATTGTCTCCAAGCTTTTCCCCAAGAGTAATCAAGGAAACAAGATACGGATTTCCTTGGATTTTTCCACAACATACTCCAATGTATGTTGTTGGGCTAGTGCCAGCCAAAAGAGAAGCCCAATGGCTGGCCGGATTTCCTTCAAGTTTTTCCAAGCTTTACAAGGTCATAGTCACGGCTGCAAATTGCCTTAAGTCATTGTTTACATTCAGTTTTATGATGATTAATAAAAACACTTGAGAATTCTCTCAAAGCTTCATTGAAGCATCCTTGAGTATTTTAGATTCATTTCTTTGGCATACCATTGACTTATCAATCTAGGACCGCGCCAGATTGCGGCGTCTTCTACAATACCTGGTTCGTTGGCCGCGTGATCACCGGGTTTAGGTGATTCCACTGCGTTCGTTTGTCATCAACGTGAGTCCCAACCTTCTAGATCCTAGCCTTTCTGTACGGGTTGCATCACAAGGTTGGTGCCGTTCGTATCAATATGTCCAACCATTGGCACTTGAAACCCTTGATATCTCTACTCCTAGTTTTAGGAGTTTCATGAGTGGTCTTAGAAGTGGACCTGGATGCATCAACAAGCTTATTAGGGGTAAAATTGGAATTGCGGTTAGAGATTTTACCAGGTGTGCGGCTAGAAGGGCTTGGTGTAGTCGCATTTCCAGTATCATGTGATGTTCTCCTTGGTGGGTTGCCCTTCTATGAAGGAGAGTTGGATGCTTAGAAGGTACGGCCTCCTCGCCTCAATTTCTTCCCCCTCTCGGCCTTGATGGCTAGTTCAAGAAGATCATGCATGTCCAAGTAATGTTGGAGCTCCAAGGCTTCTTGAAGGACGGGGTTGAGACCTCTAAGGAACCTTGTCATGGTAGCCACACTATCTTCTTGAATGTTCGCCCTCATCATGGCCATCTTGATCTCCTTGGAGTAGTCCTCCACACTCATGTTGCCTTGAGTGAGGGTTTGAAGCTGAGAGTGGAGATCGCGGTTGTAGTGGCTTGGAACAAACCGCTTATGCATTAGTGCCTTGAGTTTACCATTTCGCCTCCAATTAGTCCTGACTTGGTCCCACCAAACTAGTGCGCAGTCGGTGAACTCAACAATGGCAACCTTCACCTTTTGTTCCTCGCTAAACTCATAGCAATCGAAGACCATCTCGATGCGGCCTTCCCATTCCAACTAAGCCTCAGGGTCACTTTTCCCTCGTAACGTAGAGACTTGAATTTTAAGTCCCTTGAGCTCGTTCTTAGACGTGTCCCTTTTAGGCCTCTAGGCTCTTACCACATCTTCACTTGCCGAGAGTACTCCTCATAGTTTGCTCCTTTGGTGCCATGGTTACTTCGGTTGCGAGATCGAGAATGGGGGCCCCTTGTGAAGCCCTTGGAGAGCTCGTCAAAGCGGTTGTGCCTCTCCTCCATTTGTTACACACTAATCCGCTTAAGCTCGTTTTTCATGGCGGTGAACATCATTGAGTAGTCAGTGGTCGGATGAGCTTGCTCCATGACTGTCGTTTGGTCCTGCAAAAGGTTAGTGAACAAGAAAATAGGACAAATATAATCTCACTTCACTCCCTGAGTGTTTTCACTCTCCCTCGTTTTCCCACTCAAAATACTCCAATGATCTTACCAAAAATTCCTTACCCGTCGGATTGGGTAGTCGAGAAATGCCGCAAAGATCCAACAATTGTCACCATGCTTTTCCACAAGAGTAATCAAGGAAACAAGACCCGGATTTCCTTGGATTTTTCCACAACATACTCCAATGTATGTTGTTGGGCTAGTGCCGGCCAAAAGAGAAGCCCAAGGGCTGGCCGGACTTCAACTTTTTCCAAGCTTTACTAGGTCTTAGTCACGGCTACAAATAGCCTTAAGTCATTGTTTACATTCAGTTTTATGATGATTAATAAAAACACTTGCGAATTCTCTCAAAGCTTAATTGAAGCATCCTTGAGTATTTTAGATTCATTTCTTTGTCATACCATTGACTTGTCAATCTAGAACCGCGCCAGATTGTGGCGTCTTCTACAATACCAGGTTCGTTGGCCACGTGATCAACGGGTTTAGGTGATTCCGTTGCGTTCGTTTGTCATCAACGTGAGTCCTAACCTTCTAGGTCCTAGCCTTTCTGTAGGGGTTGCATCACAAGATTGGTGCCGTTCGTGTCAATATGTCCAAACCATTGGCACTTGAAGCCCTTGATATCTCTACTCCTAGTTTTAGGAGTTTCATGAGGGGTCTTAGAAGTGGACCTGGATGCATCAACAAGCTTGTTAGGGGTAAAAATGGAATTGCAGTTAGAGAAATTTCCAGGTGTGAGGCTAGAAGGGCTTGGTGTAGTCGCATTTCCGGTATCATGTGAGATTCTCCTTGGTGGGTTGCCCTTCCATGAAGGCGAGTTAGAAGCTTGGAAGATACGGTCTCCTCGCCTCAATAGCCTTGATGGCTAGTTCAAGAAGATCATGCATATCCAAGTAATGTTGGAGCTCCAAGGCTTCTTGAAGGTCGGGGTTGAGACCTCTAAGGAACCTTGCCATGGTAGCCTCACTATCTTCTTGAATGTTCTCCCTCATCATGGCCATCTTGATCTCCTTGAAATAGTCCTCCACCCTCATGTTGCCTTGAGTGAGGGTTTGAAACTGAGAGTGGAGATCGCGGTTGTAGTGGCTTGGAACAAATCGCTTATGCATTAGTGCCTTGTGTTCACCATTTCGCCTCCGATTAGTCCTGACTTGGTGGTCCCACCAAACTAGTGCGTAGTCGGTGAACTCAACCGTGGCAACCTTCACCTTTTGTTCCTCGATAAACTCATAGCAATCGACGACCATCTCGATGCGGCCTTCCCATTCCAACTAAGCCTCAGGGTCAATTTTGCCTTGGAACGTGCAGACTTGAATTTTACGTCCCTTCAGCTCGTTCTTAGACGTGTCCCTTTTAGGCCTCTCGGCAATTTCCACATCTTCACCAGCCGAGAGTACTCCTCATAGTTTGCTCCTTTGGTGCCACGGTTATTTCGGTTGCGAGATCGAGAACGAGAGCCCCTTGTGAAGCTCTTGGATAGCTCGTCTAAGCGGTTGTGCCTCTCCGCCATTTGTTGCTCACTAATCCGCTTTAGCTCATTTTTCATGGCGGTGAACATCAATGAGTAGTCAGTGGTCGGATGAGCTTGCTCCATGACTGTCGTTTGGTCCTGTAAAAGGTTAGTGAACAAGAAAATAGGACAAATATAATCTCAATTCACTCCCTTAGTGTTTTCACTCTCACTCATTTTTCCACTCAAAATACTCCAATGATCTTACCAAAAATTCCTTACCCGTCGGATTGGGCAGTCGAGAAATGCCGCAAAGATCCTACAATTGTCACCAAGCTTTTCCCCAAGAGTAATCAAGGAAACAAGATACGGATTTCCTTGGATTTTTCCACAACATACTCCAATGTATGTTGTTGGGCTAGTGCCAGCCAAAAGAGAAGCCCAATGGCTGGCCGGATTTCCTTCAAGTTTTTCCAAGCTTTACAAGGTCATAGTCACGGCTGCAAATTGCCTTAAGTCATTGTTTACATTCAGTTTTATGATGATTAATAAAAACACTTGAGAATTCTCTCAAAGCTTCATTGAAGCATCCTTGAGTATTTTAGATTCATTTCTTTGGCATACCATTGACTTATCAATCTAGGACCGCGCCAGATTGCGGCGTCTTCTACAATACCTGGTTCGTTGGCCGCGTGATCACCGGGTTTAGGTGATTCCACTGCGTTCGTTTGTCATCAACGTGAGTCCCAACCTTCTAGATCCTAGCCTTTCTGTACGGGTTGCATCACAAGGTTGGTGCCGTTCGTATCAATATGTCCAACCATTGGCACTTGAAGCCCTTGATATCTCTACTCCTAGTTTTAGGAGTTTCATGAGTGGTCTTAGAAGTGGACCTGGATGCATCAACAAGCTTATTAGGGGTAAAATTGGAATTGCGGTTAGAGATTTTACCAGGTGTGCGGCTAGAAGGGCTTGGTGTAGTCGCATTTCCAGTATCATGTGATGTTCTCCTTGGTGGGTTGCCCTTCTATGAAGGAGAGTTGGATGCTTAGAAGGTACGGCCTCCTCGCCTCAATTTCTTCCCCCTCTCGGCCTTGATGGCTAGTTCAAGAAGATCATGCATGTCCAAGTAATGTTGGAGCTCCAAGGCTTCTTGAAGGACGGGGTTGAGACCTCTAAGGAACCTTGTCATGGTAGCCACACTATCTTCTTGAATGTTCGCCCTCATCATGGCCATCTTGATCTCCTTGGAGTAGTCCTCCACACTCATGTTGCCTTGAGTGAGGGTTTGAAGCTGAGAGTGGAGATCGCGGTTGTAGTGGCTTGGAACAAACCGCTTATGCATTAGTGCCTTGAGTTTACCATTTCGCCTCCAATTAGTCCTGACTTGGTCCCACCAAACTAGTGCGCAGTCGGTGAACTCAACAATGGCAACCTTCACCTTTTGTTCCTCGCTAAACTCATAGCAATCGAAGACCATCTCGATGCGGCCTTCCCATTCCAACTAAGCCTCAGGGTCACTTTTCCCTCGTAACGTAGAGACTTGAATTTTAAGTCCCTTGAGCTCGTTCTTAGACGTGTCCCTTTTAGGCCTCTAGGCTCTTACCACATCTTCACTTGCCGAGAGTACTCCTCATAGTTTGCTCCTTTGGTGCCATGGTTACTTCGGTTGCGAGATCGAGAATGGGGGCCCCTTGTGAAGCCCTTGGAGAGCTCGTCAAAGCGGTTGTGCCTCTCCTCCATTTGTTACACACTAATCCGCTTAAGCTCGTTTTTCATGGCGGTGAACATCATTGAGTAGTCAGTGGTCGGATGAGCTTGCTCCATGACTGTCGTTTGGTCCTGCAAAAGGTTAGTGAACAAGAAAATAGGACAAATATAATCTCACTTCACTCCCTGAGTGTTTTCACTCTCCCTCGTTTTCCCACTCAAAATACTCCAATGATCTTACCAAAAATTCCTTACCCGTCGGATTGGGTAGTCGAGAAATGCCGCAAAGATCCAACAATTGTCACCATGCTTTTCCACAAGAGTAATCAAGGAAACAAGACCCGGATTTCCTTGGATTTTTCCACAACATACTCCAATGTATGTTGTTGGGCTAGTGCCGGCCAAAAGAGAAGCCCAAGGGCTGGCCGGACTTCAAGTTTTTCCAAGCTTTACTAGGTCTTAGTCACGGCTACAAATAGCCTTAAGTCATTGTTTACATTCAGTTTTATGATGATTAATAAAAACACTTGCGATTTCTCTCAAAGCTTCATTGAAGCATCCTTGAGTATTTTAGATTCATTTCTTTGTCATACCATTGACTTGTCAATCTAGAACCGCGCCAGATTGTGGCGTCTTCTACAATACCAGGTTCGTTGGCCACGTGATCAACGGGTTTAGGTGATT
Organism: Coffea arabica; assembly: GCF_036785885.1. NCBI lineage: Eukaryota > Viridiplantae > Streptophyta > Magnoliopsida > Gentianales > Rubiaceae > Coffea > Coffea arabica. The sequence continues at coordinate 29,092,538 of NC_092315.1, read as the reverse complement.
CCGTTGCGTTCGTTTGTCATCAACGTGAGTCCTAACCTTCTAGGTCCTAGCCTTTCTGTAGGGGTTGCATCACAAGATTGGTGCCGTTCGTGTCAATATGTCCAAACCATTGGCACTTGAAGCCCTTGATATCTCTACTCATAGTTTTAGGAGTTTCATGAGGGGTCTTAGAAGTGGACCTGGATGCATCAACAAGCTTGTTAGGGGTAAAAATGGAATTGCAGTTAGAGAAATTTCCAGGTGTGAGGCTAGAAGGGCTTGGTGTAGTCGCATTTCCTGTATCATGTGAGATTCTCCTTGGTGGGTTGCCCTTCCATGAAGGCGAGTTGGAAGCTTGGAAGATACGGTCTCCTCGCCTCAATTTCTTCCCCTTCTCAGCCTTGATGGCTAGTTCAAGAAGATCATGCATATCCAAGTAATGTTGGACTCCAAGGCTTCTTGAAGGTCGGGGTTGAGACCTCTAAGGAACCTTGCCATGGTAGCCTCACTATCTTCTTGAATGTTCTCCCTCATCATGGCCATCTTGATCTCCTTGAAATAGTCCTCCACCCTCATGTTGCCTTGAGTGAGGGTTTGAAACTGAGAGTGGAGATCGCGGTTGTAGTGGCTTGGAACAAATCGCTTATGCATTAGTGCCTTGTGTTCACCATTTCGCCTCCGATTAGTCCTGACTTGGTGGTCCCACCAAACTAGTGCGTAGTCGGTGAACTCAACCGTGGCAACCTTCACCTTTTGTTCCTCGATAAACTCATAGCAATCGACGACCATCTCGATGCGGCCTTCCCATTCCAACTAAGCCTCAGGGTCAATTTTGCCTTGGAACGTGCAGACTTGAATTTTACGTCCCTTCAGCTCGTTCTTAGACGTGTCCCTTTTAGGCCCCTCGGCTATTTCCACATCTTCACCAGCCGAGAGTACTCCTCATAGTTTGCTCCTTTGGTGCCATGGTTATTTCGGTTGCGAGATCGAGAACGAGAGCCCCTTGTGAAGCTCTTGGATAGCTCGTCTAAGCGGTTGTGCCTCTCCGCCATTTGTTGCTCACTAATCCGCTTTAGCTCGTTTTTCATGGCGGTGAACATCAATGAGTAGTCAGTGGTCGGATGAGCTTGCTCCATGACTGTCGTTTGGTCCTGTAAAAGGTTAGTGAACAAGAAAATAGGACAAATATAATCTCAATTCACTCCCTTAGTGTTTTCACTCTCACTCATTTTTCCACTCAAAATACTCCAATGATCTTACCAAAAATTCCTTACCCGTCGGATTGGGCAGTCGAGAAATGCCGCAAAGATCCTACAATTGTCTCCAAGCTTTTCCCCAAGAGTAATCAAGGAAACAAGATACGGATTTCCTTGGATTTTTCCACAACATACTCCAATGTATGTTGTTGGGCTAGTGCCAGCCAAAAGAGAAGCCCAATGGCTGGCCGGATTTCCTTCAAGTTTTTCCAAGCTTTACAAGGTCATAGTCACGGCTGCAAATTGCCTTAAGTCATTGTTTACATTCAGTTTTATGATGATTAATAAAAACACTTGAGAATTCTCTCAAAGCTTCATTGAAGCATCCTTGAGTATTTTAGATTCATTTCTTTGGCATACCATTGACTTATCAATCTAGGACCGCGCCAGATTGCGGCGTCTTCTACAATACCTGGTTCGTTGGCCGCGTGATCACCGGGTTTAGGTGATTCCACTGCGTTCGTTTGTCATCAACGTGAGTCCCAACCTTCTAGATCCTAGCCTTTCTGTACGGGTTGCATCACAAGGTTGGTGCCGTTCGTATCAATATGTCCAACCATTGGCACTTGAAGCCCTTGATATCTCTACTCCTAGTTTTAGGAGTTTCATGAGTGGTCTTAGAAGTGGACCTGGATGCATCAACAAGCTTATTAGGGGTAAAATTGGAATTGCGGTTAGAGATTTTACCAGGTGTGCGGCTAGAAGGGCTTGGTGTAGTCGCATTTCCAGTATCATGTGATGTTCTCCTTGGTGGGTTGCCCTTCTATGAAGGAGAGTTGGATGCTTAGAAGGTACGGCCTCCTCGCCTCAATTTCTTCCCCCTCTCGGCCTTGATGGCTAGTTCAAGAAGATCATGCATGTCCAAGTAATGTTGGAGCTCCAAGGCTTCTTGAAGGACGGGGTTGAGACCTCTAAGGAACCTTGTCATGGTAGCCACACTATCTTCTTGAATGTTCGCCCTCATCATGGCCATCTTGATCTCCTTGGAGTATTCCTCCACACTCATGTTGCCTTGAGTGAGGGTTTGAAGCTGAGAGTGGAGATCGCGGTTGTAGTGGCTTGGAACAAACCGCTTATGCATTAGTGCCTTGAGTTTACCATTTCGCCTCCAATTAGTCCTGACTTGGTCCCACCAAACTAGTGCGCAGTCGGTGAACTCAACAATGGCAACCTTCACCTTTTGTTCCTCGCTAAACTCATAGCAATCGAAGACCATCTCGATGCGGCCTTCCCATTCCAACTAAGCCTCAGGGTCACTTTTCCCTCGTAACGTAGAGACTTGAATTTTAAGTCCCTTGAGCTCGTTCTTAGACGTGTCCCTTTTAGGCCTCTAGGCTCTTACCACATCTTCACTTGCCGAGAGTACTCCTCATAGTTTGCTCCTTTGGTTACTTCGGTTGCGAGATCGAGAATGGGGGCCCCTTGTGAAGCCCTTGGAGAGCTCGTCAAAGCGGTTGTGCCTCTCCTCCATTTGTTACACACTAATCCGCTTAAGCTCGTTTTTCATGGCGGTGAACATCATTGAGTAGTCAGTGGTCGGATGAGCTTGCTCCATGACTGTCGTTTGGTCCTGCAAAAGGTTAGTGAACAAGAAAATAGGACAAATATAATCTCACTTCACTCCCTGAGTGTTTTCACTCTCCCTCGTTTTCCCACTCAAAATACTCCAATGATCTTACCAAAAATTCCTTACCCGTCGGATTGGGTAGTCGAGAAATGCCGCAAAGATCCAACAATTGTCACCATGCTTTTCCACAAGAGTAATCAAGGAAACAAGACCCGGATTTCCTTGGATTTTTCCACAACATACTCCAATGTATGTTGTTGGGCTAGTGCCGGCCAAAAGAGAAGCCCAAGGGCTGGCCGGACTTCAACTTTTTCCAAGCTTTACTAGGTCTTAGTCACGGCTACAAATAGCCTTAAGTCATTGTTTACATTCAGTTTTATGATGATTAATAAAAACACTTGCGAATTCTCTCAAAGCTTAATTGAAGCATCCTTGAGTATTTTAGATTCATTTCTTTGTCATACCATTGACTTGTCAATCTAGAACCGCGCCAGATTGTGGCGTCTTCTACAATACCAGGTTCGTTGGCCACGTGATCAACGGGTTTAGGTGATTCCGTTGCGTTCGTTTGTCATCAACGTGAGTCCTAACCTTCTAGGTCCTAGCCTTTCTGTAGGGGTTGCATCACAAGATTGGTGCCGTTCGTGTCAATATGTCCAAACCATTGGCACTTGAAGCCCTTGATATCTCTACTCCTAGTTTTAGGAGTTTCATGAGGGGTCTTAGAAGTGGACCTGGATGCATCAACAAGCTTGTTAGGGGTAAAAATGGAATTGCAGTTAGAGAAATTTCCAGGTGTGAGGCTAGAAGGGCTTGGTGTAGTCGCATTTCCTGTATCATGTGAGATTCTCCTTGGTGGGTTGCCCTTCCATGAAGGCGAGTTAGAAGCTTGGAAGATACGGTCTCCTCGCCTCAATAGCCTTGATGGCTAGTTCAAGAAGATCATGCATATCCAAGTAATGTTGGAGCTCCAAGGCTTCTTGAAGGTCGGGGTTGAGACCTCTAAGGAACCTTGCCATGGTAGCCTCACTATCTTCTTGAATGTTCTCCCTCATCATGGCCATCTTGATCTCCTTGAAATAGTCCTCCACCCTCATGTTGCCTTGAGTGAGGGTTTGAAACTGAGAGTGGAGATCGCGGTTGTAGTGGCTTGGAACAAATCGCTTATGCATTAGTGCCTTGTGTTCACCATTTCGCCTCCGATTAGTCCTGACTTGGTGGTCCCACCAAACTAGTGCGTAGTCGGTGAACTCAACCGTGGCAACCTTCACCTTTTGTTCCTCGATAAACTCATAGCAATCGACGACCATCTCGATGCGGCCTTCCCATTCCAACTAAGCCTCAGGGTCAATTTTGCCTTGGAACGTGCAGACTTGAATTTTACGTCCCTTCAGCTCGTTCTTAGACGTGTCCCTTTTAGGCCTCTCGGCAATTTCCACATCTTCACCAGCCGAGAGTACTCCTCATAGTTTGCTCCTTTGGTGCCATGGTTATTTCGGTTGCGAGATCGAGAACGAGAGCCCCTTGTGAAGCTCTTGGATAGCTCGTCTAAGCGGTTGTGCCTCTCCGCCATTTGTTGCTCACTAATCCGCTTTAGCTCGTTTTTCATGGCGGTGAACATCAATGAGTAGTCAGTGGTCGGATGAGCTTGCTCCATGACTGTCGTTTGGTCCTGTAAAAGGTTAGTGAACAAGAAAATAGGACAAATATAATCTCAATTCACTCTCTTAGTGTTTTCACTCTCACTCATTTTTCCACTCAAAATACTCCAATGATCTTACCAAAAATTCCTTACCCGTCGGATTGGGCAGTCGAGAAATGCCGCAAAGATCCTACAATTGTCACCAAGCTTTTCCCCAAGAGTAATCAAGGAAACAATATACGGATTTCCTTGGATTTTTCCACAACATACTCCAATGTATGTTGTTGGGCTAGTGCCAGCCAAAAGAGAAGCCCAATGGCTGGCCGGATTTCCTTCAAGTTTTTCCAAGCTTTACAAGGTCATAGTCACGGCTGCAAATTGCCTTAAGTCATTGTTTACATTCAGTTTTATGATGATTAATAAAAACACTTGAGAATTCTCTCAAAGCTTCATTGAAGCATCCTTGAGTATTTTAGATTCATTTCTTTGGCATACCATTGACTTATCAATCTAGGACCGCGCCAGATTGCGGCGTCTTCTACAATACCTGGTTCGTTGGCCGCGTGATCACCGGGTTTAGGTGATTCCACTGCGTTCGTTTGTCATCAACGTGAGTCCCAACCTTCTAGATCCTAGCCTTTCTGTACGGGTTGCATCACAAGGTTGGTGCCGTTCGTATCAATATGTCCAACCATTGGCACTTGAAGCCCTTGATATCTCTACTCCTAGTTTTAGGAGTTTCATGAGTGGTCTTAGAAGTGGACCTGGATGCATCAACAAGCTTATTAGGGGTAAAATTGGAATTGCGGTTAGAGATTTTACCAGGTGTGCGGCTAGAAGGGCTTGGTGTAGTCGCATTTCCAGTATCATGTGATGTTCTCCTTGGTGGGTTGCCCTTCTATGAAGGAGAGTTGGATGCTTAGAAGGTACGGCCTCCTCGCCTCAATTTCTTCCCCCTCTCGGCCTTGATGGCTAGTTCAAGAAGATCATGCATGTCCAAGTAATGTTGGAGCTCCAAGGCTTCTTGAAGGACGGGGTTGAGACCTCTAAGGAACCTTGTCATGGTAGCCACACTATCTTCTTGAATGTTCGCCCTCATCATGGCCATCTTGATCTCCTTGGAGTAGTCCTCCACACTCATGTTGCCTTGAGTGAGGGTTTGAAGCTGAGAGTGGAGATCGCGGTTGTAGTGGCTTGGAACAAACCGCTTATGCATTAGTGCCTTGAGTTTACCATTTCGCCTCCAATTAGTCCTGACTTGGTCCCACCAAACTAGTGCGCAGTCGGTGAACTCAACAATGGCAACCTTCACCTTTTGTTCCTCGCTAAACTCATAGCAATCGAAGACCATCTCGATGCGGCCTTCCCATTCCAACTAAGCCTCAGGGTCACTTTTCCCTCGTAACGTAGAGACTTGAATTTTAAGTCCCTTGAGCTCGTTCTTAGACGTGTCCCTTTTAGGCCTCTAGGCTCTTACCACATCTTCACTTGCCGAGAGTACTCCTCATAGTTTGCTCCTTTGGTGCCATGGTTACTTCGGTTGCGAGATCGAGAATGGGGGCCCCTTGTGAAGCCCTTGGAGAGCTCGTCAAAGCGGTTGTGCCTCTCCTCCATTTGTTACACACTAATCCGCTTAAGCTCGTTTTTCATGGCGGTGAACATCATTGAGTAGTCAGTGGTCGGATGAGCTTGCTCCATGACTGTCGTTTGGTCCTGCAAAAGGTTAGTGAACAAGAAAATAGGACAAATATAATCTCACTTCACTCCCTGAGTGTTTTCACTCTCCCTCGTTTTCCCACTCAAAATACTCCAATGATCTTACCAAAAATTCCTTACCCGTCGGATTGGGTAGTCGAGAAATGCCGCAAAGATCCAACAATTGTCACCATGCTTTTCCACAAGAGTAATCAAGGAAACAAGACCCGGATTTCCTTGGATTTTTCCACAACATACTCCAATGTATGTTGTTGGGCTAGTGCCGGCCAAAAGAGAAGCCCAAGGGCTGGCCGGACTTCAAGTTTTTCCAAGCTTTACTAGGTCTTAGTCACGGCTACAAATAGCCTTAAGTCATTGTTTACATTCAGTTTTATGATGATTAATAAAAACACTTGCGATTTCTCTCAAAGCTTCATTGAAGCATCCTTGAGTATTTTAGATTCATTTCTTTGTCATACCATTGACTTGTCAATCTAGAACCGCGCCAGATTGTGGCGTCTTCTACAATACCAGGTTCGTTGGCCACGTGATCAACGGGTTTAGGTGATTCCGTTGCGTTCGTTTGTCATCAACGTGAGTCCTAACCTTCTAGGTCCTAGCCTTTCTGTAGGGGTTGCATCACAAGATTGGTGCCGTTCGTGTCAATATGTCCAAACCATTGGCACTTGAAGCCCTTGATATCTCTACTCATAGTTTTAGGAGTTTCATGAGGGGTCTTAGAAGTGGACCTGGATGCATCAACAAGCTTGTTAGGGGTAAAAATGGAATTGCAGTTAGAGAAATTTCCAGGTGTGAGGCTAGAAGGGCTTGGTGTAGTCGCATTTCCTGTATCATGTGAGATTCTCCTTGGTGGGTTGCCCTTCCATGAAGGCGAGTTGGAAGCTTGGAAGATACGGTCTCCTCGCCTCAATTTCTTCCCCTTCTCAGCCTTGATGGCTAGTTCAAGAAGATCATGCATATCCAAGTAATGTTGGAGCTCCAAGGCTTCTTGAAGGTCGGGGTTGAGACCTCTAAGGAACCTTGCCATGGTAGCCTCACTATCTTCTTGAATGTTCTCCCTCATCATGGCCATCTTGATCTCCTTGAAATAGTCCTCCACCCTCATGTTGCCTTGAGTGAGGGTTTGAAACTGAGAGTGGAGATCGCGGTTGTAGTGGCTTGGAACAAATCGCTTATGCATTAGTGCCTTGTGTTCACCATTTCGCCTCCGATTAGTCCTGACTTGGTGGTCCCACCAAACTAGTGCGTAGTCGGTGAACTCAACCGTGGCAACCTTCACCTTTTGTTCCTCGATAAACTCATAGCAATCGACGACCATCTCGATGCGGCCTTCCCATTCCAACTAAGCCTCAGGGTCAATTTTGCCTTGGAACGTGCAGACTTGAATTTTACGTCCCTTCAGCTCGTTCTTAGACGTGTCCCTTTTAGGCCCCTCGGCTATTTCCACATCTTCACCAGCCGAGAGTACTCCTCATAGTTTGCTCCTTTGGTGCCATGGTTATTTCGGTTGCGAGATCGAGAACGAGAGCCCCTTGTGAAGCTCTTGGATAGCTCGTCTAAGCGGTTGTGCCTCTCCGCCATTTGTTGCTCACTAATCCGCTTTAGCTCGTTTTTCATGGCGGTGAACATCAATGAGTAGTCAGTGGTCGGATGAGCTTGCTCCATGACTGTCGTTTGGTCCTGTAAAAGGTTAGTGAACAAGAAAATAGGACAAATATAATCTCAATTCACTCCCTTAGTGTTTTCACTCTCACTCATTTTTCCACTCAAAATACTCCAATGATCTTACCAAAAATTCCTTACCCGTCGGATTGGGCAGTCGAGAAATGCCGCAAAGATCCTACAATTGTCTCCAAGCTTTTCCCCAAGAGTAATCAAGGAAACAAGATACGGATTTCCTTGGATTTTTCCACAACATACTCCAATGTATGTTGTTGGGCTAGTGCCAGCCAAAAGAGAAGCCCAATGGCTGGCCGGATTTCCTTCAAGTTTTTCCAAGCTTTACAAGGTCATAGTCACGGCTGCAAATTGCCTTAAGTCATTGTTTACATTCAGTTTTATGATGATTAATAAAAACACTTGAGAATTCTCTCAAAGCTTCATTGAAGCATCCTTGAGTATTTTAGATTCATTTCTTTGGCATACCATTGACTTATCAATCTAGGACCGCGCCAGATTGCGCCGTCTTCTATAATACCTGGTTCGTTGGCCGCGTGATCACCGGGTTTAGGTGATTCCACTGCGTTCGTTTGTCATCAACGTGAGTCCCAACCTTCTAGATCCTAGCCTTTCTGTACGGGTTGCATCACAAGGTTGGTGCCGTTCGTATCAATATGTCCAACCATTGGCACTTGAAGCCCTTGATATCTCTACTCCTAGTTTTAGGAGTTTCATGAGTGGTCTTAGAAGTGGACCTGGATGCATCAACAAGCTTATTAGGGGTAAAATTGGAATTGCGGTTAGAGATTTTACCAGGTGTGCGGCTAGAAGGGCTTGGTGTAGTCGCATTTCCAGTATCATGTGATGTTCTCCTTGGTGGGTTGCCCTTCTATGAAGGAGAGTTGGATGCTTAGAAGGTACGGCCTCCTCGCCTCAATTTCTTCCCCCTCTCGGCCTTGATGGCTAGTTCAAGAAGATCATGCATGTCCAAGTAATGTTGGAGCTCCAAGGCTTCTTGAAGGACGGGGTTGAGACCTCTAAGGAACCTTGTCATGGTAGCCACACTATCTTCTTGAATGTTCGCCCTCATCATGGCCATCTTGATCTCCTTGGAGTATTCCTCCACACTCATGTTGCCTTGAGTGAGGGTTTGAAGCTGAGAGTGGAGATCGCGGTTGTAGTGGCTTGGAACAAACCGCTTATGCATTAGTGCCTTGAGTTTACCATTTCGCCTCCAATTAGTCCTGACTTGGTCCCACCAAACTAGTGCGCAGTCGGTGAACTCAACAATGGCAACCTTCACCTTTTGTTCCTCGCTAAACTCATAGCAATCGAAGACCATCTCGATGCGGCCTTCCCATTCCAACTAAGCCTCAGGGTCACTTTTCCCTCGTAACGTAGAGACTTGAATTTTAAGTCCCTTGAGCTCGTTCTTAGACGTGTCCCTTTTAGGCCTCTAGGCTCTTACCACATCTTCACTTGCCGAGAGTACTCCTCATAGTTTGCTCCTTTGGTTACTTCGGTTGCGAGATCGAGAATGGGGGCCCCTTGTGAAGCCCTTGGAGAGCTCGTCAAAGCGGTTGTGCCTCTCCTCCATTTGTTACACACTAATCCGCTTAAGCTCGTTTTTCATGGCGGTGAACATCATTGAGTAGTCAGTGGTCGGATGAGCTTGCTCCATGACTGTCGTTTGGTCCTGCAAAAGGTTAGTGAACAAGAAAATAGGACAAATATAATCTCACTTCACTCCCTGAGTGTTTTCACTCTCCCTCGTTTTCCCACTCAAAATACTCCAATGATCTTACCAAAAATTCCTTACCCGTCGGATTGGGTAGTCGAGAAATGCCGCAAAGATCCAACAATTGTCACCATGCTTTTCCACAAGAGTAATCAAGGAAACAAGACCCGGATTTCCTTGGATTTTTCCACAACATACTCCAATGTATGTTGTTGGGCTAGTGCCGGCCAAAAGAGAAGCCCAAGGGCTGGCCGGACTTCAACTTTTTCCAAGCTTTACTAGGTCTTAGTCACGGCTACAAATAGCCTTAAGTCATTGTTTACATTCAGTTTTATGATGATTAATAAAAACACTTGCGAATTCTCTCAAAGCTTAATTGAAGCATCCTTGAGTATTTTAGATTCATTTCTTTGTCATACCATTGACTTGTCAATCTAGAACCGCGCCAGATTGTGGCGTCTTCTACAATACCAGGTTCGTTGGCCACGTGATCAACGGGTTTAGGTGATTCCGTTGCGTTCGTTTGTCATCAACGTGAGTCCTAACCTTCTAGGTCCTAGCCTTTCTGTAGGGGTTGCATCACAAGATTGGTGCCGTTCGTGTCAATATGTCCAAACCATTGGCACTTGAAGCCCTTGATATCTCTACTCCTAGTTTTAGGAGTTTCATGAGGGGTCTTAGAAGTGGACCTGGATGCATCAACAAGCTTGTTAGGGGTAAAAATGGAATTGCAGTTAGAGAAATTTCCAGGTGTGAGGCTAGAAGGGCTTGGTGTAGTCGCATTTCCTGTATCATGTGAGATTCTCCTTGGTGGGTTGCCCTTCCATGAAGGCGAGTTAGAAGCTTGGAAGATACGGTCTCCTCGCCTCAATAGCCTTGATGGCTAGTTCAAGAAGATCATGCATATCCAAGTAATGTTGGAGCTCCAAGGCTTCTTGAAGGTCGGGGTTGAGACCTCTAAGGAACCTTGCCATGGTAGCCTCACTATCTTCTTGAATGTTCTCCCTCATCATGGCCATCTTGATCTCCTTGAAATAGTCCTCCACCCTCATGTTGCCTTGAGTGAGGGTTTGAAACTGAGAGTGGAGATCGCGGTTGTAGTGGCTTGGAACAAATCGCTTATGCATTAGTGCCTTGTGTTCACCATTTCGCCTCCGATTAGTCCTGACTTGGTGGTCCCACCAAACTAGTGCGTAGTCGGTGAACTCAACCGTGGCAACCTTCACCTTTTGTTCCTCGATAAACTCATAGCAATCGACGACCATCTCGATGCGGCCTTCCCATTCCAACTAAGCCTCAGGGTCAATTTTGCCTTGGAACGTGCAGACTTGAATTTTACGTCCCTTCAGCTCGTTCTTAGACGTGTCCCTTTTAGGCCTCTCGGCAATTTCCACATCTTCACCAGCCGAGAGTACTCCTCATAGTTTGCTCCTTTGGTGCCATGGTTATTTCGGTTGCGAGATCGAGAACGAGAGCCCCTTGTGAAGCTCTTGGATAGCTCGTCTAAGCGGTTGTGCCTCTCCGCCATTTGTTGCTCACTAATCCGCTTTAGCTCGTTTTTCATGGCGGTGAACATCAATGAGTAGTCAGTGGTCGGATGAGCTTGCTCCATGACTGTCGTTTGGTCCTGTAAAAGGTTAGTGAACAAGAAAATAGGACAAATATAATCTCAATTCACTCTCTTAGTGTTTTCACTCTCACTCATTTTTCCACTCAAAATACTCCAATGATCTTACCAAAAATTCCTTACCCGTCGGATTGGGCAGTCGAGAAATGCCGCAAAGATCCTACAATTGTCACCAAGCTTTTCCCCAAGAGTAATCAAGGAAACAATATACGGATTTCCTTGGATTTTTCCACAACATACTCCAATGTATGTTGTTGGGCTAGTGCCAGCCAAAAGAGAAGCCCAATGGCTGGCCGGATTTCCTTCAAGTTTTTCCAAGCTTTACAAGGTCATAGTCACGGCTGCAAATTGCCTTAAGTCATTGTTTACATTCAGTTTTATGATGATTAATAAAAACACTTGAGAATTCTCTCAAAGCTTCATTGAAGCATCCTTGAGTATTTTAGATTCATTTCTTTGGCATACCATTGACTTATCAATCTAGGACCGCGCCAGATTGCGGCGTCTTCTACAATACCTGGTTCGTTGGCCGCGTGATCACCGGGTTTAGGTGATTCCACTGCGTTCGTTTGTCATCAACGTGAGTCCCAACCTTCTAGATCCTAGCCTTTCTGTACGGGTTGCATCACAAGGTTGGTGCCGTTCGTATCAATATGTCCAACCATTGGCACTTGAAGCCCTTGATATCTCTACTCCTAGTTTTAGGAGTTTCATGAGTGGTCTTAGAAGTGGACCTGGATGCATCAACAAGCTTATTAGGGGTAAAATTGGAATTGCGGTTAGAGATTTTACCAGGTGTGCGGCTAGAAGGGCTTGGTGTAGTCGCATTTCCAGTATCATGTGATGTTCTCCTTGGTGGGTTGCCCTTCTATGAAGGAGAGTTGGATGCTTAGAAGGTACGGCCTCCTCGCCTCAATTTCTTCCCCCTCTCGGCCTTGATGGCTAGTTCAAGAAGATCATGCATGTCCAAGTAATGTTGGAGCTCCAAGGCTTCTTGAAGGACGGGGTTGAGACCTCTAAGGAACCTTGTCATGGTAGCCACACTATCTTCTTGAATGTTCGCCCTCATCATGGCCATCTTGATCTCCTTGGAGTAGTCCTCCACACTCATGTTGCCTTGAGTGAGGGTTTGAAGCTGAGAGTGGAGATCGCGGTTGTAGTGGCTTGGAACAAACCGCTTATGCATTAGTGCCTTGAGTTTACCATTTCGCCTCCAATTAGTCCTGACTTGGTCCCACCAAACTAGTGCGCAGTCGGTGAACTCAACAATGGCAACCTTCACCTTTTGTTCCTCGCTAAACTCATAGCAATCGAAGACCATCTCGATGCGGCCTTCCCATTCCAACTAAGCCTCAGGGTCACTTTTCCCTCGTAACGTAGAGACTTGAATTTTAAGTCCCTTGAGCTCGTTCTTAGACGTGTCCCTTTTAGGCCTCTAGGCTCTTACCACATCTTCACTTGCCGAGAGTACTCCTCATAGTTTGCTCCTTTGGTGCCATGGTTACTTCGGTTGCGAGATCGAGAATGGGGGCCCCTTGTGAAGCCCTTGGAGAGCTCGTCAAAGCGGTTGTGCCTCTCCTCCATTTGTTACACACTAATCCGCTTAAGCTCGTTTTTCATGGCGGTGAACATCATTGAGTAGTCAGTGGTCGGATGAGCTTGCTCCATGACTGTCGTTTGGTCCTGCAAAAGGTTAGTGAACAAGAAAATAGGACAAATATAATCTCACTTCACTCCCTGAGTGTTTTCACTCTCCCTCGTTTTCCCACTCAAAATACTCCAATGATCTTACCAAAAATTCCTTACCCGTCGGATTGGGTAGTCGAGAAATGCCGCAAAGATCCAACAATTGTCACCATGCTTTTCCACAAGAGTAATCAAGGAAACAAGACCCGGATTTCCTTGGATTTTTCCACAACATACTCCAATGTATGTTGTTGGGCTAGTGCCGGCCAAAAGAGAAGCCCAAGGGCTGGCCGGACTTCAAGTTTTTCCAAGCTTTACTAGGTCTTAGTCACGGCTACAAATAGCCTTAAGTCATTGTTTACATTCAGTTTTATGATGATTAATAAAAACACTTGCGAATTCTCTCAAAGCTTCATTGAAGCATCCTTGAGTATTTTAGATTCATTTCTTTGTCATACCATTGACTTGTCAATCTAGAACCGCGCCAGATTGTGGCGTCTTCTACAATACCAGGTTCGTTGGCCACGTGATCAACGGGTTTAGGTGATTCCGTTGCGTTCGTTTGTCATCAACGTGAGTCCTAACCTTCTAGGTCCTAGCCTTTCTGTAGGGGTTGCATCACAAGATTGGTGCCGTTCGTGTCAATATGTCCAAACCATTGGCACTTGAAGCCCTTGATATCTCTACTCATAGTTTTAGGAGTTTCATGAGGGGTCTTAGAAGTGGACCTGGATGCATCAACAAGCTTGTTAGGGGTAAAAATGGAATTGCAGTTAGAGAAATTTCCAGGTGTGAGGCTAGAAGGGCTTGGTGTAGTCGCATTTCCTGTATCATGTGAGATTCTCCTTGGTGGGTTGCCCTTCCATGAAGGCGAGTTGGAAGCTTGGAAGATACGGTCTCCTCGCCTCAATTTCTTCCCCTTCTCAGCCTTGATGGCTAGTTCAAGAAGATCATGCATATCCAAGTAATGTTGGAGCTCCAAGGCTTCTTGAAGGTCGGGGTTGAGACCTCTAAGGAACCTTGCCATGGTAGCCTCACTATCTTCTTGAATGTTCTCCCTCATCATGGCCATCTTGATCTCCTTGAAATAGTCCTCCACCCTCATGTTGCCTTGAGTGAGGGTTTGAAACTGAGAGTGGAGATCGCGGTTGTAGTGGCTTGGAACAAATCGCTTATGCATTAGTGCCTTGTGTTCACCATTTCGCCTCCGATTAGTCCTGACTTGGTGGTCCCACCAAACTAGTGCGTAGTCGGTGAACTCAACCGTGGCAACCTTCACCTTTTGTTCCTCGATAAACTCATAGCAATCGACGACCATCTCGATGCGGCCTTCCCATTCCAACTAAGCCTCAGGGTCAATTTTGCCTTGGAACGTGCAGACTTGAATTTTACGTCCCTTCAGCTCGTTCTTAGACGTGTCCCTTTTAGGCCCCTCGGCTATTTCCACATCTTCACCAGCCGAGAGTACTCCTCATAGTTTGCTCCTTTGGTGCCATGGTTATTTCGGTTGCGAGATCGAGAACGAGAGCCCCTTGTGAAGCTCTTGGATAGCTCGTCTAAGCGGTTGTGCCTCTCCGCCATTTGTTGCTCACTAATCCGCTTTAGCTCGTTTTTCATGGCGGTGAACATCAATGAGTAGTCAGTGGTCGGATGAGCTTGCTCCATGACTGTCGTTTGGTCCTGTAAAAGGTTAGTGAACAAGAAAATAGGACAAATATAATCTCAATTCACTCCCTTAGTGTTTTCACTCTCACTCATTTTTCCACTCAAAATACTCCAATGATCTTACCAAAAATTCCTTACCCGTCGGATTGGGCAGTCGAGAAATGCCGCAAAGATCCTACAATTGTCACCAAGCTTTTCCCCAAGAGTAATCAAGGAAACAAGATACGGATTTCCTTGGATTTTTCCACAACATACTCCAATGTATGTTGTTGGGCTAGTGCCAGCCAAAAGAGAAGCCCAATGGCTGGCCGGATTTCCTTCAAGTTTTTCCAAGCTTTACAAGGTCATAGTCACGGCTGCAAATTGCCTTAAGTCATTGTTTACATTCAGTTTTATGATGATTAATAAAAACACTTGAGAATTCTCTCAAAGCTTCATTGAAGCATCCTTGAGTATTTTAGATTCATTTCTTTGGCATACCATTGACTTATCAATCTAGGACCGCGCCAGATTGCGCCGTCTTCTATAATACCTGGTTCGTTGGCCGCGTGATCACCGGGTTTAGGTGATTCCACTGCGTTCGTTTGTCATCAACGTGAGTCCCATCCTTCTAGATCCTAGCCTTTCTGTACGGGTTGCATCACAAGGTTGGTGCCGTTCGTATCAATATGTCCAACCATTGGCACTTGAAGCCCTTGATATCTCTACTCCTAGTTTTAGGAGTTTCATGAGTGGTCTTAGAAGTGGACCTGGATGCATCAACAAGCTTATTAGGGGTAAAATTGGAATTGCGGTTAGAGATTTTACCAGGTGTGCGGCTAGAAGGGCTTGGTGTAGTCGCATTTCCAGTATCATGTGATGTTCTCCTTGGTGGGTTGCCCTTCTATGAAGGAGAGTTGGATGCTTAGAAGGTACGGCCTCCTCGCCTCAATTTCTTCCCCCTCTCGGCCTTGATGGCTAGTTCAAGAAGATCATGCATGTCCAAGTAATGTTGGAGCTCCAAGGCTTCTTGAAGGACGGGGTTGAGACCTCTAAGGAACCTTGTCATGGTAGCCACACTATCTTCTTGAATGTTCGCCCTCATCATGGCCATCTTGATCTCCTTGGAGTATTCCTCCACACTCATGTTGCCTTGAGTGAGGGTTTGAAGCTGAGAGTGGAGATCGCGGTTGTAGTGGCTTGGAACAAACCGCTTATGCATTAGTGCCTTGAGTTTACCATTTCGCCTCCAATTAGTCCTGACTTGGTCCCACCAAACTAGTGCGCAGTCGGTGAACTCAACAATGGCAACCTTCACCTTTTGTTCCTCGCTAAACTCATAGCAATCGAAGACCATCTCGATGCGGCCTTCCCATTCCAACTAAGCCTCAGGGTCACTTTTCCCTCGTAACGTAGAGACTTGAATTTTAAGTCCCTTGAGCTCGTTCTTAGACGTGTCCCTTTTAGGCCTCTAGGCTCTTACCACATCTTCACTTGCCGAGAGTACTCCTCATAGTTTGCTCCTTTGGTTACTTCGGTTGCGAGATCGAGAATGGGGGCCCCTTGTGAAGCCCTTGGAGAGCTCGTCAAAGCGGTTGTGCCTCTCCTCCATTTGTTACACACTAATCCGCTTAAGCTCGTTTTTCATGGCGGTGAACATCATTGAGTAGTCAGTGGTCGGATGAGCTTGCTCCATGACTGTCGTTTGGTCCTGCAAAAGGTTAGTGAACAAGAAAATAGGACAAATATAATCTCACTTCACTCCCTGAGTGTTTTCACTCTCCCTCGTTTTCCCACTCAAAATACTCCAATGATCTTACCAAAAATTCCTTACCCGTCGGATTGGGTAGTCGAGAAATGCCGCAAAGATCCAACAATTGTCACCATGCTTTTCCACAAGAGTAATCAAGGAAACAAGACCCGGATTTCCTTGGATTTTTCCACAACATACTCCAATGTATGTTGTTGGGCTAGTGCCGGCCAAAAGAGAAGCCCAAGGGCTGGCCGGACTTCAACTTTTTCCAAGCTTTACTAGGTCTTAGTCACGGCTACAAATAGCCTTAAGTCATTGTTTACATTCAGTTTTATGATGATTAATAAAAACACTTGCGAATTCTCTCAAAGCTTAATTGAAGCATCCTTGAGTATTTTAGATTCATTTCTTTGTCATACCATTGACTTGTCAATCTAGAACCGCGCCAGATTGTGGCGTCTTCTACAATACCAGGTTCGTTGGCCACGTGATCAACGGGTTTAGGTGATTCCGTTGCGTTCGTTTGTCATCAACGTGAGTCCTAACCTTCTAGGTCCTAGCCTTTCTGTAGGGGTTGCATCACAAGATTGGTGCCGTTCGTGTCAATATGTCCAAACCATTGGCACTTGAAGCCCTTGATATCTCTACTCCTAGTTTTAGGAGTTTCATGAGGGGTCTTAGAAGTGGACCTGGATGCATCAACAAGCTTGTTAGGGGTAAAAATGGAATTGCAGTTAGAGAAATTTCCAGGTGTGAGGCTAGAAGGGCTTGGTGTAGTCGCATTTCCTGTATCATGTGAGATTCTCCTTGGTGGGTTGCCCTTCCATGAAGGCGAGTTAGAAGCTTGGAAGATACGGTCTCCTCGCCTCAATAGCCTTGATGGCTAGTTCAAGAAGATCATGCATATCCAAGTAATGTTGGAGCTCCAAGGCTTCTTGAAGGTCGGGGTTGAGACCTCTAAGGAACCTTGCCATGGTAGCCTCACTATCTTCTTGAATGTTCTCCCTCATCATGGCCATCTTGATCTCCTTGAAATAGTCCTCCACCCTCATGTTGCCTTGAGTGAGGGTTTGAAACTGAGAGTGGAGATCGCGGTTGTAGTGGCTTGGAACAAATCGCTTATGCATTAGTGCCTTGTGTTCACCATTTCGCCTCCGATTAGTCCTGACTTGGTGGTCCCACCAAACTAGTGCGTAGTCGGTGAACTCAACCGTGGCAACCTTCACCTTTTGTTCCTCGATAAACTCATAGCAATCGACGACCATCTCGATGCGGCCTTCCCATTCCAACTAAGCCTCAGGGTCAATTTTGCCTTGGAACGTGCAGACTTGAATTTTACGTCCCTTCAGCTCGTTCTTAGACGTGTCCCTTTTAGGCCCCTCGGCTATTTCCACATCTTCACCAGCCGAGAGTACTCCTCATAGTTTGCTCCTTTGGTGCCATGGTTATTTCGGTTGCGAGATCGAGAACGAGAGCCCCTTGTGAAGCTCTTGGATAGCTCGTCTAAGCGGTTGTGCCTCTCCGCCATTTGTTGCTCACTAATCCGCTTTAGCTCGTTTTTCATGGCGGTGAACATCAATGAGTAGTCAGTGGTCGGATGAGCTTGCTCCATGACTGTCGTTTGGTCCTGTAAAAGGTTAGTGAACAAGAAAATAGGACAAATATAATCTCAATTCACTCCCTTAGTGTTTTCACTCTCACTCATTTTTCCACTCAAAATACTCCAATGATCTTACCAAAAATTCCTTACCCGTCGGATTGGGCAGTCGAGAAATGCCGCAAAGATCCTACAATTGTCACCAAGCTTTTCCCCAAGAGTAATCAAGGAAACAAGATACGGATTTCCTTGGATTTTTCCACAACATACTCCAATGTATGTTGTTGGGCTAGTGCCAGCCAAAAGAGAAGCCCAATGGCTGGCCGGATTTCCTTCAAGTTTTTCCAAGCTTTACAAGGTCATAGTCACGGCTGCAAATTGCCTTAAGTCATTGTTTACATTCAGTTTTATGATGATTAATAAAAACACTTGAGAATTCTCTCAAAGCTTCATTGAAGCATCCTTGAGTATTTTAGATTCATTTCTTTGGCATACCATTGACTTATCAATCTAGGACCGCGCCAGATTGCGCCGTCTTCTATAATACCTGGTTCGTTGGCCGCGTGATCACCGGGTTTAGGTGATTCCACTGCGTTCGTTTGTCATCAACGTGAGTCCCAACCTTCTAGATCCTAGCCTTTCTGTACGGGTTGCATCACAAGGTTGGTGCCGTTCGTATCAATATGTCCAACCATTGGCACTTGAAGCCCTTGATATCTCTACTCCTAGTTTTAGGAGTTTCATGAGTGGTCTTAGAAGTGGACCTGGATGCATCAACAAGCTTATTAGGGGTAAAATTGGAATTGCGGTTAGAGATTTTACCAGGTGTGCGGCTAGAAGGGCTTGGTGTAGTCGCATTTCCAGTATCATGTGATGTTCTCCTTGGTGGGTTGCCCTTCTATGAAGGAGAGTTGGATGCTTAGAAGGTACGGCCTCCTCGCCTCAATTTCTTCCCCCTCTCGGCCTTGATGGCTAGTTCAAGAAGATCATGCATGTCCAAGTAATGTTGGAGCTCCAAGGCTTCTTGAAGGACGGGGTTGAGACCTCTAAGGAACCTTGTCATGGTAGCCACACTATCTTCTTGAATGTTCGCCCTCATCATGGCCATCTTGATCTCCTTGGAGTATTCCTCCACACTCATGTTGCCTTGAGTGAGGGTTTGAAGCTGAGAGTGGAGATCGCGGTTGTAGTGGCTTGGAACAAACCGCTTATGCATTAGTGCCTTGAGTTTACCATTTCGCCTCCAATTAGTCCTGACTTGGTCCCACCAAACTAGTGCGCAGTCGGTGAACTCAACAATGGCAACCTTCACCTTTTGTTCCTCGCTAAACTCATAGCAATCGAAGACCATCTCGATGCGGCCTTCCCATTCCAACTAAGCCTCAGGGTCACTTTTCCCTCGTAACGTAGAGACTTGAATTTTAAGTCCCTTGAGCTCGTTCTTAGACGTGTCCCTTTTAGGCCTCTAGGCTCTTACCACATCTTCACTTGCCGAGAGTACTCCTCATAGTTTGCTCCTTTGGTTACTTCGGTTGCGAGATCGAGAATGGGGGCCCCTTGTGAAGCCCTTGGAGAGCTCGTCAAAGCGGTTGTGCCTCTCCTCCATTTGTTACACACTAATCCGCTTAAGCTCGTTTTTCATGGCGGTGAACATCATTGAGTAGTCAGTGGTCGGATGAGCTTGCTCCATGACTGTCGTTTGGTCCTGCAAAAGGTTAGTGAACAAGAAAATAGGACAAATATAATCTCACTTCACTCCCTGAGTGTTTTCACTCTCCCTCGTTTTCCCACTCAAAATACTCCAATGATCTTACCAAAAATTCCTTACCCGTCGGATTGGGTAGTCGAGAAATGCCGCAAAGATCCAACAATTGTCACCATGCTTTTCCACAAGAGTAATCAAGGAAACAAGACCCGGATTTCCTTGGATTTTTCCACAACATACTCCAATGTATGTTGTTGGGCTAGTGCCGGCCAAAAGAGAAGCCCAAGGGCTGGCCGGACTTCAAGTTTTTCCAAGCTTTACTAGGTCTTAGTCACGGCTACAAATAGCCTTAAGTCATTGTTTACATTCAGTTTTATGATGATTAATAAAAACACTTGCGAATTCTCTCAAAGCTTAATTGAAGCATCCTTGAGTATTTTAGATTCATTTCTTTGTCATACCATTGACTTGTCAATCTAGAACCGCGCCAGATTGTGGCGTCTTCTACAATACCAGGTTCGTTGGCCACGTGATCAACGGGTTTAGGTGATTCCGTTGCGTTCGTTTGTCATCAACGTGAGTCCTAACCTTCTAGGTCCTAGCCTTTCTGTAGGGGTTGCATCACAAGATTGGTGCCGTTCGTGTCAATATGTCCAAACCATTGGCACTTGAAGCCCTTGATATCTCTACTCCTAGTTTTAGGAGTTTCATGAGGGGTCTTAGAAGTGGACCTGGATGCATCAACAAGCTTGTTAGGGGTAAAAATGGAATTGCAGTTAGAGAAATTTCCAGGTGTGAGGCTAGAAGGGCTTGGTGTAGTCGCATTTCCTGTATCATGTGAGATTCTCCTTGGTGGGTTGCCCTTCCATGAAGGCGAGTTGGAAGCTTGGAAGATACGGTCTCCTCGCCTCAATAGCCTTGATGGCTAGTTCAAGAAGATCATGCATATCCAAGTAATGTTGGAGCTCCAAGGCTTCTTGAAGGTCGGGGTTGAGACCTCTAAGGAACCTTGCCATGGTAGCCTCACTATCTTCTTGAATGTTCTCCCTCATCATGGCCATCTTGATCTCCTTGAAATAGTCCTCCACCCTCATGTTGCCTTGAGTGAGGGTTTGAAACTGAGAGTGGAGATCGCGGTTGTAGTGGCTTGGAACAAATCGCTTATGCATTAGTGCCTTGTGTTCACCATTTCGCCTCCGATTAGTCCTGACTTGGTGGTCCCACCAAACTAGTGCGTAGTCGGTGAACTCAACCGTGGCAACCTTCACCTTTTGTTCCTCGATAAACTCATAGCAATCGACGACCATCTCGATGCGGCCTTCCCATTCCAACTAAGCCTCAGGGTCAATTTTGCCTTGGAACGTGCAGACTTGAATTTTACGTCCCTTCAGCTCGTTCTTAGACGTGTCCCTTTTAGGCCCCTCGGCTATTTCCACATCTTCACCAGCCGAGAGTACTCCTCATAGTTTGCTCCTTTGGTGCCATGGTTATTTCGGTTGCGAGATCGAGAACGAGAGCCCCTTGTGAAGCTCTTGGATAGCTCGTCTAAGCGGTTGTGCCTCTCCGCCATTTGTTGCTCACTAATCCGCTTTAGCTCGTTTTTCATGGCGGTGAACATCAATGAGTAGTCAGTGGTCGGATGAGCTTGCTCCATGACTGTCGTTTGGTCCTGTAAAAGGTTAGTGAACAAGAAAATAGGACAAATATAATCTCAATTCACTCCCTTAGTGTTTTCACTCTCACTCATTTTTCCACTCAAAATACTCCAATGATCTTACCAAAAATTCCTTACCCGTCGGATTGGGCAGTCGAGAAATGCCGCAAAGATCCTACAATTGTCACCAAGCTTTTCCCCAAGAGTAATCAAGGAAACAAGATACGGATTTCCTTGGATTTTTCCACAACATACTCCAATGTATGTTGTTGGGCTAGTGCCAGCCAAAAGAGAAGCCCAATGGCTGGCCGGATTTCCTTCAAGTTTTTCCAAGCTTTACAAGGTCATAGTCACGGCTGCAAATTGCCTTAAGTCATTGTTTACATTCAGTTTTATGATGATTAATAAAAACACTTGAGAATTCTCTCAAAGCTTCATTGAAGCATCCTTGAGTATTTTAGATTCATTTCTTTGGCATACCATTGACTTATCAATCTAGGACCGCGCCAGATTGCGCCGTCTTCTATAATACCTGGTTCGTTGGCCGCGTGATCACCGGGTTTAGGTGATTCCACTGCGTTCGTTTGTCATCAACGTGAGTCCCATCCTTCTAGATCCTAGCCTTTCTGTACGGGTTGCATCACAAGGTTGGTGCCGTTCGTATCAATATGTCCAACCATTGGCACTTGAAGCCCTTGATATCTCTACTCCTAGTTTTAGGAGTTTCATGAGTGGTCTTAGAAGTGGACCTGGATGCATCAACAAGCTTATTAGGGGTAAAATTGGAATTGCGGTTAGAGATTTTACCAGGTGTGCGGCTAGAAGGGCTTGGTGTAGTCGCATTTCCAGTATCATGTGATGTTCTCCTTGGTGGGTTGCCCTTCTATGAAGGAGAGTTGGATGCTTAGAAGGTACGGCCTCCTCGCCTCAATTTCTTCCCCCTCTCGGCCTTGATGGCTAGTTCAAGAAGATCATGCATGTCCAAGTAATGTTGGAGCTCCAAGGCTTCTTGAAGGACGGGGTTGAGACCTCTAAGGAACCTTGTCATGGTAGCCACACTATCTTCTTGAATGTTCGCCCTCATCATGGCCATCTTGATCTCCTTGGAGTATTCCTCCACACTCATGTTGCCTTGAGTGAGGGTTTGAAGCTGAGAGTGGAGATCGCGGTTGTAGTGGCTTGGAACAAACCGCTTATGCATTAGTGCCTTGAGTTTACCATTTCGCCTCCAATTAGTCCTGACTTGGTCCCACCAAACTAGTGCGCAGTCGGTGAACTCAACAATGGCAACCTTCACCTTTTGTTCCTCGCTAAACTCATAGCAATCGAAGACCATCTCGATGCGGCCTTCCCATTCCAACTAAGCCTCAGGGTCACTTTTCCCTCGTAACGTAGAGACTTGAATTTTAAGTCCCTTGAGCTCGTTCTTAGACGTATCCCTTTTAGGCCTCTAGGCTCTTACCACATCTTCACTTGCCGAGAGTACTCCTCATAGTTTGCTCCTTTGGTTACTTCGGTTGCGAGATCGAGAATGGGGGCCCCTTGTGAAGCCCTTGGAGAGCTCGTCAAAGCGGTTGTGCCTCTCCTCCATTTGTTACACACTAATCCGCTTAAGCTCGTTTTTCATGGCGGTGAACATCATTGAGTAGTCAGTGGTCGGATGAGCTTGCTCCATGACTGTCGTTTGGTCCTGCAAAAGGTTAGTGAACAAGAAAATAGGACAAATATAATCTCACTTCACTCCCTGAGTGTTTTCACTCTCCCTCGTTTTCCCACTCAAAATACTCCAATGATCTTACCAAAAATTCCTTACCCGTCGGATTGGGTAGTCGAGAAATGCCGCAAAGATCCAACAATTGTCACCATGCTTTTCCACAAGAGTAATCAAGGAAACAAGACCCGGATTTCCTTGGATTTTTCCACAACATACTCCAATGTATGTTGTTGGGCTAGTGCCGGCCAAAAGAGAAGCCCAAGGGCTGGCCGGACTTCAACTTTTTCCAAGCTTTACTAGGTCTTAGTCACGGCTACAAATAGCCTTAAGTCATTGTTTACATTCAGTTTTATGATGATTAATAAAAACACTTGCGAATTCTCTCAAAGCTTAATTGAAGCATCCTTGAGTATTTTAGATTCATTTCTTTGTCATACCATTGACTTGTCAATCTAGAACCGCGCCAGATTGTGGCGTCTTCTACAATACCAGGTTCGTTGGCCACGTGATCAACGGGTTTAGGTGATTCCGTTGCGTTCGTTTGTCATCAACGTGAGTCCTAACCTTCTAGGTCCTAGCCTTTCTGTAGGGGTTGCATCACAAGATTGGTGCCGTTCGTGTCAATATGTCCAAACCATTGGCACTTGAAGCCCTTGATATCTCTACTCCTAGTTTTAGGAGTTTCATGAGGGGTCTTAGAAGTGGACCTGGATGCATCAACAAGCTTGTTAGGGGTAAAAATGGAATTGCAGTTAGAGAAATTTCCAGGTGTGAGGCTAGAAGGGCTTGGTGTAGTCGCATTTCCTGTATCATGTGAGATTCTCCTTGGTGGGTTGCCCTTCCATGAAGGCGAGTTAGAAGCTTGGAAGATACGGTCTCCTCGCCTCAATAGCCTTGATGGCTAGTTCAAGAAGATCATGCATATCCAAGTAATGTTGGAGCTCCAAGGCTTCTTGAAGGTCGGGGTTGAGACCTCTAAGGAACCTTGCCATGGTAGCCTCACTATCTTCTTGAATGTTCTCCCTCATCATGGCCATCTTGATCTCCTTGAAATAGTCCTCCACCCTCATGTTGCCTTGAGTGAGGGTTTGAAACTGAGAGTGGAGATCGCGGTTGTAGTGGCTTGGAACAAATCGCTTATGCATTAGTGCCTTGTGTTCACCATTTCGCCTCCGATTAGTCCTGACTTGGTGGTCCCACCAAACTAGTGCGTAGTCGGTGAACTCAACCGTGGCAACCTTCACCTTTTGTTCCTCGATAAACTCATAGCAATCGACGACCATCTCGATGCGGCCTTCCCATTCCAACTAAGCCTCAGGGTCAATTTTGCCTTGGAACGTGCAGACTTGAATTTTACGTCCCTTCAGCTCGTTCTTAGACGTGTCCCTTTTAGGCCTCTCGGCAATTTCCACATCTTCACCAGCCGAGAGTACTCCTCATAGTTTGCTCCTTTGGTGCCATGGTTATTTCGGTTGCGAGATCGAGAACGAGAGCCCCTTGTGAAGCTCTTGGATAGCTCGTCTAAGCGGTTGTGCCTCTCCGCCATTTGTTGCTCACTAATCCGCTTTAGCTCGTTTTTCATGGCGGTGAACATCAATGAGTAGTCAGTGGTCGGATGAGCTTGCTCCATGACTGTCGTTTGGTCCTGTAAAAGGTTAGTGAACAAGAAAATAGGACAAATATAATCTCAATTCACTCTCTTAGTGTTTTCACTCTCACTCATTTTTCCACTCAAAATACTCCAATGATCTTACCAAAAATTCCTTACCCGTCGGATTGGGCAGTCGAGAAATGCCGCAAAGATCCTACAATTGTCACCAAGCTTTTCCCCAAGAGTAATCAAGGAAACAATATACGGATTTCCTTGGATTTTTCCACAACATACTCCAATGTATGTTGTTGGGCTAGTGCCAGCCAAAAGAGAAGCCCAATGGCTGGCCGGATTTCCTTCAAGTTTTTCCAAGCTTTACAAGGTCATAGTCACGGCTGCAAATTGCCTTAAGTCATTGTTTACATTCAGTTTTATGATGATTAATAAAAACACTTGAGAATTCTCTCAAAGCTTCATTGAAGCATC
The DNA here is from genome assembly GCF_036785885.1 of Coffea arabica. Lineage (NCBI taxonomy): Eukaryota > Viridiplantae > Streptophyta > Magnoliopsida > Gentianales > Rubiaceae > Coffea > Coffea arabica. The sequence continues at coordinate 29,067,524 of NC_092315.1, read as the reverse complement.
CTTGAGTATTTTAGATTCATTTCTTTGGCATACCATTGACTTATCAATCTAGGACCGCGCCAGATTGCGGCGTCTTCTACAATACCTGGTTCGTTGGCCGCGTGATCACCGGGTTTAGGTGATTCCACTGCGTTCGTTTGTCATCAACGTGAGTCCCAACCTTCTAGATCCTAGCCTTTCTGTACGGGTTGCATCACAAGGTTGGTGCCGTTCGTATCAATATGTCCAACCATTGGCACTTGAAGCCCTTGATATCTCTACTCCTAGTTTTAGGAGTTTCATGAGTGGTCTTAGAAGTGGACCTGGATGCATCAACAAGCTTATTAGGGGTAAAATTGGAATTGCGGTTAGAGATTTTACCAGGTGTGCGGCTAGAAGGGCTTGGTGTAGTCGCATTTCCAGTATCATGTGATGTTCTCCTTGGTGGGTTGCCCTTCTATGAAGGAGAGTTGGATGCTTAGAAGGTACGGCCTCCTCGCCTCAATTTCTTCCCCCTCTCGGCCTTGATGGCTAGTTCAAGAAGATCATGCATGTCCAAGTAATGTTGGAGCTCCAAGGCTTCTTGAAGGACGGGGTTGAGACCTCTAAGGAACCTTGTCATGGTAGCCACACTATCTTCTTGAATGTTCGCCCTCATCATGGCCATCTTGATCTCCTTGGAGTATTCCTCCACACTCATGTTGCCTTGAGTGAGGGTTTGAAGCTGAGAGTGGAGATCGCGGTTGTAGTGGCTTGGAACAAACCGCTTATGCATTAGTGCCTTGAGTTTACCATTTCGCCTCCAATTAGTCCTGACTTGGTCCCACCAAACTAGTGCGCAGTCGGTGAACTCAACAATGGCAACCTTCACCTTTTGTTCCTCGCTAAACTCATAGCAATCGAAGACCATCTCGATGCGGCCTTCCCATTCCAACTAAGCCTCAGGGTCACTTTTCCCTCGTAACGTAGAGACTTGAATTTTAAGTCCCTTGAGCTCGTTCTTAGACGTGTCCCTTTTAGGCCTCTAGGCTCTTACCACATCTTCACTTGCCGAGAGTACTCCTCATAGTTTGCTCCTTTGGTGCCATGGTTACTTCGGTTGCGAGATCGAGAATGGGGGCCCCTTGTGAAGCCCTTGGAGAGCTCGTCAAAGCGGTTGTGCCTCTCCTCCATTTGTTACACACTAATCCGCTTAAGCTCGTTTTTCATGGCGGTGAACATCATTGAGTAGTCAGTGGTCGGATGAGCTTGCTCCATGACTGTCGTTTGGTCCTGCAAAAGGTTAGTGAACAAGAAAATAGGACAAATATAATCTCACTTCACTCCCTGAGTGTTTTCACTCTCCCTCGTTTTCCCACTCAAAATACTCCAATGATCTTACCAAAAATTCCTTACCCGTCGGATTGGGTAGTCGAGAAATGCCGCAAAGATCCAACAATTGTCACCATGCTTTTCCACAAGAGTAATCAAGGAAACAAGACCCGGATTTCCTTGGATTTTTCCACAACATACTCCAATGTATGTTGTTGGGCTAGTGCCGGCCAAAAGAGAAGCCCAAGGGCTGGCCGGACTTCAACTTTTTCCAAGCTTTACTAGGTCTTAGTCACGGCTACAAATAGCCTTAAGTCATTGTTTACATTCAGTTTTATGATGATTAATAAAAACACTTGCGAATTCTCTCAAAGCTTAATTGAAGCATCCTTGAGTATTTTAGATTCATTTCTTTGTCATACCATTGACTTGTCAATCTAGAACCGCGCCAGATTGTGGCGTCTTCTACAATACCAGGTTCGTTGGCCACGTGATCAACGGGTTTAGGTGATTCCGTTGCGTTCGTTTGTCATCAACGTGAGTCCTAACCTTCTAGGTCCTAGCCTTTCTGTAGGGGTTGCATCACAAGATTGGTGCCGTTCGTGTCAATATGTCCAAACCATTGGCACTTGAAGCCCTTGATATCTCTACTCCTAGTTTTAGGAGTTTCATGAGGGGTCTTAGAAGTGGACCTGGATGCATCAACAAGCTTGTTAGGGGTAAAAATGGAATTGCAGTTAGAGAAATTTCCAGGTGTGAGGCTAGAAGGGCTTGGTGTAGTCGCATTTCCTGTATCATGTGAGATTCTCCTTGGTGGGTTGCCCTTCCATGAAGGCGAGTTGGAAGCTTGGAAGATACGGTCTCCTCGCCTCAATAGCCTTGATGGCTAGTTCAAGAAGATCATGCATATCCAAGTAATGTTGGAGCTCCAAGGCTTCTTGAAGGTCGGGGTTGAGACCTCTAAGGAACCTTGCCATGGTAGCCTCACTATCTTCTTGAATGTTCTCCCTCATCATGGCCATCTTGATCTCCTTGAAATAGTCCTCCACCCTCATGTTGCCTTGAGTGAGGGTTTGAAACTGAGAGTGGAGATCGCGGTTGTAGTGGCTTGGAACAAATCGCTTATGCATTAGTGCCTTGTGTTCACCATTTCGCCTCCGATTAGTCCTGACTTGGTGGTCCCACCAAACTAGTGCGTAGTCGGTGAACTCAACCGTGGCAACCTTCACCTTTTGTTCCTCGATAAACTCATAGCAATCGACGACCATCTCGATGCGGCCTTCCCATTCCAACTAAGCCTCAGGGTCAATTTTGCCTTGGAACGTGCAGACTTGAATTTTACGTCCCTTCAGCTCGTTCTTAGACGTGTCCCTTTTAGGCCTCTCGGCTATTTCCACATCTTCACCAGCCGAGAGTACTCCTCATAGTTTGCTCCTTTGGTGCCATGGTTATTTCGGTTGCGAGATCGAGAACGAGAGCCCCTTGTGAAGCTCTTGGATAGCTCGTCTAAGCGGTTGTGCCTCTCCGCCATTTGTTGCTCACTAATCCGCTTTAGCTCGTTTTTCATGGCGGTGAACATCAATGAGTAGTCAGTGGTCGGATGAGCTTGCTCCATGACTGTCGTTTGGTCCTGTAAAAGGTTAGTGAACAAGAAAATAGGACAAATATAATCTCAATTCACTCCCTTAGTGTTTTCACTCTCACTCATTTTTCCACTCAAAATACTCCAATGATCTTACCAAAAATTCCTTACCCGTCGGATTGGGCAGTCGAGAAATGCCGCAAAGATCCTACAATTGTCACCAAGCTTTTCCCCAAGAGTAATCAAGGAAACAAGATACGGATTTCCTTGGATTTTTCCACAACATACTCCAATGTATGTTGTTGGGCTAGTGCCAGCCAAAAGAGAAGCCCAATGGCTGGCCGGATTTCCTTCAAGTTTTTCCAAGCTTTACAAGGTCATAGTCACGGCTGCAAATTGCCTTAAGTCATTGTTTACATTCAGTTTTATGATGATTAATAAAAACACTTGAGAATTCTCTCAAAGCTTCATTGAAGCATCCTTGAGTATTTTAGATTCATTTCTTTGGCATACCATTGACTTATCAATCTAGGACCGCGCCAGATTGCGGCGTCTTCTACAATACCTGGTTCGTTGGCCGCGTGATCACCGGGTTTAGGTGATTCCACTGCGTTCGTTTGTCATCAACGTGAGTCCCAACCTTCTAGATCCTAGCCTTTCTGTACGGGTTGCATCACAAGGTTGGTGCCGTTCGTATCAATATGTCCAACCATTGGCACTTGAAGCCCTTGATATCTCTACTCCTAGTTTTAGGAGTTTCATGAGTGGTCTTAGAAGTGGACCTGGATGCATCAACAAGCTTATTAGGGGTAAAATTGGAATTGCGGTTAGAGATTTTACCAGGTGTGCGGCTAGAAGGGCTTGGTGTAGTCGCATTTCCAGTATCATGTGATGTTCTCCTTGGTGGGTTGCCCTTCTATGAAGGAGAGTTGGATGCTTAGAAGGTACGGCCTCCTCGCCTCAATTTCTTCCCCCTCTCGGCCTTGATGGCTAGTTCAAGAAGATCATGCATGTCCAAGTAATGTTGGAGCTCCAAGGCTTCTTGAAGGACGGGGTTGAGACCTCTAAGGAACCTTGTCATGGTAGCCACACTATCTTCTTGAATGTTCGCCCTCATCATGGCCATCTTGATCTCCTTGGAGTAGTCCTCCACACTCATGTTGCCTTGAGTGAGGGTTTGAAGCTGAGAGTGGAGATCGCGGTTGTAGTGGCTTGGAACAAACCGCTTATGCATTAGTGCCTTGAGTTTACCATTTCGCCTCCAATTAGTCCTGACTTGGTCCCACCAAACTAGTGCGCAGTCGGTGAACTCAACAATGGCAACCTTCACCTTTTGTTCCTCGCTAAACTCATAGCAATCGAAGACCATCTCGATGCGGCCTTCCCATTCCAACTAAGCCTCAGGGTCACTTTTCCCTCGTAACGTAGAGACTTGAATTTTAAGTCCCTTGAGCTCGTTCTTAGACGTGTCCCTTTTAGGCCTCTAGGCTCTTACCACATCTTCACTTGCCGAGAGTACTCCTCATAGTTTGCTCCTTTGGTTACTTCGGTTGCGAGATCGAGAATGGGGGCCCCTTGTGAAGCCCTTGGAGAGCTCGTCAAAGCGGTTGTGCCTCTCCTCCATTTGTTACACACTAATCCGCTTAAGCTCGTTTTTCATGGCGGTGAACATCATTGAGTAGTCAGTGGTCGGATGAGCTTGCTCCATGACTGTCGTTTGGTCCTGCAAAAGGTTAGTGAACAAGAAAATAGGACAAATATAATCTCACTTCACTCCCTGAGTGTTTTCACTCTCCCTCGTTTTCCCACTCAAAATACTCCAATGATCTTACCAAAAATTCCTTACCCGTCGGATTGGGTAGTCGAGAAATGCCGCAAAGATCCAACAATTGTCACCATGCTTTTCCACAAGAGTAATCAAGGAAACAAGACCCGGATTTCCTTGGATTTTTCCACAACATACTCCAATGTATGTTGTTGGGCTAGTGCCGGCCAAAAGAGAAGCCCAAGGGCTGGCCGGACTTCAAGTTTTTCCAAGCTTTACTAGGTCTTAGTCACGGCTACAAATAGCCTTAAGTCATTGTTTACATTCAGTTTTATGATGATTAATAAAAACACTTGCGAATTCTCTCAAAGCTTAATTGAAGCATCCTTGAGTATTTTAGATTCATTTCTTTGTCATACCATTGACTTGTCAATCTAGAACCGCGCCAGATTGTGGCGTCTTCTACAATACCAGGTTCGTTGGCCACGTGATCAACGGGTTTAGGTGATTCCGTTGCGTTCGTTTGTCATCAACGTGAGTCCTAACCTTCTAGGTCCTAGCCTTTCTGTAGGGGTTGCATCACAAGATTGGTGCCGTTCGTGTCAATATGTCCAAACCATTGGCACTTGAAGCCCTTGATATCTCTACTCCTAGTTTTAGGAGTTTCATGAGGGGTCTTAGAAGTGGACCTGGATGCATCAACAAGCTTGTTAGGGGTAAAAATGGAATTGCAGTTAGAGAAATTTCCAGGTGTGAGGCTAGAAGGGCTTGGTGTAGTCGCATTTCCTGTATCATGTGAGATTCTCCTTGGTGGGTTGCCCTTCCATGAAGGCGAGTTGGAAGCTTGGAAGATACGGTCTCCTCGCCTCAATAGCCTTGATGGCTAGTTCAAGAAGATCATGCATATCCAAGTAATGTTGGAGCTCCAAGGCTTCTTGAAGGTCGGGGTTGAGACCTCTAAGGAACCTTGCCATGGTAGCCTCACTATCTTCTTGAATGTTCTCCCTCATCATGGCCATCTTGATCTCCTTGAAATAGTCCTCCACCCTCATGTTGCCTTGAGTGAGGGTTTGAAACTGAGAGTGGAGATCGCGGTTGTAGTGGCTTGGAACAAATCGCTTATGCATTAGTGCCTTGTGTTCACCATTTCGCCTCCGATTAGTCCTGACTTGGTGGTCCCACCAAACTAGTGCGTAGTCGGTGAACTCAACCGTGGCAACCTTCACCTTTTGTTCCTCGATAAACTCATAGCAATCGACGACCATCTCGATGCGGCCTTCCCATTCCAACTAAGCCTCAGGGTCAATTTTGCCTTGGAACGTGCAGACTTGAATTTTACGTCCCTTCAGCTCGTTCTTAGACGTGTCCCTTTTAGGCCCCTCGGCTATTTCCACATCTTCACCAGCCGAGAGTACTCCTCATAGTTTGCTCCTTTGGTGCCATGGTTATTTCGGTTGCGAGATCGAGAACGAGAGCCCCTTGTGAAGCTCTTGGATAGCTCGTCTAAGCGGTTGTGCCTCTCCGCCATTTGTTGCTCACTAATCCGCTTTAGCTCGTTTTTCATGGCGGTGAACATCAATGAGTAGTCAGTGGTCGGATGAGCTTGCTCCATGACTGTCGTTTGGTCCTGTAAAAGGTTAGTGAACAAGAAAATAGGACAAATATAATCTCAATTCACTCCCTTAGTGTTTTCACTCTCACTCATTTTTCCACTCAAAATACTCCAATGATCTTACCAAAAATTCCTTACCCGTCGGATTGGGCAGTCGAGAAATGCCGCAAAGATCCTACAATTGTCACCAAGCTTTTCCCCAAGAGTAATCAAGGAAACAAGATACGGATTTCCTTGGATTTTTCCACAACATACTCCAATGTATGTTGTTGGGCTAGTGCCAGCCAAAAGAGAAGCCCAATGGCTGGCCGGATTTCCTTCAAGTTTTTCCAAGCTTTACAAGGTCATAGTCACGGCTGCAAATTGCCTTAAGTCATTGTTTACATTCAGTTTTATGATGATTAATAAAAACACTTGAGAATTCTCTCAAAGCTTCATTGAAGCATCCTTGAGTATTTTAGATTCATTTCTTTGGCATACCATTGACTTATCAATCTAGGACCGCGCCAGATTGCGCCGTCTTCTATAATACCTGGTTCGTTGGCCGCGTGATCACCGGGTTTAGGTGATTCCACTGCGTTCGTTTGTCATCAACGTGAGTCCCATCCTTCTAGATCCTAGCCTTTCTGTACGGGTTGCATCACAAGGTTGGTGCCGTTCGTATCAATATGTCCAACCATTGGCACTTGAAGCCCTTGATATCTCTACTCCTAGTTTTAGGAGTTTCATGAGTGGTCTTAGAAGTGGACCTGGATGCATCAACAAGCTTATTAGGGGTAAAATTGGAATTGCGGTTAGAGATTTTACCAGGTGTGCGGCTAGAAGGGCTTGGTGTAGTCGCATTTCCAGTATCATGTGATGTTCTCCTTGGTGGGTTGCCCTTCTATGAAGGAGAGTTGGATGCTTAGAAGGTACGGCCTCCTCGCCTCAATTTCTTCCCCCTCTCGGCCTTGATGGCTAGTTCAAGAAGATCATGCATGTCCAAGTAATGTTGGAGCTCCAAGGCTTCTTGAAGGACGGGGTTGAGACCTCTAAGGAACCTTGTCATGGTAGCCACACTATCTTCTTGAATGTTCGCCCTCATCATGGCCATCTTGATCTCCTTGGAGTATTCCTCCACACTCATGTTGCCTTGAGTGAGGGTTTGAAGCTGAGAGTGGAGATCGCGGTTGTAGTGGCTTGGAACAAACCGCTTATGCATTAGTGCCTTGAGTTTACCATTTCGCCTCCAATTAGTCCTGACTTGGTCCCACCAAACTAGTGCGCAGTCGGTGAACTCAACAATGGCAACCTTCACCTTTTGTTCCTCGCTAAACTCATAGCAATCGAAGACCATCTCGATGCGGCCTTCCCATTCCAACTAAGCCTCAGGGTCACTTTTCCCTCGTAACGTAGAGACTTGAATTTTAAGTCCCTTGAGCTCGTTCTTAGACGTATCCCTTTTAGGCCTCTAGGCTCTTACCACATCTTCACTTGCCGAGAGTACTCCTCATAGTTTGCTCCTTTGGTTACTTCGGTTGCGAGATCGAGAATGGGGGCCCCTTGTGAAGCCCTTGGAGAGCTCGTCAAAGCGGTTGTGCCTCTCCTCCATTTGTTACACACTAATCCGCTTAAGCTCGTTTTTCATGGCGGTGAACATCATTGAGTAGTCAGTGGTCGGATGAGCTTGCTCCATGACTGTCGTTTGGTCCTGCAAAAGGTTAGTGAACAAGAAAATAGGACAAATATAATCTCACTTCACTCCCTGAGTGTTTTCACTCTCCCTCGTTTTCCCACTCAAAATACTCCAATGATCTTACCAAAAATTCCTTACCCGTCGGATTGGGTAGTCGAGAAATGCCGCAAAGATCCAACAATTGTCACCATGCTTTTCCACAAGAGTAATCAAGGAAACAAGACCCGGATTTCCTTGGATTTTTCCACAACATACTCCAATGTATGTTGTTGGGCTAGTGCCGGCCAAAAGAGAAGCCCAAGGGCTGGCCGGACTTCAACTTTTTCCAAGCTTTACTAGGTCTTAGTCACGGCTACAAATAGCCTTAAGTCATTGTTTACATTCAGTTTTATGATGATTAATAAAAACACTTGCGAATTCTCTCAAAGCTTAATTGAAGCATCCTTGAGTATTTTAGATTCATTTCTTTGTCATACCATTGACTTGTCAATCTAGAACCGCGCCAGATTGTGGCGTCTTCTACAATACCAGGTTCGTTGGCCACGTGATCAACGGGTTTAGGTGATTCCGTTGCGTTCGTTTGTCATCAACGTGAGTCCTAACCTTCTAGGTCCTAGCCTTTCTGTAGGGGTTGCATCACAAGATTGGTGCCGTTCGTGTCAATATGTCCAAACCATTGGCACTTGAAGCCCTTGATATCTCTACTCCTAGTTTTAGGAGTTTCATGAGGGGTCTTAGAAGTGGACCTGGATGCATCAACAAGCTTGTTAGGGGTAAAAATGGAATTGCAGTTAGAGAAATTTCCAGGTGTGAGGCTAGAAGGGCTTGGTGTAGTCGCATTTCCTGTATCATGTGAGATTCTCCTTGGTGGGTTGCCCTTCCATGAAGGCGAGTTAGAAGCTTGGAAGATACGGTCTCCTCGCCTCAATAGCCTTGATGGCTAGTTCAAGAAGATCATGCATATCCAAGTAATGTTGGAGCTCCAAGGCTTCTTGAAGGTCGGGGTTGAGACCTCTAAGGAACCTTGCCATGGTAGCCTCACTATCTTCTTGAATGTTCTCCCTCATCATGGCCATCTTGATCTCCTTGAAATAGTCCTCCACCCTCATGTTGCCTTGAGTGAGGGTTTGAAACTGAGAGTGGAGATCGCGGTTGTAGTGGCTTGGAACAAATCGCTTATGCATTAGTGCCTTGTGTTCACCATTTCGCCTCCGATTAGTCCTGACTTGGTGGTCCCACCAAACTAGTGCGTAGTCGGTGAACTCAACCGTGGCAACCTTCACCTTTTGTTCCTCGATAAACTCATAGCAATCGACGACCATCTCGATGCGGCCTTCCCATTCCAACTAAGCCTCAGGGTCAATTTTGCCTTGGAACGTGCAGACTTGAATTTTACGTCCCTTCAGCTCGTTCTTAGACGTGTCCCTTTTAGGCCCCTCGGCTATTTCCACATCTTCACCAGCCGAGAGTACTCCTCATAGTTTGCTCCTTTGGTGCCATGGTTATTTCGGTTGCGAGATCGAGAACGAGAGCCCCTTGTGAAGCTCTTGGATAGCTCGTCTAAGCGGTTGTGCCTCTCCGCCATTTGTTGCTCACTAATCCGCTTTAGCTCGTTTTTCATGGCGGTGAACATCAATGAGTAGTCAGTGGTCGGATGAGCTTGCTCCATGACTGTCGTTTGGTCCTGTAAAAGGTTAGTGAACAAGAAAATAGGACAAATATAATCTCAATTCACTCCCTTAGTGTTTTCACTCTCACTCATTTTTCCACTCAAAATACTCCAATGATCTTACCAAAAATTCCTTACCCGTCGGATTGGGCAGTCGAGAAATGCCGCAAAGATCCTACAATTGTCACCAAGCTTTTCCCCAAGAGTAATCAAGGAAACAAGATACGGATTTCCTTGGATTTTTCCACAACATACTCCAATGTATGTTGTTGGGCTAGTGCCAGCCAAAAGAGAAGCCCAATGGCTGGCCGGATTTCCTTCAAGTTTTTCCAAGCTTTACAAGGTCATAGTCACGGCTGCAAATTGCCTTAAGTCATTGTTTACATTCAGTTTTATGATGATTAATAAAAACACTTGAGAATTCTCTCAAAGCTTCATTGAAGCATCCTTGAGTATTTTAGATTCATTTCTTTGGCATACCATTGACTTATCAATCTAGGACCGCGCCAGATTGCGCCGTCTTCTATAATACCTGGTTCGTTGGCCGCGTGATCACCGGGTTTAGGTGATTCCACTGCGTTCGTTTGTCATCAACGTGAGTCCCATCCTTCTAGATCCTAGCCTTTCTGTACGGGTTGCATCACAAGGTTGGTGCCGTTCGTATCAATATGTCCAACCATTGGCACTTGAAGCCCTTGATATCTCTACTCCTAGTTTTAGGAGTTTCATGAGTGGTCTTAGAAGTGGACCTGGATGCATCAACAAGCTTATTAGGGGTAAAATTGGAATTGCGGTTAGAGATTTTACCAGGTGTGCGGCTAGAAGGGCTTGGTGTAGTCGCATTTCCAGTATCATGTGATGTTCTCCTTGGTGGGTTGCCCTTCTATGAAGGAGAGTTGGATGCTTAGAAGGTACGGCCTCCTCGCCTCAATTTCTTCCCCCTCTCGGCCTTGATGGCTAGTTCAAGAAGATCATGCATGTCCAAGTAATGTTGGAGCTCCAAGGCTTCTTGAAGGACGGGGTTGAGACCTCTAAGGAACCTTGTCATGGTAGCCACACTATCTTCTTGAATGTTCGCCCTCATCATGGCCATCTTGATCTCCTTGGAGTATTCCTCCACACTCATGTTGCCTTGAGTGAGGGTTTGAAGCTGAGAGTGGAGATCGCGGTTGTAGTGGCTTGGAACAAACCGCTTATGCATTAGTGCCTTGAGTTTACCATTTCGCCTCCAATTAGTCCTGACTTGGTCCCACCAAACTAGTGCGCAGTCGGTGAACTCAACAATGGCAACCTTCACCTTTTGTTCCTCGCTAAACTCATAGCAATCGAAGACCATCTCGATGCGGCCTTCCCATTCCAACTAAGCCTCAGGGTCACTTTTCCCTCGTAACGTAGAGACTTGAATTTTAAGTCCCTTGAGCTCGTTCTTAGACGTATCCCTTTTAGGCCTCTAGGCTCTTACCACATCTTCACTTGCCGAGAGTACTCCTCATAGTTTGCTCCTTTGGTTACTTCGGTTGCGAGATCGAGAATGGGGGCCCCTTGTGAAGCCCTTGGAGAGCTCGTCAAAGCGGTTGTGCCTCTCCTCCATTTGTTACACACTAATCCGCTTAAGCTCGTTTTTCATGGCGGTGAACATCATTGAGTAGTCAGTGGTCGGATGAGCTTGCTCCATGACTGTCGTTTGGTCCTGCAAAAGGTTAGTGAACAAGAAAATAGGACAAATATAATCTCACTTCACTCCCTGAGTGTTTTCACTCTCCCTCGTTTTCCCACTCAAAATACTCCAATGATCTTACCAAAAATTCCTTACCCGTCGGATTGGGTAGTCGAGAAATGCCGCAAAGATCCAACAATTGTCACCATGCTTTTCCACAAGAGTAATCAAGGAAACAAGACCCGGATTTCCTTGGATTTTTCCACAACATACTCCAATGTATGTTGTTGGGCTAGTGCCGGCCAAAAGAGAAGCCCAAGGGCTGGCCGGACTTCAACTTTTTCCAAGCTTTACTAGGTCTTAGTCACGGCTACAAATAGCCTTAAGTCATTGTTTACATTCAGTTTTATGATGATTAATAAAAACACTTGCGAATTCTCTCAAAGCTTAATTGAAGCATCCTTGAGTATTTTAGATTCATTTCTTTGTCATACCATTGACTTGTCAATCTAGAACCGCGCCAGATTGTGGCGTCTTCTACAATACCAGGTTCGTTGGCCACGTGATCAACGGGTTTAGGTGATTCCGTTGCGTTCGTTTGTCATCAACGTGAGTCCTAACCTTCTAGGTCCTAGCCTTTCTGTAGGGGTTGCATCACAAGATTGGTGCCGTTCGTGTCAATATGTCCAAACCATTGGCACTTGAAGCCCTTGATATCTCTACTCCTAGTTTTAGGAGTTTCATGAGGGGTCTTAGAAGTGGACCTGGATGCATCAACAAGCTTGTTAGGGGTAAAAATGGAATTGCAGTTAGAGAAATTTCCAGGTGTGAGGCTAGAAGGGCTTGGTGTAGTCGCATTTCCTGTATCATGTGAGATTCTCCTTGGTGGGTTGCCCTTCCATGAAGGCGAGTTAGAAGCTTGGAAGATACGGTCTCCTCGCCTCAATAGCCTTGATGGCTAGTTCAAGAAGATCATGCATATCCAAGTAATGTTGGAGCTCCAAGGCTTCTTGAAGGTCGGGGTTGAGACCTCTAAGGAACCTTGCCATGGTAGCCTCACTATCTTCTTGAATGTTCTCCCTCATCATGGCCATCTTGATCTCCTTGAAATAGTCCTCCACCCTCATGTTGCCTTGAGTGAGGGTTTGAAACTGAGAGTGGAGATCGCGGTTGTAGTGGCTTGGAACAAATCGCTTATGCATTAGTGCCTTGTGTTCACCATTTCGCCTCCGATTAGTCCTGACTTGGTGGTCCCACCAAACTAGTGCGTAGTCGGTGAACTCAACCGTGGCAACCTTCACCTTTTGTTCCTCGATAAACTCATAGCAATCGACGACCATCTCGATGCGGCCTTCCCATTCCAACTAAGCCTCAGGGTCAATTTTGCCTTGGAACGTGCAGACTTGAATTTTACGTCCCTTCAGCTCGTTCTTAGACGTGTCCCTTTTAGGCCTCTCGGCAATTTCCACATCTTCACCAGCCGAGAGTACTCCTCATAGTTTGCTCCTTTGGTGCCATGGTTATTTCGGTTGCGAGATCGAGAACGAGAGCCCCTTGTGAAGCTCTTGGATAGCTCGTCTAAGCGGTTGTGCCTCTCCGCCATTTGTTGCTCACTAATCCGCTTTAGCTCGTTTTTCATGGCGGTGAACATCAATGAGTAGTCAGTGGTCGGATGAGCTTGCTCCATGACTGTCGTTTGGTCCTGTAAAAGGTTAGTGAACAAGAAAATAGGACAAATATAATCTCAATTCACTCTCTTAGTGTTTTCACTCTCACTCATTTTTCCACTCAAAATACTCCAATGATCTTACCAAAAATTCCTTACCCGTCGGATTGGGCAGTCGAGAAATGCCGCAAAGATCCTACAATTGTCACCAAGCTTTTCCCCAAGAGTAATCAAGGAAACAATATACGGATTTCCTTGGATTTTTCCACAACATACTCCAATGTATGTTGTTGGGCTAGTGCCAGCCAAAAGAGAAGCCCAATGGCTGGCCGGATTTCCTTCAAGTTTTTCCAAGCTTTACAAGGTCATAGTCACGGCTGCAAATTGCCTTAAGTCATTGTTTACATTCAGTTTTATGATGATTAATAAAAACACTTGAGAATTCTCTCAAAGCTTCATTGAAGCATCCTTGAGTATTTTAGATTCATTTCTTTGGCATACCATTGACTTATCAATCTAGGACCGCGCCAGATTGCGGCGTCTTCTACAATACCTGGTTCGTTGGCCGCGTGATCACCGGGTTTAGGTGATTCCACTGCGTTCGTTTGTCATCAACGTGAGTCCCAACCTTCTAGATCCTAGCCTTTCTGTACGGGTTGCATCACAAGGTTGGTGCCGTTCGTATCAATATGTCCAACCATTGGCACTTGAAGCCCTTGATATCTCTACTCCTAGTTTTAGGAGTTTCATGAGTGGTCTTAGAAGTGGACCTGGATGCATCAACAAGCTTATTAGGGGTAAAATTGGAATTGCGGTTAGAGATTTTACCAGGTGTGCGGCTAGAAGGGCTTGGTGTAGTCGCATTTCCAGTATCATGTGATGTTCTCCTTGGTGGGTTGCCCTTCTATGAAGGAGAGTTGGATGCTTAGAAGGTACGGCCTCCTCGCCTCAATTTCTTCCCCCTCTCGGCCTTGATGGCTAGTTCAAGAAGATCATGCATGTCCAAGTAATGTTGGAGCTCCAAGGCTTCTTGAAGGACGGGGTTGAGACCTCTAAGGAACCTTGTCATGGTAGCCACACTATCTTCTTGAATGTTCGCCCTCATCATGGCCATCTTGATCTCCTTGGAGTATTCCTCCACACTCATGTTGCCTTGAGTGAGGGTTTGAAGCTGAGAGTGGAGATCGCGGTTGTAGTGGCTTGGAACAAACCGCTTATGCATTAGTGCCTTGAGTTTACCATTTCGCCTCCAATTAGTCCTGACTTGGTCCCACCAAACTAGTGCGCAGTCGGTGAACTCAACAATGGCAACCTTCACCTTTTGTTCCTCGCTAAACTCATAGCAATCGAAGACCATCTCGATGCGGCCTTCCCATTCCAACTAAGCCTCAGGGTCACTTTTCCCTCGTAACGTAGAGACTTGAATTTTAAGTCCCTTGAGCTCGTTCTTAGACGTGTCCCTTTTAGGCCTCTAGGCTCTTACCACATCTTCACTTGCCGAGAGTACTCCTCATAGTTTGCTCCTTTGGTGCCATGGTTACTTCGGTTGCGAGATCGAGAATGGGGGCCCCTTGTGAAGCCCTTGGAGAGCTCGTCAAAGCGGTTGTGCCTCTCCTCCATTTGTTACACACTAATCCGCTTAAGCTCGTTTTTCATGGCGGTGAACATCATTGAGTAGTCAGTGGTCGGATGAGCTTGCTCCATGACTGTCGTTTGGTCCTGCAAAAGGTTAGTGAACAAGAAAATAGGACAAATATAATCTCACTTCACTCCCTAAGTGTTTTCACTCTCCCTCGTTTTCCCACTCAAAATACTCCAATGATCTTACCAAAAATTCCTTACCCGTCGGATTGGGTAGTCGAGAAATGCCGCAAAGATCCAACAATTGTCACCATGCTTTTCCACAAGAGTAATCAAGGAAACAAGACCCGGATTTCCTTGGATTTTTCCACAACATACTCCAATGTATGTTGTTGGGCTAGTGCCGGCCAAAAGAGAAGCCCAAGGGCTGGCCGGACTTCAACTTTTTCCAAGCTTTACTAGGTCTTAGTCACGGCTACAAATAGCCTTAAGTCATTGTTTACATTCAGTTTTATGATGATTAATAAAAACACTTGCGAATTCTCTCAAAGCTTAATTGAAGCATCCTTGAGTATTTTAGATTCATTTCTTTGTCATACCATTGACTTGTCAAACTAGAACCGCGCCAGATTGTGGCGTCTTCTACAATACCAGGTTCGTTGGCCACGTGATCAACGGGTTTAGGTGATTCCGTTGCGTTCGTTTGTCATCAACGTGAGTCCTAACCTTCTAGGTCCTAGCCTTTCTGTAGGGGTTGCATCACAAGATTGGTGCCGTTCGTGTCAATATGTCCAAACCATTGGCACTTGAAGCCCTTGATATCTCTACTCCTAGTTTTAGGAGTTTCATGAGGGGTCTTAGATGTGGACCTGGATGCATCAACAAGCTTGTTAGGGGTAAAAATGGAATTGCAGTTAGAGAAATTTCCAGGTGTGAGGCTAGAAGGGCTTGGTGTAGTCGCATTTCCTGTATCATGTGAGATTCTCCTTGGTGGGTTGCCCTTCCATGAAGGCGAGTTGGAAGCTTGGAAGATACGGTCTCCTCGCCTCAATAGCCTTGATGGCTAGTTCAAGAAGATCATGCATATCCAAGTAATGTTGGAGCTCCAAGGCTTCTTGAAGGTCGGGGTTGAGACCTCTAAGGAACCTTGCCATGGTAGCCTCACTATCTTCTTGAATGTTCTCCCTCATCATGGCCATCTTGATCTCCTTGAAATAGTCCTCCACCCTCATGTTGCCTTGAGTGAGGGTTTGAAACTGAGAGTGGAGATCGCGGTTGTAGTGGCTTGGAACAAATCGCTTATGCATTAGTGCCTTGTGTTCACCATTTCGCCTCCGATTAGTCCTGACTTGGTGGTCCCACCAAACTAGTGCGTAGTCGGTGAACTCAACCGTGGCAACCTTCACCTTTTGTTCCTCGATAAACTCATAGCAATCGACGACCATCTCGATGCGGCCTTCCCATTCCAACTAAGCCTCAGGGTCAATTTTGCCTTGGAACGTGCAGACTTGAATTTTACGTCCCTTCAGCTCGTTCTTAGACGTGTCCCTTTTAGGCCTCTCGGCTATTTCCACATCTTCACCAGCCGAGAGTACTCCTCATAGTTTGCTCCTTTGGTGCCATGGTTATTTCGGTTGCGAGATCGAGAACGAGAGCCCCTTGTGAAGCTCTTGGATAGCTCGTCTAAGCGGTTGTGCCTCTCCGCCATTTGTTGCTCACTAATCCGCTTTAGCTCGTTTTTCATGGCGGTGAACATCAATGAGTAGTCAGTGGTCGGATGAGCTTGCTCCATGACTGTCGTTTGGTCCTGTAAAAGGTTAGTGAACAAGAAAATAGGACAAATATAATCTCAATTCACTCCCTTAGTGTTTTCACTCTCACTCATTTTTCCACTCAAAATACTCCAATGATCTTACCAAAAATTCCTTACCCGTCGGATTGGGCAGTCGAGAAATGCCGCAAAGATCCTACAATTGTCACCAAGCTTTTCCCCAAGAGTAATCAAGGAAACAAGATACGGATTTCCTTGGATTTTTCCACAACATACTCCAATGTATGTTGTTGGGCTAGTGCCAGCCAAAAGAGAAGCCCAATGGCTGGCCGGATTTCCTTCAAGTTTTTCCAAGCTTTACAAGGTCATAGTCACGGCTGCAAATTGCCTTAAGTCATTGTTTACATTCAGTTTTATGATGATTAATAAAAACACTTGAGAATTCTCTCAAAGCTTCATTGAAGCATCCTTGAGTATTTTAGATTCATTTCTTTGGCATACCATTGACTTATCAATCTAGGACCGCGCCAGATTGCGGCGTCTTCTACAATACCTGGTTCGTTGGCCGCGTGATCACCGGGTTTAGGTGATTCCACTGCGTTCGTTTGTCATCAACGTGAGTCCCAACCTTCTAGATCCTAGCCTTTCTGTACGGGTTGCATCACAAGGTTGGTGCCGTTCGTATCAATATGTCCAACCATTGGCACTTGAAGCCCTTGATATCTCTACTCCTAGTTTTAGGAGTTTCATGAGTGGTCTTAGAAGTGGACCTGGATGCATCAACAAGCTTATTAGGGGTAAAATTGGAATTGCGGTTAGAGATTTTACCAGGTGTGCGGCTAGAAGGGCTTGGTGTAGTCGCATTTCCAGTATCATGTGATGTTCTCCTTGGTGGGTTGCCCTTCTATGAAGGAGAGTTGGATGCTTAGAAGGTACGGCCTCCTCGCCTCAATTTCTTCCCCCTCTCGGCCTTGATGGCTAGTTCAAGAAGATCATGCATGTCCAAGTAATGTTGGAGCTCCAAGGCTTCTTGAAGGACGGGGTTGAGACCCCTAAGGAACCTTGTCATGGTAGCCACACTATCTTCTTGAATGTTCGCCCTCATCATGGCCATCTTGATCTCCTTGGAGTAGTCCTCCACACTCATGTTGCCTTGAGTGAGGGTTTGAAGCTGAGAGTGGAGATCGCGGTTGTAGTGGCTTGGAACAAACCGCTTATGCATTAGTGCCTTGAGTTTACCATTTCGCCTCCAATTAGTCCTGACTTGGTCCCACCAAACTAGTGCGCAGTCGGTGAACTCAACAATGGCAACCTTCACCTTTTGTTCCTCGCTAAACTCATAGCAATCGAAGACCATCTCGATGCGGCCTTCCCATTCCAACTAAGCCTCAGGGTCACTTTTCCCTCGTAACGTAGAGACTTGAATTTTAAGTCCCTTGAGCTCGTTCTTAGACGTGTCCCTTTTAGGCCTCTAGGCTCTTACCACATCTTCACTTGCCGAGAGTACTCCTCATAGTTTGCTCCTTTGGTTACTTCGGTTGCGAGATCGAGAATGGGGGCCCCTTCTGAAGCCCTTGGAGAGCTCGTCAAAGCGGTTGTGCCTCTCCTCCATTTGTTACACACGAATCCGCTTAAGCTCGTTTTTCATGGCGGTGAACATCATTGAGTAGTCAGTGGTCGGATGAGCTTGCTCCATGACTGTCGTTTGGTCCTGCAAAAGGTTAGTGAACAAGAAAATAGGACAAATATAATCTCACTTCACTCCCTGAGTGTTTTCACTCTCCCTCGTTTTCCCACTCAAAATACTCCAATGATCTTACCAAAAATTCCTTACCCGTCGGATTGGGTAGTCGAGAAATGCCGCAAAGATCCAACAATTGTCACCATGCTTTTCCACAAGAGTAATCAAGGAAACAAGACCCGGATTTCCTTGGATTTTTCCACAACATACTCCAATGTATGTTGTTGGGCTAGTGCCGGCCAAAAGAGAAGCCCAAGGGCTGGCCGGACTTCAAGTTTTTTCAAGCTTTACTAGGTCTTAGTCACGGCTACAAATAGCCTTAAGTCATTGTTTACATTCAGTTTTATGATGATTAATAAAAACACTTGAGAATTCTCTCAAAGCTTCATTGAAGCATCCTTGAGTATTTTAGATTCATTTCTTTGGCATACCATTGACTTGTCAATCTAGGACCGCGCCAGATTGCGGCGTCTTCTACAATACCTGGTTCGTTGGCCGCGTGATCACCGGGTTTAGGTGATTCCACTGCGTTCGTTTGTCATCAACTGAGTCCCAACCTTCTAGATCCTAGCCTTTCTGTACGGGTTGCATCACAAGGTTGGTGCCGTTCGTATCAATATGTCCAACCTATTGGCACTTGAAGCCCTTGATATCTCTACTCCTAGTTTTAGGAGTTTCATGAGGGGTCTTAGAAGTGGACCTGGATGCATCAACAAGCTTGTTAGGGGTAAAAATGGAATTGCAGTTAGAGAAATTTCCAGGTGTGAGGCTAGAAGGGCTTGGTGTAGTCGCATTTCCTGTATCATGTGAGATTCTCCTTGGTGGGTTGCCCTTCCATGAAGGCGAGTTGGAAGCTTGGAAGATACGGTCTCCTCGCCTCAATAGCCTTGATGGCTAGTTCAAGAAGATCATGCATATCCAAGTAATGTTGGAGCTCCAAGGCTTCTTGAAGGTCGGGGTTGAGACCTCTAAGGAACCTTGCCATGGTAGCCTCACTATCTTCTTGAATGTTCTCCCTCATCATGGCCATCTTGATCTCCTTGAAATAGTCCTCCACCCTCATGTTGCCTTGAGTGAGGGTTTGAAACTGAGAGTGGAGATCGCGGTTGTAGTGGCTTGGAACAAATCGCTTATGCATTAGTGCCTTGTGTTCACCATTTCGCCTCCGATTAGTCCTGACTTGGTGGTCCCACCAAACTAGTGCGTAGTCGGTGAACTCAACCGTGGCAACCTTCACCTTTTGTTCCTCGATAAACTCATAGCAATCGACGACCATCTCGATGCGGCCTTCCCATTCCAACTAAGCCTCAGGGTCAATTTTGCCTTGGAACGTGCAGACTTGAATTTTACGTCCCTTCAGCTCGTTCTTAGACGCCTTTTAGGCCTCTCGGCTATTTCCACATCTTCACCAGCCGAGAGTACTCCTCATAGTTTGCTCCTTTGGTGCCATGGTTATTTCGGTTGCGAGATCGAGAACGAGAGCCCCTTGTGAAGCTTTTGGTAGCTCGTCTAAGCGGTTGTGCCTCTCCGCCATTTGTTGCTCACTAATCCGCTTTAGCTCGTTTTTCATGGCGGTGAACATCAATGAGTAGTCAGTGGTCGGATGAGCTTGCTCCATGACTGTCGTTTGGTCCTGTAAAAGGTTAGTGAACAAGAAAATAGGACAAATATAATCTCAATTCACTCCCTTAGTGTTTTCACTCTCACTCATTTTTCCACTCAAAATACTCCAATGATCTTACCAAAAATTCCTTACCCGTCGGATTGGGCAGTCGAGAAATGCCGCAAAGATCCTACAATTGTCACCAAGCTTTTCCCCAAGAGTAATCAAGGAAACAAGATACGGATTTCCTTGGATTTTTCCACAACATACTCCAATGTATGTTGTTGGGCTAGTGCCAGCCAAAAGAGAAGCCCAATGGCTGGCCGGATTTCCTTCAAGTTTTTCCAAGCTTTACAAGGTCATAGTCACGGCTGCAAATTGCCTTAAGTCATTGTTTACATTCAGTTTTATGATGATTAATAAAAACACTTGAGAATTCTCTCAAAGCTTCATTGAAGCATCCTTGAGTATTTTAGATTCATTTCTTTGGCATACCATTGACTTATCAATCTAGGACCGCGCCAGATTGCGCCGTCTTCTATAATACCTGGTTCGTTGGCCGCGTGATCACCGGGTTTAGGTGATTCCACTGCGTTCGTTTGTCATCAACGTGAGTCCCATCCTTCTAGATCCTAGCCTTTCTGTACGGGTTGCATCACAAGGTTGGTGCCGTTCGTATCAATATGTCCAACCATTGGCACTTGAAACCCTTGATATCTCTACTCCTAGTTTTAGGAGTTTCATGAGTGGTCTTAGAAGTGGACCTGGATGCATCAACAAGCTTATTAGGGGTAAAATTGGAATTGCGGTTAGAGATTTTACCAGGTGTGCGGCTAGAAGGGCTTGGTGTAGTCGCATTTCCAGTATCATGTGATGTTCTCCTTGGTGGGTTGCCCTTCTATGAAGGAGAGTTGGATGCTTAGAAGGTACGGCCTCCTCGCCTCAATTTCTTCCCCCTCTCGGCCTTGATGGCTAGTTCAAGAAGATCATGCATGTCCAAGTAATGTTGGAGCTCCAAGGCTTCTTGAAGGACGGGGTTGAGACCTCTAAGGAACCTTGTCATGGTAGCCACACTATCTTCTTGAATGTTCGCCCTCATCATGGCCATCTTGATCTCCTTGGAGTATTCCTCCACACTCATGTTGCCTTGAGTGAGGGTTTGAAGCTGAGAGTGGAGATCGCGGTTGTAGTGGCTTGGAACAAACCGCTTATGCATTAGTGCCTTGAGTTTACCATTTCGCCTCCAATTAGTCCTGACTTGGTCCCACCAAACTAGTGCGCAGTCGGTGAACTCAACAATGGCAACCTTCACCTTTTGTTCCTCGCTAAACTCATAGCAATCGAAGACCATCTCGATGCGGCCTTCCCATTCCAACTAAGCCTCAGGGTCACTTTTCCCTCGTAACGTAGAGACTTGAATTTTAAGTCCCTTGAGCTCGTTCTTAGACGTATCCCTTTTAGGCCTCTAGGCTCTTACCACATCTTCACTTGCCGAGAGTACTCCTCATAGTTTGCTCCTTTGGTTACTTCGGTTGCGAGATCGAGAATGGGGGCCCCTTGTGAAGCCCTTGGAGAGCTCGTCAAAGCGGTTGTGCCTCTCCTCCATTTGTTACACACTAATCCGCTTAAGCTCGTTTTTCATGGCGGTGAACATCATTGAGTAGTCAGTGGTCGGATGAGCTTGCTCCATGACTGTCGTTTGGTCCTGCAAAAGGTTAGTGAACAAGAAAATAGGACAAATATAATCTCACTTCACTCCCTGAGTGTTTTCACTCTCCCTCGTTTTCCCACTCAAAATACTCCAATGATCTTACCAAAAATTCCTTACCCGTCGGATTGGGTAGTCGAGAAATGCCGCAAAGATCCAACAATTGTCACCATGCTTTTCCACAAGAGTAATCAAGGAAACAAGACCCGGATTTCCTTGGATTTTTCCACAACATACTCCAATGTATGTTGTTGGGCTAGTGCCGGCCAAAAGAGAAGCCCAAGGGCTGGCCGGACTTCAACTTTTTCCAAGCTTTACTAGGTCTTAGTCACGGCTACAAATAGCCTTAAGTCATTGTTTACATTCAGTTTTATGATGATTAATAAAAACACTTGCGAATTCTCTCAAAGCTTAATTGAAGCATCCTTGAGTATTTTAGATTCATTTCTTTGTCATACCATTGACTTGTCAATCTAGAACCGCGCCAGATTGTGGCGTCTTCTACAATACCAGGTTCGTTGGCCACGTGATCAACGGGTTTAGGTGATTCCGTTGCGTTCGTTTGTCATCAACGTGAGTCCTAACCTTCTAGGTCCTAGCCTTTCTGTAGGGGTTGCATCACAAGATTGGTGCCGTTCGTGTCAATATGTCCAAACCATTGGCACTTGAAGCCCTTGATATCTCTACTCCTAGTTTTAGGAGTTTCATGAGGGGTCTTAGAAGTGGACCTGGATGCATCAACAAGCTTGTTAGGGGTAAAAATGGAATTGCAGTTAGAGAAATTTCCAGGTGTGAGGCTAGAAGGGCTTGGTGTAGTCGCATTTCCTGTATCATGTGAGATTCTCCTTGGTGGGTTGCCCTTCCATGAAGGCGAGTTAGAAGCTTGGAAGATACGGTCTCCTCGCCTCAATAGCCTTGATGGCTAGTTCAAGAAGATCATGCATATCCAAGTAATGTTGGAGCTCCAAGGCTTCTTGAAGGTCGGGGTTGAGACCTCTAAGGAACCTTGCCATGGTAGCCTCACTATCTTCTTGAATGTTCTCCCTCATCATGGCCATCTTGATCTCCTTGAAATAGTCCTCCACCCTCATGTTGCCTTGAGTGAGGGTTTGAAACTGAGAGTGGAGATCGCGGTTGTAGTGGCTTGGAACAAATCGCTTATGCATTAGTGCCTTGTGTTCACCATTTCGCCTCCGATTAGTCCTGACTTGGTGGTCCCACCAAACTAGTGCGTAGTCGGTGAACTCAACCGTGGCAACCTTCACCTTTTGTTCCTCGATAAACTCATAGCAATCGACGACCATCTCGATGCGGCCTTCCCATTCCAACTAAGCCTCAGGGTCAATTTTGCCTTGGAACGTGCAGACTTGAATTTTACGTCCCTTCAGCTCGTTCTTAGACGTGTCCCTTTTAGGCCTCTCGGCAATTTCCACATCTTCACCAGCCGAGAGTACTCCTCATAGTTTGCTCCTTTGGTGCCATGGTTATTTCGGTTGCGAGATCGAGAACGAGAGCCCCTTGTGAAGCTCTTGGATAGCTCGTCTAAGCGGTTGTGCCTCTCCGCCATTTGTTGCTCACTAATCCGCTTTAGCTCGTTTTTCATGGCGGTGAACATCAATGAGTAGTCAGTGGTCGGATGAGCTTGCTCCATGACTGTCGTTTGGTCCTGTAAAAGGTTAGTGAACAAGAAAATAGGACAAATATAATCTCAATTCACTCTCTTAGTGTTTTCACTCTCACTCATTTTTCCACTCAAAATACTCCAATGATCTTACCAAAAATTCCTTACCCGTCGGATTGGGCAGTCGAGAAATGCCGCAAAGATCCTACAATTGTCACCAAGCTTTTCCCCAAGAGTAATCAAGGAAACAATATACGGATTTCCTTGGATTTTTCCACAACATACTCCAATGTATGTTGTTGGGCTAGTGCCAGCCAAAAGAGAAGCCCAATGGCTGGCCGGATTTCCTTCAAGTTTTTCCAAGCTTTACAAGGTCATAGTCACGGCTGCAAATTGCCTTAAGTCATTGTTTACATTCAGTTTTATGATGATTAATAAAAACACTTGAGAATTCTCTCAAAGCTTCATTGAAGCATCCTTGAGTATTTTAGATTCATTTCTTTGGCATACCATTGACTTATCAATCTAGGACCGCGCCAGATTGCGGCGTCTTCTACAATACCTGGTTCGTTGGCCGCGTGATCACCGGGTTTAGGTGATTCCACTGCGTTCGTTTGTCATCAACGTGAGTCCCAACCTTCTAGATCCTAGCCTTTCTGTACGGGTTGCATCACAAGGTTGGTGCCGTTCGTATCAATATGTCCAACCATTGGCACTTGAAGCCCTTGATATCTCTACTCCTAGTTTTAGGAGTTTCATGAGTGGTCTTAGAAGTGGACCTGGATGCATCAACAAGCTTATTAGGGGTAAAATTGGAATTGCGGTTAGAGATTTTACCAGGTGTGCGGCTAGAAGGGCTTGGTGTAGTCGCATTTCCAGTATCATGTGATGTTCTCCTTGGTGGGTTGCCCTTCTATGAAGGAGAGTTGGATGCTTAGAAGGTACGGCCTCCTCGCCTCAATTTCTTCCCCCTCTCGGCCTTGATGGCTAGTTCAAGAAGATCATGCATGTCCAAGTAATGTTGGAGCTCCAAGGCTTCTTGAAGGACGGGGTTGAGACCTCTAAGGAACCTTGTCATGGTAGCCACACTATCTTCTTGAATGTTCGCCCTCATCATGGCCATCTTGATCTCCTTGGAGTATTCCTCCACACTCATGTTGCCTTGAGTGAGGGTTTGAAGCTGAGAGTGGAGATCGCGGTTGTAGTGGCTTGGAACAAACCGCTTATGCATTAGTGCCTTGAGTTTACCATTTCGCCTCCAATTAGTCCTGACTTGGTCCCACCAAACTAGTGCGCAGTCGGTGAACTCAACAATGGCAACCTTCACCTTTTGTTCCTCGCTAAACTCATAGCAATCGAAGACCATCTCGATGCGGCCTTCCCATTCCAACTAAGCCTCAGGGTCACTTTTCCCTCGTAACGTAGAGACTTGAATTTTAAGTCCCTTGAGCTCGTTCTTAGACGTGTCCCTTTTAGGCCTCTAGGCTCTTACCACATCTTCACTTGCCGAGAGTACTCCTCATAGTTTGCTCCTTTGGTGCCATGGTTACTTCGGTTGCGAGATCGAGAATGGGGGCCCCTTGTGAAGCCCTTGGAGAGCTCGTCAAAGCGGTTGTGCCTCTCCTCCATTTGTTACACACTAATCCGCTTAAGCTCGTTTTTCATGGCGGTGAACATCATTGAGTAGTCAGTGGTCGGATGAGCTTGCTCCATGACTGTCGTTTGGTCCTGCAAAAGGTTAGTGAACAAGAAAATAGGACAAATATAATCTCACTTCACTCCCTAAGTGTTTTCACTCTCCCTCGTTTTCCCACTCAAAATACTCCAATGATCTTACCAAAAATTCCTTACCCGTCGGATTGGGTAGTCGAGAAATGCCGCAAAGATCCAACAATTGTCACCATGCTTTTCCACAAGAGTAATCAAGGAAACAAGACCCGGATTTCCTTGGATTTTTCCACAACATACTCCAATGTATGTTGTTGGGCTAGTGCCGGCCAAAAGAGAAGCCCAAGGGCTGGCCGGACTTCAACTTTTTCCAAGCTTTACTAGGTCTTAGTCACGGCTACAAATAGCCTTAAGTCATTGTTTACATTCAGTTTTATGATGATTAATAAAAACACTTGCGAATTCTCTCAAAGCTTAATTGAAGCATCCTTGAGTATTTTAGATTCATTTCTTTGTCATACCATTGACTTGTCAAACTAGAACCGCGCCAGATTGTGGCGTCTTCTACAATACCAGGTTCGTTGGCCACGTGATCAACGGGTTTAGGTGATTCCGTTGCGTTCGTTTGTCATCAACGTGAGTCCTAACCTTCTAGGTCCTAGCCTTTCTGTAGGGGTTGCATCACAAGATTGGTGCCGTTCGTGTCAATATGTCCAAACCATTGGCACTTGAAGCCCTTGATATCTCTACTCCTAGTTTTAGGAGTTTCATGAGGGGTCTTAGATGTGGACCTGGATGCATCAACAAGCTTGTTAGGGGTAAAAATGGAATTGCAGTTAGAGAAATTTCCAGGTGTGAGGCTAGAAGGGCTTGGTGTAGTCGCATTTCCTGTATCATGTGAGATTCTCCTTGGTGGGTTGCCCTTCCATGAAGGCGAGTTGGAAGCTTGGAAGATACGGTCTCCTCGCCTCAATAGCCTTGATGGCTAGTTCAAGAAGATCATGCATATCCAAGTAATGTTGGAGCTCCAAGGCTTCTTGAAGGTCGGGGTTGAGACCTCTAAGGAACCTTGCCATGGTAGCCTCACTATCTTCTTGAATGTTCTCCCTCATCATGGCCATCTTGATCTCCTTGAAATAGTCCTCCACCCTCATGTTGCCTTGAGTGAGGGTTTGAAACTGAGAGTGGAGATCGCGGTTGTAGTGGCTTGGAACAAATCGCTTATGCATTAGTGCCTTGTGTTCACCATTTCGCCTCCGATTAGTCCTGACTTGGTGGTCCCACCAAACTAGTGCGTAGTCGGTGAACTCAACCGTGGCAACCTTCACCTTTTGTTCCTCGATAAACTCATAGCAATCGACGACCATCTCGATGCGGCCTTCCCATTCCAACTAAGCCTCAGGGTCAATTTTGCCTTGGAACGTGCAGACTTGAATTTTACGTCCCTTCAGCTCGTTCTTAGACGTGTCCCTTTTAGGCCTCTCGGCTATTTCCACATCTTCACCAGCCGAGAGTACTCCTCATAGTTTGCTCCTTTGGTGCCATGGTTATTTCGGTTGCGAGATCGAGAACGAGAGCCCCTTGTGAAGCTCTTGGATAGCTCGTCTAAGCGGTTGTGCCTCTCCGCCATTTGTTGCTCACTAATCCGCTTTAGCTCGTTTTTCATGGCGGTGAACATCAATGAGTAGTCAGTGGTCGGATGAGCTTGCTCCATGACTGTCGTTTGGTCCTGTAAAAGGTTAGTGAACAAGAAAATAGGACAAATATAATCTCAATTCACTCCCTTAGTGTTTTCACTCTCACTCATTTTTCCACTCAAAATACTCCAATGATCTTACCAAAAATTCCTTACCCGTCGGATTGGGCAGTCGAGAAATGCCGCAAAGATCCTACAATTGTCACCAAGCTTTTCCCCAAGAGTAATCAAGGAAACAAGATACGGATTTCCTTGGATTTTTCCACAACATACTCCAATGTATGTTGTTGGGCTAGTGCCAGCCAAAAGAGAAGCCCAATGGCTGGCCGGATTTCCTTCAAGTTTTTCCAAGCTTTACAAGGTCATAGTCACGGCTGCAAATTGCCTTAAGTCATTGTTTACATTCAGTTTTATGATGATTAATAAAAACACTTGAGAATTCTCTCAAAGCTTCATTGAAGCATCCTTGAGTATTTTAGATTCATTTCTTTGGCATACCATTGACTTATCAATCTAGGACCGCGCCAGATTGCGGCGTCTTCTACAATACCTGGTTCGTTGGCCGCGTGATCACCGGGTTTAGGTGATTCCACTGCGTTCGTTTGTCATCAACGTGAGTCCCAACCTTCTAGATCCTAGCCTTTCTGTACGGGTTGCATCACAAGGTTGGTGCCGTTCGTATCAATATGTCCAACCATTGGCACTTGAAGCCCTTGATATCTCTACTCCTAGTTTTAGGAGTTTCATGAGTGGTCTTAGAAGTGGACCTGGATGCATCAACAAGCTTATTAGGGGTAAAATTGGAATTGCGGTTAGAGATTTTACCAGGTGTGCGGCTAGAAGGGCTTGGTGTAGTCGCATTTCCAGTATCATGTGATGTTCTCCTTGGTGGGTTGCCCTTCTATGAAGGAGAGTTGGATGCTTAGAAGGTACGGCCTCCTCGCCTCAATTTCTTCCCCCTCTCGGCCTTGATGGCTAGTTCAAGAAGATCATGCATGTCCAAGTAATGTTGGAGCTCCAAGGCTTCTTGAAGGACGGGGTTGAGACCTCTAAGGAACCTTGTCATGGTAGCCACACTATCTTCTTGAATGTTCGCCCTCATCATGGCCATCTTGATCTCCTTGGAGTATTCCTCCACACTCATGTTGCCTTGAGTGAGGGTTTGAAGCTGAGAGTGGAGATCGCGGTTGTAGTGGCTTGGAACAAACCGCTTATGCATTAGTGCCTTGAGTTTACCATTTCGCCTCCAATTAGTCCTGACTTGGTCCCACCAAACTAGTGCGCAGTCGGTGAACTCAACAATGGCAACCTTCACCTTTTGTTCCTCGCTAAACTCATAGCAATCGAAGACCATCTCGATGCGGCCTTCCCATTCCAACTAAGCCTCAGGGTCACTTTTCCCTCGTAACGTAGAGACTTGAATTTTAAGTCCCTTGAGCTCGTTCTTAGACGTGCCCCTTTTAGGCCTCTAAGCTCTTACCACATCTTCACTTGCCGAGAGTACTCCTCATAGTTTGCTCCTTTGGTTACTTCGGTTGCGAGATCGAGAATGGGGGCCCCTTCTGAAGCCCTCAGAGAGCTCGTCAAAGCGGTTGTGCCTCTCCTCCATTTGTTACACACTAATCCGCTTAAGCTCGTTTTTCATGGCGGTGAACATCATTGAGTAGTCAGTGGTCGGATGAGCTTGCTCCACGACTGTCGTTTGGTCCTGCAAAAGGTTAGTGAACAAGAAAATAGGACAAATATAATCTCACTTCACTCCCTGAGTGTTTTCACTCTCCCTCGTTTTCCCACTCAAAATACTCCAATGATCTTACCAAAAATTCCTTACCCGTCGGATTGGGTAGTCGAGAAATGCCGCAAAAATCCAACAATTGTCACCATGCTTTTCCACAAGAGTAATCAAGGAAACAAGACCCGGATTTCCTTGGATTTTTCCACAACATACTCCAATGTATGTTGTTGGGCTAGTGCCGGCCAAAAGAGAAGCCCAAGGGCTGGCCGGACTTCAAGTTTTTCCAAGCTTTACTAGGTCTTAGTCACGCCTACAAATAGCCTTAAGTCATTGTTTACATTCAGTTTTATGATGATTAATAAAAACACTTGAGAATTCTCTCAAAGCTTCATTGAAGCATCCTTGAGTATTTTAGATTCATTTCTTTGTCATACCATTGACTTGTCAATCTAGAACCGCGCCATATTGTGGCGTCTTCTACAATACCAGGTTCGTTGGCCACGTGATCAACGGGTTTAGGTGATTCCGTTGCGTTCGTTTGTCATCAACGTGAGTCCTAACCTTCTAGGTCCTAGCCTTTCTGTAGGGGTTGATCACAAGATTGGTGCCGTTCGCGT
This sequence comes from Coffea arabica, assembly GCF_036785885.1. Taxonomy (NCBI): domain Eukaryota; kingdom Viridiplantae; phylum Streptophyta; class Magnoliopsida; order Gentianales; family Rubiaceae; genus Coffea; species Coffea arabica. Next base: position 29,038,867 of record NC_092315.1, on the reverse strand, counting down.
CAATATGTCCAAACCATTGGCACTTGAAGCCCTTGATATCTCTACTCCTAGTTTTAGGAGTTTCATGAGGGGTCTTAGAAGTGGACCTGGATGCATCAACAAGCTTGTTAGGGGTAAAAATGGAATTGCAGTTAGAGAAATTTCCAGGTGTGAGGCTAGAAGGGCTTGGTGTAGTCGCATTTCCTGTATCATGTGAGATTCTCCTTGGTGGGTTGCCCTTCCATGAAGGCGAGTTGGAAGCTTGGAAGATACGGTCTCCTCGCCTCAATAGCCTTGATGGCTAGTTCAAGAAGATCATGCATATCCAAGTAATGTTGGAGCTCCAAGGCTTCTTGAAGGTCGGGGTTGAGACCTCTAAGGAACCTTGCCATGGTAGCCTCACTATCTTCTTGAATGTTCTCCCTCATCATGGCCATCTTGATCTCCTTGAAATAGTCCTCCACCCTCATGTTGCCTTGAGTGAGGGTTTGAAACTGAGAGTGGAGATCGCGGTTGTAGTGGCTTGGAACAAATCGCTTATGCATTAGTGCCTTGTGTTCACCATTTCGCCTCCGATTAGTCCTGACTTGGTGGTCCCACCAAACTAGTGTGTAGTCGGTGAACTCAACCGTGGCAACCTTCACCTTTTGTTCCTCGATAAACTCATAGCAATCGACGACCATCTCGATGCGGCCTTCCCATTCCAACTAAGCCTCAGGGTCAATTTTGCCTTGGAACGTGCAGACTTGAATTTTACGTCCCTTCAGCTCGTTCTTAGACGTGTCCCTTTTAGGCCTCTCGGCTATTTCCACATCTTCACCAGCCGAGAGTACTCCTCATAGTTTGCTCCTTTGGTGCCATGGTTATTTCGGTTGCGAGATCGAGAACGAGAGCCCCTTGTGAAGCTCTTGGATAGCTCGTCTAAGCGGTTGTGCCTCTCCGCCATTTGTTGCTCACTAACAATGGCTGGCACTAGCCCAACAACATACATTGGAGTATGTTGTGGAAAAATCCAAGGAAATCCGTATCTTGTTTCCTTGATTACTCTTGGGGAAAAGCTTGGTGACAATTGTAGGATCTTTGCGGCATTTCTCGACTGCCCAATCCGACGGGTAAGGAATTTTTGGTAAGATCATTGGAGTATTTTGAGTGGAAAAATGAGTGAGAGTGAAAACACTAAGGGAGTGAATTGAGATTATATTTGTCCTATTTTCTTGTTCACTAACCTTTTACAGGACCAAACGACAGTCATGGAGCAAGCTCATCCGACCACTGACTACTCATTGATGTTCACCGCCATGAAAAACGAGCTAAAGCGGATTAGTGAGCAACAAATGGCGGAGAGGCACAACCGCTTAGACGAGCTATCCAAGAGCTTCACAAGGGGCTCTCGTTCTCGATCTCGCAACCGAAATAACCATGGCACCAAAGGAGCAAACTATGAGGCGTACTCTCGGCTGGTGAAGATGTGGAAATAGCCGAGAGGCCTAAAAGGGACACGTCTAAGAACGAGCTGAAGGGACGTAAAATTCAAGTCTGCACGTTCCAAGGCAAAATTGACCCTGAGGCTTAGTTGGAATGGGAAGGCCGCATCGAGATGGTCGTCGATTGCTATGAGTTTATCGAGGAACAAAAGGTGAAGGTTGCCACGGTTGAGTTCACCGACTACGCACTAGTTTGGTGGGACCACCAAGTCAGGATTAATCGGAGGCGAAATGGTGAACACAAGGCACTAATGCATAAGCGATTTGTTCCAAGCCACTACAACCGCGATCTCCACTCTCAGTTTCAAACCCTCACTCAAGGCAACATGAGGGTGGAGGACTATTTCAAGGAGATCAAGATGGCCATGATGAGGGAGAACATTCAAGAAGATAGTGAGGCTACCATGGCAAGGTTCCTTAGAGGTCTCAACCCCGACCTTCAAGAAGCCTTGGAGCTCCAACATTACTTGGATATGCATGATCTTCTTGAACTAGCCATCAAGGCTGAGAAGGGGAAGAAATTGAGGCGAGGAGACCGTATCTTCCAAGCTTCCAACTCGCCTTCATGGAAGGGCAACCCAAGTACTCTCGGCAAGTGAAGATGTGGTAAGAGCCTAGAGGCCTAAAAGGGACACGTCTAAGTACGAGCTCAAGGGACTTAAAATTCAAGTCTCTACGTTACGAGGGAAAAGTGACCCTGAGGCTTAGTTGGAATGGGAAGGCCGCATCGAGATGGTCTTCGATTGCTATGAGTTTAGCGAGGAACAAAAGGTGAAGGTTGCCATTGTTGAGTTCACCGACTGCGCACTAGTTTGGTGGGACCAAGTCAGGACTAATTGGAGGCGAAATGGTAAACTCAAGGCACTAATGCATAAGCGGTTTGTTCCAAGCCACTACAACCGCGATCTCCACTCTCAGCTTCAAACCCTCACTCAAGGCAACATGAGTGTGGAGGACTACTCCAAGGAGATCAAGATGGCCATGATGAGGGCGAACATTCAAGAAGATAGTGTGGCTACCATGACAAGGTTCCTTAGAGGTCTCAACCCCGTCCTTCAAGAAGCCTTGGAGCTCCAACATTACTTGGACATGCATGATCTTCTTGAACTAGCCATCAAGGCCGAGAGGGGGAAGAAATTGAGGCGAGGAGGCCGTACGTTCTAAGCATCCAACTCTCCTTCATAGAAGGGCAACCCACCAAGGAGAACATCACATGATACTGGAAATGCGACTACACCAAGCCCTTCTAGCCGCACACCTGGTAAAATCTCTAACCGCAATTCCAATTTTACCCCTAATAAGCTTGTTGATGCATCCAGGTCCACTTCTAAGACCACTCATGAAACTCCTAAAACTAGGAGTAGAGATATCAAGGGCTTCAAGTGCCAATGGTTGGACATATTGATACGAACGGCACCAACCTTGTGATGCAACCCGTACAGAAAGGCTAGGATCTAGAAGGTTGGGACTCACGTTGATGACAAACGAACGCAGTGGAATCACCTAAACCCGGTGATCACGCGGCCAACGAACCAGGTATTGTAGAAGACGCCGCAATCTGGCGCGGTCCTAGATTGATAAGTCAATGGTATGCCAAAGAAATGAATCTAAAATACTCAAGGATGCTTCAATGAAGCTTTGAGAGAATTCTCAAGTGTTTTTATTAATCATCATAAAACTGAATGTAAACAATGACTTAAGGCAATTTGCAGCCGTGACTATGACCTTGTAAAGCTTGGAAAAACTTGAAGGAAATCCGGCCAGCCATTGGGCTTCTCTTTTGGCTGGCACTAGCCCAACAACATACATTGGAGTATGTTGTGGAAAAATCCAAGGAAATCCGTATCTTGTTTCCTTGATTACTCTTGGGGAAAAGCTTGGTGACAATTGTAGGATCTTTGCGGCATTTCTCGACTGCCCAATCCGACGGGTAAGGAATTTTTGGTAAGATCATTGGAGTATTTTGAGTGGAAAAATGAGTGAGAGTGAAAACACTAAGGGAGTGAATTGAGATTATATTTGTCCTATTTTCTTGTTCACTAACCTTTTACAGGACCAAACGACAGTCATGGAGCAAGCTCATCCGACCACTGACTACTCATTGATGTTCACCGCCATGAAAAACGAGCTAAAGCGGATTAGTGAGCAACAAATGGCGGAGAGGCACAACCGCTTAGACGAGCTATCCAAGAGCTTCACAAGGGGCTCTCGTTCTCGATCTCGCAACCGAAATAACCATGGCACCAAAGGAGCAAACTATGAGGCGTACTCTCGGCTGGTGAAGATGTGGAAATAGCCGAGAGGCCTAAAAGGGACACGTCTAAGAACGAGCTGAAGGGACGTAAAATTCAAGTCTGCACGTTCCAAGGCAAAATTGACCCTGAGGCTTAGTTGGAATGGGAAGGCCGCATCGAGATGGTCGTCGATTGCTATGAGTTTATCGAGGAACAAAAGGTGAAGGTTGCCACGGTTGAGTTCACCGACTACGCACTAGTTTGGTGGGACCACCAAGTCAGGACTAATCGGAGGCGAAATGGTGAACACAAGGCACTAATGCATAAGCGATTTGTTCCAAGCCACTACAACCGCGATCTCCACTCTCAGTTTCAAACCCTCACTCAAGGCAACATGAGGGTGGAGGACTATTTCAAGGAGATCAAGATGGCCATGATGAGGGAGAACATTCAAGAAGATAGTGAGGCTACCATGGCAAGGTTCCTTAGAGGTCTCAACCCCGACCTTCAAGAAGCCTTGGAGCTCCAACATTACTTGGATATGCATGATCTTCTTGAACTAGCCATCAAGGCTGAGAAGGGGAAGAAATTGAGGCGAGGAGACCGTATCTTCCAAGCTTCCAACTCGCCTTCATGGAAGGGCAACCCACCAAGGAGAATCTCACATGATACAGGAAATGCGACTACACCAAGCCCTTCTAGCCTCACACCTGGAAATTTCTCTAACTGCAATTCCATTTTTACCCCTAACAAGCTTGTTGATGCATCCAGGTCCACTTCTAAGACCCCTCATGAAACTCCTAAAACTAGGAATAGAGATATCAAGGGCTTCAAGTGCCATTGGTTTGGACATATTGACACGAACGGCACCAATCTTGTGATGCGACCCCTACAGAAAGGCTAGGATCTAGAAGGTTAGGACTCACGTTGATGACAAACGAACGCAACGGAATCACCTAAACCCGTTGATCACGTGGCCAACGAACCTAGTATTGTAGAAGACGCCACAATCTGGCGCGGTTCTAGATTGATAAGTCAATGGTATGACAAAGAAATGAATCTAAAATACTCAAGGATGCTTCAATGAAGCTTTGAGAGAATTCTCAAGTGTTTTTATTAATCATCATAAAACTGAATGTAAACAATGACTTAAGGCTATTTGTAGCCGTGACTAAGACCTAGTAAAGCTTGGAAAAACTTGAAGTCCGGCCAGCCCTTGGGCTTCTCTTTTGGCCGGCACTAGCCCAACAACATACATTGGAGTATGTTGTGGAAAAATCCAAGGAAATCCGGGTCTTGTTTCCTTGATTACTCTTGTGGAAAAGCATGGTGACAATTGTTGGATCTTTGCGGCATTTCTCGACTACCCAATCCGACGGGTAAGGAATTTTTGGTAAGATCATTGGAGTATTTTGAGTGGGAAAACGAGGGAGAGTGAAAACACTCAGGGAGTGAAGTGAGATTATATTTGTCCTATTTTCTTGTTCACTAACCTTTTGCAGGACCAAACGACAGTCATGGAGCAAGCTCATCCGACCACTGACTACTCAATGATGTTCACCGCCATGAAAAACGAGCTTAAGCGGATTAGTGTGTAACAAATGGAGGAGAGGCACAACCGCTTTGACGAGCTCTCCAAGGGCTTCACAAGGGGCCCCCATTCTCGATCTCGCAACCGAAGTAACCATGGCACCAAAGGAGCAAACTATGAGGAGTACTCTCGGCAAGTGAAGATGTGGTAAGAGCCTAGAGGCCTAAAAGGGACACGTCTAAGTACGAGCTCAAGGGACTTAAAATTCAAGTCTCTACGTTACGAGGGAAAAGTGACCCTGAGGCTTAGTTGGAATGGGAAGGCCGCATCGAGATGGTCTTCGATTGCTATGAGTTTAGCGAGGAACAAAAGGTGAAGGTTGCCATTGTTGAGTTCACCGACTGCGCACTAGTTTGGTGGGACCAAGTCAGGACTAATTGGAGGCGAAATGGTAAACTCAAGGCACTAATGCATAAGCGGTTTGTTCCAAGCCACTACAACCGCGATCTCCACTCTCAGCTTCAAACCCTCACTCAAGGCAACATGAGTGTGGAGGACTACTCCAAGGAGATCAAGATGGCCATGATGAGGGCGAACATTCAAGAAGATAGTGTGGCTACCATGACAAGGTTCCTTAGAGGTCTCAACCCCGTCCTTCAAGAAGCCTTGGAGCTCCAACATTACTTGGACATGCATGATCTTCTTGAACTAGCCATCAAGGCCGAGAGGGGGAAGAAATTGAGGCGAGGAGGCCGTACGTTCTAAGCATCCAACTCTCCTTCATAGAAGGGCAACCCACCAAGGAGAACATCACATGATACTGGAAATGCGACTACACCAAGCCCTTCTAGCCGCACACCTGGTAAAATCTCTAACCGCAATTCCAATTTTACCCCTAATAAGCTTGTTGATGCATCCAGGTCCACTTCTAAGACCACTCATGAAACTCCTAAAACTAGGAGTAGAGATATCAAGGGCTTCAAGTGCCAATGGTTGGACATATTGATACGAACGGCACCAACCTTGTGATGCAACCCGTACAGAAAGGCTAGGATCTAGAAGGTTGGGACTCACGTTGATGACAAACGAACGCAGTGGAATCACCTAAACCCGGTGATCACGCGGCCAACGAACCAGGTATTGTAGAAGACGCCGCAATCTGGCGCGGTCCTAGATTGATAAGTCAATGGTATGCCAAAGAAATGAATCTAAAATACTCAAGGATGCTTCAATGAAGCTTTGAGAGAATTCTCAAGTGTTTTTATTAATCATCATAAAACTGAATGTAAACAATGACTTAAGGCAATTTGCAGCCGTGACTATGACCTTGTAAAGCTTGGAAAAACTTGAAGGAAATCCGGCCAGCCATTGGGCTTCTCTTTTGGCTGGCACTAGCCCAACAACATACATTGGAGTATGTTGTGGAAAAATCCAAGGAAATCCGTATCTTGTTTCCTTGATTACTCTTGGGGAAAAGCTTGGTGACAATTGTAGGATCTTTGCGGCATTTCTCGACTGCCCAATCCGACGGGTAAGGAATTTTTGGTAAGATCATTGGAGTATTTTGAGTGGAAAAATGAGTGAGAGTGAAAACACTAAGGGAGTGAATTGAGATTATATTTGTCCTATTTTCTTGTTCACTAACCTTTTACAGGACCAAACGACAGTCATGGAGCAAGCTCATCCGACCACTGACTACTCATTGATGTTCACCGCCATGAAAAACGAGCTAAAGCGGATTAGTGAGCAACAAATGGCGGAGAGGCACAACCGCTTAGACGAGCTATCCAAGAGCTTCACAAGGGGCTCTCGTTCTCGATCTCGCAACCGAAATAACCATGGCACCAAAGGAGCAAACTATGAGGCGTACTCTCGGCTGGTGAAGATGTGGAAATAGCCGAGAGGCCTAAAAGGGACACGTCTAAGAACGAGCTGAAGGGACGTAAAATTCAAGTCTGCACGTTCCAAGGCAAAATTGACCCTGAGGCTTAGTTGGAATGGGAAGGCCGCATCGAGATGGTCGTCGATTGCTATGAGTTTATCGAGGAACAAAAGGTGAAGGTTGCCACGGTTGAGTTCACCGACTACGCGCTAGTTTGGTGGGACCACCAAGTCAGGACTAATCGGAGGCGAAATGGTGAACACAAGGCACTAATGCATAAGCGATTTGTTCCAAGCCACTACAACCGCGATCTCCACTCTCAGTTTCAAACCCTCACTCAAGGCAACATGAGGGTGGAGGACTATTTCAAGGAGATCAAGATGGCCATGATGAGGGAGAACATTCAAGAAGATAGTGAGGCTACCATGGCAAGGTTCCTTAGAGGTCTCAACCCCGACCTTCAAGAAGCCTTGGAGCTCCAACATTACTTGGATATGCATGATCTTCTTGAACTAGCCATCAAGGCTGAGAAGGGGAAGAAATTGAGGCGAGGAGACCGTATCTTCCAAGCTTCCAACTCGCCTTCATGGAAGGGCAACCCACCAAGGAGAATCTCACATGATACAGGAAATGCGACTACACCAAGCCCTTCTAGCCTCACACCTGGAAATTTCTCTAACTGCAATTCCATTTTTACCCCTAACAAGCTTGTTGATGCATCCAGGTCCACTTCTAAGACCCCTCATGAAACTCCTAAAACTAGGAATAGAGATATCAAGGGCTTCAAGTGCCATTGGTTTGGACATATTGACACGAACGGCACCAATCTTGTGATGCGACCCCTACAGAAAGGCTAGGATCTAGAAGGTTAGGACTCACGTTGATGACAAACGAACGCAACGGAATCACCTAAACCCGTTGATCACGTGGCCAACGAACCTAGTATTGTAGAAGACGCCACAATCTGGCGCGGTTCTAGATTGATAAGTCAATGGTATGACAAAGAAATGAATCTAAAATACTCAAGGATGCTTCAATGAAGCTTTGAGAGAATTCTCAAGTGTTTTTATTAATCATCATAAAACTGAATGTAAACAATGACTTAAGGCTATTTGTAGCCGTGACTAAGACCTAGTAAAGCTTGGAAAAACTTGAAGTCCGGCCAGCCCTTGGGCTTCTCTTTTGGCCGGCACTAGCCCAACAACATACATTGGAGTATGTTGTGGAAAAATCCAAGGAAATCCGGGTCTTGTTTCCTTGATTACTCTTGTGGAAAAGCATGGTGACAATTGTTGGATCTTTGCGGCATTTCTCGACTACCCAATCCGACGGGTAAGGAATTTTTGGTAAGATCATTGGAGTATTTTGAGTGGGAAAACGAGGGAGAGTGAAAACACTCAGGGAGTGAAGTGAGATTATATTTGTCCTATTTTCTTGTTCACTAACCTTTTGCAGGACCAAACGACAGTCATGGAGCAAGCTCATCCGACCACTGACTACTCAATGATGTTCACCGCCATGAAAAACGAGCTTAAGCGGATTAGTGTGTAACAAATGGAGGAGAGGCACAACCGCTTTGACGAGCTCTCCAAGGGCTTCACAAGGGGCCCCCATTCTCGATCTCGCAACCGAAGTAACCATGGCACCAAAGGAGCAAACTATGAGGAGTACTCTCGGCAAGTGAAGATGTGGTAAGAGCCTAGAGGCCTAAAAGGGACACGTCTAAGAACGAGCTCAAGGGACTTAAAATTCAAGTCTCTACGTTACGAGGGAAAAGTGACCCTGAGGCTTAGTTGGAATGGGAAGGCCGCATCGAGATGGTCTTCGATTGCTATGAGTTTAGCGAGGAACAAAAGGTGAAGGTTGCCATTGTTGAGTTCACCGACTGCGCACTAGTTTGGTGGGACCAAGTCAGGACTAATTGGAGGCGAAATGGTAAACTCAAGGCACTAATGCATAAGCGGTTTGTTCCAAGCCACTACAACCGCGATCTCCACTCTCAGCTTCAAACCCTCACTCAAGGCAACATGAGTGTGGAGGACTACTCCAAGGAGATCAAGATGGCCATGATGAGGGCGAACATTCAAGAAGATAGTGTGGCTACCATGACAAGGTTCCTTAGAGGTCTCAACCCCGTCCTTCAAGAAGCCTTGGAGCTCCAACATTACTTGGACATGCATGATCTTCTTGAACTAGCCATCAAGGCCGAGAGGGGGAAGAAATTGAGGCGAGGAGGCCGTACGTTCTAAGCATCCAACTCTCCTTCATAGAAGGGCAACCCACCAAGGAGAACATCACATGATACTGGAAATGCGACTACACCAAGCCCTTCTAGCCGCACACCTGGTAAAATCTCTAACCGCAATTCCAATTTTACCCCTAATAAGCTTGTTGATGCATCCAGGTCCACTTCTAAGACCACTCATGAAACTCCTAAAACTAGGAGTAGAGATATCAAGGGCTTCAAGTGCCAATGGTTGGACATATTGATACGAACGGCACCAACCTTGTGATGCAACCCGTACAGAAAGGCTAGGATCTAGAAGGTTGGGACTCACGTTGATGACAAACGAACGCAGTGGAATCACCTAAACCCGGTGATCACGCGGCCAACGAACCAGGTATTGTAGAAGACGCCGCAATCTGGCGCGGTCCTAGATTGATAAGTCAATGGTATGCCAAAGAAATGAATCTAAAATACTCAAGGATGCTTCAATGAAGCTTTGAGAGAATTCTCAAGTGTTTTTATTAATCATCATAAAACTGAATGTAAACAATGACTTAAGGCAATTTGCAGCCGTGACTATGACCTTGTAAAGCTTGGAAAAACTTGAAGGAAATCCGGCCAGCCATTGGGCTTCTCTTTTGGCTGGCACTAGCCCAACAACATACATTGGAGTATGTTGTGGAAAAATCCAAGGAAATCCGTATCTTGTTTCCTTGATTACTCTTGGGGAAAAGCTTGGTGACAATTGTAGGATCTTTGCGGCATTTCTCGACTGCCCAATCCGACGGGTAAGGAATTTTTGGTAAGATCATTGGAGTATTTTGAGTGGAAAAATGAGTGAGAGTGAAAACACTAAGGGAGTGAATTGAGATTATATTTGTCCTATTTTCTTGTTCACTAACCTTTTACAGGACCAAACGACAGTCATGGAGCAAGCTCATCCGACCACTGACTACTCATTGATGTTCACCGCCATGAAAAACGAGCTAAAGCGGATTAGTGAGCAACAAATGGCGGAGAGGCACAACCGCTTAGACGAGCTATCCAAGAGCTTCACAAGGGGCTCTCGTTCTCGATCTCGCAACCGAAATAACCATGGCACCAAAGGAGCAAACTATGAGGCGTACTCTCGGCTGGTGAAGATGTGGAAATAGCCGAGAGGCCTAAAAGGGACACGTCTAAGAACGAGCTGAAGGGACGTAAAATTCAAGTCTGCACGTTCCAAGGCAAAATTGACCCTGAGGCTTAGTTGGAATGGGAAGGCCGCATCGAGATGGTCGTCGATTGCTATGAGTTTATCGAGGAACAAAAGGTGAAGGTTGCCACGGTTGAGTTCACCGACTACGCGCTAGTTTGGTGGGACCACCAAGTCAGGACTAATCGGAGGCGAAATGGTGAACACAAGGCACTAATGCATAAGCGATTTGTTCCAAGCCACTACAACCGCGATCTCCACTCTCAGTTTCAAACCCTCACTCAAGGCAACATGAGGGTGGAGGACTATTTCAAGGAGATCAAGATGGCCATGATGAGGGAGAACATTCAAGAAGATAGTGAGGCTACCATGGCAAGGTTCCTTAGAGGTCTCAACCCCGACCTTCAAGAAGCCTTGGAGCTCCAACATTACTTGGATATGCATGATCTTCTTGAACTAGCCATCAAGGCTGAGAAGGGGAAGAAATTGAGGCGAGGAGACCGTATCTTCCAAGCTTCCAACTCGCCTTCATGGAAGGGCAACCCACCAAGGAGAATCTCACATGATACAGGAAATGCGACTACACCAAGCCCTTCTAGCCTCACACCTGGAAATTTCTCTAACTGCAATTCCATTTTTACCCCTAACAAGCTTGTTGATGCATCCAGGTCCACTTCTAAGACCCCTCATGAAACTCCTAAAACTAGGAATAGAGATATCAAGGGCTTCAAGTGCCATTGGTTTGGACATATTGACACGAACGGCACCAATCTTGTGATGCGACCCCTACAGAAAGGCTAGGATCTAGAAGGTTAGGACTCACGTTGATGACAAACGAACGCAACGGAATCACCTAAACCCGTTGATCACGTGGCCAACGAACCTAGTATTGTAGAAGACGCCACAATCTGGCGCGGTTCTAGATTGATAAGTCAATGGTATGACAAAGAAATGAATCTAAAATACTCAAGGATGCTTCAATGAAGCTTTGAGAGAATTCTCAAGTGTTTTTATTAATCATCATAAAACTGAATGTAAACAATGACTTAAGGCTATTTGTAGCCGTGACTAAGACCTAGTAAAGCTTGGAAAAACTTGAAGTCCGGCCAGCCCTTGGGCTTCTCTTTTGGCCGGCACTAGCCCAACAACATACATTGGAGTATGTTGTGGAAAAATCCAAGGAAATCCGGGTCTTGTTTCCTTGATTACTCTTGTGGAAAAGCATGGTGACAATTGTTGGATCTTTGCGGCATTTCTCGACTACCCAATCCGACGGGTAAGGAATTTTTGGTAAGATCATTGGAGTATTTTGAGTGGGAAAACGAGGGAGAGTGAAAACACTCAGGGAGTGAAGTGAGATTATATTTGTCCTATTTTCTTGTTCACTAACCTTTTGCAGGACCAAACGACAGTCATGGAGCAAGCTCATCCGACCACTGACTACTCAATGATGTTCACCGCCATGAAAAACGAGCTTAAGCGGATTAGTGTGTAACAAATGGAGGAGAGGCACAACCGCTTTGACGAGCTCTCCAAGGGCTTCACAAGGGGCCCCCATTCTCGATCTCGCAACCGAAGTAACCATGGCACCAAAGGAGCAAACTATGAGGAGTACTCTCGGCAAGTGAAGATGTGGTAAGAGCCTAGAGGCCTAAAAGGGACACGTCTAAGAACGAGCTCAAGGGACTTAAAATTCAAGTCTCTACGTTACGAGGGAAAAGTGACCCTGAGGCTTAGTTGGAATGGGAAGGCCGCATCGAGATGGTCTTCGATTGCTATGAGTTTAGCGAGGAACAAAAGGTGAAGGTTGCCATTGTTGAGTTCACCGACTGCGCACTAGTTTGGTGGGACCAAGTCAGGACTAATTGGAGGCGAAATGGTAAACTCAAGGCACTAATGCATAAGCGGTTTGTTCCAAGCCACTACAACCGCGATCTCCACTCTCAGCTTCAAACCCTCACTCAAGGCAACATGAGTGTGGAGGACTACTCCAAGGAGATCAAGATGGCCATGATGAGGGCGAACATTCAAGAAGATAGTGTGGCTACCATGACAAGGTTCCTTAGAGGTCTCAACCCCGTCCTTCAAGAAGCCTTGGAGCTCCAACATTACTTGGACATGCATGATCTTCTTGAACTAGCCATCAAGGCCGAGAGGGGGAAGAAATTGAGGCGAGGAGGCCGTACGTTCTAAGCATCCAACTCTCCTTCATAGAAGGGCAACCCACCAAGGAGAACATCACATGATACTGGAAATGCGACTACACCAAGCCCTTCTAGCCGCACACCTGGTAAAATCTCTAACCGCAATTCCAATTTTACCCCTAATAAGCTTGTTGATGCATCCAGGTCCACTTCTAAGACCACTCATGAAACTCCTAAAACTAGGAGTAGAGATATCAAGGGCTTCAAGTGCCAATGGTTGGACATATTGATACGAACGGCACCAACCTTGTGATGCAACCCGTACAGAAAGGCTAGGATCTAGAAGGTTGGGACTCACGTTGATGACAAACGAACGCAGTGGAATCACCTAAACCCGGTGATCACGCGGCCAACGAACCAGGTATTGTAGAAGACGCCGCAATCTGGCGCGGTCCTAGATTGATAAGTCAATGGTATGCCAAAGAAATGAATCTAAAATACTCAAGGATGCTTCAATGAAGCTTTGAGAGAATTCTCAAGTGTTTTTATTAATCATCATAAAACTGAATGTAAACAATGACTTAAGGCAATTTGCAGCCGTGACTATGACCTTGTAAAGCTTGGAAAAACTTGAAGGAAATCCGGCCAGCCATTGGGCTTCTCTTTTGGCTGGCACTAGCCCAACAACATACATTGGAGTATGTTGTGGAAAAATCCAAGGAAATCCGTATCTTGTTTCCTTGATTACTCTTGGGGAAAAGCTTGGTGACAATTGTAGGATCTTTGCGGCATTTCTCGACTGCCCAATCCGACGGGTAAGGAATTTTTGGTAAGATCATTGGAGTATTTTGAGTGGAAAAATGAGTGAGAGTGAAAACACTAAGGGAGTGAATTGAGATTATATTTGTCCTATTTTCTTGTTCACTAACCTTTTACAGGACCAAACGACAGTCATGGAGCAAGCTCATCCGACCACTGACTACTCATTGATGTTCACCGCCATGAAAAACGAGCTAAAGCGGATTAGTGAGCAACAAATGGCGGAGAGGCACAACCGCTTAGACGAGCTATCCAAGAGCTTCACAAGGGGCTCTCGTTCTCGATCTCGCAACCGAAATAACCATGGCACCAAAGGAGCAAACTATGAGGCGTACTCTCGGCTGGTGAAGATGTGGAAATAGCCGAGAGGCCTAAAAGGGACACGTCTAAGAACGAGCTGAAGGGACGTAAAATTCAAGTCTGCACGTTCCAAGGCAAAATTGACCCTGAGGCTTAGTTGGAATGGGAAGGCCGCATCGAGATGGTCGTCGATTGCTATGAGTTTATCGAGGAACAAAAGGTGAAGGTTGCCACGGTTGAGTTCACCGACTACGCGCTAGTTTGGTGGGACCACCAAGTCAGGACTAATCGGAGGCGAAATGGTGAACACAAGGCACTAATGCATAAGCGATTTGTTCCAAGCCACTACAACCGCGATCTCCACTCTCAGTTTCAAACCCTCACTCAAGGCAACATGAGGGTGGAGGACTATTTCAAGGAGATCAAGATGGCCATGATGAGGGAGAACATTCAAGAAGATAGTGAGGCTACCATGGCAAGGTTCCTTAGAGGTCTCAACCCCGACCTTCAAGAAGCCTTGGAGCTCCAACATTACTTGGATATGCATGATCTTCTTGAACTAGCCATCAAGGCTGAGAAGGGGAAGAAATTGAGGCGAGGAGACCGTATCTTCCAAGCTTCCAACTCGCCTTCATGGAAGGGCAACCCACCAAGGAGAATCTCACATGATACAGGAAATGCGACTACACCAAGCCCTTCTAGCCTCACACCTGGAAATTTCTCTAACTGCAATTCCATTTTTACCCCTAACAAGCTTGTTGATGCATCCAGGTCCACTTCTAAGACCCCTCATGAAACTCCTAAAACTAGGAATAGAGATATCAAGGGCTTCAAGTGCCATTGGTTTGGACATATTGACACGAACGGCACCAATCTTGTGATGCGACCCCTACAGAAAGGCTAGGATCTAGAAGGTTAGGACTCACGTTGATGACAAACGAACGCAACGGAATCACCTAAACCCGTTGATCACGTGGCCAACGAACCTAGTATTGTAGAAGACGCCACAATCTGGCGCGGTTCTAGATTGATAAGTCAATGGTATGACAAAGAAATGAATCTAAAATACTCAAGGATGCTTCAATGAAGCTTTGAGAGAATTCTCAAGTGTTTTTATTAATCATCATAAAACTGAATGTAAACAATGACTTAAGGCTATTTGTAGCCGTGACTAAGACCTAGTAAAGCTTGGAAAAACTTGAAGTCCGGCCAGCCCTTGGGCTTCTCTTTTGGCCGGCACTAGCCCAACAACATACATTGGAGTATGTTGTGGAAAAATCCAAGGAAATCCGGGTCTTGTTTCCTTGATTACTCTTGTGGAAAAGCATGGTGACAATTGTTGGATCTTTGCGGCATTTCTCGACTACCCAATCCGACGGGTAAGGAATTTTTGGTAAGATCATTGGAGTATTTTGAGTGGGAAAACGAGGGAGAGTGAAAACACTCAGGGAGTGAAGTGAGATTATATTTGTCCTATTTTCTTGTTCACTAACCTTTTGCAGGACCAAACGACAGTCATGGAGCAAGCTCATCCGACCACTGACTACTCAATGATGTTCACCGCCATGAAAAACGAGCTTAAGCGGATTAGTGTGTAACAAATGGAGGAGAGGCACAACCGCTTTGACGAGCTCTCCAAGGGCTTCACAAGGGGCCCCCATTCTCGATCTCGCAACCGAAGTAACCATGGCACCAAAGGAGCAAACTATGAGGAGTACTCTCGGCAAGTGAAGATGTGGTAAGAGCCTAGAGGCCTAAAAGGGACACGTCTAAGAACGAGCTCAAGGGACTTAAAATTCAAGTCTCTACGTTACGAGGGAAAAGTGACCCTGAGGCTTAGTTGGAATGGGAAGGCCGCATCGAGATGGTCTTCGATTGCTATGAGTTTAGCGAGGAACAAAAGGTGAAGGTTGCCATTGTTGAGTTCACCGACTGCGCACTAGTTTGGTGGGACCAAGTCAGGACTAATTGGAGGCGAAATGGTAAACTCAAGGCACTAATGCATAAGCGGTTTGTTCCAAGCCACTACAACCGCGATCTCCACTCTCAGCTTCAAACCCTCACTCAAGGCAACATGAGTGTGGAGGACTACTCCAAGGAGATCAAGATGGCCATGATGAGGGCGAACATTCAAGAAGATAGTGTGGCTACCATGACAAGGTTCCTTAGAGGTCTCAACCCCGTCCTTCAAGAAGCCTTGGAGCTCCAACATTACTTGGACATGCATGATCTTCTTGAACTAGCCATCAAGGCCGAGAGGGGGAAGAAATTGAGGCGAGGAGGCCGTACGTTCTAAGCATCCAACTCTCCTTCATAGAAGGGCAACCCACCAAGGAGAACATCACATGATACTGGAAATGCGACTACACCAAGCCCTTCTAGCCGCACACCTGGTAAAATCTCTAACCGCAATTCCAATTTTACCCCTAATAAGCTTGTTGATGCATCCAGGTCCACTTCTAAGACCACTCATGAAACTCCTAAAACTAGGAGTAGAGATATCAAGGGCTTCAAGTGCCAATGGTTGGACATATTGATACGAACGGCACCAACCTTGTGATGCAACCCGTACAGAAAGGCTAGGATCTAGAAGGTTGGGACTCACGTTGATGACAAACGAACGCAGTGGAATCACCTAAACCCGGTGATCACGCGGCCAACGAACCAGGTATTGTAGAAGACGCCGCAATCTGGCGCGGTCCTAGATTGATAAGTCAATGGTATGCCAAAGAAATGAATCTAAAATACTCAAGGATGCTTCAATGAAGCTTTGAGAGAATTCTCAAGTGTTTTTATTAATCATCATAAAACTGAATGTAAACAATGACTTAAGGCAATTTGCAGCCGTGACTATGACCTTGTAAAGCTTGGAAAAACTTGAAGGAAATCCGGCCAGCCATTGGGCTTCTCTTTTGGCTGGCACTAGCCCAACAACATACATTGGAGTATGTTGTGGAAAAATCCAAGGAAATCCGTATCTTGTTTCCTTGATTACTCTTGGGGAAAAGCTTGGTGACAATTGTAGGATCTTTGCGGCATTTCTCGACTGCCCAATCCGACGGGTAAGGAATTTTTGGTAAGATCATTGGAGTATTTTGAGTGGAAAAATGAGTGAGAGTGAAAACACTAAGGGAGTGAATTGAGATTATATTTGTCCTATTTTCTTGTTCACTAACCTTTTACAGGACCAAACGACAGTCATGGAGCAAGCTCATCCGACCACTGACTACTCATTGATGTTCACCGCCATGAAAAACGAGCTAAAGCGGATTAGTGAGCAACAAATGGCGGAGAGGCACAACCGCTTAGACGAGCTATCCAAGAGCTTCACAAGGGGCTCTCGTTCTCGATCTCGCAACCGAAATAACCATGGCACCAAAGGAGCAAACTATGAGGCGTACTCTCGGCTGGTGAAGATGTGGAAATAGCCGAGAGGCCTAAAAGGGACACGTCTAAGAACGAGCTGAAGGGACGTAAAATTCAAGTCTGCACGTTCCAAGGCAAAATTGACCCTGAGGCTTAGTTGGAATGGGAAGGCCGCATCGAGATGGTCGTCGATTGCTATGAGTTTATCGAGGAACAAAAGGTGAAGGTTGCCACGGTTGAGTTCACCGACTACGCGCTAGTTTGGTGGGACCACCAAGTCAGGACTAATCGGAGGCGAAATGGTGAACACAAGGCACTAATGCATAAGCGATTTGTTCCAAGCCACTACAACCGCGATCTCCACTCTCAGTTTCAAACCCTCACTCAAGGCAACATGAGGGTGGAGGACTATTTCAAGGAGATCAAGATGGCCATGATGAGGGAGAACATTCAAGAAGATAGTGAGGCTACCATGGCAAGGTTCCTTAGAGGTCTCAACCCCGACCTTCAAGAAGCCTTGGAGCTCCAACATTACTTGGATATGCATGATCTTCTTGAACTAGCCATCAAGGCTGAGAAGGGGAAGAAATTGAGGCGAGGAGACCGTATCTTCCAAGCTTCCAACTCGCCTTCATGGAAGGGCAACCCACCAAGGAGAATCTCACATGATACAGGAAATGCGACTACACCAAGCCCTTCTAGCCTCACACCTGGAAATTTCTCTAACTGCAATTCCATTTTTACCCCTAACAAGCTTGTTGATGCATCCAGGTCCACTTCTAAGACCCCTCATGAAACTCCTAAAACTAGGAATAGAGATATCAAGGGCTTCAAGTGCCATTGGTTTGGACATATTGACACGAACGGCACCAATCTTGTGATGCGACCCCTACAGAAAGGCTAGGATCTAGAAGGTTAGGACTCACGTTGATGACAAACGAACGCAACGGAATCACCTAAACCCGTTGATCACGTGGCCAACGAACCTAGTATTGTAGAAGACGCCACAATCTGGCGCGGTTCTAGATTGATAAGTCAATGGTATGACAAAGAAATGAATCTAAAATACTCAAGGATGCTTCAATGAAGCTTTGAGAGAATTCTCAAGTGTTTTTATTAATCATCATAAAACTGAATGTAAACAATGACTTAAGGCTATTTGTAGCCGTGACTAAGACCTAGTAAAGCTTGGAAAAACTTGAAGTCCGGCCAGCCCTTGGGCTTCTCTTTTGGCCGGCACTAGCCCAACAACATACATTGGAGTATGTTGTGGAAAAATCCAAGGAAATCCGGGTCTTGTTTCCTTGATTACTCTTGTGGAAAAGCATGGTGACAATTGTTGGATCTTTGCGGCATTTCTCGACTACCCAATCCGACGGGTAAGGAATTTTTGGTAAGATCATTGGAGTATTTTGAGTGGGAAAACGAGGGAGAGTGAAAACACTCAGGGAGTGAAGTGAGATTATATTTGTCCTATTTTCTTGTTCACTAACCTTTTGCAGGACCAAACGACAGTCATGGAGCAAGCTCATCCGACCACTGACTACTCAATGATGTTCACCGCCATGAAAAACGAGCTTAAGCGGATTAGTGTGTAACAAATGGAGGAGAGGCACAACCGCTTTGACGAGCTCTCCAAGGGCTTCACAAGGGGCCCCCATTCTCGATCTCGCAACCGAAGTAACCATGGCACCAAAGGAGCAAACTATGAGGAGTACTCTCGGCAAGTGAAGATGTGGTAAGAGCCTAGAGGCCTAAAAGGGACACGTCTAAGAACGAGCTCAAGGGACTTAAAATTCAAGTCTCTACGTTACGAGGGAAAAGTGACCCTGAGGCTTAGTTGGAATGGGAAGGCCGCATCGAGATGGTCTTCGATTGCTATGAGTTTAGCGAGGAACAAAAGGTGAAGGTTGCCATTGTTGAGTTCACCGACTGCGCACTAGTTTGGTGGGACCAAGTCAGGACTAATTGGAGGCGAAATGGTAAACTCAAGGCACTAATGCATAAGCGGTTTGTTCCAAGCCACTACAACCGCGATCTCCACTCTCAGCTTCAAACCCTCACTCAAGGCAACATGAGTGTGGAGGACTACTCCAAGGAGATCAAGATGGCCATGATGAGGGCGAACATTCAAGAAGATAGTGTGGCTACCATGACAAGGTTCCTTAGAGGTCTCAACCCCGTCCTTCAAGAAGCCTTGGAGCTCCAACATTACTTGGACATGCATGATCTTCTTGAACTAGCCATCAAGGCCGAGAGGGGGAAGAAATTGAGGCGAGGAGGCCGTACGTTCTAAGCATCCAACTCTCCTTCATAGAAGGGCAACCCACCAAGGAGAACATCACATGATACTGGAAATGCGACTACACCAAGCCCTTCTAGCCGCACACCTGGTAAAATCTCTAACCGCAATTCCAATTTTACCCCTAATAAGCTTGTTGATGCATCCAGGTCCACTTCTAAGACCACTCATGAAACTCCTAAAACTAGGAGTAGAGATATCAAGGGCTTCAAGTGCCAATGGTTGGACATATTGATACGAACGGCACCAACCTTGTGATGCAACCCGTACAGAAAGGCTAGGATCTAGAAGGTTGGGACTCACGTTGATGACAAACGAACGCAGTGGAATCACCTAAACCCGGTGATCACGCGGCCAACGAACCAGGTATTGTAGAAGACGCCGCAATCTGGCGCGGTCCTAGATTGATAAGTCAATGGTATGCCAAAGAAATGAATCTAAAATACTCAAGGATGCTTCAATGAAGCTTTGAGAGAATTCTCAAGTGTTTTTATTAATCATCATAAAACTGAATGTAAACAATGACTTAAGGCAATTTGCAGCCGTGACTATGACCTTGTAAAGCTTGGAAAAACTTGAAGGAAATCCGGCCAGCCATTGGGCTTCTCTTTTGGCTGGCACTAGCCCAACAACATACATTGGAGTATGTTGTGGAAAAATCCAAGGAAATCCGTATCTTGTTTCCTTGATTACTCTTGGGGAAAAGCTTGGTGACAATTGTAGGATCTTTGCGGCATTTCTCGACTGCCCAATCCGACGGGTAAGGAATTTTTGGTAAGATCATTGGAGTATTTTGAGTGGAAAAATGAGTGAGAGTGAAAACACTAAGGGAGTGAATTGAGATTATATTTGTCCTATTTTCTTGTTCACTAACCTTTTACAGGACCAAACGACAGTCATGGAGCAAGCTCATCCGACCACTGACTACTCATTGATGTTCACCGCCATGAAAAACGAGCTAAAGCGGATTAGTGAGCAACAAATGGCGGAGAGGCACAACCGCTTAGACGAGCTATCCAAGAGCTTCACAAGGGGCTCTCGTTCTCGATCTCGCAACCGAAATAACCATGGCACCAAAGGAGCAAACTATGAGGCGTACTCTCGGCTGGTGAAGATGTGGAAATAGCCGAGAGGCCTAAAAGGGACACGTCTAAGAACGAGCTGAAGGGACGTAAAATTCAAGTCTGCACGTTCCAAGGCAAAATTGACCCTGAGGCTTAGTTGGAATGGGAAGGCCGCATCGAGATGGTCGTCGATTGCTATGAGTTTATCGAGGAACAAAAGGTGAAGGTTGCCACGGTTGAGTTCACCGACTACGCGCTAGTTTGGTGGGACCACCAAGTCAGGACTAATCGGAGGCGAAATGGTGAACACAAGGCACTAATGCATAAGCGATTTGTTCCAAGCCACTACAACCGCGATCTCCACTCTCAGTTTCAAACCCTCACTCAAGGCAACATGAGGGTGGAGGACTATTTCAAGGAGATCAAGATGGCCATGATGAGGGAGAACATTCAAGAAGATAGTGAGGCTACCATGGCAAGGTTCCTTAGAGGTCTCAACCCCGACCTTCAAGAAGCCTTGGAGCTCCAACATTACTTGGATATGCATGATCTTCTTGAACTAGCCATCAAGGCTGAGAAGGGGAAGAAATTGAGGCGAGGAGACCGTATCTTCCAAGCTTCCAAGTCGCCTTCATGGAAGGGCAACCCACCAAGGAGAATCTCACATGATACAGGAAATGCGACTACACCAAGCCCTTCTAGCCTCACACCTGGAAATTTCTCTAACTGCAATTCCATTTTTACCCCTAACAAGCTTGTTGATGCATCCAGGTCCACTTCTAAGACCCCTCATGAAACTCCTAAAACTAGGAATAGAGATATCAAGGGCTTCAAGTGCCATTGGTTTGGACATATTGACACGAACGGCACCAATCTTGTGATGCGACCCCTACAGAAAGGCTAGGATCTAGAAGGTTAGGACTCACGTTGATGACAAACGAACGCAACGGAATCACCTAAACCCGTTGATCACGTGGCCAACGAACCTAGTATTGTAGAAGACGCCACAATCTGGCGCGGTTCTAGATTGATAAGTCAATGGTATGACAAAGAAATGAATCTAAAATACTCAAGGATGCTTCAATGAAGCTTTGAGAGAATTCTCAAGTGTTTTTATTAATCATCATAAAACTGAATGTAAACAATGACTTAAGGCTATTTGTAGCCGTGACTAAGACCTAGTAAAGCTTGGAAAAACTTGAAGTCCGGCCAGCCCTTGGGCTTCTCTTTTGGCCGGCACTAGCCCAACAACATACATTGGAGTATGTTGTGGAAAAATCCAAGGAAATCCGGGTCTTGTTTCCTTGATTACTCTTGTGGAAAAGCATGGTGACAATTGTTGGATCTTTGCGGCATTTCTCGACTACCCAATCCGACGGGTAAGGAATTTTTGGTAAGATCATTGGAGTATTTTGAGTGGGAAAACGAGGGAGAGTGAAAACACTCAGGGAGTGAAGTGAGATTATATTTGTCCTATTTTCTTGTTCACTAACCTTTTGCAGGACCAAACGACAGTCATGGAGCAAGCTCATCCGACCACTGACTACTCAATGATGTTCACCGCCATGAAAAACGAGCTTAAGCGGATTAGTGTGTAACAAATGGAGGAGAGGCACAACCGCTTTGACGAGCTCTCCAAGGGCTTCACAAGGGGCCCCCATTCTCGATCTCGCAACCGAAGTAACCATGGCACCAAAGGAGCAAACTATGAGGAGTACTCTCGGCAAGTGAAGATGTGGTAAGAGCCTAGAGGCCTAAAAGGGACACGTCTAAGAACGAGCTCAAGGGACTTAAAATTCAAGTCTCTACGTTACGAGGGAAAAGTGACCCTGAGGCTTAGTTGGAATGGGAAGGCCGCATCGAGATGGTCTTCGATTGCTATGAGTTTAGCGAGGAACAAAAGGTGAAGGTTGCCATTGTTGAGTTCACCGACTGCGCACTAGTTTGGTGGGACCAAGTCAGGACTAATTGGAGGCGAAATGGTAAACTCAAGGCACTAATGCATAAGCGGTTTGTTCCAAGCCACTACAACCGCGATCTCCACTCTCAGCTTCAAACCCTCACTCAAGGCAACATGAGTGTGGAGGACTACTCCAAGGAGATCAAGATGGCCATGATGAGGGCGAACATTCAAGAAGATAGTGTGGCTACCATGACAAGGTTCCTTAGAGGTCTCAACCCCGTCCTTCAAGAAGCCTTGGAGCTCCAACATTACTTGGACATGCATGATCTTCTTGAACTAGCCATCAAGGCCGAGAGGGGGAAGAAATTGAGGCGAGGAGGCCGTACGTTCTAAGCATCCAACTCTCCTTCATAGAAGGGCAACCCACCAAGGAGAACATCACATGATACTGGAAATGCGACTACACCAAGCCCTTCTAGCCGCACACCTGGTAAAATCTCTAACCGCAATTCCAATTTTACCCCTAATAAGCTTGTTGATGCATCCAGGTCCACTTCTAAGACCACTCATGAAACTCCTAAAACTAGGAGTAGAGATATCAAGGGCTTCAAGTGCCAATGGTTGGACATATTGATACGAACGGCACCAACCTTGTGATGCAACCCGTACAGAAAGGCTAGGATCTAGAAGGTTGGGACTCACGTTGATGACAAACGAACGCAGTGGAATCACCTAAACCCGGTGATCACGCGGCCAACGAACCAGGTATTGTAGAAGACGCCGCAATCTGGCGCGGTCCTAGATTGATAAGTCAATGGTATGCCAAAGAAATGAATCTAAAATACTCAAGGATGCTTCAATGAAGCTTTGAGAGAATTCTCAAGTGTTTTTATTAATCATCATAAAACTGAATGTAAACAATGACTTAAGGCAATTTGCAGCCGTGACTATGACCTTGTAAAGCTTGGAAAAACTTGAAGGAAATCCGGCCAGCCATTGGGCTTCTCTTTTGGCTGGCACTAGCCCAACAACATACATTGGAGTATGTTGTGGAAAAATCCAAGGAAATCCGTATCTTGTTTCCTTGATTACTCTTGGGGAAAAGCTTGGTGACAATTGTAGGATCTTTGCGGCATTTCTCGACTGCCCAATCCGACGGGTAAGGAATTTTTGGTAAGATCATTGGAGTATTTTGAGTGGAAAAATGAGTGAGAGTGAAAACACTAAGGGAGTGAATTGAGATTATATTTGTCCTATTTTCTTGTTCACTAACCTTTTACAGGACCAAACGACAGTCATGGAGCAAGCTCATCCGACCACTGACTACTCATTGATGTTCACCGCCATGAAAAACGAGCTAAAGCGGATTAGTGAGCAACAAATGGCGGAGAGGCACAACCGCTTAGACGAGCTATCCAAGAGCTTCACAAGGGGCTCTCGTTCTCGATCTCGCAACCGAAATAACCATGGCACCAAAGGAGCAAACTATGAGGCGTACTCTCGGCTGGTGAAGATGTGGAAATAGCCGAGAGGCCTAAAAGGGACACGTCTAAGAACGAGCTGAAGGGACGTAAAATTCAAGTCTGCACGTTCCAAGGCAAAATTGACCCTGAGGCTTAGTTGGAATGGGAAGGCCGCATCGAGATGGTCGTCGATTGCTATGAGTTTATCGAGGAACAAAAGGTGAAGGTTGCCACGGTTGAGTTCACCGACTACGCGCTAGTTTGGTGGGACCACCAAGTCAGGACTAATCGGAGGCGAAATGGTGAACACAAGGCACTAATGCATAAGCGATTTGTTCCAAGCCACTACAACCGCGATCTCCACTCTCAGTTTCAAACCCTCACTCAAGGCAACATGAGGGTGGAGGACTATTTCAAGGAGATCAAGATGGCCATGATGAGGGAGAACATTCAAGAAGATAGTGAGGCTACCATGGCAAGGTTCCTTAGAGGTCTCAACCCCGACCTTCAAGAAGCCTTGGAGCTCCAACATTACTTGGATATGCATGATCTTCTTGAACTAGCCATCAAGGCTGAGAAGGGGAAGAAATTGAGGCGAGGAGACCGTATCTTCCAAGCTTCCAAGTCGCCTTCATGGAAGGGCAACCCACCAAGGAGAATCTCACATGATACAGGAAATGCGACTACACCAAGCCCTTCTAGCCTCACACCTGGAAATTTCTCTAACTGCAATTCCATTTTTACCCCTAACAAGCTTGTTGATGCATCCAGGTCCACTTCTAAGACCCCTCATGAAACTCCTAAAACTAGGAATAGAGATATCAAGGGCTTCAAGTGCCATTGGTTTGGACATATTGACACGAACGGCACCAATCTTGTGATGCGACCCCTACAGAAAGGCTAGGATCTAGAAGGTTAGGACTCACGTTGATGACAAACGAACGCAACGGAATCACCTAAACCCGTTGATCACGTGGCCAACGAACCTAGTATTGTAGAAGACGCCACAATCTGGCGCGGTTCTAGATTGATAAGTCAATGGTATGACAAAGAAATGAATCTAAAATACTCAAGGATGCTTCAATGAAGCTTTGAGAGAATTCTCAAGTGTTTTTATTAATCATCATAAAACTGAATGTAAACAATGACTTAAGGCTATTTGTAGCCGTGACTAAGACCTAGTAAAGCTTGGAAAAACTTGAAGTCCGGCCAGCCCTTGGGCTTCTCTTTTGGCCGGCACTAGCCCAACAACATACATTGGAGTATGTTGTGGAAAAATCCAAGGAAATCCGGGTCTTGTTTCCTTGATTACTCTTGTGGAAAAGCATGGTGACAATTGTTGGATCTTTGCGGCATTTCTCGACTACCCAATCCGACGGGTAAGGAATTTTTGGTAAGATCATTGGAGTATTTTGAGTGGGAAAACGAGGGAGAGTGAAAACACTCAGGGAGTGAAGTGAGATTATATTTGTCCTATTTTCTTGTTCACTAACCTTTTGCAGGACCAAACGACAGTCATGGAGCAAGCTCATCCGACCACTGACTACTCAATGATGTTCACCGCCATGAAAAACGAGCTTAAGCGGATTAGTGTGTAACAAATGGAGGAGAGGCACAACCGCTTTGACGAGCTCTCCAAGGGCTTCACAAGGGGCCCCCATTCTCGATCTCGCAACCGAAGTAACCATGGCACCAAAGGAGCAAACTATGAGGAGTACTCTCGGCAAGTGAAGATGTGGTAAGAGCCTAGAGGCCTAAAAGGGACACGTCTAAGAACGAGCTCAAGGGACTTAAAATTCAAGTCTCTACGTTACGAGGGAAAAGTGACCCTGAGGCTTAGTTGGAATGGGAAGGCCGCATCGAGATGGTCTTCGATTGCTATGAGTTTAGCGAGGAACAAAAGGTGAAGGTTGCCATTGTTGAGTTCACCGACTGCGCACTAGTTTGGTGGGACCAAGTCAGGACTAATTGGAGGCGAAATGGTAAACTCAAGGCACTAATGCATAAGCGGTTTGTTCCAAGCCACTACAACCGCGATCTCCACTCTCAGCTTCAAACCCTCACTCAAGGCAACATGAGTGTGGAGGACTACTCCAAGGAGATCAAGATGGCCATGATGAGGGCGAACATTCAAGAAGATAGTGTGGCTACCATGACAAGGTTCCTTAGAGGTCTCAACCCCGTCCTTCAAGAAGCCTTGGAGCTCCAACATTACTTGGACATGCATGATCTTCTTGAACTAGCCATCAAGGCCGAGAGGGGGAAGAAATTGAGGCGAGGAGGCCGTACGTTCTAAGCATCCAACTCTCCTTCATAGAAGGGCAACCCACCAAGGAGAACATCACATGATACTGGAAATGCGACTACACCAAGCCCTTCTAGCCGCACACCTGGTAAAATCTCTAACCGCAATTCCAATTTTACCCCTAATAAGCTTGTTGATGCATCCAGGTCCACTTCTAAGACCACTCATGAAACTCCTAAAACTAGGAGTAGAGATATCAAGGGCTTCAAGTGCCAATGGTTGGACATATTGATACGAACGGCACCAACCTTGTGATGCAACCCGTACAGAAAGGCTAGGATCTAGAAGGTTGGGACTCACGTTGATGACAAACGAACGCAGTGGAATCACCTAAACCCGGTGATCACGCGGCCAACGAACCAGGTATTGTAGAAGACGCCGCAATCTGGCGCGGTCCTAGATTGATAAGTCAATGGTATGCCAAAGAAATGAATCTAAAATACTCAAGGATGCTTCAATGAAGCTTTGAGAGAATTCTCAAGTGTTTTTATTAATCATCATAAAACTGAATGTAAACAATGACTTAAGGCAATTTGCAGCCGTGACTATGACCTTGTAAAGCTTGGAAAAACTTGAAGGAAATCCGGCCAGCCATTGGGCTTCTCTTTTGGCTGGCACTAGCCCAACAACATACATTGGAGTATGTTGTGGAAAAATCCAAGGAAATCCGTATCTTGTTTCCTTGATTACTCTTGGGGAAAAGCTTGGTGACAATTGTAGGATCTTTGCGGCATTTCTCGACTGCCCAATCCGACGGGTAAGGAATTTTTGGTAAGATCATTGGAGTATTTTGAGTGGAAAAATGAGTGAGAGTGAAAACACTAAGGGAGTGAATTGAGATTATATTTGTCCTATTTTCTTGTTCACTAACCTTTTACAGGACCAAACGACAGTCATGGAGCAAGCTCATCCGACCACTGACTACTCATTGATGTTCACCGCCATGAAAAACGAGCTAAAGCGGATTAGTGAGCAACAAATGGCGGAGAGGCACAACCGCTTAGACGAGCTATCCAAGAGCTTCACAAGGGGCTCTCGTTCTCGATCTCGCAACCGAAATAACCATGGCACCAAAGGAGCAAACTATGAGGCGTACTCTCGGCTGGTGAAGATGTGGAAATAGCCGAGAGGCCTAAAAGGGACACGTCTAAGAACGAGCTGAAGGGACGTAAAATTCAAGTCTGCACGTTCCAAGGCAAAATTGACCCTGAGGCTTAGTTGGAATGGGAAGGCCGCATCGAGATGGTCGTCGATTGCTATGAGTTTATCGAGGAACAAAAGGTGAAGGTTGCCACGGTTGAGTTCACCGACTACGCGCTAGTTTGGTGGGACCACCAAGTCAGGACTAATCGGAGGCGAAATGGTGAACACAAGGCACTAATGCATAAGCGATTTGTTCCAAGCCACTACAACCGCGATCTCCACTCTCAGTTTCAAACCCTCACTCAAGGCAACATGAGGGTGGAGGACTATTTCAAGGAGATCAAGATGGCCATGATGAGGGAGAACATTCAAGAAGATAGTGAGGCTACCATGGCAAGGTTCCTTAGAGGTCTCAACCCCGACCTTCAAGAAGCCTTGGAGCTCCAACATTACTTGGATATGCATGATCTTCTTGAACTAGCCATCAAGGCTGAGAAGGGGAAGAAATTGAGGCGAGGAGACCGTATCTTCCAAGCTTCCAAGTCGCCTTCATGGAAGGGCAACCCACCAAGGAGAATCTCACATGATACAGGAAATGCGACTACACCAAGCCCTTCTAGCCTCACACCTGGAAATTTCTCTAACTGCAATTCCATTTTTACCCCTAACAAGCTTGTTGATGCATCCAGGTCCACTTCTAAGACCCCTCATGAAACTCCTAAAACTAGGAATAGAGATATCAAGGGCTTCAAGTGCCATTGGTTTGGACATATTGACACGAACGGCACCAATCTTGTGATGCGACCCCTACAGAAAGGCTAGGATCTAGAAGGTTAGGACTCACGTTGATGACAAACGAACGCAACGGAATCACCTAAACCCGTTGATCACGTGGCCAACGAACCTAGTATTGTAGAAGACGCCACAATCTGGCGCGGTTCTAGATTGATAAGTCAATGGTATGACAAAGAAATGAATCTAAAATACTCAAGGATGCTTCAATGAAGCTTTGAGAGAATTCTCAAGTGTTTTTATTAATCATCATAAAACTGAATGTAAACAATGACTTAAGGCTATTTGTAGCCGTGACTAAGACCTAGTAAAGCTTGGAAAAACTTGAAGTCCGGCCAGCCCTTGGGCTTCTCTTTTGGCCGGCACTAGCCCAACAACATACATTGGAGTATGTTGTGGAAAAATCCAAGGAAATCCGGGTCTTGTTTCCTTGATTACTCTTGTGGAAAAGCATGGTGACAATTGTTGGATCTTTGCGGCATTTCTCGACTACCCAATCCGACGGGTAAGGAATTTTTGGTAAGATCATTGGAGTATTTTGAGTGGGAAAACGAGGGAGAGTGAAAACACTCAGGGAGTGAAGTGAGATTATATTTGTCCTATTTTCTTGTTCACTAACCTTTTGCAGGACCAAACGACAGTCATGGAGCAAGCTCATCCGACCACTGACTACTCAATGATGTTCACCGCCATGAAAAACGAGCTTAAGCGGATTAGTGTGTAACAAATGGAGGAGAGGCACAACCGCTTTGACGAGCTCTCCAAGGGCTTCACAAGGGGCCCCCATTCTCGATCTCGCAACCGAAGTAACCATGGCACCAAAGGAGCAAACTATGAGGAGTACTCTCGGCAAGTGAAGATGTGGTAAGAGCCTAGAGGCCTAAAAGGGACACGTCTAAGAACGAGCTCAAGGGACTTAAAATTCAAGTCTCTACGTTACGAGGGAAAAGTGACCCTGAGGCTTAGTTGGAATGGGAAGGCCGCATCGAGATGGTCTTCGATTGCTATGAGTTTAGCGAGGAACAAAAGGTGAAGGTTGCCATTGTTGAGTTCACCGACTGCGCACTAGTTTGGTGGGACCAAGTCAGGACTAATTGGAGGCGAAATGGTAAACTCAAGGCACTAATGCATAAGCGGTTTGTTCCAAGCCACTACAACCGCGATCTCCACTCTCAGCTTCAAACCCTCACTCAAGGCAACATGAGTGTGGAGGACTACTCCAAGGAGATCAAGATGGCCATGATGAGGGCGAACATTCAAGAAGATAGTGTGGCTACCATGACAAGGTTCCTTAGAGGTCTCAACCCCGTCCTTCAAGAAGCCTTGGAGCTCCAACATTACTTGGACATGCATGATCTTCTTGAACTAGCCATCAAGGCCGAGAGGGGGAAGAAATTGAGGCGAGGAGGCCGTACGTTCTAAGCATCCAACTCTCCTTCATAGAAGGGCAACCCACCAAGGAGAACATCACATGATACTGGAAATGCGACTACACCGAGCCCTTCTAGCCGCACACCTGGTAAAATCTCTAACCGCAATTCCAATTTTACCCCTAATAAGCTTGTTGATGCATCCAGGTCCACTTCTAAGACCACTCATGAAACTCCTAAAACTAGGAGTAGAGATATCAAGGGCTTCAAGTGCCAATGGTTGGACATATTGATACGAACGGCACCAACCTTGTGATGCAACCCGTACAGAAAGGCTAGGATCTAGAAGGTTGGGACTCACGTTGATGACAAACGAACGCAGTGGAATCACCTAAACCCGGTGATCACGCGGCCAACGAACCAGGTATTGTAGAAGACGCCGCAATCTGGCGCGGTCCTAGATTGATAAGTCAATGGTATGCCAAAGAAATGAATCTAAAATACTCAAGGATGCTTCAATGAAGCTTTGAGAGAATTCTCAAGTGTTTTTATTAATCATCATAAAACTGAATGTAAACAATGACTTAAGGCAATTTGCAGCCGTGACTATGACCTTGTAAAGCTTGGAAAAACTTGAAGGAAATCCGGCCAGCCATTGGGCTTCTCTTTTGGCTGGCACTAGCCCAACAACATACATTGGAGTATGTTGTGGAAAAATCCAAGGAAATCCGTATCTTGTTTCCTTGATTACTCTTGGGGAAAAGCTTGGTGACAATTGTAGGATCTTTGCGGCATTTCTCGACTGCCCAATCCGACGGGTAAGGAATTTTTGGTAAGATCATTGGAGTATTTTGAGTGGAAAAATGAGTGAGAGTGAAAACACTAAGGGAGTGAATTGAGATTATATTTGTCCTATTTTCTTGTTCACTAACCTTTTACAGGACCAAACGACAGTCATGGAGCAAGCTCATCCGACCACTGACTACTCATTGATGTTCACCGCCATGAAAAACGAGCTAAAGCGGATTAGTGAGCAACAAATGGCGGAGAGGCACAACCGCTTAGACGAGCTATCCAAGAGCTTCACAAGGGGCTCTCGTTCTCGATCTCGCAACCGAAATAACCATGGCACCAAAGGAGCAAACTATGAGGCGTACTCTCGGCTGGTGAAGATGTGGAAATAGCCGAGAGGCCTAAAAGGGACACGTCTAAGAACGAGCTGAAGGGACGTAAAATTCAAGTCTGCACGTTCCAAGGCAAAATTGACCCTGAGGCTTAGTTGGAATGGGAAGGCCGCATCGAGATGGTCGTCGATTGCTATGAGTTTATCGAGGAACAAAAGGTGAAGGTTGCCACGGTTGAGTTCACCGACTACGCGCTAGTTTGGTGGGACCACCAAGTCAGGACTAATCGGAGGCGAAATGGTGAACACAAGGCACTAATGCATAAGCGATTTGTTCCAAGCCACTACAACCGCGATCTCCACTCTCAGTTTCAAACCCTCACTCAAGGCAACATGAGGGTGGAGGACTATTTCAAGGAGATCAAGATGGCCATGATGAGGGAGAACATTCAAGAAGATAGTGAGGCTACCATGGCAAGGTTCCTTAGAGGTCTCAACCCCGACCTTCAAGAAGCCTTGGAGCTCCAACATTACTTGGATATGCATGATCTTCTTGAACTAGCCATCAAGGCTGAGAAGGGGAAGAAATTGAGGCGAGGAGACCGTATCTTCCAAGCTTCCAAGTCGCCTTCATGGAAGGGCAACCCACCAAGGAGAATCTCACATGATACAGGAAATGCGACTACACCAAGCCCTTCTAGCCTCACACCTGGAAATTTCTCTAACTGCAATTCCATTTTTACCCCTAACAAGCTTGTTGATGCATCCAGGTCCACTTCTAAGACCCCTCATGAAACTCCTAAAACTAGGAATAGAGATATCAAGGGCTTCAAGTGCCATTGGTTTGGACATATTGACACGAACGGCACCAATCTTGTGATGCGACCCCTACAGAAAGGCTAGGATCTAGAAGGTTAGGACTCACGTTGATGACAAACGAACGCAACGGAATCACCTAAACCCGTTGATCACGTGGCCAACGAACCTAGTATTGTAGAAGACGCCACAATCTGGCGCGGTTCTAGATTGATAAGTCAATGGTATGACAAAGAAATGAATCTAAAATACTCAAGGATGCTTCAATGAAGCTTTGAGAGAATTCTCAAGTGTTTTTATTAATCATCATAAAACTGAATGTAAACAATGACTTAAGGCTATTTGTAGCCGTGACTAAGACCTAGTAAAGCTTGGAAAAACTTGAAGTCCGGCCAGCCCTTGGGCTTCTCTTTTGGCCGGCACTAGCCCAACAACATACATTGGAGTATGTTGTGGAAAAATCCAAGGAAATCCGGGTCTTGTTTCCTTGATTACTCTTGTGGAAAAGCATGGTGACAATTGTTGGATCTTTGCGGCATTTCTCGACTACCCAATCCGACGGGTAAGGAATTTTTGGTAAGATCATTGGAGTATTTTGAGTGGGAAAACGAGGGAGAGTGAAAACACTCAGGGAGTGAAGTGAGAT
Organism: Coffea arabica; assembly: GCF_036785885.1. Classification (NCBI taxonomy): domain Eukaryota; kingdom Viridiplantae; phylum Streptophyta; class Magnoliopsida; order Gentianales; family Rubiaceae; genus Coffea; species Coffea arabica. The sequence goes on along the minus strand of NC_092315.1, from coordinate 29,006,779 downwards.
TATATTTGTCCTATTTTCTTGTTCACTAACCTTTTGCAGGACCAAACGACAGTCATGGAGCAAGCTCATCCGACCACTGACTACTCAATGATGTTCACCGCCATGAAAAACGAGCTTAAGCGGATTAGTGTGTAACAAATGGAGGAGAGGCACAACCGCTTTGACGAGCTCTCCAAGGGCTTCACAAGGGGCCCCCATTCTCGATCTCGCAACCGAAGTAACCATGGCACCAAAGGAGCAAACTATGAGGAGTACTCTCGGCAAGTGAAGATGTGGTAAGAGCCTAGAGGCCTAAAAGGGACACGTCTAAGAACGAGCTCAAGGGACTTAAAATTCAAGTCTCTACGTTACGAGGGAAAAGTGACCCTGAGGCTTAGTTGGAATGGGAAGGCCGCATCGAGATGGTCTTCGATTGCTATGAGTTTAGCGAGGAACAAAAGGTGAAGGTTGCCATTGTTGAGTTCACCGACTGCGCACTAGTTTGGTGGGACCAAGTCAGGACTAATTGGAGGCGAAATGGTAAACTCAAGGCACTAATGCATAAGCGGTTTGTTCCAAGCCACTACAACCGCGATCTCCACTCTCAGCTTCAAACCCTCACTCAAGGCAACATGAGTGTGGAGGACTACTCCAAGGAGATCAAGATGGCCATGATGAGGGCGAACATTCAAGAAGATAGTGTGGCTACCATGACAAGGTTCCTTAGAGGTCTCAACCCCGTCCTTCAAGAAGCCTTGGAGCTCCAACATTACTTGGACATGCATGATCTTCTTGAACTAGCCATCAAGGCCGAGAGGGGGAAGAAATTGAGGCGAGGAGGCCGTACCTTCTAAGCATCCAACTCTCCTTCATAGAAGGGCAACCCACCAAGGAGAACATCACATGATACTGGAAATGCGACTACACCGAGCCCTTCTAGCCGCACACCTGGTAAAATCTCTAACCGCAATTCCAATTTTACCCCTAATAAGCTTGTTGATGCATCCAGGTCCACTTCTAAGACCACTCATGAAACTCCTAAAACTAGGAGTAGAGATATCAAGGGCTTCAAGTGCCAATGGTTGGACATATTGATACGAACGGCACCAACCTTGTGATGCAACCCGTACAGAAAGGCTAGGATCTAGAAGGTTGGGACTCACGTTGATGACAAACGAACGCAGTGGAATCACCTAAACCCGGTGATCACGCGGCCAACGAACCAGGTATTGTAGAAGACGCCGCAATCTGGCGCGGTCCTAGATTGATAAGTCAATGGTATGCCAAAGAAATGAATCTAAAATACTCAAGGATGCTTCAATGAAGCTTTGAGAGAATTCTCAAGTGTTTTTATTAATCATCATAAAACTGAATGTAAACAATGACTTAAGGCAATTTGCAGCCGTGACTATGACCTTGTAAAGCTTGGAAAAACTTGAAGGAAATCCGGCCAGCCATTGTGCTTCTCTTTTGGCTGGCACTAGCCCAACAACATACATTGGAGTATGTTGTGGAAAAATCCAAGGAAATCCGTATCTTGTTTCCTTGATTACTCTTGGGGAAAAGCTTGGTGACAATTAAGATCATTGGAGTATTTTGAGTGCAAAAATGAGTGAGAGTGAAAACACTAAGGGAGTGAATTGAGATTATATTTGTCCTATTTTCTTGTTCACTAACCTTTTTACAGGACCAAACGACAGTCATGGAGCAAGCTCATCCGACCACTGACTACTCATTGATGTTCACCGCCATGAAAAACGAGGTAAAGCGGATTAGTGAGCAACAAATGGCGGAGAGGCACAACCGCTTAGACGAGCTATCCAAGAGCTTCACAAGGGGCTCTCGTTCTCGATCTCGCAACCGAAATAACCATGGCACCAAAGGAGCAAACTATGAGGAGTACTCTCGGCTGGTGAAGATGTGGAAATAGCCGAGAGGCCTAAAAGGGACACGTCTAAGAACGAGCTGAAGGGACGTAAAATTCAAGTCTGCACGTTCCAAGGCAAAATTGACCCTGAGGCTTAGTTGGAATGGGAAGGCCGCATCGAGATGGTCGTCGATTGCTATGAGTTTATCGAGGAACAAAAGGTGAAGGTTGCCACGGTTGAGTTCACCGACTACGCACTAGTTTGGTGGGACCACCAAGTCAGGACTAATCGGAGGCGAAATGGTGAACACAAGGCACTAATGCATAAGCGATTTGTTCCAAGCCACTACAACCGCGATCTCCACTCTCAGTTTCAAACCCTCACTCAAGGCAACATGAGGGTGGAGGACTATTTCAAGGAGATCAAGATGGCCATGATGAGGGCGAACATTCAAGAAGATAGTGAGGCTACCATGGCAAGGTTCCTTAGAGGTCTCAACCCCGACCTTCAAGAAGCCTTGGAGCTCCAACATTACTTGGATATGCATGATCTTCTTGAACTAGCCATCAAGGCTGAGAAGGGGAAGAAATTGAGGCGAGGAGACCGTATCTTCCAAGCTTCCAACTCGCCTTCATGGAAGGGCAACCCACCAAGGAGAATCTCACATGATACAGGAAATGCGACTACACCAAGCCCTTCTAGCCTCACACCTGGAAATTTCTCTAACTGCAATTCCATTTTTACCCCTAACAAGCTTGTTGATGCATCCAGGTCCACTTCTAAGACCCCTCATGAAACTCCTAAAACTAGGAATAGAGATATCAAGGGCTTCAAGTGCCATTGGTTTGGACATATTGACACGAACGGCACCAATCTTGTGATGCGACCCCTACAGAAAGGCTAGGATCTAGAAGGTTAGGACTCACGTTGATGACAAACGAACGCAACGGAATCACCTAAACCCGTTGATCACGTGGCCAACGAACCTAGTATTGTAGAAGACGCCACAATCTGGCGCGGTTCTAGATTGATAAGTCAATGGTATGACAAAGAAATGAATCTAAAATACTCAAGGATGCTTCAATGAAGCTTTGAGAGAATTCTCAAGTGTTTTTATTAATCATCATAAAACTGAATGTAAACAATGACTTAAGGCTATTTGTAGCCGTGACTAAGACCTAGTAAAGCTTGGAAAAACTTGAAGTCCGGCCAGCCCTTGGGCTTCTCTTTTGGCCGGCACTAGCCCAACAACATACATTGGAGTATGTTGTGGAAAAATCCAAGGAAATCCGGGTCTTGTTTCCTTGATTACTCTTGTGGAAAAGCATGGTGACAATTGTTGGATCTTTGCGGCATTTCTCGACTACCCAATCCGACGGGTAAGGAATTTTTGGTAAGATCATTGGAGTATTTTGAGTGGGAAAACGAGGGAGAGTGAAAACACTCAGGGAGTGAAGTGAGATTATATTTGTCCTATTTTCTTGTTCACTAACCTTTTGCAGGACCAAACGACAGTCATGGAGCAAGCTCATCCGACCACTGACTACTCAATGATGTTCACCGCCATGAAAAACGAGCTTAAGCGGATTAGTGTGTAACAAATGGAGGAGAGGCACAACCGCTTTGACGAGCTCTCCAAGGGCTTCACAAGGGGCCCCCATTCTCGATCTCGCAACCGAAGTAACCATGGCACCAAAGGAGCAAACTATGAGGAGTACTCTCGGCAAGTGAAGATGTGGTAAGAGCCTAGAGGCCTAAAAGGGACACGTCTAAGAACGAGCTCAAGGGACTTAAAATTCAAGTCTCTACGTTACGAGGGAAAAGTGACCCTGAGGCTTAGTTGGAATGGGAAGGCCGCATCGAGATGGTCTTCGATTGCTATGAGTTTAGCGAGGAACAAAAGGTGAAGGTTGCCATTGTTGAGTTCACCGACTGCGCACTAGTTTGGTGGGACCAAGTCAGGACTAATTGGAGGCGAAATGGTAAACTCAAGGCACTAATGCATAAGCGGTTTGTTCCAAGCCACTACAACCGCGATCTCCACTCTCAGCTTCAAACCCTCACTCAAGGCAACATGAGTGTGGAGGACTACTCCAAGGAGATCAAGATGGCCATGATGAGGGCGAACATTCAAGATGATAGTGTGGCTACCATGACAAGGTTCCTTAGAGGTCTCAACCCCGTCCTTCAAGAAGCCTTGGAGCTCCAACATTACTTGGACATGCATGATCTTCTTGAACTAGCCATCAAGGCCGAGAGGGGGAAGAAATTGAGGCGAGGAGGCCGTACCTTCTAAGCATCCAACTCTCCTTCATAGAAGGGCAACCCACCAAGGAGAACATCACATGATACTGGAAATGCGACTACACCAAGCCCTTCTAGCCGCACACCTGGTAAAATCTCTAACCGCAATTCCAATTTTACCCCTAATAAGCTTGTTGATGCATCCAGGTCCACTTCTAAGACCACTCATGAAACTCCTAAAACTAGGAGTAGAGATATCAAGGGCTTCAAGTGCCAATGGTTGGACATATTGATACGAACGGCACCAACCTTGTGATGCAACCCGTACAGAAAGGCTAGGATCTAGAAGGTTGGGACTCACGTTGATGACAAACGAACGCAGTGGAATCACCTAAACCCGGTGATCACGCGGCCAACGAACCAGGTATTGTAGAAGACGCCGCAATCTGGCGCGGTCCTAGATTGATAAGTCAATGGTATGCCAAAGAAATGAATCTAAAATACTCAAGGATGCTTCAATGAAGCTTTGAGAGAATTCTCAAGTGTTTTTATTAATCATCATAAAACTGAATGTAAACAATGACTTAAGGCAATTTGCAGCCGTGACTATGACCTTGTAAAGCTTGGAAAAACTTGAAGGAAATCCGGCCAGCCATTGTGCTTCTCTTTTGGCTGGCACTAGCCCAACAACATACATTGGAGTATGTTGTGGAAAAATCCAAGGAAATCCGTATCTTGTTTCCTTGATTACTCTTGGGGAAAAGCTTGGTGACAATTAAGATCATTGGAGTATTTTGAGTGCAAAAATGAGTGAGAGTGAAAACACTAAGGGAGTGAATTGAGATTATATTTGTCCTATTTTCTTGTTCACTAACCTTTTTACAGGACCAAACGACAGTCATGGAGCAAGCTCATCCGACCACTGACTACTCATTGATGTTCACCGCCATGAAAAACGAGGTAAAGCGGATTAGTGAGCAACAAATGGCGGAGAGGCACAACCGCTTAGACGAGCTATCCAAGAGCTTCACAAGGGGCTCTCGTTCTCGATCTCGCAACCGAAATAACCATGGCACCAAAGGAGCAAACTATGAGGAGTACTCTCGGCTGGTGAAGATGTGGAAATAGCCGAGAGGCCTAAAAGGGACACGTCTAAGAACGAGCTGAAGGGACGTAAAATTCAAGTCTGCACGTTCCAAGGCAAAATTGACCCTGAGGCTTAGTTGGAATGGGAAGGCCGCATCGAGATGGTCGTCGATTGCTATGAGTTTATCGAGGAACAAAAGGTGAAGGTTGCCACGGTTGAGTTCACCGACTACGCACTAGTTTGGTGGGACCACCAAGTCAGGACTAATCGGAGGCGAAATGGTGAACACAAGGCAATAATGCATAAGCGATTTGTTCCAAGCCACTACAACCGCGATCTCCACTCTCAGTTTCAAACCCTCACTCAAGGCAACATGAGGGTGGAGGACTATTTCAAGGAGATCAAGATGGCCATGATGAGGGCGAACATTCAAGAAGATAGTGAGGCTACCATGGCAAGGTTCCTTAGAGGTCTCAACCCCGACCTTCAAGAAGCCTTGGAGCTCCAACATTACTTGGATATGCATGATCTTCTTGAACTAGCCATCAAGGCTGAGAAGGGGAAGAAATTGAGGCGAGGAGACCGTATCTTCCAAGCTTCCAACTCGCCTTCATGGAAGGGCAACCCACCAAGGAGAATCTCACATGATACAGGAAATGCGACTACACCAAGCCCTTCTAGCCTCACACCTGGAAATTTCTCTAACTGCAATTCCATTTTTACCCCTAACAAGCTTGTTGATGCATCCAGGTCCACTTCTAAGACCCCTCATGAAACTCCTAAAACTAGGAATAGAGATATCAAGGGCTTCAAGTGCCATTGGTTTGGACATATTGACACGAACGGCACCAATCTTGTGATGCGACCCCTACAGAAAGGCTAGGATCTAGAAGGTTAGGACTCACGTTGATGACAAACGAACGCAACGGAATCACCTAAACCCGTTGATCACGTGGCCAACGAACCTAGTATTGTAGAAGACGCCACAATCTGGCGCGGTTCTAGATTGATAAGTCAATGGTATGACAAAGAAATGAATCTAAAATACTCAAGGATGCTTCAATGAAGCTTTGAGAGAATTCTCAAGTGTTTTTATTAATCATCATAAAACTGAATGTAAACAATGACTTAAGGCTATTTGTAGCCGTGACTAAGACCTAGTAAAGCTTGGAAAAACTTGAAGTCCGGCCAGCCCTTGGGCTTCTCTTTTGGCCGGCACTAGCCCAACAACATACATTGGAGTATGTTGTGGAAAAATCCAAGGAAATCCGGGTCTTGTTTCCTTGATTACTCTTGTGGAAAAGCATGGTGACAATTGTTGGATCTTTGCGGCATTTCTCGACTACCCAATCCGACGGGTAAGGAATTTTTGGTAAGATCATTGGAGTATTTTGAGTGGGAAAACGAGGGAGAGTGAAAACACTCAGGGAGTGAAGTGAGATTATATTTGTCCTATTTTCTTGTTCACTAACCTTTTGCAGGACCAAACGACAGTCATGGAGCAAGCTCATCCGACCACTGACTACTCAATGATGTTCACCGCCATGAAAAACGAGCTTAAGCGGATTAGTGTGTAACAAATGGAGGAGAGGCACAACCGCTTTGACGAGCTCTCCAAGGGCTTCACAAGGGGCCCCCATTCTCGATCTCGCAACCGAAGTAACCATGGCACCAAAGGAGCAAACTATGAGGAGTACTCTCGGCAAGTGAAGATGTGGTAAGAGCCTAGAGGCCTAAAAGGGACACGTCTAAGAACGAGCTCAAGGGACTTAAAATTCAAGTCTCTACGTTACGAGGGAAAAGTGACCCTGAGGCTTAGTTGGAATGGGAAGGCCGCATCGAGATGGTCTTCGATTGCTATGAGTTTAGCGAGGAACAAAAGGTGAAGGTTGCCATTGTTGAGTTCACCGACTGCGCACTAGTTTGGTGGGACCAAGTCAGGACTAATTGGAGGCGAAATGGTAAACTCAAGGCACTAATGCATAAGCGGTTTGTTCCAAGCCACTACAACCGCGATCTCCACTCTCAGCTTCAAACCCTCACTCAAGGCAACATGAGTGTGGAGGACTACTCCAAGGAGATCAAGATGGCCATGATGAGGGCGAACATTCAAGATGATAGTGTGGCTACCATGACAAGGTTCCTTAGAGGTCTCAACCCCGTCCTTCAAGAAGCCTTGGAGCTCCAACATTACTTGGACATGCATGATCTTCTTGAACTAGCCATCAAGGCCGAGAGGGGGAAGAAATTGAGGCGAGGAGGCCGTACCTTCTAAGCATCCAACTCTCCTTCATAGAAGGGCAACCCACCAAGGAGAACATCACATGATACTGGAAATGCGACTACACCAAGCCCTTCTAGCCGCACACCTGGTAAAATCTCTAACCGCAATTCCAATTTTACCCCTAATAAGCTTGTTGATGCATCCAGGTCCACTTCTAAGACCACTCATGAAACTCCTAAAACTAGGAGTAGAGATATCAAGGGCTTCAAGTGCCAATGGTTGGACATATTGATACGAACGGCACCAACCTTGTGATGCAACCCGTACAGAAAGGCTAGGATCTAGAAGGTTGGGACTCACGTTGATGACAAACGAACGCAGTGGAATCACCTAAACCCGGTGATCACGCGGCCAACGAACCAGGTATTGTAGAAGACGCCGCAATCTGGCGCGGTCCTAGATTGATAAGTCAATGGTATGCCAAAGAAATGAATCTAAAATACTCAAGGATGCTTCAATGAAGCTTTGAGAGAATTCTCAAGTGTTTTTATTAATCATCATAAAACTGAATGTAAACAATGACTTAAGGCAATTTGCAGCCGTGACTATGACCTTGTAAAGCTTGGAAAAACTTGAAGGAAATCCGGCCAGCCATTGGGCTTCTCTTTTGGCTGGCACTAGCCCAACAACATACATTGGAGTATGTTGTGGAAAAATCCAAGGAAATCCGTATCTTGTTTCCTTGATTACTCTTGGGGAAAAGCTTGGTGACAATTAAGATCATTGGAGTATTTTGAGTGCAAAAATGAGTGAGAGTGAAAACACTAAGGGAGTGAATTGAGATTATATTTGTCCTATTTTCTTGTTCACTAACCTTTTTACAGGACCAAACGACAGTCATGGAGCAAGCTCATCCGACCACTGACTACTCATTGATGTTCACCGCCATGAAAAACGAGGTAAAGCGGATTAGTGAGCAACAAATGGCGGAGAGGCACAACCGCTTAGACGAGCTATCCAAGAGCTTCACAAGGGGCTCTCGTTCTCGATCTCGCAACCGAAATAACCATGGCACCAAAGGAGCAAACTATGAGGAGTACTCTCGGCTGGTGAAGATGTGGAAATAGCCGAGAGGCCTAAAAGGGACACGTCTAAGAACGAGCTGAAGGGACGTAAAATTCAAGTCTGCACGTTCCAAGGCAAAATTGACCCTGAGGCTTAGTTGGAATGGGAAGGCCGCATCGAGATGGTCGTCGATTGCTATGAGTTTATCGAGGAACAAAAGGTGAAGGTTGCCACGGTTGAGTTCACCGACTACGCACTAGTTTGGTGGGACCACCAAGTCAGGACTAATCGGAGGCGAAATGGTGAACACAAGGCAATAATGCATAAGCGATTTGTTCCAAGCCACTACAACCGCGATCTCCACTCTCAGTTTCAAACCCTCACTCAAGGCAACATGAGGGTGGAGGACTATTTCAAGGAGATCAAGATGGCCATGATGAGGGCGAACATTCAAGAAGATAGTGAGGCTACCATGGCAAGGTTCCTTAGAGGTCTCAACCCCGACCTTCAAGAAGCCTTGGAGCTCCAACATTACTTGGATATGCATGATCTTCTTGAACTAGCCATCAAGGCTGAGAAGGGGAAGAAATTGAGGCGAGGAGACCGTATCTTCCAAGCTTCCAACTCGCCTTCATGGAAGGGCAACCCACCAAGGAGAATCTCACATGATACAGGAAATGCGACTACACCAAGCCCTTCTAGCCTCACACCTGGAAATTTCTCTAACTGCAATTCCATTTTTACCCCTAACAAGCTTGTTGATGCATCCAGGTCCACTTCTAAGACCCCTCATGAAACTCCTAAAACTAGGAATAGAGATATCAAGGGCTTCAAGTGCCATTGGTTTGGACATATTGACACGAACGGCACCAATCTTGTGATGCGACCCCTACAGAAAGGCTAGGATCTAGAAGGTTAGGACTCACGTTGATGACAAACGAACGCAACGGAATCACCTAAACCCGTTGATCACGTGGCCAACGAACCTAGTATTGTAGAAGACGCCACAATCTGGCGCGGTTCTAGATTGATAAGTCAATGGTATGACAAAGAAATGAATCTAAAATACTCAAGGATGCTTCAATGAAGCTTTGAGAGAATTCTCAAGTGTTTTTATTAATCATCATAAAACTGAATGTAAACAATGACTTAAGGCTATTTGTAGCCGTGACTAAGACCTAGTAAAGCTTGGAAAAACTTGAAGTCCGGCCAGCCCTTGGGCTTCTCTTTTGGCCGGCACTAGCCCAACAACATACATTGGAGTATGTTGTGGAAAAATCCAAGGAAATCCGGGTCTTGTTTCCTTGATTACTCTTGTGGAAAAGCATGGTGACAATTGTTGGATCTTTGCGGCATTTCTCGACTACCCAATCCGACGGGTAAGGAATTTTTGGTAAGATCATTGGAGTATTTTGAGTGGGAAAACGAGGGAGAGTGAAAACACTCAGGGAGTGAAGTGAGATTATATTTGTCCTATTTTCTTGTTCACTAACCTTTTGCAGGACCAAACGACAGTCATGGAGCAAGCTCATCCGACCACTGACTACTCAATGATGTTCACCGCCATGAAAAACGAGCTTAAGCGGATTAGTGTGTAACAAATGGAGGAGAGGCACAACCGCTTTGACGAGCTCTCCAAGGGCTTCACAAGGGGCCCCCATTCTCGATCTCGCAACCGAAGTAACCATGGCACCAAAGGAGCAAACTATGAGGAGTACTCTCGGCAAGTGAAGATGTGGTAAGAGCCTAGAGGCCTAAAAGGGACACGTCTAAGAACGAGCTCAAGGGACTTAAAATTCAAGTCTCTACGTTACGAGGGAAAAGTGACCCTGAGGCTTAGTTGGAATGGGAAGGCCGCATCGAGATGGTCTTCGATTGCTATGAGTTTAGCGAGGAACAAAAGGTGAAGGTTGCCATTGTTGAGTTCACCGACTGCGCACTAGTTTGGTGGGACCAAGTCAGGACTAATTGGAGGCGAAATGGTAAACTCAAGGCACTAATGCATAAGCGGTTTGTTCCAAGCCACTACAACCGCGATCTCCACTCTCAGCTTCAAACCCTCACTCAAGGCAACATGAGTGTGGAGGACTACTCCAAGGAGATCAAGATGGCCATGATGAGGGCGAACATTCAAGAAGATAGTGTGGCTACCATGACAAGGTTCCTTAGAGGTCTCAACCCCGTCCTTCAAGAAGCCTTGGAGCTCCAACATTACTTGGACATGCATGATCTTCTTGAACTAGCCATCAAGGCCGAGAGGGGGAAGAAATTGAGGCGAGGAGGCCGTACCTTCTAAGCATCCAACTCTCCTTCATAGAAGGGCAACCCACCAAGGAGAACATCACATGATACTGGAAATGCGACTACACCGAGCCCTTCTAGCCGCACACCTGGTAAAATCTCTAACCGCAATTCCAATTTTACCCCTAATAAGCTTGTTGATGCATCCAGGTCCACTTCTAAGACCACTCATGAAACTCCTAAAACTAGGAGTAGAGATATCAAGGGCTTCAAGTGCCAATGGTTGGACATATTGATACGAACGGCACCAACCTTGTGATGCAACCCGTACAGAAAGGCTAGGATCTAGAAGGTTGGGACTCACGTTGATGACAAACGAACGCAGTGGAATCACCTAAACCCGGTGATCACGCGGCCAACGAACCAGGTATTGTAGAAGACGCCGCAATCTGGCGCGGTCCTAGATTGATAAGTCAATGGTATGCCAAAGAAATGAATCTAAAATACTCAAGGATGCTTCAATGAAGCTTTGAGAGAATTCTCAAGTGTTTTTATTAATCATCATAAAACTGAATGTAAACAATGACTTAAGGCAATTTGCAGCCGTGACTATGACCTTGTAAAGCTTGGAAAAACTTGAAGGAAATCCGGCCAGCCATTGGGCTTCTCTTTTGGCTGGCACTAGCCCAACAACATACATTGGAGTATGTTGTGGAAAAATCCAAGGAAATCCGTATCTTGTTTCCTTGATTACTCTTGGGGAAAAGCTTGGTGACAATTAAGATCATTGGAGTATTTTGAGTGCAAAAATGAGTGAGAGTGAAAACACTAAGGGAGTGAATTGAGATTATATTTGTCCTATTTTCTTGTTCACTAACCTTTTTACAGGACCAAACGACAGTCATGGAGCAAGCTCATCCGACCACTGACTACTCATTGATGTTCACCGCCATGAGAAACGAGGTAAAGCGGATTAGTGAGCAACAAATGGCGGAGAGGCACAACCGCTTAGACGAGCTATCCAAGAGCTTCACAAGGGGCTCTCGTTCTCGATCTCGCAACCGAAATAACCATGGCACCAAAGGAGCAAACTATGAGGAGTACTCTCGGCTGGTGAAGATGTGGAAATAGCCGAGAGGCCTAAAAGGGACACGTCTAAGAACGAGCTGAAGGGACGTAAAATTCAAGTCTGCACGTTCCAAGGCAAAATTGACCCTGAGGCTTAGTTGGAATGGGAAGGCCGCATCGAGATGGTCGTCGATTGCTATGAGTTTATCGAGGAACAAAAGGTGAAGGTTGCCACGGTTGAGTTCACCGACTACGCACTAGTTTGGTGGGACCACCAAGTCAGGACTAATCGGAGGCGAAATGGTGAACACAAGGCACTAATGCATAAGCGATTTGTTCCAAGCCACTACAACCGCGATCTCCACTCTCAGTTTCAAACCCTCACTCAAGGCAACATGAGGGTGGAGGACTATTTCAAGGAGATCAAGATGGCCATGATGAGGGCGAACATTCAAGAAGATAGTGAGGCTACCATGGCAAGGTTCCTTAGAGGTCTCAACCCCGACCTTCAAGAAGCCTTGGAGCTCCAACATTACTTGGATATGCATGATCTTCTTGAACTAGCCATCAAGGCTGAGAAGGGGAAGAAATTGAGGCGAGGAGACCGTATCTTCCAAGCTTCCAACTCGCCTTCATGGAAGGGCAACCCACCAAGGAGAATCTCACATGATACAGGAAATGCGACTACACCAAGCCCTTCTAGCCTCACACCTGGAAATTTCTCTAACTGCAATTCCATTTTTACCCCTAACAAGCTTGTTGATGCATCCAGGTCCACTTCTAAGACCCCTCATGAAACTCCTAAAACTAGGAATAGAGATATCAAGGGCTTCAAGTGCCATTGGTTTGGACATATTGACACGAACGGCACCAATCTTGTGATGCGACCCCTACAGAAAGGCTAGGATCTAGAAGGTTAGGACTCACGTTGATGACAAACGAACGCAACGGAATCACCTAAACCCGTTGATCACGTGGCCAACGAACCTAGTATTGTAGAAGACGCCACAATCTGGCGCGGTTCTAGATTGATAAGTCAATGGTATGACAAAGAAATGAATCTAAAATACTCAAGGATGCTTCAATGAAGCTTTGAGAGAATTCTCAAGTGTTTTTATTAATCATCATAAAACTGAATGTAAACAATGACTTAAGGCTATTTGTAGCCGTGACTAAGACCTAGTAAAGCTTGGAAAAACTTGAAGTCCGGCCAGCCCTTGGGCTTCTCTTTTGGCCGGCACTAGCCCAACAACATACATTGGAGTATGTTGTGGAAAAATCCAAGGAAATCCGGGTCTTGTTTCCTTGATTACTCTTGTGGAAAAGCATGGTGACAATTGTTGGATCTTTGCGGCATTTCTCGACTACCCAATCCGACGGGTAAGGAATTTTTGGTAAGATCATTGGAGTATTTTGAGTGGGAAAACGAGGGAGAGTGAAAACACTCAGGGAGTGAAGTGAGATTATATTTGTCCTATTTTCTTGTTCACTAACCTTTTGCAGGACCAAACGACAGTCATGGAGCAAGCTCATCCGACCACTGACTACTCAATGATGTTCACCGCCATGAAAAACGAGCTTAAGCGGATTAGTGTGTAACAAATGGAGGAGAGGCACAACCGCTTTGACGAGCTCTCCAAGGGCTTCACAAGGGGCCCCCATTCTCGATCTCGCAACCGAAGTAACCATGGCACCAAAGGAGCAAACTATGAGGAGTACTCTCGGCAAGTGAAGATGTGGTAAGAGCCTAGAGGCCTAAAAGGGACACGTCTAAGAACGAGCTCAAGGGACTTAAAATTCAAGTCTCTACGTTACGAGGGAAAAGTGACCCTGAGGCTTAGTTGGAATGGGAAGGCCGCATCGAGATGGTCTTCGATTGCTATGAGTTTAGCGAGGAACAAAAGGTGAAGGTTGCCATTGTTGAGTTCACCGACTGCGCACTAGTTTGGTGGGACCAAGTCAGGACTAATTGGAGGCGAAATGGTAAACTCAAGGCACTAATGCATAAGCGGTTTGTTCCAAGCCACTACAACCGCGATGTCCACTCTCAGCTTCAAACCCTCACTCAAGGCAACATGAGTGTGGAGGACTACTCCAAGGAGATCAAGATGGCCATGATGAGGGCGAACATTCAAGAAGATAGTGTGGCTACCATGACAAGGTTCCTTAGAGGTCTCAACCCCGTCCTTCAAGAAGCCTTGGAGCTCCAACATTACTTGGACATGCATGATCTTCTTGAACTAGCCATCAAGGCCGAGAGGGGGAAGAAATTGAGGCGAGGAGGCCGTACCTTCTAAGCATCCAACTCTCCTTCATAGAAGGGCAACCCACCAAGGAGAACATCACATGATACTGGAAATGCGACTACACCGAGCCCTTCTAGCCGCACACCTGGTAAAATCTCTAACCGCAATTCCAATTTTACCCCTAATAAGCTTGTTGATGCATCCAGGTCCACTTCTAAGACCACTCATGAAACTCCTAAAACTAGGAGTAGAGATATCAAGGGCTTCAAGTGCCAATGGTTGGACATATTGATACGAACGGCACCAACCTTGTGATGCAACCCGTACAGAAAGGCTAGGATCTAGAAGGTTGGGACTCACGTTGATGACAAACGAACGCAGTGGAATCACCTAAACCCGGTGATCACGCGGCCAACGAACCAGGTATTGTAGAAGACGCCGCAATCTGGCGCGGTCCTAGATTGATAAGTCAATGGTATGCCAAAGAAATGAATCTAAAATACTCAAGGATGCTTCAATGAAGCTTTGAGAGAATTCTCAAGTGTTTTTATTAATCATCATAAAACTGAATGTAAACAATGACTTAAGGCAATTTGCAGCCGTGACTATGACCTTGTAAAGCTTGGAAAAACTTGAAGGAAATCCGGCCAGCCATTGGGCTTCTCTTTTGGCTGGCACTAGCCCAACAACATACATTGGAGTATGTTGTGGAAAAATCCAAGGAAATCCGTATCTTGTTTCCTTGATTACTCTTGGGGAAAAGCTTGGTGACAATTAAGATCATTGGAGTATTTTGAGTGGAAAAATGAGTGAGAGTGAAAACACTAAGGGAGTGAATTGAGATTATATTTGTCCTATTTTCTTGTTCACTAACCTTTTTACAGGACCAAACGACAGTCATGGAGCAAGCTCATCCGACCACTGACTACTCATTGATGTTCACCGCCATGAGAAACGAGGTAAAGCGGATTAGTGAGCAACAAATGGCGGAGAGGCACAACCGCTTAGACGAGCTATCCAAGAGCTTCACAAGGGGCTCTCGTTCTCGATCTCGCAACCGAAATAACCATGGCACCAAAGGAGCAAACTATGAGGAGTACTCTCGGCTGGTGAAGATGTGGAAATAGCCGAGAGGCCTAAAAGGGACACGTCTAAGAACGAGCTGAAGGGACGTAAAATTCAAGTCTGCACGTTCCAAGGCAAAATTGACCCTGAGGCTTAGTTGGAATGGGAAGGCCGCATCGAGATGGTCGTCGATTGCTATGAGTTTATCGAGGAACAAAAGGTGAAGGTTGCCACGGTTGAGTTCACCGACTACGCACTAGTTTGGTGGGACCACCAAGTCAGGACTAATCGGAGGCGAAATGGTGAACACAAGGCACTAATGCATAAGCGATTTGTTCCAAGCCACTACAACCGCGATCTCCACTCTCAGTTTCAAACCCTCACTCAAGGCAACATGAGGGTGGAGGACTATTTCAAGGAGATCAAGATGGCCATGATGAGGGCGAACATTCAAGAAGATAGTGAGGCTACCATGGCAAGGTTCCTTAGAGGTCTCAACCCCGACCTTCAAGAAGCCTTGGAGCTCCAACATTACTTGGATATGCATGATCTTCTTGAACTAGCCATCAAGGCTGAGAAGGGGAAGAAATTGAGGCGAGGAGACCGTATCTTCCAAGCTTCCAACTCGCCTTCATGGAAGGGCAACCCACCAAGGAGAATCTCACATGATACAGGAAATGCGACTACACCAAGCCCTTCTAGCCTCACACCTGGAAATTTCTCTAACTGCAATTCCATTTTTACCCCTAACAAGCTTGTTGATGCATCCAGGTCCACTTCTAAGACCCCTCATGAAACTCCTAAAACTAGGAATAGAGATATCAAGGGCTTCAAGTGCCATTGGTTTGGACATATTGACACGAACGGCACCAATCTTGTGATGCGACCCCTACAGAAAGGCTAGGATCTAGAAGGTTAGGACTCACGTTGATGACAAACGAACGCAACGGAATCACCTAAACCCGTTGATCACGTGGCCAACGAACCTAGTATTGTAGAAGACGCCACAATCTGGCGCGGTTCTAGACTGATAAGTCAATGGTATGACAAAGAAATGAATCTAAAATACTCAAGGATGCTTCAATGAAGCTTTGAGAGAATTCTCAAGTGTTTTTATTAATCATCATAAAACTGAATGTAAACAATGACTTAAGGCTATTTGTAGCCGTGACTAAGACCTAGTAAAGCTTGGAAAAACTTGAAGTCCGGCCAGCCCTTGGGCTTCTCTTTTGGCCGGCACTAGCCCAACAACATACATTGGAGTATGTTGTGGAAAAATCCAAGGAAATCCGGGTCTTGTTTCCTTGATTACTCTTGTGGAAAAGCATGGTGACAATTGTTGGATCTTTGCGGCATTTCTCGACTACCCAATCCGACGGGTAAGGAATTTTTGGTAAGATCATTGGAGTATTTTGAGTGGGAAAACGAGGGAGAGTGAAAACACTCAGGGAGTGAAGTGAGATTATATTTGTCCTATTTTCTTGTTCACTAACCTTTTGCAGGACCAAACGACAGTCATGGAGCAAGCTCATCCGACCACTGACTACTCAATGATGTTCACCGCCATGAAAAATGAGCTTAAGCGGATTAGTGTGTAACAAATGGAGGAGAGGCACAACCGCTTTGACGAGCTCTCCAAGGGCTTCACAAGGGGCCCCCATTCTCGATCTCGCAACCGAAGTAACCATGGCACCAAAGGAGCAAACTATGAGGAGTACTCTCGGCAAGTGAAGATGTGGTAAGAGCCTAGAGGCCTAAAAGGGACACGTCTAAGAACGAGCTCAAGGGACTTAAAATTCAAGTCTCTACGTTACGAGGGAAAAGTGACCCTGAGGCTTAGTTGGAATGGGAAGGCCGCATCGAGATGGTCTTCGATTGCTATGAGTTTAGCGAGGAACAAAAGGTGAAGGTTGCCATTGTTGAGTTCACCGACTGCGCACTAGTTTGGTGGGACCAAGTCAGGACTAATTGGAGGCGAAATGGTAAACTCAAGGCACTAATGCATAAGCGGTTTGTTCCAAGCCACTACAACCGCGATGTCCACTCTCAGCTTCAAACCCTCACTCAAGGCAACATGAGTGTGGAGGACTACTCCAAGGAGATCAAGATGGCCATGATGAGGGCGAACATTCAAGAAGATAGTGTGGCTACCATGACAAGGTTCCTTAGAGGTCTCAACCCCGTCCTTCAAGAAGCCTTGGAGCTCCAACATTACTTGGACATGCATGATCTTCTTGAACTAGCCATCAAGGCCGAGAGGGGGAAGAAATTGAGGCGAGGAGGCCGTACCTTCTAAGCATCCAACTCTCCTTCATAGAAGGGCAACCCACCAAGGAGAACATCACATGATACTGGAAATGCGACTACACCGAGCCCTTCTAGCCGCACACCTGGTAAAATCTCTAACCGCAATTCCAATTTTACCCCTAATAAGCTTGTTGATGCATCCAGGTCCACTTCTAAGACCACTCATGAAACTCCTAAAACTAGGAGTAGAGATATCAAGGGCTTCAAGTGCCAATGGTTGGACATATTGATACGAACGGCACCAACCTTGTGATGCAACCCGTACAGAAAGGCTAGGATCTAGAAGGTTGGGACTCACGTTGATGACAAACGAACGCAGTGGAATCACCTAAACCCGGTGATCACGCGGCCAACGAACCAGGTATTGTAGAAGACGCCGCAATCTGGCGCGGTCCTAGATTGATAAGTCAATGGTATGCCAAAGAAATGAATCTAAAATACTCAAGGATGCTTCAATGAAGCTTTGAGAGAATTCTCAAGTGTTTTTATTAATCATCATAAAACTGAATGTAAACAATGACTTAAGGCAATTTGCAGCCGTGACTATGACCTTGTAAAGCTTGGAAAAACTTGAAGGAAATCCGGCCAGCCATTTGGCTTCTCTTTTGGCTGGCACTAGCCCAACAACATACATTGGAGTATGTTGTGGAAAAATCCAAGGAAATCCGTATCTTGTTTCCTTGATTACTCTTGGGGAAAAGCTTGGTGACAATTAAGATCATTGGAGTATTTTGAGTGGAAAAATGAGTGAGAGTGAAAACACTAAGGGAGTGAATTGAGATTATATTTGTCCTATTTTCTTGTTCACTAACCTTTTTACAGGACCAAACGACAGTCATGGAGCAAGCTCATCCGACCACTGACTACTCATTGATGTTCACCGCCATGAAAAACGAGGTAAAGCGGATTAGTGAGCAACAAATGGCGGAGAGGCACAACCGCTTAGACGAGCTATCCAAGAGCTTCACAAGGGGCTCTCGTTCTCGATCTCGCAACCGAAATAACCATGGCACCAAAGGAGCAAACTATGAGGAGTACTCTCGGCTGGTGAAGATGTGGAAATAGCCGAGAGGCCTAAAAGGGACACGTCTAAGAACGAGCTGAAGGGACGTAAAATTCAAGTCTGCACGTTCCAAGGCAAAATTGACCCTGAGGCTTAGTTGGAATGGGAAGGCCGCATCGAGATGGTCGTCGATTGCTATGAGTTTATCGAGGAACAAAAGGTGAAGGTTGCCACGGTTGAGTTCACCGACTACGCACTAGTTTGGTGGGACCACCAAGTCAGGACTAATCGGAGGCGAAATGGTGAACACAAGGCACTAATGCATAAGCGATTTGTTCCAAGCCACTACAACCGCGATCTCCACTCTCAGTTTCAAACCCTCACTCAAGGCAACATGAGGGTGGAGGACTATTTCAAGGAGATCAAGATGGCCATGATGAGGGCGAACATTCAAGAAGATAGTGAGGCTACCATGGCAAGGTTCCTTAGAGGTCTCAACCCCGACCTTCAAGAAGCCTTGGAGCTCCAACATTACTTGGATATGCATGATCTTCTTGAACTAGCCATCAAGGCTGAGAAGGGGAAGAAATTGAGGCGAGGAGACCGTATCTTCCAAGCTTCCAACTCGCCTTCATGGAAGGGCAACCCACCAAGGAGAATCTCACATGATACAGGAAATGCGACTACACCAAGCCCTTCTAGCCTCACACCTGGAAATTTCTCTAACTGCAATTCCATTTTTACCCCTAACAAGCTTGTTGATGCATCCAGGTCCACTTCTAAGACCCCTCATGAAACTCCTAAAACTAGGAATAGAGATATCAAGGGCTTCAAGTGCCATTGGTTTGGACATATTGACACGAACGGCACCAATCTTGTGATGCGACCCCTACAGAAAGGCTAGGATCTAGAAGGTTAGGACTCACGTTGATGACAAACGAACGCAACGGAATCACCTAAACCCGTTGATCACGTGGCCAACGAACCTAGTATTGTAGAAGACGCCACAATCTGGCGCGGTTCTAGATTGATAAGTCAATGGTATGACAAAGAAATGAATCTAAAATACTCAAGGATGCTTCAATGAAGCTTTGAGAGAATTCTCAAGTGTTTTTATTAATCATCATAAAACTGAATGTAAACAATGACTTAAGGCTATTTGTAGCCGTGACTAAGACCTAGTAAAGCTTGGAAAAACTTGAAGTCCGGCCAGCCCTTGGGCTTCTCTTTTGGCCGGCACTAGCCCAACAACATACATTGGAGTATGTTGTGGAAAAATCCAAGGAAATCCGGGTCTTGTTTCCTTGATTACTCTTGTGGAAAAGCATGGTGACAATTGTTGGATCTTTGCGGCATTTCTCGACTACCCAATCCGACGGGTAAGGAATTTTTGGTAAGATCATTGGAGTATTTTGAGTGGGAAAACGAGGGAGAGTGAAAACACTCAGGGAGTGAAGTGAGATTATATTTGTCCTATTTTCTTGTTCACTAACCTTTTGCAGGACCAAACGACAGTCATGGAGCAAGCTCATCCGACCACTGACTACTCAATGATGTTCACCGCCATGAAAAACGAGCTTAAGCGGATTAGTGTGTAACAAATGGAGGAGAGGCACAACCGCTTTGACGAGCTCTCCAAGGGCTTCACAAGGGGCCCCCATTCTCGATCTCGCAACCGAAGTAACCATGGCACCAAAGGAGCAAACTATGAGGAGTACTCTCGGCAAGTGAAGATGTGGTAAGAGCCTAGAGGCCTAAAAGGGACACGTCTAAGAACGAGCTCAAGGGACTTAAAATTCAAGTCTCTACGTTACGAGGGAAAAGTGACCCTGAGGCTTAGTTGGAATGGGAAGGCCGCATCGAGATGGTCTTCGATTGCTATGAGTTTAGCGAGGAACAAAAGGTGAAGGTTGCCATTGTTGAGTTCACCGACTGCGCACTAGTTTGGTGGGACCAAGTCAGGACTAATTGGAGGCGAAATGGTAAACTCAAGGCACTAATGCATAAGCGGTTTGTTCCAAGCCACTACAACCGCGATCTCCACTCTCAGCTTCAAACCCTCACTCAAGGCAACATGAGTGTGGAGGACTACTCCAAGGAGATCAAGATGGCCATGATGAGGGCGAACATTCAAGAAGATAGTGTGGCTACCATGACAAGGTTCCTTAGAGGTCTCAACCCCGTCCTTCAAGAAGCCTTGGAGCTCCAACATTACTTGGACATGCATGATCTTCTTGAACTAGCCATCAAGGCCGAGAGGGGGAAGAAATTGAGGCGAGGAGGCCGTACCTTCTAAGCATCCAACTCTCCTTCATAGAAGGGCAACCCACCAAGGAGAACATCACATGATACTGGAAATGCGACTACACCGAGCCCTTCTAGCCGCACACCTGGTAAAATCTCTAACCGCAATTCCAATTTTACCCCTAATAAGCTTGTTGATGCATCCAGGTCCACTTCTAAGACCACTCATGAAACTCCTAAAACTAGGAGTAGAGATATCAAGGGCTTCAAGTGCCAATGGTTGGACATATTGATACGAACGGCACCAACCTTGTGATGCAACCCGTACAGAAAGGCTAGGATCTAGAAGGTTGGGACTCACGTTGATGACAAACGAACGCAGTGGAATCACCTAAACCCGGTGATCACGCGGCCAACGAACCAGGTATTGTAGAAGACGCCGCAATCTGGCGCGGTCCTACATTGATAAGTCAATGGTATGCCAAAGAAATGAATCTAAAATACTCAAGGATGCTTCAATGAAGCTTTGAGAGAATTCTCAAGTGTTTTTATTAATCATCATAAAAGTGAATGTAAACAATGACTTAAGGCAATTTGCAGCCGTGACTATGACCTTGTAAAGCTTGGAAAAACTTGAAGGAAATCCGGCCAGCCATTGGGCTTCTCTTTTGGCTGGCACTAGCCCAACAACATACATTGGAGTATGTTGTGGAAAAATCCAAGGAAACCGTATCTTGTTTCCTTGATTACTCTTGGGGAAAAGCTTGGTGACAATTGTAGGATCTTTGCGGCATTTCTCGACTGCCCAATCCGACGGGTAAGGAATTTTTGGTAAGATCGTTGGAGTATTTTGAGTGGAAAAATGAGTGAGAGTGAAAACACTAAGGGAGTGAATTGAGATTATATTTGTCCTATTTTCTTGTTCACTAACCTTTTACAGGACCAAACGACAGTCATGGAGCAAGCTCATCCGACCACTGACTACTCATTGATGTTCACCGCCATGAAAAACGAGCTAAAGCGGATTAGTGAGCAACAAATGCCGGAGAGGCACAACCGCTTAGACGAGCTATCCAAGAGCTTCACAAGGGGCTCTCGTTCTCGATCTCGCAACCGAAATAACCATGGCACCAAAGGAGCAAACTATGAGGAGTACTCTCGGCTGGTGAAGATGTGGAAATAGCCGAGAGGCCTAAAAGGGACACGTCTAAGAACGAGCTGAAGGGACGTAAAATTCAAGTCTGCACGTTCCAAGGCAAAATTGACCCTGAGGCTTAGTTGGAATGGGAAGGCCGCATCGAGATGGTCGTCGATTGCTATGAGTTTATCGAGGAACAAAAGGTGAAGGTTGCCACGGTTGAGTTCACCGACTACGCACTAGTTTGGTGGGACCACCAAGTCAGGACTAATCGGAGGCGAAATGGTGAACACAAGGCACTAATGCATAAGCGATTTGTTCCAAGCCACTACAACCGCGATCTCCACTCTCAGTTTCAAACCCTCACTCAAGGCAACATGAGGGTGGAGGACTATTT
Source organism: Coffea arabica (assembly GCF_036785885.1). NCBI lineage: Eukaryota > Viridiplantae > Streptophyta > Magnoliopsida > Gentianales > Rubiaceae > Coffea > Coffea arabica. Next base: position 28,984,603 of record NC_092315.1, on the reverse strand, counting down.
CAAGGAGATCAAGATGGCCATGATGAGGGCGAACATTCAAGAAGATAGTGAGGCTACCATGGCAAGGTTCCTTAGAGGTCTCAACCCCGACCTTCAAGAAGCCTTGGAGCTCCAACATTACTTGGATATGCATGATCTTCTTGAACTAGCCATCAAGGCTGAGAAGGGGAAGAAATTGAGGCGAGGAGACCGTATCTTCCAAGCTTCCAACTCGCCTTCATGGAAGGGCAACCCACCAAGGAGAATCTCACATGATACAGGAAATGCGACTACACCAAGCCCTTCTAGCCTCACACCTGGAAATTTCTCTAACTGCAATTCCATTTTTACCCCTAACAAGCTTGTTGATGCATCCAGGTCCACTTCTAAGACCCCTCATGAAACTCCTAAAACTAGGAATAGAGATATCAAGGGCTTCAAGTGCCATTGGTTTGGACATATTGACACGAACGGCACCAATCTTGTGATGCGACCCCTACAGAAAGGCTAGGATCTAGAAGGTTAGGACTCACGTTGATGACAAACGAACGCAACGGAATCACCTAAACCCGTTGATCACGTGGCCAACGAACCTAGTATTGTAGAAGACGCCACAATCTGGCGCGGTTCTAGATTGATAAGTCAATGGTATGACAAAGAAATGAATCTAAAATACTCAAGGATGCTTCAATGAAGCTTTGAGAGAATTCTCAAGTGTTTTTATTAATCATCATAAAACTGAATGTAAACAATGACTTAAGGCTATTTGTAGCCGTGACTAAGACCTAGTAAAGCTTGGAAAAACTTGAAGTCCGGCCAGCCCTTGGGCTTCTCTTTTGGCCGGCACTAGCCCAACAACATACATTGGAGTATGTTGTGGAAAAATCCAAGGAAATCCGTATCTTGTTTCCTTGATTACTCTTGGGGAAAAGCTTGGTGACAATTGTTGGATCTTTGCGGCATTTCTCGACTACCCAATCCGACGGGTAAGGAATTTTTGGTAAGATCATTGGAGTATTTTGAGTGGGAAAACGAGGGAGAGTGAAAACACTCAGGGAGTGAAGTGAGATTATATTTGTCCTATTTTCTTGTTCACTAACCTTTTACAGGACCAAACGACAGTCATGGAGCAAGCTCATCCGACCACTGACTACTCAATGATGTTCACCGCCATGAAAAACGAGCTTAAGCGGATTAGTGTGTAACAAATGGAGGAGAGGCACAACCGCTTTGACGAGCTCTCCAAGGGCTTCACAAGGGGCCCCCATTCTCGATCTCGCAACCGAAGTAACCATGGCACCAAAGGAGCAAACTATGAGGAGTACTCTCGGCAAGTGAAGATGTGGTAAGAGCCTAGAGGCCTAAAAGGGACACGTCTAAGAACGAGCTCAAGGGACTTAAAATTCAAGTCTCTACGTTACGAGGGAAAAGTGACCCTGAGGCTTAGTTGGAATGGGAAGGCCGCATCGAGATGGTCTTCGATTGCTATGAGTTTAGCGAGGAACAAAAGGTGAAGGTTGCCATTGTTGAGTTCACCGACTGCGCACTAGTTTGGTGGGACCAAGTCAGGACTAATTGGAGGCGAAATGGTAAACTCAAGGCACTAATGCATAAGCGGTTTGTTCCAAGCCACTACAACCGCGATCTCCACTCTCAGCTTCAAACCCTCACTCAAGGCAACATGAGTGTGGAGGACTACTCCAAGGAGATCAAGATGGCCATGATGAGGGCGAACATTCAAGAAGATAGTGTGGCTACCATGACAAGGTTCCTTAGAGGTCTCAACCCCGTCCTTCAAGAAGCCTTGGAGCTCCAACATTACTTGGACATGCATGATCTTCTTGAACTAGCCATCAAGGCCGAGAGGGGGAAGAAATTGAGGCGAGGAGGCCGTACCTTCTAAGCATCCAACTCTCCTTCATAGAAGGGCAACCCACCAAGGAGAACATCACATGATACTGGAAATGCGACTACACCAAGCCCTTCTAGCCGCACACCTGGTAAAATCTCTAACCGCAATTCCAATTTTACCCCTAATAAGCTTGTTGATGCATCCAGGTCCACTTCTAAGACCACTCATGAAACTCCTAAAACTAGGAGTAGAGATATCAAGGGCTTCAAGTGCCAATGGTTGGACATATTGATACGAACGGCACCAACCTTGTGATGCAACCCGTACAGAAAGGCTAGGATCTAGAAGGTTGGGACTCACGTTGATGACAAACGAACGCAGTGGAATCACCTAAACCCGGTGATCACGCGGCCAACGAACCAGGTATTGTAGAAGACGCCGCAATCTGGCGCGGTCCTAGATTGATAAGTCAATGGTATGCCAAAGAAATGAATCTAAAATACTCAAGGATGCTTCAATGAAGCTTTGAGAGAATTCTCAAGTGTTTTTATTAATCATCATAAAACTGAATGTAAACAATGACTTAAGGCAATTTGCAGCCGTGACTATGACCTTGTAAAGCTTGGAAAAACTTGAAGGAAATCCAGCCAGCCATTGGGCTTCTCTTTTGGCTGGCACTAGCCCAACAACATACATTGGAGTATGTTGTGGAAAAATCCAAGGAAATCCGTATCTTGTTTCCTTGATTACTCTTGGGGAAAAGCTTGGTGACAATTGTAGGATCTTTGCGGCATTTCTCGACTGCCCAATCCGACGGGTAAGGAATTTTTGGTAAGATCATTGGAGTATTTTGAGTGGAAAAATGAGTGAGAGTGAAAACACTAAGGGAGTGAATTGAGATTATATTTGTCCTATTTTCTTGTTCACTAACCTTTTACAGGACCAAACGACAGTCATGGAGCAAGCTCATCCGACCACTGACTACTCATTGATGTTCACCGCCATGAAAAACGAGCTAAAGCGGATTAGTGAGCAACAAATGCCGGAGAGGCACAACCGCTTAGACGAGCTATCCAAGAGCTTCACAAGGGGCTCTCGTTCTCGATCTCGCAACCGAAATAACCATGGCACCAAAGGAGCAAACTATGAGGAGTACTCTCGGCTGGTGAAGATGTGGAAATAGCCGAGAGGCCTAAAAGGGACACGTCTAAGAACGAGCTGAAGGGACGTAAAATTCAAGTCTGCACGTTCCAAGGCAAAATTGACCCTGAGGCTTAGTTGGAATGGGAAGGCCGCATCGAGATGGTCGTCGATTGCTATGAGTTTATCGAGGAACAAAAGGTGAAGGTTGCCACGGTTGAGTTCACCGACTACGCACTAGTTTGGTGGGACCACCAAGTCAGGACTAATCGGAGGCGAAATGGTGAACACAAGGCACTAATGCATAAGCGATTTGTTCCAAGCCACTACAACCGCGATCTCCACTCTCAGTTTCAAACCCTCACTCAAGGCAACATGAGGGTGGAGGACTATTTCAAGGAGATCAAGATGGCCATGATGAGGGAGAACATTCAAGAAGATAGTGAGGCTACCATGGCAAGGTTCCTTAGAGGTCTCAACCCCGACCTTCAAGAAGCCTTGGAGCTCCAACATTACTTGGATATGCATGATCTTCTTGAACTAGCCATCAAGGCTGAGAAGGGGAAGAAATTGAGGCGAGGAGACCGTATCTTCCAAGCTTCCAACTCGCCTTCATGGAAGGGCAACCCACCAAGGAGAATCTCACATGATACAGGAAATGCGACTACACCAAGCCCTTCTAGCCTCACACCTGGAAATTTCTCTAACTGCAATTCCATTTTTACCCCTAACAAGCTTGTTGATGCATCCAGGTCCACTTCTAAGACCCCTCATGAAACTCCTAAAACTAGGAATAGAGATATCAAGGGCTTCAAGTGCCATTGGTTTGGACATATTGACACGAACGGCACCAATCTTGTGATGCGACCCCTACAGAAAGGCTAGGATCTAGAAGGTTAGGACTCACGTTGATGACAAACGAACGCAACGGAATCACCTAAACCCGTTGATCACGTGGCCAACGAACCTAGTATTGTAGAAGACGCCACAATCTGGCGCGGTTCTAGATTGATAAGTCAATGGTATGACAAAGAAATGAATCTAAAATACTCAAGGATGCTTCAATGAAGCTTTGAGAGAATTCTCAAGTGTTTTTATTAATCATCATAAAACTGAATGTAAACAATGACTTAAGGCTATTTGTAGCCGTGACTAAGACCTAGTAAAGCTTGGAAAAACTTGAAGTCCGGCCAGCCCTTGGGCTTCTCTTTTGGCCGGCACTAGCCCAACAACATACATTGGAGTATGTTGTGGAAAAATCCAAGGAAATCCGGGTCTTGTTTCCTTGATTACTCTTGTGGAAAAGCATGGTGACAATTGTTGGATCTTTGCGGCATTTCTCGACTACCCAATCCGACGGGTAAGGAATTTTTGGTAAGATCATTGGAGTATTTTGAGTGGGAAAACGAGGGAGAGTGAAAACACTCAGGGAGTGAAGTGAGATTATATTTGTCCTATTTTCTTGTTCACTAACCTTTTGCAGGACCAAACGACAGTCATGGAGCAAGCTCATCCGACCACTGACTACTCAATGATGTTCACCGCCATGAAAAACGAGCTTAAGCGGATTAGTGTGTAACAAATGGAGGAGAGGCACAACCGCTTTGACGAGCTCTCCAAGGGCTTCACAAGGGGCCCCCATTCTCGATCTCGCAACCGAAGTAACCATGGCACCAAAGGAGCAAACTATGAGGAGTACTCTCGGCAAGTGAAGATGTGGTAAGAGCCTAGAGGCCTAAAAGGGACACGTCTAAGAACGAGCTCAAGGGACTTAAAATTCAAGTCTCTACGTTACGAGGGAAAAGTGACCCTGAGGCTTAGTTGGAATGGGAAGGCCGCATCGAGATGGTCTTCGATTGCTATGAGTTTAGCGAGGAACAAAAGGTGAAGGTTGCCATTGTTGAGTTCACCGACTGCGCACTAGTTTGGTGGGACCAAGTCAGGACTAATTGGAGGCGAAATGGTAAACTCAAGGCACTAATGCATAAGCGGTTTGTTCCAAGCCACTACAACCGCGATCTCCACTCTCAGCTTCAAACCCTCACTCAAGGCAACATGAGTGTGGAGGACTACTCCAAGGAGATCAAGATGGCCATGATGAGGGCGAACATTCAAGAAGATAGTGTGGCTACCATGACAAGGTTCCTTAGAGGTCTCAACCCCGTCCTTCAAGAAGCCTTGGAGCTCCAACATTACTTGGACATGCATGATCTTCTTGAACTAGCCATCAAGGCCGAGAGGGGGAAGAAATTGAGGCGAGGAGGCCGTACCTTCTAAGCATCCAACTCTCCTTCATAGAAGGGCAACCCACCAAGGAGAACATCACATGATACTGGAAATGCGACTACACCAAGCCCTTCTAGCCGCACACCTGGTAAAATCTCTAACCGCAATTCCAATTTTACCCCTAATAAGCTTGTTGATGCATCCAGGTCCACTTCTAAGACCACTCATGAAACTCCTAAAACTAGGAGTAGAGATATCAAGGGCTTCAAGTGCCAATGGTTGGACATATTGATACGAACGGCACCAACCTTGTGATGCAACCCGTACAGAAAGGCTAGGATCTAGAAGGTTGGGACTCACGTTGATGACAAACGAACGCAGTGGAATCACCTAAACCCGGTGATCACGCGGCCAACGAACCAGGTATTGTAGAAGACGCCGCAATCTGGCGCGGTCCTAGATTGATAAGTCAATGGTATGCCAAAGAAATGAATCTAAAATACTCAAGGATGCTTCAATGAAGCTTTGAGAGAATTCTCAAGTGTTTTTATTAATCATCATAAAACTGAATGTAAACAATGACTTAAGGCAATTTGCAGCCGTGACTATGACCTTGTAAAGCTTGGAAAAACTTGAAGGAAATCCAGCCAGCCATTGGGCTTCTCTTTTGGCTGGCACTAGCCCAACAACATACATTGGAGTATGTTGTGGAAAAATCCAAGGAAATCCGTATCTTGTTTCCTTGATTACTCTTGGGGAAAAGCTTGGTGACAATTGTAGGATCTTTGCGGCATTTCTCGACTGCCCAATCCGACGGGTAAGGAATTTTTGGTAAGATCATTGGAGTATTTTGAGTGGAAAAATGAGTGAGAGTGAAAACACTAAGGGAGTGAATTGAGATTATATTTGTCCTATTTTCTTGTTCACTAACCTTTTACAGGACCAAACGACAGTCATGGAGCAAGCTCATCCGACCACTGACTACTCATTGATGTTCACCGCCATGAAAAACGAGCTAAAGCGGATTAGTGAGCAACAAATGCCGGAGAGGCACAACCGCTTAGACGAGCTATCCAAGAGCTTCACAAGGGGCTCTCGTTCTCGATCTCGCAACCGAAATAACCATGGCACCAAAGGAGCAAACTATGAGGAGTACTCTCGGCTGGTGAAGATGTGGAAATAGCCGAGAGGCCTAAAAGGGACACGTCTAAGAACGAGCTGAAGGGACGTAAAATTCAAGTCTGCACGTTCCAAGGCAAAATTGACCCTGAGGCTTAGTTGGAATGGGAAGGCCGCATCGAGATGGTCGTCGATTGCTATGAGTTTATCGAGGAACAAAAGGTGAAGGTTGCCACGGTTGAGTTCACCGACTACGCACTAGTTTGGTGGGACCACCAAGTCAGGACTAATCGGAGGCGAAATGGTGAACACAAGGCACTAATGCATAAGCGATTTGTTCCAAGCCACTACAACCGCGATCTCCACTCTCAGTTTCAAACCCTCACTCAAGGCAACATGAGGGTGGAGGACTATTTCAAGGAGATCAAGATGGCCATGATGAGGGAGAACATTCAAGAAGATAGTGAGGCTACCATGGCAAGGTTCCTTAGAGGTCTCAACCCCGACCTTCAAGAAGCCTTGGAGCTCCAACATTACTTGGATATGCATGATCTTCTTGAACTAGCCATCAAGGCTGAGAAGGGGAAGAAATTGAGGCGAGGAGACCGTATCTTCCAAGCTTCCAACTCGCCTTCATGGAAGGGCAACCCACCAAGGAGAATCTCACATGATACAGGAAATGCGACTACACCAAGCCCTTCTAGCCTCACACCTGGAAATTTCTCTAACTGCAATTCCATTTTTACCCCTAACAAGCTTGTTGATGCATCCAGGTCCACTTCTAAGACCCCTCATGAAACTCCTAAAACTAGGAATAGAGATATCAAGGGCTTCAAGTGCCATTGGTTTGGACATATTGACACGAACGGCACCAATCTTGTGATGCGACCCCTACAGAAAGGCTAGGATCTAGAAGGTTAGGACTCACGTTGATGACAAACGAACGCAACGGAATCACCTAAACCCGTTGATCACGTGGCCAACGAACCTAGTATTGTAGAAGACGCCACAATCTGGCGCGGTTCTAGATTGATAAGTCAATGGTATGACAAAGAAATGAATCTAAAATACTCAAGGATGCTTCAATGAAGCTTTGAGAGAATTCTCAAGTGTTTTTATTAATCATCATAAAACTGAATGTAAACAATGACTTAAGGCTATTTGTAGCCGTGACTAAGACCTAGTAAAGCTTGGAAAAACTTGAAGTCCGGCCAGCCCTTGGGCTTCTCTTTTGGCCGGCACTAGCCCAACAACATACATTGGAGTATGTTGTGGAAAAATCCAAGGAAATCCGGGTCTTGTTTCCTTGATTACTCTTGTGGAAAAGCATGGTGACAATTGTTGGATCTTTGCGGCATTTCTCGACTACCCAATCCGACGGGTAAGGAATTTTTGGTAAGATCATTGGAGTATTTTGAGTGGGAAAACGAGGGAGAGTGAAAACACTCAGGGAGTGAAGTGAGATTATATTTGTCCTATTTTCTTGTTCACTAACCTTTTGCAGGACCAAACGACAGTCATGGAGCAAGCTCATCCGACCACTGACTACTCAATGATGTTCACCGCCATGAAAAACGAGCTTAAGCGGATTAGTGTGTAACAAATGGAGGAGAGGCACAACCGCTTTGACGAGCTCTCCAAGGGCTTCACAAGGGGCCCCCATTCTCGATCTCGCAACCGAAGTAACCATGGCACCAAAGGAGCAAACTATGAGGAGTACTCTCGGCAAGTGAAGATGTGGTAAGAGCCTAGAGGCCTAAAAGGGACACGTCTAAGAACGAGCTCAAGGGACTTAAAATTCAAGTCTCTACGTTACGAGGGAAAAGTGACCCTGAGGCTTAGTTGGAATGGGAAGGCCGCATCGAGATGGTCTTCGATTGCTATGAGTTTAGCGAGGAACAAAAGGTGAAGGTTGCCATTGTTGAGTTCACCGACTGCGCACTAGTTTGGTGGGACCAAGTCAGGACTAATTGGAGGCGAAATGGTAAACTCAAGGCACTAATGCATAAGCGGTTTGTTCCAAGCCACTACAACCGCGATCTCCACTCTCAGCTTCAAACCCTCACTCAAGGCAACATGAGTGTGGAGGACTACTCCAAGGAGATCAAGATGGCCATGATGAGGGCGAACATTCAAGAAGATAGTGTGGCTACCATGACAAGGTTCCTTAGAGGTCTCAACCCCGTCCTTCAAGAAGCCTTGGAGCTCCAACATTACTTGGACATGCATGATCTTCTTGAACTAGCCATCAAGGCCGAGAGGGGGAAGAAATTGAGGCGAGGAGGCCGTACCTTCTAAGCATCCAACTCTCCTTCATAGAAGGGCAACCCACCAAGGAGAACATCACATGATACTGGAAATGCGACTACACCAAGCCCTTCTAGCCGCACACCTGGTAAAATCTCTAACCGCAATTCCAATTTTACCCCTAATAAGCTTGTTGATGCATCCAGGTCCACTTCTAAGACCACTCATGAAACTCCTAAAACTAGGAGTAGAGATATCAAGGGCTTCAAGTGCCAATGGTTGGACATATTGATACGAACGGCACCAACCTTGTGATGCAACCCGTACAGAAAGGCTAGGATCTAGAAGGTTGGGACTCACGTTGATGACAAACGAACGCAGTGGAATCACCTAAACCCGGTGATCACGCGGCCAACGAACCAGGTATTGTAGAAGACGCCGCAATCTGGCGCGGTCCTAGATTGATAAGTCAATGGTATGCCAAAGAAATGAATCTAAAATACTCAAGGATGCTTCAATGAAGCTTTGAGAGAATTCTCAAGTGTTTTTATTAATCATCATAAAACTGAATGTAAACAATGACTTAAGGCAATTTGCAGCCGTGACTATGACCTTGTAAAGCTTGGAAAAACTTGAAGGAAATCCAGCCAGCCATTGGGCTTCTCTTTTGGCTGGCACTAGCCCAACAACATACATTGGAGTATGTTGTGGAAAAATCCAAGGAAATCCGTATCTTGTTTCCTTGATTACTCTTGGGGAAAAGCTTGGTGACAATTGTAGGATCTTTGCGGCATTTCTCGACTGCCCAATCCGACGGGTAAGGAATTTTTGGTAAGATCATTGGAGTATTTTGAGTGGAAAAATGAGTGAGAGTGAAAACACTAAGGGAGTGAATTGAGATTATATTTGTCCTATTTTCTTGTTCACTAACCTTTTACAGGACCAAACGACAGTCATGGAGCAAGCTCATCCGACCACTGACTACTCATTGATGTTCACCGCCATGAAAAACGAGCTAAAGCGGATTAGTGAGCAACAAATGCCGGAGAGGCACAACCGCTTAGACGAGCTATCCAAGAGCTTCACAAGGGGCTCTCGTTCTCGATCTCGCAACCGAAATAACCATGGCACCAAAGGAGCAAACTATGAGGAGTACTCTCGGCTGGTGAAGATGTGGAAATAGCCGAGAGGCCTAAAAGGGACACGTCTAAGAACGAGCTGAAGGGACGTAAAATTCAAGTCTGCACGTTCCAAGGCAAAATTGACCCTGAGGCTTAGTTGGAATGGGAAGGCCGCATCGAGATGGTCGTCGATTGCTATGAGTTTATCGAGGAACAAAAGGTGAAGGTTGCCACGGTTGAGTTCACCGACTACGCACTAGTTTGGTGGGACCACCAAGTCAGGACTAATCGGAGGCGAAATGGTGAACACAAGGCACTAATGCATAAGCGATTTGTTCCAAGCCACTACAACCGCGATCTCCACTCTCAGTTTCAAACCCTCACTCAAGGCAACATGAGGGTGGAGGACTATTTCAAGGAGATCAAGATGGCCATGATGAGGGAGAACATTCAAGAAGATAGTGAGGCTACCATGGCAAGGTTCCTTAGAGGTCTCAACCCCGACCTTCAAGAAGCCTTGGAGCTCCAACATTACTTGGATATGCATGATCTTCTTGAACTAGCCATCAAGGCTGAGAAGGGGAAGAAATTGAGGCGAGGAGACCGTATCTTCCAAGCTTCCAACTCGCCTTCATGGAAGGGCAACCCACCAAGGAGAATCTCACATGATACAGGAAATGCGACTACACCAAGCCCTTCTAGCCTCACACCTGGAAATTTCTCTAACTGCAATTCCATTTTTACCCCTAACAAGCTTGTTGATGCATCCAGGTCCACTTCTAAGACCCCTCATGAAACTCCTAAAACTAGGAATAGAGATATCAAGGGCTTCAAGTGCCATTGGTTTGGACATATTGACACGAACGGCACCAATCTTGTGATGCGACCCCTACAGAAAGGCTAGGATCTAGAAGGTTAGGACTCACGTTGATGACAAACGAACGCAACGGAATCACCTAAACCCGTTGATCACGTGGCCAACGAACCTAGTATTGTAGAAGACGCCACAATCTGGCGCGGTTCTAGATTGATAAGTCAATGGTATGACAAAGAAATGAATCTAAAATACTCAAGGATGCTTCAATGAAGCTTTGAGAGAATTCTCAAGTGTTTTTATTAATCATCATAAAACTGAATGTAAACAATGACTTAAGGCTATTTGTAGCCGTGACTAAGACCTAGTAAAGCTTGGAAAAACTTGAAGTCCGGCCAGCCCTTGGGCTTCTCTTTTGGCCGGCACTAGCCCAACAACATACATTGGAGTATGTTGTGGAAAAATCCAAGGAAATCCGGGTCTTGTTTCCTTGATTACTCTTGTGGAAAAGCATGGTGACAATTGTTGGATCTTTGCGGCATTTCTCGACTACCCAATCCGACGGGTAAGGAATTTTTGGTAAGATCATTGGAGTATTTTGAGTGGGAAAACGAGGGAGAGTGAAAACACTCAGGGAGTGAAGTGAGATTATATTTGTCCTATTTTCTTGTTCACTAACCTTTTGCAGGACCAAACGACAGTCATGGAGCAAGCTCATCCGACCACTGACTACTCAATGATGTTCACCGCCATGAAAAACGAGCTTAAGCGGATTAGTGTGTAACAAATGGAGGAGAGGCACAACCGCTTTGACGAGCTCTCCAAGGGCTTCACAAGGGGCCCCCATTCTCGATCTCGCAACCGAAGTAACCATGGCACCAAAGGAGCAAACTATGAGGAGTACTCTCGGCAAGTGAAGATGTGGTAAGAGCCTAGAGGCCTAAAAGGGACACGTCTAAGAACGAGCTCAAGGGACTTAAAATTCAAGTCTCTACGTTACGAGGGAAAAGTGACCCTGAGGCTTAGTTGGAATGGGAAGGCCGCATCGAGATGGTCTTCGATTGCTATGAGTTTAGCGAGGAACAAAAGGTGAAGGTTGCCATTGTTGAGTTCACCGACTGCGCACTAGTTTGGTGGGACCAAGTCAGGACTAATTGGAGGCGAAATGGTAAACTCAAGGCACTAATGCATAAGCGGTTTGTTCCAAGCCACTACAACCGCGATCTCCACTCTCAGCTTCAAACCCTCACTCAAGGCAACATGAGTGTGGAGGACTACTCCAAGGAGATCAAGATGGCCATGATGAGGGCGAACATTCAAGAAGATAGTGTGGCTACCATGACAAGGTTCCTTAGAGGTCTCAACCCCGTCCTTCAAGAAGCCTTGGAGCTCCAACATTACTTGGACATGCATGATCTTCTTGAACTAGCCATCAAGGCCGAGAGGGGGAAGAAATTGAGGCGAGGAGGCCGTACCTTCTAAGCATCCAACTCTCCTTCATAGAAGGGCAACCCACCAAGGAGAACATCACATGATACTGGAAATGCGACTACACCAAGCCCTTCTAGCCGCACACCTGGTAAAATCTCTAACCGCAATTCCAATTTTACCCCTAATAAGCTTGTTGATGCATCCAGGTCCACTTCTAAGACCACTCATGAAACTCCTAAAACTAGGAGTAGAGATATCAAGGGCTTCAAGTGCCAATGGTTGGACATATTGATACGAACGGCACCAACCTTGTGATGCAACCCGTACAGAAAGGCTAGGATCTAGAAGGTTGGGACTCACGTTGATGACAAACGAACGCAGTGGAATCACCTAAACCCGGTGATCACGCGGCCAACGAACCAGGTATTGTAGAAGACGCCGCAATCTGGCGCGGTCCTAGATTGATAAGTCAATGGTATGCCAAAGAAATGAATCTAAAATACTCAAGGATGCTTCAATGAAGCTTTGAGAGAATTCTCAAGTGTTTTTATTAATCATCATAAAACTGAATGTAAACAATGACTTAAGGCAATTTGCAGCCGTGACTATGACCTTGTAAAGCTTGGAAAAACTTGAAGGAAATCCAGCCAGCCATTGGGCTTCTCTTTTGGCTGGCACTAGCCCAACAACATACATTGGAGTATGTTGTGGAAAAATCCAAGGAAATCCGTATCTTGTTTCCTTGATTACTCTTGGGGAAAAGCTTGGTGACAATTGTAGGATCTTTGCGGCATTTCTCGACTGCCCAATCCGACGGGTAAGGAATTTTTGGTAAGATCATTGGAGTATTTTGAGTGGAAAAATGAGTGAGAGTGAAAACACTAAGGGAGTGAATTGAGATTATATTTGTCCTATTTTCTTGTTCACTAACCTTTTACAGGACCAAACGACAGTCATGGAGCAAGCTCATCCGACCACTGACTACTCATTGATGTTCACCGCCATGAAAAACGAGCTAAAGCGGATTAGTGAGCAACAAATGCCGGAGAGGCACAACCGCTTAGACGAGCTATCCAAGAGCTTCACAAGGGGCTCTCGTTCTCGATCTCGCAACCGAAATAACCATGGCACCAAAGGAGCAAACTATGAGGAGTACTCTCGGCTGGTGAAGATGTGGAAATAGCCGAGAGGCCTAAAAGGGACACGTCTAAGAACGAGCTGAAGGGACGTAAAATTCAAGTCTGCACGTTCCAAGGCAAAATTGACCCTGAGGCTTAGTTGGAATGGGAAGGCCGCATCGAGATGGTCGTCGATTGCTATGAGTTTATCGAGGAACAAAAGGTGAAGGTTGCCACGGTTGAGTTCACCGACTACGCACTAGTTTGGTGGGACCACCAAGTCAGGACTAATCGGAGGCGAAATGGTGAACACAAGGCACTAATGCATAAGCGATTTGTTCCAAGCCACTACAACCGCGATCTCCACTCTCAGTTTCAAACCCTCACTCAAGGCAACATGAGGGTGGAGGACTATTTCAAGGAGATCAAGATGGCCATGATGAGGGAGAACATTCAAGAAGATAGTGAGGCTACCATGGCAAGGTTCCTTAGAGGTCTCAACCCCGACCTTCAAGAAGCCTTGGAGCTCCAACATTACTTGGATATGCATGATCTTCTTGAACTAGCCATCAAGGCTGAGAAGGGGAAGAAATTGAGGCGAGGAGACCGTATCTTCCAAGCTTCCAACTCGCCTTCATGGAAGGGCAACCCACCAAGGAGAATCTCACATGATACAGGAAATGCGACTACACCAAGCCCTTCTAGCCTCACACCTGGAAATTTCTCTAACTGCAATTCCATTTTTACCCCTAACAAGCTTGTTGATGCATCCAGGTCCACTTCTAAGACCCCTCATGAAACTCCTAAAACTAGGAATAGAGATATCAAGGGCTTCAAGTGCCATTGGTTTGGACATATTGACACGAACGGCACCAATCTTGTGATGCGACCCCTACAGAAAGGCTAGGATCTAGAAGGTTAGGACTCACGTTGATGACAAACGAACGCAACGGAATCACCTAAACCCGTTGATCACGTGGCCAACGAACCTAGTATTGTAGAAGACGCCACAATCTGGCGCGGTTCTAGATTGATAAGTCAATGGTATGACAAAGAAATGAATCTAAAATACTCAAGGATGCTTCAATGAAGCTTTGAGAGAATTCTCAAGTGTTTTTATTAATCATCATAAAACTGAATGTAAACAATGACTTAAGGCTATTTGTAGCCGTGACTAAGACCTAGTAAAGCTTGGAAAAACTTGAAGTCCGGCCAGCCCTTGGGCTTCTCTTTTGGCCGGCACTAGCCCAACAACATACATTGGAGTATGTTGTGGAAAAATCCAAGGAAATCCGGGTCTTGTTTCCTTGATTACTCTTGTGGAAAAGCATGGTGACAATTGTTGGATCTTTGCGGCATTTCTCGACTACCCAATCCGACGGGTAAGGAATTTTTGGTAAGATCATTGGAGTATTTTGAGTGGGAAAACGAGGGAGAGTGAAAACACTCAGGGAGTGAAGTGAGATTATATTTGTCCTATTTTCTTGTTCACTAACCTTTTGCAGGACCAAACGACAGTCATGGAGCAAGCTCATCCGACCACTGACTACTCAATGATGTTCACCGCCATGAAAAACGAGCTTAAGCGGATTAGTGTGTAACAAATGGAGGAGAGGCACAACCGCTTTGACGAGCTCTCCAAGGGCTTCACAAGGGGCCCCCATTCTCGATCTCGCAACCGAAGTAACCATGGCACCAAAGGAGCAAACTATGAGGAGTACTCTCGGCAAGTGAAGATGTGGTAAGAGCCTAGAGGCCTAAAAGGGACACGTCTAAGAACGAGCTCAAGGGACTTAAAATTCAAGTCTCTACGTTACGAGGGAAAAGTGACCCTGAGGCTTAGTTGGAATGGGAAGGCCGCATCGAGATGGTCTTCGATTGCTATGAGTTTAGCGAGGAACAAAAGGTGAAGGTTGCCATTGTTGAGTTCACCGACTGCGCACTAGTTTGGTGGGACCAAGTCAGGACTAATTGGAGGCGAAATGGTAAACTCAAGGCACTAATGCATAAGCGGTTTGTTCCAAGCCACTACAACCGCGATCTCCACTCTCAGCTTCAAACCCTCACTCAAGGCAACATGAGTGTGGAGGACTACTCCAAGGAGATCAAGATGGCCATGATGAGGGCGAACATTCAAGAAGATAGTGTGGCTACCATGACAAGGTTCCTTAGAGGTCTCAACCCCGTCCTTCAAGAAGCCTTGGAGCTCCAACATTACTTGGACATGCATGATCTTCTTGAACTAGCCATCAAGGCCGAGAGGGGGAAGAAATTGAGGCGAGGAGGCCGTACCTTCTAAGCATCCAACTCTCCTTCATAGAAGGGCAACCCACCAAGGAGAACATCACATGATACTGGAAATGCGACTACACCAAGCCCTTCTAGCCGCACACCTGGTAAAATCTCTAACCGCAATTCCAATTTTACCCCTAATAAGCTTGTTGATGCATCCAGGTCCACTTCTAAGACCACTCATGAAACTCCTAAAACTAGGAGTAGAGATATCAAGGGCTTCAAGTGCCAATGGTTGGACATATTGATACGAACGGCACCAACCTTGTGATGCAACCCGTACAGAAAGGCTAGGATCTAGAAGGTTGGGACTCACGTTGATGACAAACGAACGCAGTGGAATCACCTAAACCCGGTGATCACGCGGCCAACGAACCAGGTATTGTAGAAGACGCCGCAATCTGGCGCGGTCCTAGATTGATAAGTCAATGGTATGCCAAAGAAATGAATCTAAAATACTCAAGGATGCTTCAATGAAGCTTTGAGAGAATTCTCAAGTGTTTTTATTAATCATCATAAAACTGAATGTAAACAATGACTTAAGGCAATTTGCAGCCGTGACTATGACCTTGTAAAGCTTGGAAAAACTTGAAGGAAATCCAGCCAGCCATTGGGCTTCTCTTTTGGCTGGCACTAGCCCAACAACATACATTGGAGTATGTTGTGGAAAAATCCAAGGAAATCCGTATCTTGTTTCCTTGATTACTCTTGGGGAAAAGCTTGGTGACAATTGTAGGATCTTTGCGGCATTTCTCGACTGCCCAATCCGACGGGTAAGGAATTTTTGGTAAGATCATTGGAGTATTTTGAGTGGAAAAATGAGTGAGAGTGAAAACACTAAGGGAGTGAATTGAGATTATATTTGTCCTATTTTCTTGTTCACTAACCTTTTACAGGACCAAACGACAGTCATGGAGCAAGCTCATCCGACCACTGACTACTCATTGATGTTCACCGCCATGAAAAACGAGCTAAAGCGGATTAGTGAGCAACAAATGCCGGAGAGGCACAACCGCTTAGACGAGCTATCCAAGAGCTTCACAAGGGGCTCTCGTTCTCGATCTCGCAACCGAAATAACCATGGCACCAAAGGAGCAAACTATGAGGAGTACTCTCGGCTGGTGAAGATGTGGAAATAGCCGAGAGGCCTAAAAGGGACACGTCTAAGAACGAGCTGAAGGGACGTAAAATTCAAGTCTGCACGTTCCAAGGCAAAATTGACCCTGAGGCTTAGTTGGAATGGGAAGGCCGCATCGAGATGGTCGTCGATTGCTATGAGTTTATCGAGGAACAAAAGGTGAAGGTTGCCACGGTTGAGTTCACCGACTACGCACTAGTTTGGTGGGACCACCAAGTCAGGACTAATCGGAGGCGAAATGGTGAACACAAGGCACTAATGCATAAGCGATTTGTTCCAAGCCACTACAACCGCGATCTCCACTCTCAGTTTCAAACCCTCACTCAAGGCAACATGAGGGTGGAGGACTATTTCAAGGAGATCAAGATGGCCATGATGAGGGAGAACATTCAAGAAGATAGTGAGGCTACCATGGCAAGGTTCCTTAGAGGTCTCAACCCCGACCTTCAAGAAGCCTTGGAGCTCCAACATTACTTGGATATGCATGATCTTCTTGAACTAGCCATCAAGGCTGAGAAGGGGAAGAAATTGAGGCGAGGAGACCG
Organism: Coffea arabica; assembly: GCF_036785885.1. Classification (NCBI taxonomy): domain Eukaryota; kingdom Viridiplantae; phylum Streptophyta; class Magnoliopsida; order Gentianales; family Rubiaceae; genus Coffea; species Coffea arabica. Next base: position 28,967,581 of record NC_092315.1, on the reverse strand, counting down.
TATCTTCCAAGCTTCCAACTCGCCTTCATGGAAGGGCAACCCACCAAGGAGAATCTCACATGATACAGGAAATGCGACTACACCAAGCCCTTCTAGCCTCACACCTGGAAATTTCTCTAACTGCAATTCCATTTTTACCCCTAACAAGCTTGTTGATGCATCCAGGTCCACTTCTAAGACCCCTCATGAAACTCCTAAAACTAGGAATAGAGATATCAAGGGCTTCAAGTGCCATTGGTTTGGACATATTGACACGAACGGCACCAATCTTGTGATGCGACCCCTACAGAAAGGCTAGGATCTAGAAGGTTAGGACTCACGTTGATGACAAACGAACGCAACGGAATCACCTAAACCCGTTGATCACGTGGCCAACGAACCTAGTATTGTAGAAGACGCCACAATCTGGCGCGGTTCTAGATTGATAAGTCAATGGTATGACAAAGAAATGAATCTAAAATACTCAAGGATGCTTCAATGAAGCTTTGAGAGAATTCTCAAGTGTTTTTATTAATCATCATAAAACTGAATGTAAACAATGACTTAAGGCTATTTGTAGCCGTGACTAAGACCTAGTAAAGCTTGGAAAAACTTGAAGTCCGGCCAGCCCTTGGGCTTCTCTTTTGGCCGGCACTAGCCCAACAACATACATTGGAGTATGTTGTGGAAAAATCCAAGGAAATCCGGGTCTTGTTTCCTTGATTACTCTTGTGGAAAAGCATGGTGACAATTGTTGGATCTTTGCGGCATTTCTCGACTACCCAATCCGACGGGTAAGGAATTTTTGGTAAGATCATTGGAGTATTTTGAGTGGGAAAACGAGGGAGAGTGAAAACACTCAGGGAGTGAAGTGAGATTATATTTGTCCTATTTTCTTGTTCACTAACCTTTTGCAGGACCAAACGACAGTCATGGAGCAAGCTCATCCGACCACTGACTACTCAATGATGTTCACCGCCATGAAAAACGAGCTTAAGCGGATTAGTGTGTAACAAATGGAGGAGAGGCACAACCGCTTTGACGAGCTCTCCAAGGGCTTCACAAGGGGCCCCCATTCTCGATCTCGCAACCGAAGTAACCATGGCACCAAAGGAGCAAACTATGAGGAGTACTCTCGGCAAGTGAAGATGTGGTAAGAGCCTAGAGGCCTAAAAGGGACACGTCTAAGAACGAGCTCAAGGGACTTAAAATTCAAGTCTCTACGTTACGAGGGAAAAGTGACCCTGAGGCTTAGTTGGAATGGGAAGGCCGCATCGAGATGGTCTTCGATTGCTATGAGTTTAGCGAGGAACAAAAGGTGAAGGTTGCCATTGTTGAGTTCACCGACTGCGCACTAGTTTGGTGGGACCAAGTCAGGACTAATTGGAGGCGAAATGGTAAACTCAAGGCACTAATGCATAAGCGGTTTGTTCCAAGCCACTACAACCGCGATCTCCACTCTCAGCTTCAAACCCTCACTCAAGGCAACATGAGTGTGGAGGACTACTCCAAGGAGATCAAGATGGCCATGATGAGGGCGAACATTCAAGAAGATAGTGTGGCTACCATGACAAGGTTCCTTAGAGGTCTCAACCCCGTCCTTCAAGAAGCCTTGGAGCTCCAACATTACTTGGACATGCATGATCTTCTTGAACTAGCCATCAAGGCCGAGAGGGGGAAGAAATTGAGGCGAGGAGGCCGTACCTTCTAAGCATCCAACTCTCCTTCATAGAAGGGCAACCCACCAAGGAGAACATCACATGATACTGGAAATGCGACTACACCAAGCCCTTCTAGCCGCACACCTGGTAAAATCTCTAACCGCAATTCCAATTTTACCCCTAATAAGCTTGTTGATGCATCCAGGTCCACTTCTAAGACCACTCATGAAACTCCTAAAACTAGGAGTAGAGATATCAAGGGCTTCAAGTGCCAATGGTTGGACATATTGATACGAACGGCACCAACCTTGTGATGCAACCCGTACAGAAAGGCTAGGATCTAGAAGGTTGGGACTCACGTTGATGACAAACGAACGCAGTGGAATCACCTAAACCCGGTGATCACGCGGCCAACGAACCAGGTATTGTAGAAGACGCCGCAATCTGGCGCGGTCCTAGATTGATAAGTCAATGGTATGCCAAAGAAATGAATCTAAAATACTCAAGGATGCTTCAATGAAGCTTTGAGAGAATTCTCAAGTGTTTTTATTAATCATCATAAAACTGAATGTAAACAATGACTTAAGGCAATTTGCAGCCGTGACTATGACCTTGTAAAGCTTGGAAAAACTTGAAGGAAATCCAGCCAGCCATTGGGCTTCTCTTTTGGCTGGCACTAGCCCAACAACATACATTGGAGTATGTTGTGGAAAAATCCAAGGAAATCCGTATCTTGTTTCCTTGATTACTCTTGGGGAAAAGCTTGGTGACAATTGTAGGATCTTTGCGGCATTTCTCGACTGCCCAATCCGACGGGTAAGGAATTTTTGGTAAGATCATTGGAGTATTTTGAGTGGAAAAATGAGTGAGAGTGAAAACACTAAGGGAGTGAATTGAGATTATATTTGTCCTATTTTCTTGTTCACTAACCTTTTACAGGACCAAACGACAGTCATGGAGCAAGCTCATCCGACCACTGACTACTCATTGATGTTCACCGCCATGAAAAACGAGCTAAAGCGGATTAGTGAGCAACAAATGCCGGAGAGGCACAACCGCTTAGACGAGCTATCCAAGAGCTTCACAAGGGGCTCTCGTTCTCGATCTCGCAACCGAAATAACCATGGCACCAAAGGAGCAAACTATGAGGAGTACTCTCGGCTGGTGAAGATGTGGAAATAGCCGAGAGGCCTAAAAGGGACACGTCTAAGAACGAGCTGAAGGGACGTAAAATTCAAGTCTGCACGTTCCAAGGCAAAATTGACCCTGAGGCTTAGTTGGAATGGGAAGGCCGCATCGAGATGGTCGTCGATTGCTATGAGTTTATCGAGGAACAAAAGGTGAAGGTTGCCACGGTTGAGTTCACCGACTACGCACTAGTTTGGTGGGACCACCAAGTCAGGACTAATCGGAGGCGAAATGGTGAACACAAGGCACTAATGCATAAGCGATTTGTTCCAAGCCACTACAACCGCGATCTCCACTCTCAGTTTCAAACCCTCACTCAAGGCAACATGAGGGTGGAGGACTATTTCAAGGAGATCAAGATGGCCATGATGAGGGAGAACATTCAAGAAGATAGTGAGGCTACCATGGCAAGGTTCCTTAGAGGTCTCAACCCCGACCTTCAAGAAGCCTTGGAGCTCCAACATTACTTGGATATGCATGATCTTCTTGAACTAGCCATCAAGGCTGAGAAGGGGAAGAAATTGAGGCGAGGAGACCGTATCTTCCAAGCTTCCAACTCGCCTTCATGGAAGGGCAACCCACCAAGGAGAATCTCACATGATACAGGAAATGCGACTACACCAAGCCCTTCTAGCCTCACACCTGGAAATTTCTCTAACTGCAATTCCATTTTTACCCCTAACAAGCTTGTTGATGCATCCAGGTCCACTTCTAAGACCCCTCATGAAACTCCTAAAACTAGGAATAGAGATATCAAGGGCTTCAAGTGCCATTGGTTTGGACATATTGACACGAACGGCACCAATCTTGTGATGCGACCCCTACAGAAAGGCTAGGATCTAGAAGGTTAGGACTCACGTTGATGACAAACGAACGCAACGGAATCACCTAAACCCGTTGATCACGTGGCCAACGAACCTAGTATTGTAGAAGACGCCACAATCTGGCGCGGTTCTAGATTGATAAGTCAATGGTATGACAAAGAAATGAATCTAAAATACTCAAGGATGCTTCAATGAAGCTTTGAGAGAATTCTCAAGTGTTTTTATTAATCATCATAAAACTGAATGTAAACAATGACTTAAGGCTATTTGTAGCCGTGACTAAGACCTAGTAAAGCTTGGAAAAACTTGAAGTCCGGCCAGCCCTTGGGCTTCTCTTTTGGCCGGCACTAGCCCAACAACATACATTGGAGTATGTTGTGGAAAAATCCAAGGAAATCCGGGTCTTGTTTCCTTGATTACTCTTGTGGAAAAGCATGGTGACAATTGTTGGATCTTTGCGGCATTTCTCGACTACCCAATCCGACGGGTAAGGAATTTTTGGTAAGATCATTGGAGTATTTTGAGTGGGAAAACGAGGGAGAGTGAAAACACTCAGGGAGTGAAGTGAGATTATATTTGTCCTATTTTCTTGTTCACTAACCTTTTGCAGGACCAAACGACAGTCATGGAGCAAGCTCATCCGACCACTGACTACTCAATGATGTTCACCGCCATGAAAAACGAGCTTAAGCGGATTAGTGTGTAACAAATGGAGGAGAGGCACAACCGCTTTGACGAGCTCTCCAAGGGCTTCACAAGGGGCCCCCATTCTCGATCTCGCAACCGAAGTAACCATGGCACCAAAGGAGCAAACTATGAGGAGTACTCTCGGCAAGTGAAGATGTGGTAAGAGCCTAGAGGCCTAAAAGGGACACGTCTAAGAACGAGCTCAAGGGACTTAAAATTCAAGTCTCTACGTTACGAGGGAAAAGTGACCCTGAGGCTTAGTTGGAATGGGAAGGCCGCATCGAGATGGTCTTCGATTGCTATGAGTTTAGCGAGGAACAAAAGGTGAAGGTTGCCATTGTTGAGTTCACCGACTGCGCACTAGTTTGGTGGGACCAAGTCAGGACTAATTGGAGGCGAAATGGTAAACTCAAGGCACTAATGCATAAGCGGTTTGTTCCAAGCCACTACAACCGCGATCTCCACTCTCAGCTTCAAACCCTCACTCAAGGCAACATGAGTGTGGAGGACTACTCCAAGGAGATCAAGATGGCCATGATGAGGGCGAACATTCAAGAAGATAGTGTGGCTACCATGACAAGGTTCCTTAGAGGTCTCAACCCCGTCCTTCAAGAAGCCTTGGAGCTCCAACATTACTTGGACATGCATGATCTTCTTGAACTAGCCATCAAGGCCGAGAGGGGGAAGAAATTGAGGCGAGGAGGCCGTACCTTCTAAGCATCCAACTCTCCTTCATAGAAGGGCAACCCACCAAGGAGAACATCACATGATACTGGAAATGCGACTACACCAAGCCCTTCTAGCCGCACACCTGGTAAAATCTCTAACCGCAATTCCAATTTTACCCCTAATAAGCTTGTTGATGCATCCAGGTCCACTTCTAAGACCACTCATGAAACTCCTAAAACTAGGAGTAGAGATATCAAGGGCTTCAAGTGCCAATGGTTGGACATATTGATACGAACGGCACCAACCTTGTGATGCAACCCGTACAGAAAGGCTAGGATCTAGAAGGTTGGGACTCACGTTGATGACAAACGAACGCAGTGGAATCACCTAAACCCGGTGATCACGCGGCCAACGAACCAGGTATTGTAGAAGACGCCGCAATCTGGCGCGGTCCTAGATTGATAAGTCAATGGTATGCCAAAGAAATGAATCTAAAATACTCAAGGATGCTTCAATGAAGCTTTGAGAGAATTCTCAAGTGTTTTTATTAATCATCATAAAACTGAATGTAAACAATGACTTAAGGCAATTTGCAGCCGTGACTATGACCTTGTAAAGCTTGGAAAAACTTGAAGGAAATCCAGCCAGCCATTGGGCTTCTCTTTTGGCTGGCACTAGCCCAACAACATACATTGGAGTATGTTGTGGAAAAATCCAAGGAAATCCGTATCTTGTTTCCTTGATTACTCTTGGGGAAAAGCTTGGTGACAATTGTAGGATCTTTGCGGCATTTCTCGACTGCCCAATCCGACGGGTAAGGAATTTTTGGTAAGATCATTGGAGTATTTTGAGTGGAAAAATGAGTGAGAGTGAAAACACTAAGGGAGTGAATTGAGATTATATTTGTCCTATTTTCTTGTTCACTAACCTTTTACAGGACCAAACGACAGTCATGGAGCAAGCTCATCCGACCACTGACTACTCATTGATGTTCACCGCCATGAAAAACGAGCTAAAGCGGATTAGTGAGCAACAAATGCCGGAGAGGCACAACCGCTTAGACGAGCTATCCAAGAGCTTCACAAGGGGCTCTCGTTCTCGATCTCGCAACCGAAATAACCATGGCACCAAAGGAGCAAACTATGAGGAGTACTCTCGGCTGGTGAAGATGTGGAAATAGCCGAGAGGCCTAAAAGGGACACGTCTAAGAACGAGCTGAAGGGACGTAAAATTCAAGTCTGCACGTTCCAAGGCAAAATTGACCCTGAGGCTTAGTTGGAATGGGAAGGCCGCATCGAGATGGTCGTCGATTGCTATGAGTTTATCGAGGAACAAAAGGTGAAGGTTGCCACGGTTGAGTTCACCGACTACGCACTAGTTTGGTGGGACCACCAAGTCAGGACTAATCGGAGGCGAAATGGTGAACACAAGGCACTAATGCATAAGCGATTTGTTCCAAGCCACTACAACCGCGATCTCCACTCTCAGTTTCAAACCCTCACTCAAGGCAACATGAGGGTGGAGGACTATTTCAAGGAGATCAAGATGGCCATGATGAGGGAGAACATTCAAGAAGATAGTGAGGCTACCATGGCAAGGTTCCTTAGAGGTCTCAACCCCGACCTTCAAGAAGCCTTGGAGCTCCAACATTACTTGGATATGCATGATCTTCTTGAACTAGCCATCAAGGCTGAGAAGGGGAAGAAATTGAGGCGAGGAGACCGTATCTTCCAAGCTTCCAACTCGCCTTCATGGAAGGGCAACCCACCAAGGAGAATCTCACATGATACAGGAAATGCGACTACACCAAGCCCTTCTAGCCTCACACCTGGAAATTTCTCTAACTGCAATTCCATTTTTACCCCTAACAAGCTTGTTGATGCATCCAGGTCCACTTCTAAGACCCCTCATGAAACTCCTAAAACTAGGAATAGAGATATCAAGGGCTTCAAGTGCCATTGGTTTGGACATATTGACACGAACGGCACCAATCTTGTGATGCGACCCCTACAGAAAGGCTAGGATCTAGAAGGTTAGGACTCACGTTGATGACAAACGAACGCAACGGAATCACCTAAACCCGTTGATCACGTGGCCAACGAACCTAGTATTGTAGAAGACGCCACAATCTGGCGCGGTTCTAGATTGATAAGTCAATGGTATGACAAAGAAATGAATCTAAAATACTCAAGGATGCTTCAATGAAGCTTTGAGAGAATTCTCAAGTGTTTTTATTAATCATCATAAAACTGAATGTAAACAATGACTTAAGGCTATTTGTAGCCGTGACTAAGACCTAGTAAAGCTTGGAAAAACTTGAAGTCCGGCCAGCCCTTGGGCTTCTCTTTTGGCCGGCACTAGCCCAACAACATACATTGGAGTATGTTGTGGAAAAATCCAAGGAAATCCGGGTCTTGTTTCCTTGATTACTCTTGTGGAAAAGCATGGTGACAATTGTTGGATCTTTGCGGCATTTCTCGACTACCCAATCCGACGGGTAAGGAATTTTTGGTAAGATCATTGGAGTATTTTGAGTGGGAAAACGAGGGAGAGTGAAAACACTCAGGGAGTGAAGTGAGATTATATTTGTCCTATTTTCTTGTTCACTAACCTTTTGCAGGACCAAACGACAGTCATGGAGCAAGCTCATCCGACCACTGACTACTCAATGATGTTCACCGCCATGAAAAACGAGCTTAAGCGGATTAGTGTGTAACAAATGGAGGAGAGGCACAACCGCTTTGACGAGCTCTCCAAGGGCTTCACAAGGGGCCCCCATTCTCGATCTCGCAACCGAAGTAACCATGGCACCAAAGGAGCAAACTATGAGGAGTACTCTCGGCAAGTGAAGATGTGGTAAGAGCCTAGAGGCCTAAAAGGGACACGTCTAAGAACGAGCTCAAGGGACTTAAAATTCAAGTCTCTACGTTACGAGGGAAAAGTGACCCTGAGGCTTAGTTGGAATGGGAAGGCCGCATCGAGATGGTCTTCGATTGCTATGAGTTTAGCGAGGAACAAAAGGTGAAGGTTGCCATTGTTGAGTTCACCGACTGCGCACTAGTTTGGTGGGACCAAGTCAGGACTAATTGGAGGCGAAATGGTAAACTCAAGGCACTAATGCATAAGCGGTTTGTTCCAAGCCACTACAACCGCGATCTCCACTCTCAGCTTCAAACCCTCACTCAAGGCAACATGAGTGTGGAGGACTACTCCAAGGAGATCAAGATGGCCATGATGAGGGCGAACATTCAAGAAGATAGTGTGGCTACCATGACAAGGTTCCTTAGAGGTCTCAACCCCGTCCTTCAAGAAGCCTTGGAGCTCCAACATTACTTGGACATGCATGATCTTCTTGAACTAGCCATCAAGGCCGAGAGGGGGAAGAAATTGAGGCGAGGAGGCCGTACCTTCTAAGCATCCAACTCTCCTTCATAGAAGGGCAACCCACCAAGGAGAACATCACATGATACTGGAAATGCGACTACACCAAGCCCTTCTAGCCGCACACCTGGTAAAATCTCTAACCGCAATTCCAATTTTACCCCTAATAAGCTTGTTGATGCATCCAGGTCCACTTCTAAGACCACTCATGAAACTCCTAAAACTAGGAGTAGAGATATCAAGGGCTTCAAGTGCCAATGGTTGGACATATTGATACGAACGGCACCAACCTTGTGATGCAACCCGTACAGAAAGGCTAGGATCTAGAAGGTTGGGACTCACGTTGATGACAAACGAACGCAGTGGAATCACCTAAACCCGGTGATCACGCGGCCAACGAACCAGGTATTGTAGAAGACGCCGCAATCTGGCGCGGTCCTAGATTGATAAGTCAATGGTATGCCAAAGAAATGAATCTAAAATACTCAAGGATGCTTCAATGAAGCTTTGAGAGAATTCTCAAGTGTTTTTATTAATCATCATAAAACTGAATGTAAACAATGACTTAAGGCAATTTGCAGCCGTGACTATGACCTTGTAAAGCTTGGAAAAACTTGAAGGAAATCCAGCCAGCCATTGGGCTTCTCTTTTGGCTGGCACTAGCCCAACAACATACATTGGAGTATGTTGTGGAAAAATCCAAGGAAATCCGTATCTTGTTTCCTTGATTACTCTTGGGGAAAAGCTTGGTGACAATTGTAGGATCTTTGCGGCATTTCTCGACTGCCCAATCCGACGGGTAAGGAATTTTTGGTAAGATCATTGGAGTATTTTGAGTGGAAAAATGAGTGAGAGTGAAAACACTAAGGGAGTGAATTGAGATTATATTTGTCCTATTTTCTTGTTCACTAACCTTTTACAGGACCAAACGACAGTCATGGAGCAAGCTCATCCGACCACTGACTACTCATTGATGTTCACCGCCATGAAAAACGAGCTAAAGCGGATTAGTGAGCAACAAATGCCGGAGAGGCACAACCGCTTAGACGAGCTATCCAAGAGCTTCACAAGGGGCTCTCGTTCTCGATCTCGCAACCGAAATAACCATGGCACCAAAGGAGCAAACTATGAGGAGTACTCTCGGCTGGTGAAGATGTGGAAATAGCCGAGAGGCCTAAAAGGGACACGTCTAAGAACGAGCTGAAGGGACGTAAAATTCAAGTCTGCACGTTCCAAGGCAAAATTGACCCTGAGGCTTAGTTGGAATGGGAAGGCCGCATCGAGATGGTCGTCGATTGCTATGAGTTTATCGAGGAACAAAAGGTGAAGGTTGCCACGGTTGAGTTCACCGACTACGCACTAGTTTGGTGGGACCACCAAGTCAGGACTAATCGGAGGCGAAATGGTGAACACAAGGCACTAATGCATAAGCGATTTGTTCCAAGCCACTACAACCGCGATCTCCACTCTCAGTTTCAAACCCTCACTCAAGGCAACATGAGGGTGGAGGACTATTTCAAGGAGATCAAGATGGCCATGATGAGGGAGAACATTCAAGAAGATAGTGAGGCTACCATGGCAAGGTTCCTTAGAGGTCTCAACCCCGACCTTCAAGAAGCCTTGGAGCTCCAACATTACTTGGATATGCATGATCTTCTTGAACTAGCCATCAAGGCTGAGAAGGGGAAGAAATTGAGGCGAGGAGACCGTATCTTCCAAGCTTCCAACTCGCCTTCATGGAAGGGCAACCCACCAAGGAGAATCTCACATGATACAGGAAATGCGACTACACCAAGCCCTTCTAGCCTCACACCTGGAAATTTCTCTAACTGCAATTCCATTTTTACCCCTAACAAGCTTGTTGATGCATCCAGGTCCACTTCTAAGACCCCTCATGAAACTCCTAAAACTAGGAATAGAGATATCAAGGGCTTCAAGTGCCATTGGTTTGGACATATTGACACGAACGGCACCAATCTTGTGATGCGACCCCTACAGAAAGGCTAGGATCTAGAAGGTTAGGACTCACGTTGATGACAAACGAACGCAACGGAATCACCTAAACCCGTTGATCACGTGGCCAACGAACCTAGTATTGTAGAAGACGCCACAATCTGGCGCGGTTCTAGATTGATAAGTCAATGGTATGACAAAGAAATGAATCTAAAATACTCAAGGATGCTTCAATGAAGCTTTGAGAGAATTCTCAAGTGTTTTTATTAATCATCATAAAACTGAATGTAAACAATGACTTAAGGCTATTTGTAGCCGTGACTAAGACCTAGTAAAGCTTGGAAAAACTTGAAGTCCGGCCAGCCCTTGGGCTTCTCTTTTGGCCGGCACTAGCCCAACAACATACATTGGAGTATGTTGTGGAAAAATCCAAGGAAATCCGGGTCTTGTTTCCTTGATTACTCTTGTGGAAAAGCATGGTGACAATTGTTGGATCTTTGCGGCATTTCTCGACTACCCAATCCGACGGGTAAGGAATTTTTGGTAAGATCATTGGAGTATTTTGAGTGGGAAAACGAGGGAGAGTGAAAACGCTCAGGGAGTGAAGTGAGATTATATTTGTCCTATTTTCTTGTTCACTAACCTTTTGCAGGACCAAACGACAGTCATGGAGCAAGCTCATCCGACCACTGACTACTCAATGATGTTCACCGCCATGAAAAACGAGCTTAAGCGGATTAGTGTGTAACAAATGGAGGAGAGGCACAACCGCTTTGACGAGCTCTCCAAGGGCTTCACAAGGGGCCCCCATTCTCGATCTCGCAACCGAAGTAACCATGGCACCAAAGGAGCAAACTATGAGGAGTACTCTCGGCAAGTGAAGATGTGGTAAGAGCCTAGAGGCCTAAAAGGGACACGTCTAAGAACGAGCTCAAGGGACTTAAAATTCAAGTCTCTACGTTACGAGGGAAAAGTGACCCTGAGGCTTAGTTGGAATGGGAAGGCCGCATCGAGATGGTCTTCGATTGCTATGAGTTTAGCGAGGAACAAAAGGTGAAGGTTGCCATTGTTGAGTTCACCGACTGCGCACTAGTTTGGTGGGACCAAGTCAGGACTAATTGGAGGCGAAATGGTAAACTCAAGGCACTAATGCATAAGCGGTTTGTTCCAAGCCACTACAACCGCGATCTCCACTCTCAGCTTCAAACCCTCACTCAAGGCAACATGAGTGTGGAGGACTACTCCAAGGAGATCAAGATGGCCATGATGAGGGCGAACATTCAAGAAGATAGTGTGGCTACCATGACAAGGTTCCTTAGAGGTCTCAACCCCGTCCTTCAAGAAGCCTTGGAGCTCCAACATTACTTGGACATGCATGATCTTCTTGAACTAGCCATCAAGGCCGAGAGGGGGAAGAAATTGAGGCGAGGAGGCCGTACCTTCTAAGCATCCAACTCTCCTTCATAGAAGGGCAACCCACCAAGGAGAACATCACATGATACTGGAAATGCGACTACACCAAGCCCTTCTAGCCGCACACCTGGTAAAATCTCTGACCGCAATTCCAATTTTACCCCTAATAAGCTTGTTGATGCATCCAGGTCCACTTCTAAGACCACTCATGAAACTCCTAAAACTAGGAGTAGAGATATCAAGGGCTTCAAGTGCCAATGGTTGGACATATTGATACGAACGGCACCAACCTTGTGATGCAACCCGTACAGAAAGGCTAGGATCTAGAAGGTTGGGACTCACGTTGATGACAAACGAACGCAGTGGAATCACCTAAACCCGGTGATCACGCGGCCAACGAACCAGGTATTGTAGAAGATGCCGCAATCTGGCGCGGTCCTAGATTGATAAGTCAATGGTATGCCAAAGAAATGAATCTAAAATACTCAAGGATGCTTCAATGAAGCTTTGAGAGAATTCTCAAGTGTTTTTATTAATCATCGTAAAACTGAATGTAAACAATGACTTGAGGCAATTTGCAGCCGTGACTATGACCTTGTAAAGCTTGGAAAAACTTGAAGGAAATCTAGCCAGCCATTGGGCTTCTCTTTTGGCTGGCACTAGCCCAACAACATACATTGGAGTATGTTGTGGAAAAATCCAAGGAAATCCGTATCTTGTTTCCTTGATTACTCTTGGGGAAAAGCTTGGTGACAATTGTAGGATCTTTGCGGCATTTCTCGACTGCCCAATCCGACGGGTAAGGAATTTTTGGTAAGATCATTGGAGTATTTTGAGTGGAAAAATGAGTGAGAGTGAAAACACTAAGGGAGTGAATTGAGATTATATTTGTCCTATTTTCTTGTTCACTAACCTTTTACAGGACCAAACGACAGTCATGGAGCAAGCTCATCCGACCACTGACTACTCATTGATGTTCACCGCCATGAAAAACGAGCTAAAGCGGATTAGTGAGCAACAAATGCCGGAGAGGCACAACCGCTTAGACGAGCTATCCAAGAGCTTCACAAGGGGCTCTCGTTCTCGATCTCGCAACCGAAATAACCATGGCACCAAAGGAGCAAACTATGAGGAGTACTCTCGGCTGGTGAAGATGTGGAAATAGCCGAGAGGCCTAAAAGGGACACGTCTAAGAACGAGCTGAAGGGACGTAAAATTCAAGTCTGCACGTTCCAAGGCAAAATTGACCCTGAGGCTTAGTTGGAATGGGAAGGCCGCATCGAGATGGTCGTCGATTGCTATGAGTTTATCGAGGAACAAAAGGTGAAGGTTGCCACGGTTGAGTTCACCGACTACGCACTAGTTTGGTGGGACCACCAAGTCAGGACTAATCGGAGGCGAAATGGTGAACACAAGGCACTAATGCATAAGCGATTTGTTCCAAGCCACTACAACCGCGATCTCCACTCTCAGTTTCAAACCCTCACTCAAGGCAACATGAGGGTGGAGGACTATTTCAAGGAGATCAAGATGGCCATGATGAGGGAGAACATTCAAGAAGATAGTGAGGCTACCATGGCAAGGTTCCTTAGAGGTCTCAACCCCGACCTTCAAGAAGCCTTGGAGCTCCAACATTACTTGGATATGCATGATCTTCTTGAACTAGCCATCAAGGCTGAGAAGGGGAAGAAATTGAGGCGAGGAGACCGTATCTTCCAAGCTTCCAACTCGCCTTCATGGAAGGGCAACCCACCAAGGAGAATCTCACATGATACAGGAAATGCGACTACACCAAGCCCTTCTAGCCTCACACCTGGAAATTTCTCTAACTGCAATTCCATTTTTACCCCTAACAAGCTTGTTGATGCATCCAGGTCCACTTCTAAGACCCCTCATGAAACTCCTAAAACTAGGAATAGAGATATCAAGGGCTTCAAGTGCCATTGGTTTGGACATATTGACACGAACGGCACCAATCTTGTGATGCGACCCCTACAGAAAGGCTAGGATCTAGAAGGTTAGGACTCACGTTGATGACAAACGAACGCAACGGAATCACCTAAACCCGTTGATCACGTGGCCAACGAACCTAGTATTGTAGAAGACGCCACAATCTGGCGCGGTTCTAGATTGATAAGTCAATGGTATGACAAAGAAATGAATCTAAAATACTCAAGGATGCTTCAATGAAGCTTTGAGAGAATTCTCAAGTGTTTTTATTAATCATCATAAAACTGAATGTAAACAATGACTTAAGGCTATTTGTAGCCGTGACTAAGACCTAGTAAAGCTTGGAAAAACTTGAAGTCCGGCCAGCCCTTGGGCTTCTCTTTTGGCCGGCACTAGCCCAACAACATACATTGGAGTATGTTGTGGAAAAATCCAAGGAAATCCGGGTCTTGTTTCCTTGATTACTCTTGTGGAAAAGCATGGTGACAATTGTTGGATCTTTGCGGCATTTCTCGACTACCCAATCCGACGGGTAAGGAATTTTTGGTAAGATCATTGGAGTATTTTGAGTGGGAAAACGAGGGAGAGTGAAAACGCTCAGGGAGTGAAGTGAGATTATATTTGTCCTATTTTCTTGTTCACTAACCTTTTGCAGGACCAAACGACAGTCATGGAGCAAGCTCATCCGACCACTGACTACTCAATGATGTTCACCGCCATGAAAAACGAGCTTAAGCGGATTAGTGTGTAACAAATGGAGGAGAGGCACAACCGCTTTGACGAGCTCTCCAAGGGCTTCACAAGGGGCCCCCATTCTCGATCTCGCAACCGAAGTAACCATGGCACCAAAGGAGCAAACTATGAGGAGTACTCTCGGCAAGTGAAGATGTGGTAAGAGCCTAGAGGCCTAAAAGGGACACGTCTAAGAACGAGCTCAAGGGACTTAAAATTCAAGTCTCTACGTTACGAGGGAAAAGTGACCCTGAGGCTTAGTTGGAATGGGAAGGCCGCATCGAGATGGTCTTCGATTGCTATGAGTTTAGCGAGGAACAAAAGGTGAAGGTTGCCATTGTTGAGTTCACCGACTGCGCACTAGTTTGGTGGGACCAAGTCAGGACTAATTGGAGGCGAAATGGTAAACTCAAGGCACTAATGCATAAGCGGTTTGTTCCAAGCCACTACAACCGCGATCTCCACTCTCAGCTTCAAACCCTCACTCAAGGCAACATGAGTGTGGAGGACTACTCCAAGGAGATCAAGATGGCCATGATGAGGGCGAACATTCAAGAAGATAGTGTGGCTACCATGACAAGGTTCCTTAGAGGTCTCAACCCCGTCCTTCAAGAAGCCTTGGAGCTCCAACATTACTTGGACATGCATGATCTTCTTGAACTAGCCATCAAGGCCGAGAGGGGGAAGAAATTGAGGCGAGGAGGCCGTACCTTCTAAGCATCCAACTCTCCTTCATAGAAGGGCAACCCACCAAGGAGAACATCACATGATACTGGAAATGCGACTACACCAAGCCCTTCTAGCCGCACACCTGGTAAAATCTCTGACCGCAATTCCAATTTTACCCCTAATAAGCTTGTTGATGCATCCAGGTCCACTTCTAAGACCACTCATGAAACTCCTAAAACTAGGAGTAGAGATATCAAGGGCTTCAAGTGCCAATGGTTGGACATATTGATACGAACGGCACCAACCTTGTGATGCAACCCGTACAGAAAGGCTAGGATCTAGAAGGTTGGGACTCACGTTGATGACAAACGAACGCAGTGGAATCACCTAAACCCGGTGATCACGCGGCCAACGAACCAGGTATTGTAGAAGACGCCGCAATCTGGCGCGGTCCTAGATTGATAAGTCAATGGTATGCCAAAGAAATGAATCTAAAATACTCAAGGATGCTTCAATGAAGCTTTGAGAGAATTCTCAAGTGTTTTTATTAATCATCGTAAAACTGAATGTAAACAATGACTTGAGGCAATTTGCAGCCGTGACTATGACCTTGTAAAGCTTGGAAAAACTTGAAGGAAATCCGGCCAGCCATTGGGCTTCTCTTTTGGCTGGCACTAGCCCAACAACATACATTGGAGTATGTTGTGGAAAAATCCAAGGAAATCCGTATCTTGTTTCCTTGATTACTCTTGGGGAAAAGCTTGGTGACAATTGTAGGATCTTTGCGGCATTTCTCGACTGCCCAATCCGACGGGTAAGGAATTTTTGGTAAGATCATTGGAGTATTTTGAGTGGAAAAATGAGTGAGAGTGAAAACACTAAGGGAGTGAATTGAGATTATATTTGTCCTATTTTCTTGTTCACTAACCTTTTACAGGACCAAACGACAGTCATGGAGCAAGCTCATCCGACCACTGACTACTCATTGATGTTCACCGCCATGAAAAACGAGCTAAAGCGGATTAGTGAGCAACAAATGCCGGAGAGGCACAACCGCTTAGACGAGCTATCCAAGAGCTTCACAAGGGGCTCTCGTTCTCGATCTCGCAACCGAAATAACCATGGCACCAAAGGAGCAAACTATGAGGAGTACTCTCGGCTGGTGAAGATGTGGAAATAGCCGAGAGGCCTAAAAGGGACACGTCTAAGAACGAGCTGAAGGGACGTAAAATTCAAGTCTGCACGTTCCAAGGCAAAATTGACCCTGAGGCTTAGTTGGAATGGGAAGGCCGCATCGAGATGGTCGTCGATTGCTATGAGTTTATCGAGGAACAAAAGGTGAAGGTTGCCACGGTTGAGTTCACCGACTACGCACTAGTTTGGTGGGACCACCAAGTCAGGACTAATCGGAGGCGAAATGGTGAACACAAGGCACTAATGCATAAGCGATTTGTTCCAAGCCACTACAACCGCGATCTCCACTCTCAGTTTCAAACCCTCACTCAAGGCAACATGAGGGTGGAGGACTATTTCAAGGAGATCAAGATGGCCATGATGAGGGAGAACATTCAAGAAGATAGTGAGGCTACCATGGCAAGGTTCCTTAGAGGTCTCAACCCCGACCTTCAAGAAGCCTTGGAGCTCCAACATTACTTGGATATGCATGATCTTCTTGAACTAGCCATCAAGGCTGAGAAGGGGAAGAAATTGAGGCGAGGAGACCGTATCTTCCAAGCTTCCAACTCGCCTTCATGGAAGGGCAACCCACCAAGGAGAATCTCACATGATACAGGAAATGCGACTACACCAAGCCCTTCTAGCCTCACACCTGGAAATTTCTCTAACTGCAATTCCATTTTTACCCCTAACAAGCTTGTTGATGCATCCAGGTCCACTTCTAAGACCCCTCATGAAACTCCTAAAACTAGGAATAGAGATATCAAGGGCTTCAAGTGCCATTGGTTTGGACATATTGACACGAACGGCACCAATCTTGTGATGCGACCCCTACAGAAAGGCTAGGATCTAGAAGGTTAGGACTCACGTTGATGACAAACGAACGCAACGGAATCACCTAAACCCGTTGATCACGTGGCCAACGAACCTAGTATTGTAGAAGACGCCACAATCTGGCGCGGTTCTAGATTGATAAGTCAATGGTATGACAAAGAAATGAATCTAAAATACTCAAGGATGCTTCAATGAAGCTTTGAGAGAATTCTCAAGTGTTTTTATTAATCATCATAAAACTGAATGTAAACAATGACTTAAGGCTATTTGTAGCCGTGACTAAGACCTAGTAAAGCTTGGAAAAACTTGAAGTCCGGCCAGCCCTTGGGCTTCTCTTTTGGCCGGCACTAGCCCAACAACATACATTGGAGTATGTTGTGGAAAAATCCAAGGAAATCCGGGTCTTGTTTCCTTGATTACTCTTGTGGAAAAGCATGGTGACAATTGTTGGATCTTTGCGGCATTTCTCGACTACCCAATCCGACGGGTAAGGAATTTTTGGTAAGATCATTGGAGTATTTTGAGTGGGAAAACGAGGGAGAGTGAAAACACTCAGGGAGTGAAGTGAGATTATATTTGTCCTATTTTCTTGTTCACTAACCTTTTGCAGGACCAAACGACAGTCATGGAGCAAGCTCATCCGACCACTGACTACTCAATGATGTTCACCGCCATGAAAAACGAGCTTAAGCGGATTAGTGTGTAACAAATGGAGGAGAGGCACAACCGCTTTGACGAGCTCTCCAAGGGCTTCACAAGGGGCCCCCATTCTCGATCTCGCAACCGAAGTAACCATGGCACCAAAGGAGCAAACTATGAGGAGTACTCTCGGCAAGTGAAGATGTGGTAAGAGCCTAGAGGCCTAAAAGGGACACGTCTAAGAACGAGCTCAAGGGACTTAAAATTCAAGTCTCTACGTTACGAGGGAAAAGTGACCCTGAGGCTTAGTTGGAATGGGAAGGCCGCATCGAGATGGTCTTCGATTGCTATGAGTTTAGCGAGGAACAAAAGGTGAAGGTTGCCATTGTTGAGTTCACCGACTGCGCACTAGTTTGGTGGGACCAAGTCAGGACTAATTGGAGGCGAAATGGTAAACTCAAGGCACTAATGCATAAGCGGTTTGTTCCAAGCCACTACAACCGCGATCTCCACTCTCAGCTTCAAACCCTCACTCAAGGCAACATGAGTGTGGAGGACTACTCCAAGGAGATCAAGATGGCCATGATGAGGGCGAACATTCAAGAAGATAGTGTGGCTACCATGACAAGGTTCCTTAGAGGTCTCAACCCCGTCCTTCAAGAAGCCTTGGAGCTCCAACATTACTTGGACATGCATGATCTTCTTGAACTAGCCATCAAGGCCGAGAGGGGGAAGAAATTGAGGCGAGGAGGCCGTACCTTCTAAGCATCCAACTCTCCTTCATAGAAGGGCAACCCACCAAGGAGAACATCACATGATACTGGAAATGCGACTACACCAAGCCCTTCTAGCCGCACACCTGGTAAAATCTCTGACCGCAATTCCAATTTTACCCCTAATAAGCTTGTTGATGCATCCAGGTCCACTTCTAAGACCACTCATGAAACTCCTAAAACTAGGAGTAGAGATATCAAGGGCTTCAAGTGCCAATGGTTGGACATATTGATACGAACGGCACCAACCTTGTGATGCAACCCGTACAGAAAGGCTAGGATCTAGAAGGTTGGGACTCACGTTGATGACAAACGAACGCAGTGGAATCACCTAAACCCGGTGATCACGCGGCCAACGAACCAGGTATTGTAGAAGACGCCGCAATCTGGCGCGGTCCTAGATTGATAAGTCAATGGTATGCCAAAGAAATGAATCTAAAATACTCAAGGATGCTTCAATGAAGCTTTGAGAGAATTCTCAAGTGTTTTTATTAATCATCGTAAAACTGAATGTAAACAATGACTTGAGGCAATTTGCAGCCGTGACTATGACCTTGTAAAGCTTGGAAAAACTTGAAGGAAATCCGGCCAGCCATTGGGCTTCTCTTTTGGCTGGCACTAGCCCAACAACATACATTGGAGTATGTTGTGGAAAAATCCAAGGAAATCCGTATCTTGTTTCCTTGATTACTCTTGGGGAAAAGCTTGGTGACAATTGTAGGATCTTTGCGGCATTTCTCGACTGCCCAATCCGACGGGTAAGGAATTTTTGGTAAGATCATTGGAGTATTTTGAGTGGAAAAATGAGTGAGAGTGAAAACACTAAGGGAGTGAATTGAGATTATATTTGTCCTATTTTCTTGTTCACTAACCTTTTACAGGACCAAACGACAGTCATGGAGCAAGCTCATCCGACCACTGACTACTCATTGATGTTCACCGCCATGAAAAACGAGCTAAAGCGGATTAGTGAGCAACAAATGCCGGAGAGGCACAACCGCTTAGACGAGCTATCCAAGAGCTTCACAAGGGGCTCTCGTTCTCGATCTCGCAACCGAAATAACCATGGCACCAAAGGAGCAAACTATGAGGAGTACTCTCGGCTGGTGAAGATGTGGAAATAGCCGAGAGGCCTAAAAGGGACACGTCTAAGAACGAGCTGAAGGGACGTAAAATTCAAGTCTGCACGTTCCAAGGCAAAATTGACCCTGAGGCTTAGTTGGAATGGGAAGGCCGCATCGAGATGGTCGTCGATTGCTATGAGTTTATCGAGGAACAAAAGGTGAAGGTTGCCACGGTTGAGTTCACCGACTACGCACTAGTTTGGTGGGACCACCAAGTCAGGACTAATCGGAGGCGAAATGGTGAACACAAGGCACTAATGCATAAGCGATTTGTTCCAAGCCACTACAACCGCGATCTCCACTCTCAGTTTCAAACCCTCACTCAAGGCAACATGAGGGTGGAGGACTATTTCAAGGAGATCAAGATGGCCATGATGAGGGAGAACATTCAAGAAGATAGTGAGGCTACCATGGCAAGGTTCCTTAGAGGTCTCAACCCCGACCTTCAAGAAGCCTTGGAGCTCCAACATTACTTGGATATGCATGATCTTCTTGAACTAGCCATCAAGGCTGAGAAGGGGAAGAAATTGAGGCGAGGAGACCGTATCTTCCAAGCTTCCAACTCGCCTTCATGGAAGGGCAACCCACCAAGGAGAATCTCACATGATACAGGAAATGCGACTACACCAAGCCCTTCTAGCCTCACACCTGGAAATTTCTCTAACTGCAATTCCATTTTTACCCCTAACAAGCTTGTTGATGCATCCAGGTCCACTTCTAAGACCCCTCATGAAACTCCTAAAACTAGGAATAGAGATATCAAGGGCTTCAAGTGCCATTGGTTTGGACATATTGACACGAACGGCACCAATCTTGTGATGCGACCCCTACAGAAAGGCTAGGATCTAGAAGGTTAGGACTCACGTTGATGACAAACGAACGCAACGGAATCACCTAAACCCGTTGATCACGTGGCCAACGAACCTAGTATTGTAGAAGACTCCATAATCTGGCGCGGTTCTAGATTGATAAGTCAATGGTATGACAAAGAAATGAATCTAAAATACTCAAGGATGCTTCAATGAAGCTTTGAGAGAATTCTCAAGTGTTTTTATTAATCATCATAAAACTGAATGTAAACAATGACTTAAGGCTATTTGTAGCCGTGACTAAGACCTAGTAAAGCTTGGAAAAACTTGAAGTCCGGCCAGCCCTTGGGCATCTCTTTTGGCCGGCACTAGCCCAACAACATACATTGGAGTATGTTGTGGAAAAATCCAAGGAAATCCGGGTCTTGTTTCCTTGATTACTCTTGTGGAAAAGCATGGTGACAATTGTTGGATCTTTGCGGCATTTCTCGACTACCCAATCCGACGGGTAAGGAATTTTTGGTAAGATCATTGGAGTATTTTGAGTGGGAAAACGAGGGAGAGTGAAAACACTCAGGGAGTGAAGTGAGATTATATTTGTCCTATTTTCTTGTTCACTAACCTTTTGCAGGACCAAACGACAGTCATGGAGCAAGCTCATCCGACCACTGACTACTCAATGATGTTCACCGCCATGAAAAACGAGCTTAAGCGGATTAGTGTGTAACAAATGGAGGAGAGGCACAACCGCTTTGACGAGCTCTCCAAGGGCTTCACAAGGGGCCCCCATTCTCGATCTCGCAACCGAAGTAACCATGGCACCAAAGGAGCAAACTATGAGGAGTACTCTCGGCAAGTGAAGATGTGGTAAGAGCCTAGAGGCCTAAAAGGGACACGTCTAAGAACGAGCTCAAGGGACTTAAAATTCAAGTCTCTACGTTACGAGGGAAAAGTGACCCTGAGGCTTAGTTGGAATGGGAAGGCCGCATCGAGATGGTCTTCGATTGCTATGAGTTTAGCGAGGAACAAAAGGTGAAGGTTGCCATTGTTGAGTTCACCGACTGCGCACTAGTTTGGTGGGACCAAGTCAGGACTAATTGGAGGCGAAATGGTAAACTCAAGGCACTAATGCATAAGCGGTTTGTTCCAAGCCACTACAACCGCGATCTCCACTCTCAGCTTCAAACCCTCACTCAAGGCAACATGAGTGTGGAGGACTACTCCAAGGAGATCAAGATGGCCATGATGAGGGCGAACATTCAAGAAGATAGTGTGGCTACCATGACAAGGTTCCTTAGAGGTCTCAACCCCGTCCTTCAAGAAGCCTTGGAGCTCCAACATTACTTGGACATGCATGATCTTCTTGAACTAGCCATCAAGGCCGAGAGGGGGAAGAAATTGAGGCGAGGAGGCCGTACCTTCTAAGCATCCAACTCTCCTTCATAGAAGGGCAACCCACCAAGGAGAACATCACATGATACTGGAAATGCGACTACACCAAGCCCTTCTAGCCGCACACCTGGTAAAATCTCTAACCGCAATTCCAATTTTACCCCTAATAAGCTTGTTGATGCATCCAGGTCCACTTCTAAGACCACTCATGAAACTCCTAAAACTAGGAGTAGAGATATCAAGGGCTTCAAGTGCCAATGGTTGGACAAATTGATACGAACGGCACCAACCATGTGATGCAACCCGTACAGAAAGGCTAGGATCTAGAAGGTTGGGACTCACGTTGATGACAAACGAACGCAGTGGAATCACCTAAACCCGGTGATCACGCGGCCAACGAACCAGGTATTGTAGAAGACGCCGCAATCTGGCGCGGTCCTAGATTGATAAGTCAATGGTATGCCAAAGAAATGAATCTAAAATACTCAAGGATGCTTCAATGAAGCTTTGAGAGAATTCTCAAGTGTTTTTATTAATCATCATAAAACTGAATGTAAACAATGACTTAAGGCAATTTGCAGCCGTGACTATGAACTTGTAAAGCTTGGAAAAACTTGAAGGAAATCCAGCCAGCCATTGGGCTTCTCTTTTGGCTGGCACTAGCCCAACAACATACATTGGAGTATGTTGTGGAAAAATCCAAGGAAATCCGTATCTTGTTTCCTTGATTACTCTTGGGGAAAAGCTTGGTGACAATTGTAGGATCTTTGCGGCATTTCTCGACTGCCCAATCCGACGGGTAAGGAATTTTAGGTAAGATCATTGGAGTATTTTGAGTGGAAAAATGAGTGAGAGTGAAAACACTAAGGGAGTGAATTGAGATTATATTTGTCCTATTTTCTTGTTCACTAACCTTTTACAGGACCAAACGACAGTCATGGAGCAAGCTCATCCGACCACTGACTACTCATTGATGTTCACCGCCATGAAAAACGAGCTAAAGCGGATTAGTGAGCAACAAATGCCGGAGATGCACAACCGCTTAGACGAGCTATCCAAGAGCTTCACAAGGGGCTCTCGTTCTCGATCTCGCAACCGAAATAACCATGGCACCAAAGGAGCAAACTATGAGGAGTACTCTCGGCTGGTGAAGATGTGGAAATAGCCGAGAGGCCTAAAAGGGACACGTCTAAGAACGAGCTGAAGGGACGTAAAATTCAAGTCTGCACGTTCCAAGGCAAAATTGACCCTGAGGCTTAGTTGGAATGGGAAGGCCGCATCGAGATGGTCGTCGATTGCTATGAGTTTATCGAGGAACAAAAGGTGAAGGTTGCCACGGTTGAGTTCACCGACTACGCACTAGTTTGGTGGGACCACCAAGTCAGGACTAATCGGAGGCGAAATGGTGAACACAAGGCACTAATGCATAAGCGATTTGTTCCAAGCCACTACAACCGCGATCTCCACTCTCAGTTTCAAACCCTCACTCAAGGCAACATGAGGGTGGAGGACTATTTCAAGGAGATCAAGATGGCCATGATGAGGGAGAACATTCAAGAAGATAGTGAGGCTACCATGGCAAGGTTCCTTAGAGGTCTCAACCCCGACCTTCAAGAAGCCTTGGAGCTCCAACATTACTTGGATATGCATGATCTTCTTGAACTAGCCATCAAGGCTGAGAAGGGGAAGAAATTGAGGCGAGGAGACCGTATCTTCCAAGCTTCCAACTCGCCTTCATGGAAGGGCAACCCACCAAGGAGAATCTCACATGATACAGGAAATGCGACTACACCAAGCCCTTCTAGCCTCACACCTGGAAATTTCTCTAACTGTAATTCCATTTTTACCCCTAACAAGCTTGTTGATGCATCCAGGTCCACTTCTAAGACCCCTCATGAAACTCCTAAAACTAGGAATAGAGATATCAAGGGCTTCAAGTGCCATTGGTTTGGACATATTGACACGAACGGCACCAATCTTGTGATGCGACCCCTACAGAAAGGCTAGGATCTAGAAGGTTAGGACTCACGTTGATGACAAACGAACGCAACGGAATCACCTAAACCCGTTGATCACGTGGCCAACGAACCTAGTATTGTAGAAGACGCCACAATCTGGCGCGGTTCTAGATTGATAAGTCAATGGTATGACAAAGAAATGAATCTAAAATACTCAAGGATGCTTCAATGAAGCTTTGAGAGAATTCTCAAGTGTTTTTATTAATCATCATAAAACTGAATGTAAACAATGACTTAAGGCTATTTGTAGCCGTGACTAAGACCTAGTAAAGCTTGGAAAAACTTGAAGTCCGGCCAGCCCTTGGGCTTCTCTTTTGGCCGGCACTAGCCCAACAACATACATTGGAGTATGTTGTGGAAAAATCCAAGGAAATCCGGGTCTTGTTTCCTTGATTACTCTTGTGGAAAAGCATGGTGACAATTGTTGGATCTTTGCGGCATTTCTCGACTACCCAATCCGACGGGTAAGGAATTTTTGGTAAGATCATTGGAGTATTTTGAGTGGGAAAACGAGGGAGAGTGAAAACACTCAGGGAGTGAAGTGAGATTATATTTGTCCTATTTTCTTGTTCACTAACCTTTTGCAGGACCAAACGACAGTCATGGAGCAAGCTCATCCGACCACTGACTACTCAATGATGTTCACCGCCATGAAAAACGAGCTTAAGCGGATTAGTGTGTAACAAATGGAGGAGAGGCACAACCGCTTTGACGAGCTCTCCAAGGGCTTCACAAGGGGCCCCCATTCTCGATCTCGCAACCGAAGTAACCATGGCACCAAAGGAGCAAACTATGAGGAGTACTCTCGGCAAGTGAAGATGTGGTAAGAGCCTAGAGGCCTAAAAGGGACACGTCTAAGAACGAGCTCAAGGGACTTAAAATTCAAGTCTCTACGTTACGAGGGAAAAGTGACCCTGAGGCTTAGTTGGAATGGGAAGGCCGCATCGAGATGGTCTTCGATTGCTATGAGTTTAGCGAGGAACAAAAGGTGAAGGTTGCCATTGTTGAGTTCACCGACTGCGCACTAGTTTGGTGGGACCAAGTCAGGACTAATTGGAGGCGAAATGGTAAACTCAAGGCACTAATGCATAAGCGGTTTGTTCCAAGCCACTACAACCGCGATCTCCACTCTCAGCTTCAAACCCTCACTCAAGGCAACATGAGTGTGGAGGACTACTCCAAGGAGATCAAGATGGCCATGATGAGGGCGAACATTCAAGAAGATAGTGTGGCTACCATGACAAGGTTCCTTAGAGGTCTCAACCCCGTCCTTCAAGAAGCCTTGGAGCTCCAACATTACTTGGACATGCATGATCTTCTTGAACTAGCCATCAAGGCCGAGAGGGGGAAGAAATTGAGGCGAGGAGGCCGTACCTTCTAAGCATCCAACTCTCCTTCATAGAAGGGCAACCCACCAAGGAGAACATCACATGATACTGGAAATGCGACTACACCAAGCCCTTCTAGCCGCACACCTGGTAAAATCTCTAACCGCAATTCCAATTTTACCCCTAATAAGCTTGTTGATGCATCCAGGTCCACTTCTAAGACCACTCATGAAACTCCTAAAACTAGGAGTAGAGATATCAAGGGCTTCAAGTGCCAATGGTTGGACATATTGATACGAACGGCACCAACCTTGTGATGCAACCCGTACAGAAAGGCTAGGATCTAGAAGGTTGGGACTCACGTTGACGACAAACGAACGCAGTGGAATCACCTAAACCCGGTGATCACGCGGCCAACGAACCAGGTATTGTAGAAGACGCCGCAATCTGGCGCGGTCCTAGATTGATAAGTCAATGGTATGCCAAAGAAATGAATCTAAAATACTCAAGGATGCTTCAATGAAGCTTTGAGAGAATTCTCAAGTGTTTTTATTAATCATCATAAAACTGAATGTAAACAATGACTTAAGGCAATTTGCAGCCGTGACTATGACCTTGTAAAGTTTGGAAAAACTTGAAGGAAATCCGGCCAGCCATTGGGCTTCTCTTTTGGCTGGCACTAGCCCAACAATATACATTGGAGTATGTTGTGGAAAAATCCAAGGAAATCCGTATCTTGTTTCCTTGATTACTCTTGGGGAAAAGCTTGGTGACAATTAAGATCATTGGAGTATTTTGAGTGCAAAAATGAGTGAGAGTGAAAACACTAAGGGAGTGAATTGAGATTATATTTGTCCTATTTTCTTGTTCACTAACCTTTTTACAGGACCAAACGACAGTCATGGAGCAAGCTCATCCGACCACTGACTACTCATTGATGTTCACCGCCATGAAAAACGAGGTAAAGCGGATTAGTGAGCAACAAATGCCGGAGAGGCACAACCGCTTAGACGAGCTATCCAAGAGCTTCACAAGGGGCTCTCGTTCTCGATCTCGCAACCGAAATAACCATGGCACCAAAGGAGCAAACTATGAGGAGTACTCTCGGCTGGTGAAGATGTGGAAATAGCCGAGAGGCCTAAAAGGGACACGTCTAAGAACGAGCTGAAGGGACGTAAAATTCAAGTCTGCACGTTCCAAGGCAAAATTGACCCTGAGGCTTAGTTGGAATGGGAAGGCCGCATCGAGATGGTCGTCGATTGCTATGAGTTTATCGAGGAACAAAAGGTGAAGGTTGCCACGGTTGAGTTCACCGACTACGCACTAGTTTGGTGGGACCACCAAGTCAGGACTAATCGGAGGCGAAATGGTGAACACAAGGCACTAATGCATAAGCGATTTGTTCCAAGCCACTACAACCGCGATCTCCACTCTCAGTTTCAAACCCTCACTCAAGGCAACATGAGGGTGGAGGACTATTTCAAGGAGATCAAGATGGCCATGATGAGGGAGAACATTCAAGAAGATAGTGAGGCTACCATGGCAAGGTTCCTTAGAGGTCTCAACCCCGACCTTCAAGAAGCCTTGGAGCTCCAACATTACTTGGATATGCATGATCTTCTTGAACTAGCCATCAAGGCTGAGAAGGGGAAGAAATTGAGGCGAGGAGACCGTATCTTCCAAGCTTCCAACTCGCCTTCATGGAAGGGCAACCCACCAAGGAGAATCTCACATGATACAGGAAATGCGACTACACCAAGCCCTTCTAGCCTCACACCTGGAAATTTCTCTAACTGCAATTCCATTTTTACCCCTAACAAGCTTGTTGATGCATCCAGGTCCACTTCTAAGACCCCTCATGAAACTCCTAAAACTAGGAATAGAGATATCAAGGGCTTCAAGTGCCATTGGTTTGGACATATTGACACGAACGGCACCAATCTTGTGATGCGACCCCTACAGAAAGGCTAGGATCTAGAAGGTTAGGACTCACGTTGATGACAAACGAACGCAACGGAATCACCTAAACCCGTTGATCACGTGGCCAACGAACCTAGTATTGTAGAAGACGCCACAATCTGGCGCGGTTCTAGATTGATAAGTCAATGGTATGACAAAGAAATGAATCTAAAATACTCAAGGATGCTTCAATGAAGCTTTGAGAGAATTCTCAAGTGTTTTTATCAATCATCATAAAACTGAATGTAAACAATGACTTAAGGCTATTTGTAGCCGTGACTAAGACCTAGTAAAGCTTGGAAAAACTTGAAGTCCGGCCAGCCCTTGGGCTTCTCTTTTGGCCGGCACTAGCCCAACAACATACATTGGAGTATGTTGTGGAAAAATCCAAGGAAATCCGGGTCTTGTTTTCTTGATTACTCTTGTGGAAAAGCATGGTGACAATTGTTGGATCTTTGCGGCATTTCTCGACTACCCAATCCGACGGGTAAGGAATTTTTGGTAAGATCATTGGAGTATTTTGAGTGGGAAAACGAGGGAGAGTGAAAACACTCAGGGAGTGAAGTGAGATTATATTTGTCCTATTTTCTTGTTCACTAACCTTTTGCAGGACCAAACGACAGTCATGGAGCAAGCTCATCCGACCACTGACTACTCAATGATGTTCACCGCCATGAAAAACGAGCTTAAGCGGATTAGTGTGTAACAAATGGAGGAGAGGCACAACCGCTTTGACGAGCTCTCCAAGGGCTTCACAAGGGGCCCCCATTCTCGATCTCGCAACCGAAGTAACCATGGCACCAAAGGAGCAAACTATGAGGAGTACTCTCGGCAAGTGAAGATGTGGTAAGAGCCTAGAGGCCTAAAAGGGACACGTCTAAGAACGAGCTCAAGGGACTTAAAATTCAAGTCTCTACGTTACGAGGGAAAAGTGACCCTGAGGCTTAGTTGGAATGGGAAGGCCGCATCGAGATGGTCTTCGATTGCTATGAGTTTAGCGAGGAACAAAAGGTGAAGGTTGCCATTGTTGAGTTCACCGACTGCGCACTAGTTTGGTGGGACCAAGTCAGGACTAATTGGAGGCGAAATGGTAAACTCAAGGCACTAATGCATAAGCGGTTTGTTCCAAGCCACTACAACCGCGATCTCCACTCTCAGCTTCAAACCCTCACTCAAGGCAACATGAGTGTGGAGGACTACTCCAAGGAGATCAAGATGGCCATGATGAGGGCGAACATTCAAGAAGATAGTGTGGCTACCATGACAAGGTTCCTTAGAGGTCTCAACCCCGTCCTTCAAGAAGCCTTGGAGCTCCAACATTACTTGGACATGCATGATCTTCTTGAACTAGCCATCAAGGCCGAGAGGGGGAAGAAATTGAGGCGAGGAGGCCGTACCTTCTAAGCATCCAACTCTCCTTCATAGAAGGGCAACCCACCAAGGAGAACATCACATGATACTGGAAATGCGACTACACCAAGCCCTTCTAGCCGCACACCTGGTAAAATCTCTGACCGCAATTCCAATTTTACCCCTAATAAGCTTGTTGATGCATCCAGGTCCACTTCTAAGACCACTCATGAAACTCCTAAAACTAGGAGTAGAGATATCAAGGGCTTCAAGTGCCAATGGTTGGACATATTGATACGAACGGCACCAACCTTGTGATGCAACCCGTACAGAAAGGCTAGGATCTAGAAGGTTGGGACTCACGTTGATGACAAACGAACGCAGTGGAATCACCTAAACCCGGTGATCACGCGGCCAACGAACCAGGTATTGTAGAAGACGCCGCAATCTGGCGCGGTCCTAGATTGATAAGTCAATGGTATGCCAAAGAAATGAATCTAAAATACTCAAGGATGCTTCAATGAAGCTTTGAGAGAATTCTCAAGTGTTTTTATTAATCATCGTAAAACTGAATGTAAACATTGACTTAAGGCAATTTGCAGCCGTGACTATGACCTTGTAAAGCTTGGAAAAACTTGAAGGAAATCCGGCCAGCCATTGGGCTTCTCTTTTGGCTGGCACTAGCCCAACAACATACATTGGAGTATGTTGTGGAAAAATCCAAGGAAATCCGTATCTTGTTTCCTTGATTACTCTTGGGGAAAAGCTTGGTGACAATTGTAGGATCTTTGCGGCATTTCTCGACTGCCCAATCCGACGGGTAAGGAATTTTTGGTAAGATCATTGGAGTATTTTGAGTGGAAAAATGAGTGAGAGTGAAAACACTAAGGGAGTGAATTGAGATTATATTTGTCCTATTTTCTTGTTCACTAACCTTTTACAGGACCAAACGACAGTCATGGAGCAAGCTCATCCGACCACTGACTACTCATTGATGTTCACCGCCATGAAAAACGAGCTAAAGCGGATTAGTGAGCAACAAATGCCGGAGAGGCACAACCGCTTAGACGAGCTATCCAAGAGCTTCACAAGGGGCTCTCGTTCTCGATCTCGCAACCGAAATAACCATGGCACCAAAGGAGCAAACTATGAGGAGTACTCTCGGCTGGTGAAGATGTGGAAATAGCCGAGAGGCCTAAAAGGGACACGTCTAAGAACGAGCTGAAGGGACGTAAAATTCAAGTCTGCACGTTCCAAGGCAAAATTGACCCTGAGGCTTAGTTGGAATGGGAAGGCCGCATCGAGATGGTCGTCGATTGCTATGAGTTTATCGAGGAACAAAAGGTGAAGGTTGCCACGGTTGAGTTCACCGACTACGCACTAGTTTGGTGGGACCACCAAGTCAGGACTAATCGGAGGCGAAATGGTGAACACAAGGCACTAATGCATAAGCGA
The DNA here is from genome assembly GCF_036785885.1 of Coffea arabica. Lineage (NCBI taxonomy): Eukaryota > Viridiplantae > Streptophyta > Magnoliopsida > Gentianales > Rubiaceae > Coffea > Coffea arabica. The sequence goes on along the minus strand of NC_092315.1, from coordinate 28,937,618 downwards.
TTTGTTCCAAGCCACTACAACCGCGATCTCCACTCTCAGTTTCAAACCCTCACTCAAGGCAACATGAGGATGGAGGACTATTTCAAGGAGATCAAGATGGCCATGATGAGGGAGAACATTCAAGAAGATAGTGAGGCTACCATGGCAAGGTTCCTTAGAGGTCTCAACCCCGACCTTCAAGAAGCCTTGGAGCTCCAACATTACTTGGATATGCATGATCTTCTTGAACTAGCCATCAAGGCTGAGAAGGGGAAGAAATTGAGGCGAGGAGACCGTATCTTCCAAGCTTCCAACTCGCCTTCATGGAAGGGCAACCCACCAAGGAGAATCTCACATGATACAGGAAATGCGACTACACCAAGCCCTTCTAGCCTCACACCTGGAAATTTCTCTAACTGTAATTCCATTTTTACCCCTAACAAGCTTGTTGATGCATCCAGGTCCACTTCTAAGACCCCTCATGAAACTCCTAAAACTAGGAATAGAGATATCAAGGGCTTCAAGTGCCATTGGTTTGGACATATTGACACGAACGGCACCAATCTTGTGATGCGACCCCTACAGAAAGGCTAGGATCTAGAAGGTTAGGACTCACGTTGATGACAAACGAACGCAACGGAATCACCTAAACCCGTTGATCACGTGGCCAACGAACCTAGTATTGTAGAAGACGCCACAATCTGGCGCGGTTCTAGATTGATAAGTCAATGGTATGACAAAGAAATGAATCTAAAATACTCAAGGATGCTTCAATGAAGCTTTGAGAGAATTCTCAAGTGTTTTTATTAATCATCATAAAACTGAATGTAAACAATGACTTAAGGCTATTTGTAGCCGTGACTAAGACCTAGTAAAGCTTGGAAAAACTTGAAGTCCGGCCAGCCCTTGGGCTTCTCTTTTGGCCGGCACTAGCCCAACAACATACATTGGAGTATGTTGTGGAAAAATCCAAGGAAATCCGGGTCTTGTTTCCTTGATTACTCTTGTGGAAAAGCATGGTGACAATTGTTGGATCTTTGCGGCATTTCTCGACTACCCAATCCGACGGGTAAGGAATTTTTGGTAAGATCATTGGAGTATTTTGAGTGGGAAAACGAGGGAGAGTGAAAACACTCAGGGAGTGAAGTGAGATTATATTTGTCCTATTTTCTTGTTCACTAACCTTTTGCAGGACCAAACGACAGTCATGGAGCAAGCTCATCCGACCACTGACTACTCAATGATGTTCACCGCCATGAAAAACGAGCTTAAGCGGATTAGTGTGTAACAAATGGAGGAGAGGCACAACCGCTTTGACGAGCTCTCCAAGGGCTTCACAAGGGGCCCCCATTCTCGATCTCGCAACCGAAGTAACCATGGCACCAAAGGAGCAAACTATGAGGAGTACTCTCGGCAAGTGAAGATGTGGTAAGAGCCTAGAGGCCTAAAAGGGACACGTCTAAGAACGAGCTCAAGGGACTTAAAATTCAAGTCTCTACGTTACGAGGGAAAAGTGACCCTGAGGCTTAGTTGGAATGGGAAGGCCGCATCGAGATGGTCTTCGATTGCTATGAGTTTAGCGAGGAACAAAAGGTGAAGGTTGCCATTGTTGAGTTCACCGACTGCGCACTAGTTTGGTGGGACCAAGTCAGGACTAATTGGAGGCGAAATGGTAAACTCAAGGCACTAATGCATAAGCGGTTTGTTCCAAGCCACTACAACCGCGATCTCCACTCTCAGCTTCAAACCCTCACTCAAGGCAACATGAGTGTGGAGGACTACTCCAAGGAGATCAAGATGGCCATGATGAGGGCGAACATTCAAGAAGATAGTGTGGCTACCATGACAAGGTTCCTTAGAGGTCTCAACCCCGTCCTTCAAGAAGCCTTGGAGCTCCAACATTACTTGGACATGCATGATCTTCTTGAACTAGCCATCAAGGCCGAGAGGGGGAAGAAATTGAGGCGAGGAGGCCGTACCTTCTAAGCATCCAACTCTCCTTCATAGAAGGGCAACCCACCAAGGAGAACATCACATGATACTGGAAATGCGACTACACCAAGCCCTTCTAGCCGCACACCTGGTAAAATCTCTGACCGCAATTCCAATTTTACCCCTAATAAGCTTGTTGATGCATCCAGGTCCACTTCTAAGACCACTCATGAAACTCCTAAAACTAGGAGTAGAGATATCAAGGGCTTCAAGTGCCAATGGTTGGACATATTGATACGAACGGCACCAACCTTGTGATGCAACCCGTACAGAAAGGCTAGGATCTAGAAGGTTGGGACTCACGTTGATGACAAACGAACGCAGTGGAATCACCTAAACCCGGTGATCACGCGGCCAACGAACCAGGTATTGTAGAAGACGCCGCAATCTGGCGCGGTCCTAGATTGATAAGTCAATGGTATGCCAAAGAAATGAATCTAAAATACTCAAGGATGCTTCAATGAAGCTTTGAGAGAATTCTCAAGTGTTTTTATTAATCATCGTAAAACTGAATGTAAACAATGACTTGAGGCAATTTGCAGCCGTGACTATGACCTTGTAAAGCTTGGAAAAACTTGAAGGAAATCCGGCCAGCCATTGGGCTTCTCTTTTGGCTGGCACTAGCCCAACAACATACATTGGAGTATGTTGTGGAAAAATCCAAGGAAATCCGTATCTTGTTTCCTTGATTACTCTTGGGGAAAAGCTTGGTGACAATTGTAGGATCTTTGCGGCATTTCTCGACTGCCCAATCCGACGGGTAAGGAATTTTTGGTAAGATCATTGGAGTATTTTGAGTGGAAAAATGAGTGAGAGTGAAAACACTAAGGGAGTGAATTGAGATTATATTTGTCCTATTTTCTTGTTCACTAACCTTTTACAGGACCAAACGACAGTCATGGAGCAAGCTCATCCGACCACTGACTACTCATTGATGTTCACCGCCATGAAAAACGAGCTAAAGCGGATTAGTGAGCAACAAATGCCGGAGAGGCACAACCGCTTAGACGAGCTATCCAAGAGCTTCACAAGGGGCTCTCGTTCTCGATCTCGCAACCGAAATAACCATGGCACCAAAGGAGCAAACTATGAGGAGTACTCTCGGCTGGTGAAGATGTGGAAATAGCCGAGAGGCCTAAAAGGGACACGTCTAAGAACGAGCTGAAGGGACGTAAAATTCAAGTCTGCACGTTCCAAGGCAAAATTGACCCTGAGGCTTAGTTGGAATGGGAAGGCCGCATCGAGATGGTCGTCGATTGCTATGAGTTTATCGAGGAACAAAAGGTGAAGGTTGCCACGGTTGAGTTCACCGACTACGCACTAGTTTGGTGGGACCACCAAGTCAGGACTAATCGGAGGCGAAATGGTGAACACAAGGCACTAATGCATAAGCGATTTGTTCCAAGCCACTACAACCGCGATCTCCACTCTCAGTTTCAAACCCTCACTCAAGGCAACATGAGGGTGGAGGACTATTTCAAGGAGATCAAGATGGCCATGATGAGGGAGAACATTCAAGAAGATAGTGAGGCTACCATGGCAAGGTTCCTTAGAGGTCTCAACCCCGACCTTCAAGAAGCCTTGGAGCTCCAACATTACTTGGATATGCATGATCTTCTTGAACTAGCCATCAAGGCTGAGAAGGGGAAGAAATTGAGGCGAGGAGACCGTATCTTCCAAGCTTCCAACTCGCCTTCATGGAAGGGCAACCCACCAAGGAGAATCTCACATGATACAGGAAATGCGACTACACCAAGCCCTTCTAGCCTCACACCTGGAAATTTCTCTAACTGTAATTCCATTTTTACCCCTAACAAGCTTGTTGATGCATCCAGGTCCACTTCTAAGACCCCTCATGAAACTCCTAAAACTAGGAATAGAGATATCAAGGGCTTCAAGTGCCATTGGTTTGGACATATTGACACGAACGGCACCAATCTTGTGATGCGACCCCTACAGAAAGGCTAGGATCTAGAAGGTTAGGACTCACGTTGATGACAAACGAACGCAACGGAATCACCTAAACCCGTTGATCACGTGGCCAACGAACCTAGTATTGTAGAAGACGCCACAATCTGGCGCGGTTCTAGATTGATAAGTCAATGGTATGACAAAGAAATGAATCTAAAATACTCAAGGATGCTTCAATGAAGCTTTGAGAGAATTCTCAAGTGTTTTTATTAATCATCATAAAACTGAATGTAAACAATGACTTAAGGCTATTTGTAGCCGTGACTAAGACCTAGTAAAGCTTGGAAAAACTTGAAGTCCGGCCAGCCCTTGGGCTTCTCTTTTGGCCGGCACTAGCCCAACAACATACATTGGAGTATGTTGTGGAAAAATCCAAGGAAATCCGGGTCTTGTTTCCTTGATTACTCTTGTGGAAAAGCATGGTGACAATTGTTGGATCTTTGCGGCATTTCTCGACTACCCAATCCGACGGGTAAGGAATTTTTGGTAAGATCATTGGAGTATTTTGAGTGGGAAAACGAGGGAGAGTGAAAACACTCAGGGAGTGAAGTGAGATTATATTTGTCCTATTTTCTTGTTCACTAACCTTTTGCAGGACCAAACGACAGTCATGGAGCAAGCTCATCCGACCACTGACTACTCAATGATGTTCACCGCCATGAAAAACGAGCTTAAGCGGATTAGTGTGTAACAAATGGAGGAGAGGTACAACCGCTTTGACGAGCTCTCCAAGGGCTTCACAAGGGGCCCCCATTCTCGATCTCGCAACCGAAGTAACCATGGCACCAAAGGAGCAAACTATGAGGAGTACTCTCGGCAAGTGAAGATGTGGTAAGAGCCTAGAGGCCTAAAAGGGACACGTCTAAGAACGAGCTCAAGGGACTTAAAATTCAAGTCTCTACGTTACGAGGGAAAAGTGACCCTGAGGCTTAGTTGGAATGGGAAGGCCGCATCGAGATGGTCTTCGATTGCTATGAGTTTAGCGAGGAACAAAAGGTGAAGGTTGCCATTGTTGAGTTCACCGACTGCGCACTAGTTTGGTGGGACCAAGTCAGGACTAATTGGAGGCGAAATGGTAAACTCAAGGCACTAATGCATAAGCGGTTTGTTCCAAGCCACTACAACCGCGATCTCCACTCTCAGCTTCAAACCCTCACTCAAGGCAACATGAGTGTGGAGGACTACTCCAAGGAGATCAAGATGGCCATGATGAGGGCGAACATTCAAGAAGATAGTGTGGCTACCATGACAAGGTTCCTTAGAGGTCTCAACCCCGTCCTTCAAGAAGCCTTGGAGCTCCAACATTACTTGGACATGCATGATCTTCTTGAACTAGCCATCAAGGCCGAGAGGGGGAAGAAATTGAGGCGAGGAGGCCGTACCTTCTAAGCATCCAACTCTCCTTCATAGAAGGGCAACCCACCAAGGAGAACATCACATGATATTGGAAATGCGACTACACCAAGCCCTTCTAGCCGCACACCTGGTAAAATCTCTGACCGCAATTCCAATTTTACCCCTAATAAGCTTGTTGATGCATCCAGGTCCACTTCTAAGACCACTCATGAAACTCCTAAAACTAGGAGTAGAGATATCAAGGGCTTCAAGTGCCAATGGTTGGACATATTGATACGAACGGCACCAACCTTGTGATGCAACCCGTACAGAAAGGCTAGGATCTAGAAGGTTGGGACTCACGTTGATGACAAACGAACGCAGTGGAATCACCTAAACCCGGTGATCACGCGGCCAACGAACCAGGTATTGTAGAAGACGCCGCAATCTGGCGCGGTCCTAGATTGATAAGTCAATGGTATGCCAAAGAAATGAATCTAAAATACTCAAGGATGCTTCAATGAAGCTTTGAGAGAATTCTCAAGTGTTTTTATTAATCATCGTAAAACTGAATGTAAACAATGACTTGAGGCAATTTGCAGCCGTGACTATGACCTTGTAAAGCTTGGAAAAACTTGAAGGAAATCCGGCCAGCCATTGGGCTTCTCTTTTGGCTGGCACTAGCCCAACAACATACATTGGAGTATGTTGTGGAAAAATCCAAGGAAATCCGTATCTTGTTTCCTTGATTACTCTTGGGGAAAAGCTTGGTGACAATTGTAGGATCTTTGCGGCATTTCTCGACTGCCCAATCCGACGGGTAAGGAATTTTTGGTAAGATCATTGGAGTATTTTGAGTGGAAAAATGAGTGAGAGTGAAAACACTAAGGGAGTGAATTGAGATTATATTTGTCCTATTTTCTTGTTCACTAACCTTTTACAGGACCAAACGACAGTCATGGAGCAAGCTCATCCGACCACTGACTACTCATTGATGTTCACCGCCATGAAAAACGAGCTAAAGCGGATTAGTGAGCAACAAATGCCGGAGAGGCACAACCGCTTAGACGAGCTATCCAAGAGCTTCACAAGGGGCTCTCGTTCTCGATCTCGCAACCGAAATAACCATGGCACCAAAGGAGCAAACTATGAGGAGTACTCTCGGCTGGTGAAGATGTGGAAATAGCCGAGAGGCCTAAAAGGGACACGTCTAAGAACGAGCTGAAGGGACGTAAAATTCAAGTCTGCACGTTCCAAGGCAAAATTGACCCTGAGGCTTAGTTGGAATGGGAAGGCCGCATCGAGATGGTCGTCGATTGCTATGAGTTTATCGAGGAACAAAAGGTGAAGGTTGCCACGGTTGAGTTCACCGACTACGCACTAGTTTGGTGGGACCACCAAGTCAGGACTAATCGGAGGCGAAATGGTGAACACAAGGCACTAATGCATAAGCAATACCAGAGTAGATGCTTAGATACCATATTAGGACTATAATTTGCTCTTTGAAGGTATTCCCGAACATAACAGCCTCTCTCTCTTGGGCTTTCAAAAGTTCAAGGGACTTTTATCACAAGAACAACTTATAGCAATGCTATGGACATCTAAACAACCACGCAGCTATGAGGATCTCTCGGCCTTCCCTGGTGAAAATAGAAACTTAGAATTCCATAAGGATAGAAACAAACTTGGAATTTTATTGATCTTTTCCTCGATGATCCTTTTACAATGAGAACTGGCCTCTATTTATAGAAATAGAATTTGGCCCTTCAGGATAAACGACCCTTCAGAAAAGTAAACAACAAACGACTCTTCGGAAAAGTAAATAACAAACGACTCTTCGGAAAAGTAAATAACAAACGACTCTTCGGAAAAGTAAATAACAAACGACTCTTCGAAATAACAAACGACTCTTCTACGTGGATTCTTCCATATCAACATCATTCCAGGCCCACTGGTAATCATCATCTGGGGTATCTGATGGTGTGGTAGCTGGATCTGTAATGTTAAGCATTTCTATGTAATGTTGATGTGCCTGTGCATTCTTCCTTTTATTCTCGATGCTTTTCCATTCTGTTCTATTTTTGAATTGGTAGGAAGAAACTGTTGAGGATGATCGAAAATCCTGTGATGATCCTGTGTTATGATAAGGGTCTTGGGAATCTTGCATTACAGTGTCATTCATTTTGTCCTGATACTCTTTCTTTGCTCGTTTGATTCTGGTCCAATGAGGATGACTTGAGTGGTAGTTCCATGATCCATAGTGACCAGGCCATATTTCAGGAGGAATGCATCTGTTTTCCTGAAATATGTATCTCTGTGCTTCCTCATACTCATCATCAAGGTCTAAAATAGTATGATCCATTTCTTTATAAATTACTGCACTTGGACAGGATTGGACTTGGTTATTTTGCAAATTGCAAGGTCTATGGAAATGGAAAATAACATATTTAGACTGAGTTGAAAATAATCCAGACCAATATGTTAATGGTCGAAACCATTGCAGGAAAACTTGAAGGTTTGGATTTAATGGCTGATTAAAGAAAGGTGATTGAAATTCCATAAGAATATGATATTGATGGCAAAGACACCAAAAATACCATAATAATGATTTTGGAAAATCATCATGTCTGGCAATGAAAATTTGACAGAACGGATATTCAGGATTAGTTCCAAAGGGATTTAAGATTGATCCTCCATATGAACTGAATATTTCAAATTCATATTGATTTCGGATTCTTTCAATATCTTCTTTTTCCCATGGATGAGGAATTTGGGGAATATCTGGGGGTTCAGAACAAACAGGTGAGAACATGAAACAAGGTTGGTCTTGTTGGGGCAAAGGTTCTTTCCTTGAGAAGAAATCAGCAACAATGTTCTTTTTCCCTTTTATGTTTTTGACATCAAAAGAATATTGGGAAAACCATGCTGACCATCTAAGTAACTGAGGATTAGGGACAGTGTTTTGTTTAAAGTGCAGCATTTTAGGAAATGACCCCATATCCATTTCAACCAAGAAATGATGGGATATAAGGAAAAAAGAGAATTTCTTTATACCATTCTTGACTGCAAGGATTTCTTTGAATGTGGAATGATAATGTTGTTCGGAAACTTTGAATTTTCCACTAGCAAATCCACAACAATGCTTTGTTCCCTGTTCATCTTCTTCAAGTAGTACAGCTCCCCAATATTTATCACTGGCATCTGTTTGTAAGATCTTTTTCCCATCTGATGGAATATGAAGTGTAGGAAGATCTTGGAGTGCCTTCTTGAGGATTTGGATTGCTTGGGTTTGTGAAACACCCCATGGTGGAGGTTTCTTTTTAAGCATTTTAGTCAAAGGACTAATATGCTTGGAAGCTTTGGGAAGAAATTCACGGACATAGTTAACAACACCAAGAAATTGTTGGACCTGGGTTTTTGAAAGATTTTCTTCAGGGAAATCCTTAATGGATTGTCCAACATGTTGTTCAGGAGTGCATTTCCCTTTAGCAATTTTCATGCCTAGGAATGAAATTTCTTGCTGAGCTAAAAACATTTTCTTTTCAGAAAGCATGATCCCGTATTGCTTAACAAGATGATGAAAATCTTTAAGCAACTCAAGATGTTCTTCAAAATTATTACTGAAAAGAAGAATATCATCAATGTAAACAAGTGCGGAATGTAAGATAGGCTGAAATATCCTTATCATCGCTTTTTGGAAAAGAGAAGGTGCAGTTTTCAGGCCAAAAGGCATCACCTTCCATTGGAAATGATGATTCGGAATACAAAATCCAGTCTTATGCCTATCTTCAGGATGAATTCCCAATTGCCAGAATCCAGATTTTAAATCAAATTTAGAAAACCATTTTGCCTTGGATATCTGGGAAAAAATAGTAAATCTGTTGGGAATCGGGAATTTATCATCAAGCAGGAAAATATTAAGAGGCTGGTAATTAATTACCAATCTCATTTTTCCTCTTACCTGTTCAGATCTTTTGTTGACATAAAATGCTTGGCATGCCCATTGAGAATGAGAAATCTCAATTAGTCCAAACTTCAAAAGCTCTTGGCATTCCTGTTCTGCAAGCTTTGTGTCATTGGGATTCATTCCAGAATGACTAGCTTTTGTGGGATTGATATCCTCATTTTTCTTAAAATGAAGTCGGATAAAAAACTCAGAATTTTCCCACAAAGGATGAGCACACTTTTGTAAAAACTCTTGATGATTTGTTGAGCATGATTCTTGAATGATCTGCTTTTGAAACTGCTGGAGTTGATCCATTGGAACATTTTCTTCTTGTATTAAATACAGCTTTGGGATGTCAATAAAAGGTTTAAAAAACTTTTTTGATTTTATCCCATTTCCTGTAATAAGATACTTGTTTTGTTTGTAAAGATCAAATCCTAACAACAAGTCCTTACCAGTAAAATTTGCTCCCAGAAATTTTGAACTTACACAGCAATCAGGGAGAAGTTTGAGAGTGATGGGATTTTTTGTGACAAATCTTGTTTCAAAGAGATTTCCATCAGCTCCTCTAAACTTGTTTACTTCTGAAATCCAATATGAGTCTGGTAAGATATCTTTCCTCATAATGGAAGTATGGGCACCTGTATCAAAAAATGCAATAAGAGGGATAGGTTTAGAATATTTATCCAACAAGATATGAATAAGAGTTTGTGGATAAACTTCCTCTTCTTTTTGCTCTTTATTTGCCATAGCAATAGGCCCAATACTTAGGATTTCTTCGGGGACCTGTAAAGCCAATAGAGTAGTGTCAGTAGGCTCCTCTTGTTCAGAAAATTCAGATTCTAAATCAGATATGGAAAAATGAAGTTCATTTTGAATTTCTGAAATTAATTTTACTCCCTTTTGATTCTGGGGACAATTTTTTGCAAAATGTCCAGGCTTTCCACAGATAAAACATTTGTTGCCTTTTGTGCCCCTGAACCTTTTAGACTTTCGTCTGAAATATCTCCATTTCTTTCTGAAGGATTTTCTTGGAAAATTCTTATAGGTCTTGGTAAAGCTTTTGAACTTTTTGAATCTTCTAGATCCTTTTCTCCTATGGGATGGAGTACAGGCTTGGCACTTTCCCTTGGTTATTAGCTCTGGCTTTTTGCAGGCTTGGTCCAAACAAACATCCCCTTTCAGATATTCTCGAATAACTTTTCTCTTATGACAAAGGTCATCAAGAGATAGGAAAACTGCTTGTTTAATTTGGCCAATGGTGAGATTTAAAACTGATCCATACTTATTATGGATATACATTTCTGCACCATCTGCAAGTGGCTTGGGAAGGGAACTGATAAACGGTTGTTTGAGATTGATATCTGCACCAAGAGAGTAAAATAACTTAATCATCTTTTGAAAATGTCTATTTAGATCGCGTCGATCATAAGATAAACATTTTATTTGAAAAAATTCTTTTCTTTTTGCTTCCTGGAATTCTCGGACATTTCCAAGAAATGTAAGATGGAGAATATGAATATTTTCCAGGAAATCTTGTTTGGTTAAAAAGAGCATTTTATCTGCATCTCCAATGGTTGTCCACCAATCCTTGAGGATTCCAGCCAGATGAGCTGTAAAAATTGATAGAATTTCAAAGTGAGATTCTTCTGTTAAATTTTGGGCAAGCATCCAAGCATGGAATTCATGGAACTTTGCTTCCCACTTTTCTGGTGGAATATCATCAATTGTAAACAGAGGTACTCCCTTTGATTTTGGAAAAGTAGCTCGCTGGGTTTGATCAAATGATGTTTCTCCTTCAGCTTCATTGTCATCAGGTTCAACCACTTCTGGTTCTGGATCTGCCATGTGAATCTGAGGAATTGTATCTTCTTCGGATGAGGATTCTGAAGTATCAGCTGTTGAAATCGTGTCATCATCTGAAGAATTAGAAAGACTGCTTTCTTTGGAGCCTGTATCTTTAGAGGAATTATCATGAAATTCAGTATAGGTTGAAATATAGGGAACTGAATCTTCATGAAGTTCATCTAGCACTGTTGACAAGGGATTGTCATACACCCTAGTAACCTCATTTGCTTTCCTTTCCTGTTCAATAGAAAAAGCAGGATTAGTATAAGTACTAAACATTAATGAAGCCGGAGGTTCTTGTTGAGAAGATGACGGCTGTTCTATGGCAGATTGTTTGGCTTTTCTTTCCCTTTCAGCTTCAGCCTTTCTCTGTTCTTTTTCAGCCATTTTCTTTGCTATTTCAGCATCCTTTTGAATTTGTTTATTTCTACGATATTCACGCAAAGTTGCTGCAATATCAAAAGGTTTGGTAACCTGTGGCTGTGGTGTTGAAAAGTAAAGAGATGGTGATGGAGTAGTGACTTCTCCAAAATAGAAAGGTGTCGGCCAACTTTGAAGGGGTACTGCACCATACATGGGACCGACCTTAAAAAGAGGTGTGGAAGACCCTACATCATATGTAGGAACTTGTCCTGTGGTTTTCAGAACATGTAGCTGATTTTGAATAAACTTTGTTTCTTTTTCTTTGTTAAGGATAAAATCAGCTAGAGTGGATGGATCAGAAGGCAAGATATACTTAAGTTCTTGAAGTCTTTTTTCAAAAACTTCAATCATATGAGAAACCTGAGATTGGTGAGTTGATACAGTGGTATCAATTTTCTCAATCTTATCTTTGGCTTCTGAGATGTTCTTATGAATAGATAGAAGGGCAGTGTTTTGAACAAGAGAGTTCTCAGTCTGCCAATTTAGAACATCTTCTGTGGGATTTGGTCGAACAGTTTCTCCACTTGGTAAAACTGTCGAAGAAGCATTTTGGATTTTTGGAGTATGTCTAGCACTATTTTTATGGAAAGTTTCCAACTTGGGAAAATCTGCTTCACTAAACATAAAGCATTCTTGAACCTGACAAGTTGGAACTGGAAGTAATGGTTTAGGTTTACAAGATGGTTTAAGAGTCCATTCCTTTTTGGATTCTTGTGCTTCTTTGTCCAAAATATCAAGACACTTTTGATAATAAGGATGAAGATCCTTTTTTGAATATGAATCAGGTGTCTGAGAATTTTGTGGAATCCAATCAGAAGGAATTTGATAACCATTAAACCGACTTCTTTGAGAGACAAAGGTATCAGTATCTGGGTCTTGTGGATTTAGATCTGGTTTGCAAGGTCGGGGTTCAACATGCTTTGATTTCGATTTTTTCTTACAAGATAAATCTGGTAAGTCAAAACCAAGAATATTCTCAAGTTGACAGGAGTCACAAATGTTGCAAACATCAAAATAGATATGACCTGAAATAGGATCTTGAAACCATGAGATTGGGTATCCTTCATTGTCAAAATATTTGATAATATCTTGACTTCGATGTACTTGCTGAAGGTTCTGAGGATGATCATCATGTATTTCCCATTGTTTCTCAAATTCTGAGGGATAATACATAGGTACCTGTGCACACATAATAGAGGGATGAGATTTGGAAATCAAATCTTTAAAATGAGAATGATCAAATGAAATTGATGTTCTCCCTTCTTTGGTATGAGATATCCTTGAATTTGAAGATTCAAGGGGTTCATTTGCTTGAGCATGCAAATCTTCATAGTCTGTAATCCAGTCATTTGGTAATAACTGGATTAAATCTTGCTTTGAAATTTGCCGGGGAACATGAGTACAAGAAGCACCATTCTTCTCATCAACTCTTATTAAAAGAGCATGTTCTCCTCCTGGAATGGCCAGATCAAGGGCATGATTCTGAACACGATAGACCATCTGGTAATGGAGGGTTGCTGCGATGGCGTCTGACACTTGTTCTGCACCAATGATTTGTACCTGTACTTTAAGAGCTTCAAGCAGATGAGGATCTGCTAAGGACATGTTAAAATTTGGGAAAAGGGTGACAAAAACAGTTCCAGCATTTAATGTAGTTTCAGTTGTTGCAATACAAGCATGCTGGTATTGTTTGAATCTGGTATCCAATAGTGCTAATCGAGCAACTATTGGGAGTCCTTTCCTTCCATGAAATGATAGGGAAATCCTGATAGCTCCAAAGTGTATATGGGTATAACCTTGCTGTGTCCATTGCATAGGGAAATCATTTGGAATATGCAAAGTTATAAACTGTTCTTTCCTGGTAGCAGGAATTGGATGTTGATCAACCTTTGATGCTTGAATGTATTCTTTAACTCCTTTTGGATGTGATCTTATTAAGGATTTAATAACACGAGTAGGAGAAAAAGATTGTTTACCGTAAGCACTATAAGGATTGATAGTCGGAATAGAGGTGGGATTAACCACCTCTGGTTCAATAGAAACTTCATACAAATAATCTAATTTATTACTATGTACTGTCTTTATTTCTAATCCATTATTAGTAGTAATAGAAGAAGACTTAGAAGACGAAGAAGCCATATCTTAAACACGACTAATACTTAGATCTTGATTAATAACAACTTTCTTTTTGGATTTTTCTATATCTTTTTTCACACGTTCCTCCGAGGAAATTACACTAATACGATGATATAACAAATCTATCTTTACTTGCCTACTTACAATACTGTAAGACCACTGATTAAGATATTCGGAGTACTGAACTATTTCAGCTTGGTACCGCTCAATACTTTCATAACATTGGGCTTTAGTGAGCTCAATATATTTATCATATATATGAGGACCTCCAACTATCTGACGAATATGTGCATACCATGCATCAAGACTGTCATAATGGCGTAATATCCAGAAATTTAAAATATCATACTGTTGAACAATATTAGCAAAGTCAGGAAAATCATTCATATGATTTTGAGAGTAAAGAGTTTTGGATTAAAACTTCACCAGGGTTGGCTCTGATACCAAATACCCGGATTTCCCGGATTTTTCCACAACATACTCCAATGTATGTTGTTGGGCTAGTGCCGGCCAAAAGAGAAGCCCAAGGGCTGGCCGGACTTCAAGTTTTTCCAAGCTTTACTAGGTCTTAGTCACGGCTACAAATAGCCTTAAGTCATTGTTTACATTCAGTTTTATGATGATTAATAAAAACACTTGAGAATTCTCTCAAAGCTTCATTGAAGCATCCTTGAGTATTTTAGATTCATTTCTTTGTCATACCATTGACTTATCAATCTAGAACCGCGCCAGATTGTGGCGTCTTCTACAATACTAGGTTCGTTGGCCACGTGATCAACGGGTTTAGGTGATTCCGTTGCGTTCGTTTGTCATCAACGTGAGTCCTAACCTTCTAGATCCTAGCCTTTCTGTAGGGGTCGCATCACAAGATTGGTGCCGTTCGTGTCAATATGTCCAAACCAATGGCACTTGAAGCCCTTGATATCTCTATTCCTAGTTTTAGGAGTTTCATGAGGGGTCTTAGAAGTGGACCTGGATGCATCAACAAGCTTGTTAGGGGTAAAAATGGAATTGCAGTTAGAGAAATTTCCAGGTGTGAGGCTAGAAGGGCTTGGTGTAGTCGCATTTCCTGTATCATGTGAGATTCTCCTTGGTGGGTTGCCCTTCCATGAAGGCGAGTTGGAAGCTTGGAAGATACGGTCTCCTCGCCTCAATTTCTTCCCCTTCTCAGCCTTGATGGCTAGTTCAAGAAGATCATGCATATCCAAGTAATGTTGGAGCTCCAAGGCTTCTTGAAGGTCGGGGTTGAGACCTCTAAGGAACCTTGCCATGGTAGCCTCACTATCTTCTTGAATGTTCTCCCTCATCATGGCCATCTTGATCTCCTTGAAATAGTCCTCCACCCTCATGTTGCCTTGAGTGAGGGTTTGAAACTGAGAGTGGAGATCGCGGTTGTAGTGGCTTGGAACAAATCGCTTATGCATTAGTGCCTTGTGTTCACCATTTCGCCTCCGATTAGTCCTGACTTGGTGGTCCCACCAAACTAGTGCGTAGTCGGTGAACTCAACCGTGGCAACCTTCACCTTTTGTTCCTCGATAAACTCATAGCAATCGACGACCATCTCGATGCGGCCTTCCCATTCCAACTAAGCCTCAGGGTCAATTTTGCCTTGGAACGTGCAGACTTGAATTTTACGTCCCTTCTGCTCGTTCTTAGACGTGTCCCTTTTAGGCCTCTCGGCTATTTCCACATCTTCACCAGCCGAGAGTACTCCTCATAGTTTGCTCCTTTGGTGCCATGGTTATTTCAGTTGCGAGATCGAGAACGAGAGCCCCTTGTGAAGCTCTTGGATAGCTCGTCTAAGCGGTTGTGCCTCTCCGGCATTTGTTGCTCACTAATCCGCTTTAGTTCGTTTTTCATGGCGGTGAGTAGTCAGTGGTCGGATGAGCTTGCTCCATGACTGTCGTTTGGTCCTGTAAAAGGTTAGTGAACAAGAAAATAGGACAAATATAATCTCAATTCACTCCCTTGGTGTTTTCACTCTCACTCATTTTTCCACTCAAAATACTCCAATGATCTTACCAAAAATTCCTTACCCGTCGGATTGGGCAGTCGAGAAATGCCGCAAAGATCCTACAATTGTCACCAAGCTTTTCCCCAAGAGTAATCAAGGAAACAAGATACGGATTTCCTTGGATTTTTCCACAACATACTCCAATGTATGTTGTTGGGCTAGTGCCAGCCAAAAGAGAAGCCCAATGGCTGGCCGGATTTCCTTCAAGTTTTTCCAAGCTTTACAAGGTCATAGTCACGGCTGCAAATTGCCTTAAGTCATTGTTTACATTCAGTTTTATGATGATTAATAAAAACACTTGAGAATTCTCTCAAAGCTTCATTGAAGCATCCTTGAGTATTTTAGATTCATTTCTTTGGCATACCATTGACTTATCAATCTAGGACCGCGCCAGATTGCGGCGTCTTCTACAATACCTGGTTCGTTGGCCGCGTGATCACCGGGTTTAGGTGATTCCACTGCGTTCGTTTGTCATCAACGTGAGTCCCAACCTTCTAGATCCTAGCCTTTCTGTACGGGTTGCATCACAAGGTTGGTGCCGTTCGTATCAATATGTCCAACCATTGGCACTTGAAGCCCTTGATATCTCTACTCCTAGTTTTAGGAGTTTCATGAGTGGTCTTAGAAGTGGACCTGGATGCATCAACAAGCTTATTAGGGGTAAAATTGGAATTGCGGTCAGAGATTTTACCAGGTGTGCGGCTAGAAGGGCTTGGTGTAGTCGCATTTCCAGTATCATGTGATGTTCTCCTTGGTGGGTTGCCCTTCTATGAAGGAGAGTTGGATGCTTAGAACGTACGGCCTCCTCGCCTCAATTTCTTCCCCCTCTCGGCCTTGATGGCTAGTTCAAGAAGATCATGCATGTCCAAGTAATGTTGGAGCTCCAAGGCTTCTTGAAGGACGGGGTTGAGACCTCTAAGGAACCTTGTCATGGTAGCCACACTATCTTCTTGAATGTTCGTCCTCATCATGGCCATCTTGATCTCCTTGGAGTAGTCCTCCACACTCATGTTGCCTTGAGTGAGGGTTTGAAGCTGAGAGTGGAGATCGCGGTTGTAGTGGCTTGGAACAAACCGCTTATGCATTAGTGCCTTGAGTTTACCATTTCGCCTCCAATTAGTCCTGACTTGGTCCCACCAAACTAGTGCGCAGTCGGTGAACTCAACAATGGCAACCTTCACCTTTTGTTCCTCGCTAAACTCATAGCAATCGAAGACCATCTCGATGCGGCCTTCCCATTCCAACTAAGCCTCAGGGTCACTTTTCCCTCGTAACGTAGAGACTTGAATTTTAAGTCCCTTGAGCTCGTTCTTAGACGTGTCCCTTTTAGGCCTCTAGGCTCTTACCACATCTTCACTTGCCGAGAGTACTCCTCATAGTTTGCTCCTTTGGTGCAATGGTTACTTCGGTTGCGAGCTCGAGAATGGGGGCCCCTTGTGAAGCCCTTGGAGAGCTCGTCAAAGCGGTTGTGCCTCTCCTCCATTTGTTACACACTAATCCGCTTAAGCTCGTTTTTCATGGCGGTGAACATCATTGAGTAGTCAGTGGTCGGATGAGCTTGCTCCATGACTGTCGTTTGGTCCTGCAAAAGGTTAGTGAACAAGAAAATAGGACAAATATAATCTCACTTCACTCCCTGAGTGTTTTCACTCTCCCTCGTTTTCCCACTCAAAATACTCCAATGATCTTACCAAAAATTCCTTACCCGTCGGATTGGGTAGTCGAGAAATGCCGCAAAGATCCAACAATTGTCACCATGCTTTTCCACAAGAGTAATCAAGGAAACAAGACCCGGATTTCCTTGGATTTTTCCACAACATACTCCAATGTATGTTGTTGGGCTAGTGCCGGCCAAAAGAGAAGCCCAAGGGCTGGCCGGACTTCAAGTTTTTCCAAGCTTTACTAGGTCTTAGTCACGGCTACAAATAGCCTTAAGTCATTGTTTACATTCAGTTTTATGATGATTAATAAAAACACTTGAGAATTCTCTCAAAGCTTCATTGAAGCATCCTTGAGTATTTTAGATTCATTTCTTTGTCATACCATTGACTTATCAATCTAGAACCGCGCCAGATTGTGGCGTCTTCTACAATACTAGGTTCGTTGGCCACGTGATCAACGGGTTTAGGTGATTCCGTTGCGTTCGTTTGTCATCAACGTGAGTCCTAACCTTCTAGATCCTAGCCTTTCTGTAGGGGTCGCATCACAAGATTGGTGCCGTTCGTGTCAATATGTCCAAACCAATGGCACTTGAAGCCCTTGATATCTCTATTCCTAGTTTTAGGAGTTTCATGAGGGGTCTTAGAAGTGGACCTGGATGCATCAACAAGCTTGTTAGGGGAAAAAATGGAATTGCAGTTAGAGAAATTTCCAGGTGTGAGGCTAGAAGGGCTTGGTGTAGTCGCATTTCCTGTATCATGTGAGATTCTCCTTGGTGGGTTGCCCTTCCATGAAGGCGAGTTGGAAGCTTGGAAGATACGGTCTCCTCGCCTCAATTTCTTCCCCTTCTCAGCCTTGATGGCTAGTTCAAGAAGATCATGCATATCCAAGTAATGTTGGAGCTCCAAGGCTTCTTGAAGGTCGGGGTTGAGACCTCTAAGGAACCTTGCCATGGTAGCCTCACTATCTTCTTGAATGTTCTCCCTCATCATGGCCATCTTGATCTCCTTGAAATAGTCCTCCACCCTCATGTTGCCTTGAGTGAGGGTTTGAAACTGAGAGTGGAGATCGCGGTTGTAGTGGCTTGGAACAAATCGCTTATGCATTAGTGCCTTGTGTTCACCATTTCGCCTCCGATTAGTCCTGACTTGGTGGTCCCACCAAACTAGTGCGTAGTCGGTGAACTCAACCGTGGCAACCTTCACCTTTTGTTCCTCGATAAACTCATAGCAATCGACGACCATCTCGATGCGGCCTTCCCATTCCAACTAAGCCTCAGGGTCAATTTTGCCTTGGAACGTGCAGACTTGAATTTTACGTCCCTTCAGCTCGTTCTTAGACGTGTCCCTTTTAGGCCTCTCGGCTATTTCCACATCTTCACCAGCCGAGAGTACTCCTCATAGTTTGCTCCTTTGGTGCCATGGTTATTTCGGTTGCGAGATCGAGAACGAGAGCCCCTTGTGAAGCTCTTGGATAGCTCGTCTAAGCGGTTGTGCCTCTCCGCCATTTGTTGCTCACTAATCCGCTTTAGCTCGTTTTTCATGGCGGTGAACATCAATGAGTAGTCAGTGGTCGGATGAGCTTGCTCCATGACTGTCGTTTGGTCCTGTAAAAGGTTAGTGAACAAGAAAATAGGACAAATATAATCTCAATTCACTCCCTTAGTGTTTTCACTCTCACTCATTTTTCCACTCAAAATACTCCAATGATCTTACCAAAAATTCCTTACCCGTCGGATTGGGCAGTCGAGAAATGCCGCAAAGATCCTACAATTGTCACCAAGCTTTTCCCCAAGAGTAATCAAGGAAACAAGATACGGATTTCCTTGGATTTTTCCACAACATACTCCAATGTATGTTGTTGGGCTAGTGCCAGCCAAAAGAGAAGCCCAATGGCTGGCCGGATTTCCTTCAAGTTTTTCCAAGCTTTACAAGGTCATAGTCACGGCTGCAAATTGCCTTAAGTCATTGTTTACATTCAGTTTTATGATGATTAATAAAAACACTTGAGAATTCTCTCAAAGCTTCATTGAAGCATCCTTGAGTATTTTAGATTCATTTCTTTGGCATACCATTGACTTATCAATCTAGGACCGCGCCAGATTGCGGCGTCTTCTACAATACCTGGTTCGTTGGCCGCGTGATCACCGGGTTTAGGTGATTCCACTGCGTTCGTTTGTCATCAACGTGAGTCCCAACCTTCTAGATCCTAGCCTTTCTGTACGGGTTGCATCACAAGGTTGGTGCCGTTCGTATCAATATGTCCAACCATTGGCACTTGAAGCCCTTGATATCTCTACTCCTAGTTTTAGGAGTTTCATGAGTGGTCTTAGAAGTGGACCTGGATGCATCAACAAGCTTATTAGGGGTAAAATTGGAATTGCGGTCAGAGATTTTACCAGGTGTGCGGCTAGAAGGGCTTGGTGTAGTCGCATTTCCAGTATCATGTGATGTTCTCCTTGGTGGGTTGCCCTTCTATGAAGGAGAGTTGGATGCTTAGAACGTACGGCCTCCTCGCCTCAATTTCTTCCCCCTCTCGGCCTTGATGGCTAGTTCAAGAAGATCATGCATGTCCAAGTAATGTTGGAGCTCCAAGGCTTCTTGAAGGACGGGGTTGAGACCTCTAAGGAACCTTGTCATGGTAGCCACACTATCTTCTTGAATGTTCGTCCTCATCATGGCCATCTTGATCTCCTTGGAGTAGTCCTCCACACTCATGTTGCCTTGAGTGAGGGTTTGAAGCTGAGAGTGGAGATCGCGGTTGTAGTGGCTTGGAACAAACCGCTTATGCATTAGTGCCTTGAGTTTACCATTTCGCCTCCAATTAGTCCTGACTTGGTCCCACCAAACTAGTGCGCAGTCGGTGAACTCAACAATGGCAACCTTCACCTTTTGTTCCTCGCTAAACTCATAGCAATCGAAGACCATCTCGATGCGGCCTTCCCATTCCAACTAAGCCTCAGGGTCACTTTTCCCTCGTAACGTAGAGACTTGAATTTTAAGTCCCTTGAGCTCGTTCTTAGACGTGTCCCTTTTAGGCCTCTAGGCTCTTACCACATCTTCACTTGCCGAGAGTACTCCTCATAGTTTGCTCCTTTGGTGCAATGGTTACTTCGGTTGCGAGCTCGAGAATGGGGGCCCCTTGTGAAGCCCTTGGAGAGCTCGTCAAAGCGGTTGTGCCTCTCCTCCATTTGTTACACACTAATCCGCTTAAGCTCGTTTTTCATGGCGGTGAACATCATTGAGTAGTCAGTGGTCGGATGAGCTTGCTCCATGACTGTCGTTTGGTCCTGCAAAAGGTTAGTGAACAAGAAAATAGGACAAATATAATCTCACTTCACTCCCTGAGTGTTTTCACTCTCCCTCGTTTTCCCACTCAAAATACTCCAATGATCTTACCAAAAATTCCTTACCCGTCGGATTGGGTAGTCGAGAAATGCCGCAAAGATCCAACAATTGTCACCATGCTTTTCCACAAGAGTAATCAAGGAAACAAGACCCGGATTTCCTTGGATTTTTCCACAACATACTCCAATGTATGTTGTTGGGCTAGTGCCGGCCAAAAGAGAAGCCCAAGGGCTGGCCGGACTTCAAGTTTTTCCAAGCTTTACTAGGTCTTAGTCACGGCTACAAATAGCCTTAAGTCATTGTTTACATTCAGTTTTATGATGATTAATAAAAACACTTGAGAATTCTCTCAAAGCTTCATTGAAGCATCCTTGAGTATTTTAGATTCATTTCTTTGTCATACCATTGACTTATCAATCTAGAACCGCGCCAGATTGTGGCGTCTTCTACAATACTAGGTTCGTTGGCCACGTGATCAACGGGTTTAGGTGATTCCGTTGCGTTCGTTTGTCATCAACGTGAGTCCTAACCTTCTAGATCCTAGCCTTTCTGTAGGGGTCGCATCACAAGATTGGTGCCGTTCGTGTCAATATGTCCAAACCAATGGCACTTGAAGCCCTTGATATCTCTATTCCTAGTTTTAGGAGTTTCATGAGGGGTCTTAGAAGTGGACCTGGATGCATCAACAAGCTTGTTAGGGGAAAAAATGGAATTGCAGTTAGAGAAATTTCCAGGTGTGAGGCTAGAAGGGCTTGGTGTAGTCGCATTTCCTGTATCATGTGAGATTCTCCTTGGTGGGTTGCCCTTCCATGAAGGCGAGTTGGAAGCTTGGAAGATACGGTCTCCTCGCCTCAATTTCTTCCCCTTCTCAGCCTTGATGGCTAGTTCAAGAAGATCATGCATATCCAAGTAATGTTGGAGCTCCAAGGCTTCTTGAAGGTCGGGGTTGAGACCTCTAAGGAACCTTGCCATGGTAGCCTCACTATCTTCTTGAATGTTCTCCCTCATCATGGCCATCTTGATCCCCTTGAAATAGTCCTCCACCCTCATGTTGCCTTGAGTGAGGGTTTGAAACTGAGAGTGGAGATCGCGGTTGTAGTGGCTTGGAACAAATCGCTTATGCATTAGTGCCTTGTGTTCACCATTTCACCTCCGATTAGTCCTGACTTGGTGGTCCCACCAAACTAGTGCGTAGTCGGTGAACTCAACCGTGGCAACCTTCACCTTTTGTTCCTCGATAAACTCATAGCAATCGACGACCATCTCGATGCGGCCTTCCCATTCCAACTAAGCCTCAGGGTCAATTTTGCCTTGGAACGTGCAGACTTGAATTTTACGTCCCTTCAGCTCGTTCTTAGACGTGTCCCTTTTAGGCCTCTCGGCTATTTCCACATCTTCACCAGCCGAGAGTACTCCTCATAGTTTGCTCCTTTGGTGCCATGGTTATTTCAGTTGCGAGATCGAGAACGAGAGCCCCTTGTGAAGCTCTTGGATAGCTCGTCTAAGCGGTTGTGCCTCTCCGGCATTTGTTGCTCACTAATCCGCTTTAGTTCGTTTTTCATGGCGGTGAGTAGTCAGTGGTCGGATGAGCTTGCTCCATGACTGTCGTTTGGTCCTGTAAAAGGTTAGTGAACAAGAAAATAGGACAAATATAATCTCAATTCACTCCCTTGGTGTTTTCACTCTCACTCATTTTTCCACTCAAAATACTCCAATGATCTTACCAAAAATTCCTTACCCGTCGGATTGGGCAGTCGAGAAATGCCGCAAAGATCCTACAATTGTCACCAAGCTTTTCCCCAAGAGTAATCAAGGAAACAAGATACGGATTTCCTTGGATTTTTCCACAACATACTCCAATGTATGTTGTTGGGCTAGTGCCAGCCAAAAGAGAAGCCCAATGGCTGGCCGGATTTCCTTCAAGTTTTTCCAAGCTTTACAAGGTCATAGTCACGGCTGCAAATTGCCTTAAGTCATTGTTTACATTCAGTTTTATGATGATTAATAAAAACACTTGAGAATTCTCTCAAAGCTTCATTGAAGCATCCTTGAGTATTTTAGATTCATTTCTTTGGCATACCATTGACTTATCAATCTAGGACCGCGCCAGATTGCGGCGTCTTCTACAATACCTGGTTCGTTGGCCGCGTGATCACCGGGTTTAGGTGATTCCACTGCGTTCGTTTGTCATCAACGTGAGTCCCAACCTTCTAGATCCTAGCCTTTCTGTACGGGTTGCATCACAAGGTTGGTGCCGTTCGTATCAATATGTCCAACCATTGGCACTTGAAGCCCTTGATATCTCTACTCCTAGTTTTAGGAGTTTCATGAGTGGTCTTAGAAGTGGACCTGGATGCATCAACAAGCTTATTAGGGGTAAAATTGGAATTGCGGTCAGAGATTTTACCAGGTGTGCGGCTAGAAGGGCTTGGTGTAGTCGCATTTCCAGTATCATGTGATGTTCTCCTTGGTGGGTTGCCCTTCTATGAAGGAGAGTTGGATGCTTAGAACGTACGGCCTCCTCGCCTCAATTTCTTCCCCCTCTCGGCCTTGATGGCTAGTTCAAGAAGATCATGCATGTCCAAGTAATGTTGGAGCTCCAAGGCTTCTTGAAGGACGGGGTTGAGACCTCTAAGGAACCTTGTCATGGTAGCCACACTATCTTCTTGAATGTTCGTCCTCATCATGGCCATCTTGATCTCCTTGGAGTAGTCCTCCACACTCATGTTGCCTTGAGTGAGGGTTTGAAGCTGAGAGTGGAGATCGCGGTTGTAGTGGCTTGGAACAAACCGCTTATGCATTAGTGCCTTGAGTTTACCATTTCGCCTCCAATTAGTCCTGACTTGGTCCCACCAAACTAGTGCGCAGTCGGTGAACTCAACAATGGCAACCTTCACCTTTTGTTCCTCGCTAAACTCATAGCAATCGAAGACCATCTCGATGCGGCCTTCCCATTCCAACTAAGCCTCAGGGTCACTTTTCCCTCGTAACGTAGAGACTTGAATTTTAAGTCCCTTGAGCTCGTTCTTAGACGTGTCCCTTTTAGGCCTCTAGGCTCTTACCACATCTTCACTTGCCGAGAGTACTCCTCATAGTTTGCTCCTTTGGTGCAATGGTTACTTCGGTTGCGAGCTCGAGAATGGGGGCCCCTTGTGAAGCCCTTGGAGAGCTCGTCAAAGCGGTTGTGCCTCTCCTCCATTTGTTACACACTAATCCGCTTAAGCTCGTTTTTCATGGCGGTGAACATCATTGAGTAGTCAGTGGTCGGATGAGCTTGCTCCATGACTGTCGTTTGGTCCTGCAAAAGGTTAGTGAACAAGAAAATAGGACAAATATAATCTCACTTCACTCCCTGAGTGTTTTCACTCTCCCTCGTTTTCCCACTCAAAATACTCCAATGATCTTACCAAAAATTCCTTACCCGTCGGATTGGGTAGTCGAGAAATGCCGCAAAGATCCAACAATTGTCACCATGCTTTTCCACAAGAGTAATCAAGGAAACAAGACCCGGATTTCCTTGGATTTTTCCACAACATACTCCAATGTATGTTGTTGGGCTAGTGCCGGCCAAAAGAGAAGCCCAAGGGCTGGCCGGACTTCAAGTTTTTCCAAGCTTTACTAGGTCTTAGTCACGGCTACAAATAGCCTTAAGTCATTGTTTACATTCAGTTTTATGATGATTAATAAAAACACTTGAGAATTCTCTCAAAGCTTCATTGAAGCATCCTTGAGTATTTTAGATTCATTTCTTTGTCATACCATTGACTTATCAATCTAGAACCGCGCCAGATTGTGGCGTCTTCTACAATACTAGGTTCGTTGGCCACGTGATCAACGGGTTTAGGTGATTCCGTTGCGTTCGTTTGTCATCAACGTGAGTCCTAACCTTCTAGATCCTAGCCTTTCTGTAGGGGTCGCATCACAAGATTGGTGCCGTTCGTGTCAATATGTCCAAACCAATGGCACTTGAAGCCCTTGATATCTCTATTCCTAGTTTTAGGAGTTTCATGAGGGGTCTTAGAAGTGGACCTGGATGCATCAACAAGCTTGTTAGGGGTAAAAATGGAATTGCAGTTAGAGAAATTTCCAGGTGTGAGGCTAGAAGGGCTTGGTGTAGTCGCATTTCCTGTATCATGTGAGATTCTCCTTGGTGGGTTGCCCTTCCATGAAGGCGAGTTGGAAGCTTGGAAGATACGGTCTCCTCGCCTCAATTTCTTCCCCTTCTCAGCCTTGATGGCTAGTTCAAGAAGATCATGCATATCCAAGTAATGTTGGAGCTCCAAGGCTTCTTGAAGGTCGGGGTTGAGACCTCTAAGGAACCTTGCCATGGTAGCCTCACTATCTTCTTGAATGTTCTCCCTCATCATGGCCATCTTGATCTCCTTGAAATAGTCCTCCACCCTCATGTTGCCTTGAGTGAGGGTTTGAAACTGAGAGTGGAGATCGCGGTTGTAGTGGCTTGGAACAAATCGCTTATGCATTAGTGCCTTGTGTTCACCATTTCGCCTCCGATTAGTCCTGA
The DNA here is from genome assembly GCF_036785885.1 of Coffea arabica. NCBI lineage: Eukaryota > Viridiplantae > Streptophyta > Magnoliopsida > Gentianales > Rubiaceae > Coffea > Coffea arabica. The sequence continues at coordinate 28,912,445 of NC_092315.1, read as the reverse complement.
CTTGGTGGTCCCACCAAACTAGTGCGTAGTCGGTGAACTCAACCGTGGCAACCTTCACCTTTTGTTCCTCGATAAACTCATAGCAATCGACGACCATCTCGATGCGGCCTTCCCATTCCAACTAAGCCTCAGGGTCAATTTTGCCTTGGAACGTGCAGACTTGAATTTTACGTCCCTTCAGCTCGTTCTTAGACGTGTCCCTTTTAGGCCTCTCGGCTATTTCCACATCTTCACCAGCCGAGAGTACTCCTCATAGTTTGCTCCTTTGGTGCCATGGTTATTTCGGTTGCGAGATCGAGAACGAGAGCCCCTTGTGAAGCTCTTGGATAGCTCGTCTAAGCGGTTGTGCCTCTCCGGCATTTGTTGCTCACTAATCCGCTTTAGCTCGTTTTTCATGGCGGTGAACATCAATGAGTAGTCAGTGGTCGGATGAGCTTGCTCCATGACTGTCGTTTGGTCCTGTAAAAGGTTAGTGAACAAGAAAATAGGACAAATATAATCTCAATTCACTCCCTTAGTGTTTTCACTCTCACTCATTTTTCCACTCAAAATACTCCAATGATCTTACCAAAAATTCCTTACCCGTCGGATTGGGCAGTCGAGAAATGCCGCAAAGATCCTACAATTGTCACCAAGCTTTTCCCCAAGAGTAATCAAGGAAACAAGATACGGATTTCCTTGGATTTTTCCACAACATACTCCAATGTATGTTGTTGGGCTAGTGCCAGCCAAAAGAGAAGCCCAATGGCTGGCCGGATTTCCTTCAAGTTTTTCCAAGCTTTACAAGGTCATAGTCACGGCTGCAAATTGCCTTAAGTCATTGTTTACATTCAGTTTTATGATGATTAATAAAAACACTTGAGAATTCTCTCAAAGCTTCATTGAAGCATCCTTGAGTATTTTAGATTCATTTCTTTGGCATACCATTGACTTATCAATCTAGGACCGCGCCAGATTGCGGCGTCTTCTACAATACCTGGTTCGTTGGCCGCGTGATCACCGGGTTTAGGTGATTCCACTGCGTTCGTTTGTCATCAACGTGAGTCCCAACCTTCTAGATCCTAGCCTTTCTGTACGGGTTGCATCACAAGGTTGGTGCCGTTCGTATCAATATGTCCAACCATTGGCACTTGAAGCCCTTGATATCTCTACTCCTAGTTTTAGGAGTTTCATGAGTGGTCTTAGAAGTGGACCTGGATGCATCAACAAGCTTATTAGGGGTAAAATTGGAATTGCGGTCAGAGATTTTACCAGGTGTGCGGCTAGAAGGGCTTGGTGTAGTCGCATTTCCAGTATCATGTGATGTTCTCCTTGGTGGGTTGCCCTTCTATGAAGGAGAGTTGGATGCTTAGAACGTACGGCCTCCTCGCCTCAATTTCTTCCCCCTCTCGGCCTTGATGGCTAGTTCAAGAAGATCATGCATGTCCAAGTAATGTTGGAGCTCCAAGGCTTCTTGAAGGACGGGGTTGAGACCTCTAAGGAACCTTGTCATGGTAGCCACACTATCTTCTTGAATGTTCGTCCTCATCATGGCCATCTTGATCTCCTTGGAGTAGTCCTCCACACTCATGTTGCCTTGAGTGAGGGTTTGAAGCTGAGAGTGGAGATCGCGGTTGTAGTGGCTTGGAACAAACCGCTTATGCATTAGTGCCTTGAGTTTACCATTTCGCCTCCAATTAGTCCTGACTTGGTCCCACCAAACTAGTGCGCAGTCGGTGAACTCAACAATGGCAACCTTCACCTTTTGTTCCTCGCTAAACTCATAGCAATCGAAGACCATCTCGATGCGGCCTTCCCATTCCAACTAAGCCTCAGGGTCACTTTTCCCTCGTAACGTAGAGACTTGAATTTTAAGTCCCTTGAGCTCGTTCTTAGACGTGTCCCTTTTAGGCCTCTAGGCTCTTACCACATCTTCACTTGCCGAGAGTACTCCTCATAGTTTGCTCCTTTGGTGCAATGGTTACTTCGGTTGCGAGCTCGAGAATGGGGGCCCCTTGTGAAGCCCTTGGAGAGCTCGTCAAAGCGGTTGTGCCTCTCCTCCATTTGTTACACACTAATCCGCTTAAGCTCGTTTTTCATGGCGGTGAACATCATTGAGTAGTCAGTGGTCGGATGAGCTTGCTCCATGACTGTCGTTTGGTCCTGCAAAAGGTTAGTGAACAAGAAAATAGGACAAATATAATCTCACTTCACTCCCTGAGTGTTTTCACTCTCCCTCGTTTTCCCACTCAAAATACTCCAATGATCTTACCAAAAATTCCTTACCCGTCGGATTGGGTAGTCGAGAAATGCCGCAAAGATCCAACAATTGTCACCATGCTTTTCCACAAGAGTAATCAAGGAAACAAGACCCGGATTTCCTTGGATTTTTCCACAACATACTCCAATGTATGTTGTTGGGCTAGTGCCGGCCAAAAGAGAAGCCCAAGGGCTGGCCGGACTTCAAGTTTTTCCAAGCTTTACTAGGTCTTAGTCACGGCTACAAATAGCCTTAAGTCATTGTTTACATTCAGTTTTATGATGATTAATAAAAACACTTGAGAATTCTCTCAAAGCTTCATTGAAGCATCCTTGAGTATTTTAGATTCATTTCTTTGTCATACCATTGACTTATCAATCTAGAACCGCGCCAGATTGTGGCGTCTTCTACAATACTAGGTTCGTTGGCCACGTGATCAACGGGTTTAGGTGATTCCGTTGCGTTCGTTTGTCATCAACGTGAGTCCTAACCTTCTAGATCCTAGCCTTTCTGTAGGGGTCGCATCACAAGATTGGTGCCGTTCGTGTCAATATGTCCAAACCAATGGCACTTGAAGCCCTTGATATCTCTATTCCTAGTTTTAGGAGTTTCATGAGGGGTCTTAGAAGTGGACCTGGATGCATCAACAAGCTTGTTAGGGGTAAAAATGGAATTGCAGTTAGAGAAATTTCCAGGTGTGAGGCTAGAAGGGCTTGGTGTAGTCGCATTTCCTGTATCATGTGAGATTCTCCTTGGTGGGTTGCCCTTCCATGAAGGCGAGTTGGAAGCTTGGAAGATACGGTCTCCTCGCCTCAATTTCTTCCCCTTCTCAGCCTTGATGGCTAGTTCAAGAAGATCATGCATATCCAAGTAATGTTGGAGCTCCAAGGCTTCTTGAAGGTCGGGGTTGAGACCTCTAAGGAACCTTGCCATGGTAGCCTCACTATCTTCTTGAATGTTCTCCCTCATCATGGCCATCTTGATCTCCTTGAAATAGTCCTCCACCCTCATGTTGCCTTGAGTGAGGGTTTGAAACTGAGAGTGGAGATCGCGGTTGTAGTGGCTTGGAACAAATCGCTTATGCATTAGTGCCTTGTGTTCACCATTTCGCCTCCGATTAGTCCTGACTTGGTGGTCCCACCAAACTAGTGCGTAGTCGGTGAACTCAACCGTGGCAACCTTCACCTTTTGTTCCTCGATAAACTCATAGCAATCGACGACCATCTCGATGCGGCCTTCCCATTCCAACTAAGCCTCAGGGTCAATTTTGCCTTGGAACGTGCAGACTTGAATTTTACGTCCCTTCAGCTCGTTCTTAGACGTGTCCCTTTTAGGCCTCTCGGCTATTTCCACATCTTCACCAGCCGAGAGTACTCCTCATAGTTTGCTCCTTTGGTGCCATGGTTATTTCGGTTGCGAGATCGAGAACCGAGAGCCCCTTGTGAAGCTCTTGGATAGCTCGTCTAAGCGGTTGTGCCTCTCCGGCATTTGTTGCTCACTAATCCGCTTTAGCTCGTTTTTCATGGCGGTGAACATCAATGAGTAGTCAGTGGTCGGATGAGCTTGCTCCATGACTGTCGTTTGGTCCTGTAAAAGGTTAGTGAACAAGAAAATAGGACAAATATAATCTCAATTCACTCCCTTAGTGTTTTCACTCTCACTCATTTTTCCACTCAAAATACTCCAATGATCTTACCAAAAATTCCTTACCCGTCGGATTGGGCAGTCGAGAAATGCCGCAAAGATCCTACAATTGTCACCAAGCTTTTCCCCAAGAGTAATCAAGGAAACAAGATACGGATTTCCTTGGATTTTTCCACAACATACTCCAATGTATGTTGTTGGGCTAGTGCCAGCCAAAAGAGAAGCCCAATGGCTGGCCGGATTTCCTTCAAGTTTTTCCAAGCTTTACAAGGTCATAGTCACGGCTGCAAATTGCCTTAAGTCATTGTTTACATTCAGTTTTATGATGATTAATAAAAACACTTGAGAATTCTCTCAAAGCTTCATTGAAGCATCCTTGAGTATTTTAGATTCATTTCTTTGGCATACCATTGACTTATCAATCTAGGACCGCGCCAGATTGCGGCGTCTTCTACAATACCTGGTTCGTTGGCCGCGTGATCACCGGGTTTAGGTGATTCCACTGCGTTCGTTTGTCATCAACGTGAGTCCCAACCTTCTAGATCCTAGCCTTTCTGTACGGGTTGCATCACAAGGTTGGTGCCGTTCGTATCAATATGTCCAACCATTGGCACTTGAAGCCCTTGATATCTCTACTCCAAGTTTTAGGAGTTTCATGAGTGGTCTTAGAAGTGGACCTGGATGCATCAACAAGCTTATTAGGGGTAAAATTGGAATTGCGGTCAGAGATTTTACCAGGTGTGCGGCTAGAAGGGCTTGGTGTAGTCGCATTTCCAGTATCATGTGATGTTCTCCTTGGTGGGTTGCCCTTCTATGAAGGAGAGTTGGATGCTTAGAACGTACGGCCTCCTCGCCTCAATTTCTTCCCCCTCTCGGCCTTGATGGCTAGTTCAAGAAGATCATGCATGTCCAAGTAATGTTGGAGCTCCAAGGCTTCTTGAAGGACGGGGTTGAGACCTCTAAGGAACCTTGTCATGGTAGCCACACTATCTTCTTGAATGTTCGTCCTCATCATGGCCATCTTGATCTCCTTGGAGTAGTCCTCCACACTCATGTTGCCTTGAGTGAGGGTTTGAAGCTGAGAGTGGAGATCGCGGTTGTAGTGGCTTGGAACAAACCGCTTATGCATTAGTGCCTTGAGTTTACCATTTCGCCTCCAATTAGTCCTGACTTGGTCCCACCAAACTAGTGCGCAGTCGGTGAACTCAACAATGGCAACCTTCACCTTTTGTTCCTCGCTAAACTCATAGCAATCGAAGACCATCTCGATGCGGCCTTCCCATTCCAACTAAGCCTCAGGGTCACTTTTCCCTCGTAACGTAGAGACTTGAATTTTAAGTCCCTTGAGCTCGTTCTTAGACGTGTCCCTTTTAGGCCTCTAGGCTCTTACCACATCTTCACTTGCCGAGAGTACTCCTCATAGTTTGCTCCTTTGGTGCAATGGTTACTTCGGTTGCGAGCTCGAGAATGGGGGCCCCTTGTGAAGCCCTTGGAGAGCTCGTCAAAGCGGTTGTGCCTCTCCTCCATTTGTTACACACTAATCCGCTTAAGCTCGTTTTTCATGGCGGTGAACATCATTGAGTAGTCAGTGGTCGGATGAGCTTGCTCCATGACTGTCGTTTGGTCCTGCAAAAGGTTAGTGAACAAGAAAATAGGACAAATATAATCTCACTTCACTCCCTGAGTGTTTTCACTCTCCCTCGTTTTCCCACTCAAAATACTCCAATGATCTTACCAAAAATTCCTTACCCGTCGGATTGGGTAGTCGAGAAATGCCGCAAAGATCCAACAATTGTCACCATGCTTTTCCACAAGAGTAATCAAGGAAACAAGACCCGGATTTCCTTGGATTTTTCCACAACATACTCCAATGTATGTTGTTGGGCTAGTGCCGGCCAAAAGAGAAGCCCAAGGGCTGGCCGGACTTCAAGTTTTTCCAAGCTTTACTAGGTCTTAGTCACGGCTACAAATAGCCTTAAGTCATTGTTTACATTCAGTTTTATGATGATTAATAAAAACACTTGAGAATTCTCTCAAAGCTTCATTGAAGCATCCTTGAGTATTTTAGATTCATTTCTTTGTCATACCATTGACTTATCAATCTAGAACCGCGCCAGATTGTGGCGTCTTCTACAATACTAGGTTCGTTGGCCACGTGATCAACGGGTTTAGGTGATTCCGTTGCGTTCGTTTGTCATCAACGTGAGTCCTAACCTTCTAGATCCTAGCCTTTCTGTAGGGGTCGCATCACAAGATTGGTGCCGTTCGTGTCAATATGTCCAAACCAATGGCACTTGAAGCCCTTGATATCTCTATTCCTAGTTTTAGGAGTTTCATGAGGGGTCTTAGAAGTGGACCTGGATGCATCAACAAGCTTGTTAGGGGTAAAAATGGAATTGCAGTTAGAGAAATTTCCAGGTGTGAGGCTAGAAGGGCTTGGTGTAGTCGCATTTCCTGTATCATGTGAGATTCTCCTTGGTGGGTTGCCCTTCCATGAAGGCGAGTTGGAAGCTTGGAAGATACGGTCTCCTCGCCTCAATTTCTTCCCCTTCTCAGCCTTGATGGCTAGTTCAAGAAGATCATGCATATCCAAGTAATGTTGGAGCTCCAAGGCTTCTTGAAGGTCGGGGTTGAGACCTCTAAGGAACCTTGCCATGGTAGCCTCACTATCTTCTTGAATGTTCTCCCTCATCATGGCCATCTTGATCTCCTTGAAATAGTCCTCCACCCTCATGTTGCCTTGAGTGAGGGTTTGAAACTGAGAGTGGAGATCGCGGTTGTAGTGGCTTGGAACAAATCGCTTATGCATTAGTGCCTTGTGTTCACCATTTCGCCTCCGATTAGTCCTGACTTGGTGGTCCCACCAAACTAGTGCGTAGTCGGTGAACTCAACCGTGGCAACCTTCACCTTTTGTTCCTCGATAAACTCATAGCAATCGACGACCATCTCGATGCGGCCTTCCCATTCCAACTAAGCCTCAGGGTCAATTTTGCCTTGGAACGTGCAGACTTGAATTTTACGTCCCTTCAGCTCGTTCTTAGACGTGTCCCTTTTAGGCCTCTCGGCTATTTCCACATCTTCACCAGCCGAGAGTACTCCTCATAGTTTGCTCCTTTGGTGCCATGGTTATTTCGGTTGCGAGATCGAGAACCGAGAGCCCCTTGTGAAGCTCTTGGATAGCTCGTCTAAGCGGTTGTGCCTCTCCGGCATTTGTTGCTCACTAATCCGCTTTAGCTCGTTTTTCATGGCGGTGAACATCAATGAGTAGTCAGTGGTCGGATGAGCTTGCTCCATGACTGTCGTTTGGTCCTGTAAAAGGTTAGTGAACAAGAAAATAGGACAAATATAATCTCAATTCACTCCCTTAGTGTTTTCACTCTCACTCATTTTTCCACTCAAAATACTCCAATGATCTTACCAAAAATTCCTTACCCGTCGGATTGGGCAGTCGAGAAATGCCGCAAAGATCCTACAATTGTCACCAAGCTTTTCCCCAAGAGTAATCAAGGAAACAAGATACGGATTTCCTTGGATTTTTCCACAACATACTCCAATGTATGTTGTTGGGCTAGTGCCAGCCAAAAGAGAAGCCCAATGGCTGGCCGGATTTCCTTCAAGTTTTTCCAAGCTTTACAAGGTCATAGTCACGGCTGCAAATTGCCTTAAGTCATTGTTTACATTCAGTTTTATGATGATTAATAAAAACACTTGAGAATTCTCTCAAAGCTTCATTGAAGCATCCTTGAGTATTTTAGATTCATTTCTTTGGCATACCATTGACTTATCAATCTAGGACCGCGCCAGATTGCGGCGTCTTCTACAATACCTGGTTCGTTGGCCGCGTGATCACCGGGTTTAGGTGATTCCACTGCGTTCGTTTGTCATCAACGTGAGTCCCAACCTTCTAGATCCTAGCCTTTCTGTACGGGTTGCATCACAAGGTTGGTGCCGTTCGTATCAATATGTCCAACCATTGGCACTTGAAGCCCTTGATATCTCTACTCCAAGTTTTAGGAGTTTCATGAGTGGTCTTAGAAGTGGACCTGGATGCATCAACAAGCTTATTAGGGGTAAAATTGGAATTGCGGTCAGAGATTTTACCAGGTGTGCGGCTAGAAGGGCTTGGTGTAGTCGCATTTCCAGTATCATGTGATGTTCTCCTTGGTGGGTTGCCCTTCTATGAAGGAGAGTTGGATGCTTAGAACGTACGGCCTCCTCGCCTCAATTTCTTCCCCCTCTCGGCCTTGATGGCTAGTTCAAGAAGATCATGCATGTCCAAGTAATGTTGGAGCTCCAAGGCTTCTTGAAGGACGGGGTTGAGACCTCTAAGGAACCTTGTCATGGTAGCCACACTATCTTCTTGAATGTTCGTCCTCATCATGGCCATCTTGATCTCCTTGGAGTAGTCCTCCACACTCATGTTGCCTTGAGTGAGGGTTTGAAGCTGAGAGTGGAGATCGCGGTTGTAGTGGCTTGGAACAAACCGCTTATGCATTAGTGCCTTGAGTTTACCATTTCGCCTCCAATTAGTCCTGACTTGGTCCCACCAAACTAGTGCGCAGTCGGTGAACTCAACAATGGCAACCTTCACCTTTTGTTCCTCGCTAAACTCATAGCAATCGAAGACCATCTCGATGCGGCCTTCCCATTCCAACTAAGCCTCAGGGTCACTTTTCCCTCGTAACGTAGAGACTTGAATTTTAAGTCCCTTGAGCTCGTTCTTAGACGTGTCCCTTTTAGGCCTCTAGGCTCTTACCACATCTTCACTTGCCGAGAGTACTCCTCATAGTTTGCTCCTTTGGTGCAATGGTTACTTCGGTTGCGAGCTCGAGAATGGGGGCCCCTTGTGAAGCCCTTGGAGAGCTCGTCAAAGCGGTTGTGCCTCTCCTCCATTTGTTACACACTAATCCGCTTAAGCTCGTTTTTCATGGCGGTGAACATCATTGAGTAGTCAGTGGTCGGATGAGCTTGCTCCATGACTGTCGTTTGGTCCTGCAAAAGGTTAGTGAACAAGAAAATAGGACAAATATAATCTCACTTCACTCCCTGAGTGTTTTCACTCTCCCTCGTTTTCCCACTCAAAATACTCCAATGATCTTACCAAAAATTCCTTACCCGTCGGATTGGGTAGTCGAGAAATGCCGCAAAGATCCAACAATTGTCACCATGCTTTTCCACAAGAGTAATCAAGGAAACAAGACCCGGATTTCCTTGGATTTTTCCACAACATACTCCAATGTATGTTGTTGGGCTAGTGCCGGCCAAAAGAGAAGCCCAAGGGCTGGCCGGACTTCAAGTTTTTCCAAGCTTTACTAGGTCTTAGTCACGGCTACAAATAGCCTTAAGTCATTGTTTACATTCAGTTTTATGATGATTAATAAAAACACTTGAGAATTCTCTCAAAGCTTCATTGAAGCATCCTTGAGTATTTTAGATTCATTTCTTTGTCATACCATTGACTTATCAATCTAGAACCGCGCCAGATTGTGGCGTCTTCTACAATACTAGGTTCGTTGGCCACGTGATCAACGGGTTTAGGTGATTCCGTTGCGTTCGTTTGTCATCAACGTGAGTCCTAACCTTCTAGATCCTAGCCTTTCTGTAGGGGTCGCATCACAAGATTGGTGCCGTTCGTGTCAATATGTCCAAACCAATGGCACTTGAAGCCCTTGATATCTCTATTCCTAGTTTTAGGAGTTTCATGAGGGGTCTTAGAAGTGGACCTGGATGCATCAACAAGCTTGTTAGGGGTAAAAATGGAATTGCAGTTAGAGAAATTTCCAGGTGTGAGGCTAGAAGGGCTTGGTGTAGTCGCATTTCCTGTATCATGTGAGATTCTCCTTGGTGGGTTGCCCTTCCATGAAGGCGAGTTGGAAGCTTGGAAGATACGGTCTCCTCGCCTCAATTTCTTCCCCTTCTCAGCCTTGATGGCTAGTTCAAGAAGATCATGCATATCCAAGTAATGTTGGAGCTCCAAGGCTTCTTGAAGGTCGGGGTTGAGACCTCTAAGGAACCTTGCCATGGTAGCCTCACTATCTTCTTGAATGTTCTCCCTCATCATGGCCATCTTGATCTCCTTGAAATAGTCCTCCACCCTCATGTTGCCTTGAGTGAGGGTTTGAAACTGAGAGTGGAGATCGCGGTTGTAGTGGCTTGGAACAAATCGCTTATGCATTAGTGCCTTGTGTTCACCATTTCGCCTCCGATTAGTCCTGACTTGGTGGTCCCACCAAACTAGTGCGTAGTCGGTGAACTCAACCGTGGCAACCTTCACCTTTTGTTCCTCGATAAACTCATAGCAATCGACGACCATCTCGATGCGGCCTTCCCATTCCAACTAAGCCTCAGGGTCAATTTTGCCTTGGAACGTGCAGACTTGAATTTTACGTCCCTTCAGCTCGTTCTTAGACGTGTCCCTTTTAGGCCTCTCGGCTATTTCCACATCTTCACCAGCCGAGAGTACTCCTCATAGTTTGCTCCTTTGGTGCCATGGTTATTTCGGTTGCGAGATCGAGAACCGAGAGCCCCTTGTGAAGCTCTTGGATAGCTCGTCTAAGCGGTTGTGCCTCTCCGGCATTTGTTGCTCACTAATCCGCTTTAGCTCGTTTTTCATGGCGGTGAACATCAATGAGTAGTCAGTGGTCGGATGAGCTTGCTCCATGACTGTCGTTTGGTCCTGTAAAAGGTTAGTGAACAAGAAAATAGGACAAATATAATCTCAATTCACTCCCTTAGTGTTTTCACTCTCACTCATTTTTCCACTCAAAATACTCCAATGATCTTACCAAAAATTCCTTACCCGTCGGATTGGGCAGTCGAGAAATGCCGCAAAGATCCTACAATTGTCACCAAGCTTTTCCCCAAGAGTAATCAAGGAAACAAGATACGGATTTCCTTGGATTTTTCCACAACATACTCCAATGTATGTTGTTGGGCTAGTGCCAGCCAAAAGAGAAGCCCAATGGCTGGCCGGATTTCCTTCAAGTTTTTCCAAGCTTTACAAGGTCATAGTCACGGCTGCAAATTGCCTTAAGTCATTGTTTACATTCAGTTTTATGATGATTAATAAAAACACTTGAGAATTCTCTCAAAGCTTCATTGAAGCATCCTTGAGTATTTTAGATTCATTTCTTTGGCATACCATTGACTTATCAATCTAGGACCGCGCCAGATTGCGGCGTCTTCTACAATACCTGGTTCGTTGGCCGCGTGATCACCGGGTTTAGGTGATTCCACTGCGTTCGTTTGTCATCAACGTGAGTCCCAACCTTCTAGATCCTAGCCTTTCTGTACGGGTTGCATCACAAGGTTGGTGCCGTTCGTATCAATATGTCCAACCATTGGCACTTGAAGCCCTTGATATCTCTACTCCAAGTTTTAGGAGTTTCATGAGTGGTCTTAGAAGTGGACCTGGATGCATCAACAAGCTTATTAGGGGTAAAATTGGAATTGCGGTCAGAGATTTTACCAGGTGTGCGGCTAGAAGGGCTTGGTGTAGTCGCATTTCCAGTATCATGTGATGTTCTCCTTGGTGGGTTGCCCTTCTATGAAGGAGAGTTGGATGCTTAGAACGTACGGCCTCCTCGCCTCAATTTCTTCCCCCTCTCGGCCTTGATGGCTAGTTCAAGAAGATCATGCATGTCCAAGTAATGTTGGAGCTCCAAGGCTTCTTGAAGGACGGGGTTGAGACCTCTAAGGAACCTTGTCATGGTAGCCACACTATCTTCTTGAATGTTCGTCCTCATCATGGCCATCTTGATCTCCTTGGAGTAGTCCTCCACACTCATGTTGCCTTGAGTGAGGGTTTGAAGCTGAGAGTGGAGATCGCGGTTGTAGTGGCTTGGAACAAACCGCTTATGCATTAGTGCCTTGAGTTTACCATTTCGCCTCCAATTAGTCCTGACTTGGTCCCACCAAACTAGTGCGCAGTCGGTGAACTCAACAATGGCAACCTTCACCTTTTGTTCCTCGCTAAACTCATAGCAATCGAAGACCATCTCGATGCGGCCTTCCCATTCCAACTAAGCCTCAGGGTCACTTTTCCCTCGTAACGTAGAGACTTGAATTTTAAGTCCCTTGAGCTCGTTCTTAGACGTGTCCCTTTTAGGCCTCTAGGCTCTTACCACATCTTCACTTGCCGAGAGTACTCCTCATAGTTTGCTCCTTTGGTGCAATGGTTACTTCGGTTGCGAGCTCGAGAATGGGGGCCCCTTGTGAAGCCCTTGGAGAGCTCGTCAAAGCGGTTGTGCCTCTCCTCCATTTGTTACACACTAATCCGCTTAAGCTCGTTTTTCATGGCGGTGAACATCATTGAGTAGTCAGTGGTCGGATGAGCTTGCTCCATGACTGTCGTTTGGTCCTGCAAAAGGTTAGTGAACAAGAAAATAGGACAAATATAATCTCACTTCACTCCCTGAGTGTTTTCACTCTCCCTCGTTTTCCCACTCAAAATACTCCAATGATCTTACCAAAAATTCCTTACCCGTCGGATTGGGTAGTCGAGAAATGCCGCAAAGATCCAACAATTGTCACCATGCTTTTCCACAAGAGTAATCAAGGAAACAAGACCCGGATTTCCTTGGATTTTTCCACAACATACTCCAATGTATGTTGTTGGGCTAGTGCCGGCCAAAAGAGAAGCCCAAGGGCTGGCCGGACTTCAAGTTTTTCCAAGCTTTACTAGGTCTTAGTCACGGCTACAAATAGCCTTAAGTCATTGTTTACATTCAGTTTTATGATGATTAATAAAAACACTTGAGAATTCTCTCAAAGCTTCATTGAAGCATCCTTGAGTATTTTAGATTCATTTCTTTGTCATACCATTGACTTATCAATCTAGAACCGCGCCAGATTGTGGCGTCTTCTACAATACTAGGTTCGTTGGCCACGTGATCAACGGGTTTAGGTGATTCCGTTGCGTTCGTTTGTCATCAACGTGAGTCCTAACCTTCTAGATCCTAGCCTTTCTGTAGGGGTCGCATCACAAGATTGGTGCCGTTCGTGTCAATATGTCCAAACCAATGGCACTTGAAGCCCTTGATATCTCTATTCCTAGTTTTAGGAGTTTCATGAGGGGTCTTAGAAGTGGACCTGGATGCATCAACAAGCTTGTTAGGGGTAAAAATGGAATTGCAGTTAGAGAAATTTCCAGGTGTGAGGCTAGAAGGGCTTGGTGTAGTCGCATTTCCTGTATCATGTGAGATTCTCCTTGGTGGGTTGCCCTTCCATGAAGGCGAGTTGGAAGCTTGGAAGATACGGTCTCCTCGCCTCAATTTCTTCCCCTTCTCAGCCTTGATGGCTAGTTCAAGAAGATCATGCATATCCAAGTAATGTTGGAGCTCCAAGGCTTCTTGAAGGTCGGGGTTGAGACCTCTAAGGAACCTTGCCATGGTAGCCTCACTATCTTCTTGAATGTTCTCCCTCATCATGGCCATCTTGATCTCCTTGAAATAGTCCTCCACCCTCATGTTGCCTTGAGTGAGGGTTTGAAACTGAGAGTGGAGATCGCGGTTGTAGTGGCTTGGAACAAATCGCTTATGCATTAGTGCCTTGTGTTCACCATTTCGCCTCCGATTAGTCCTGACTTGGTGGTCCCACCAAACTAGTGCGTAGTCGGTGAACTCAACCGTGGCAACCTTCACCTTTTGTTCCTCGATAAACTCATAGCAATCGACGACCATCTCGATGCGGCCTTCCCATTCCAACTAAGCCTCAGGGTCAATTTTGCCTTGGAACGTGCAGACTTGAATTTTACGTCCCTTCAGCTCGTTCTTAGACGTGTCCCTTTTAGGCCTCTCGGCTATTTCCACATCTTCACCAGCCGAGAGTACTCCTCATAGTTTGCTCCTTTGGTGCCATGGTTATTTCGGTTGCGAGATCGAGAACCGAGAGCCCCTTGTGAAGCTCTTGGATAGCTCGTCTAAGCGGTTGTGCCTCTCCGGCATTTGTTGCTCACTAATCCGCTTTAGCTCGTTTTTCATGGCGGTGAACATCAATGAGTAGTCAGTGGTCGGATGAGCTTGCTCCATGACTGTCGTTTGGTCCTGTAAAAGGTTAGTGAACAAGAAAATAGGACAAATATAATCTCAATTCACTCCCTTAGTGTTTTCACTCTCACTCATTTTTCCACTCAAAATACTCCAATGATCTTACCAAAAATTCCTTACCCGTCGGATTGGGCAGTCGAGAAATGCCGCAAAGATCCTACAATTGTCACCAAGCTTTTCCCCAAGAGTAATCAAGGAAACAAGATACGGATTTCCTTGGATTTTTCCACAACATACTCCAATGTATGTTGTTGGGCTAGTGCCAGCCAAAAGAGAAGCCCAATGGCTGGCCGGATTTCCTTCAAGTTTTTCCAAGCTTTACAAGGTCATAGTCACGGCTGCAAATTGCCTTAAGTCATTGTTTACATTCAGTTTTATGATGATTAATAAAAACACTTGAGAATTCTCTCAAAGCTTCATTGAAGCATCCTTGAGTATTTTAGATTCATTTCTTTGGCATACCATTGACTTATCAATCTAGGACCGCGCCAGATTGCGGCGTCTTCTACAATACCTGGTTCGTTGGCCGCGTGATCACCGGGTTTAGGTGATTCCACTGCGTTCGTTTGTCATCAACGTGAGTCCCAACCTTCTAGATCCTAGCCTTTCTGTACGGGTTGCATCACAAGGTTGGTGCCGTTCGTATCAATATGTCCAACCATTGGCACTTGAAGCCCTTGATATCTCTACTCCAAGTTTTAGGAGTTTCATGAGTGGTCTTAGAAGTGGACCTGGATGCATCAACAAGCTTATTAGGGGTAAAATTGGAATTGCGGTCAGAGATTTTACCAGGTGTGCGGCTAGAAGGGCTTGGTGTAGTCGCATTTCCAGTATCATGTGATGTTCTCCTTGGTGGGTTGCCCTTCTATGAAGGAGAGTTGGATGCTTAGAACGTACGGCCTCCTCGCCTCAATTTCTTCCCCCTCTCGGCCTTGATGGCTAGTTCAAGAAGATCATGCATGTCCAAGTAATGTTGGAGCTCCAAGGCTTCTTGAAGGACGGGGTTGAGACCTCTAAGGAACCTTGTCATGGTAGCCACACTATCTTCTTGAATGTTCGTCCTCATCATGGCCATCTTGATCTCCTTGGAGTAGTCCTCCACACTCATGTTGCCTTGAGTGAGGGTTTGAAGCTGAGAGTGGAGATCGCGGTTGTAGTGGCTTGGAACAAACCGCTTATGCATTAGTGCCTTGAGTTTACCATTTCGCCTCCAATTAGTCCTGACTTGGTCCCACCAAACTAGTGCGCAGTCGGTGAACTCAACAATGGCAACCTTCACCTTTTGTTCCTCGCTAAACTCATAGCAATCGAAGACCATCTCGATGCGGCCTTCCCATTCCAACTAAGCCTCAGGGTCACTTTTCCCTCGTAACGTAGAGACTTGAATTTTAAGTCCCTTGAGCTCGTTCTTAGACGTGTCCCTTTTAGGCCTCTAGGCTCTTACCACATCTTCACTTGCCGAGAGTACTCCTCATAGTTTGCTCCTTTGGTGCAATGGTTACTTCGGTTGCGAGCTCGAGAATGGGGGCCCCTTGTGAAGCCCTTGGAGAGCTCGTCAAAGCGGTTGTGCCTCTCCTCCATTTGTTACACACTAATCCGCTTAAGCTCGTTTTTCATGGCGGTGAACATCATTGAGTAGTCAGTGGTCGGATGAGCTTGCTCCATGACTGTCGTTTGGTCCTGCAAAAGGTTAGTGAACAAGAAAATAGGACAAATATAATCTCACTTCACTCCCTGAGTGTTTTCACTCTCCCTCGTTTTCCCACTCAAAATACTCCAATGATCTTACCAAAAATTCCTTACCCGTCGGATTGGGTAGTCGAGAAATGCCGCAAAGATCCAACAATTGTCACCATGCTTTTCCACAAGAGTAATCAAGGAAACAAGACCCGGATTTCCTTGGATTTTTCCACAACATACTCCAATGTATGTTGTTGGGCTAGTGCCGGCCAAAAGAGAAGCCCAAGGGCTGGCCGGACTTCAAGTTTTTCCAAGCTTTACTAGGTCTTAGTCACGGCTACAAATAGCCTTAAGTCATTGTTTACATTCAGTTTTATGATGATTAATAAAAACACTTGAGAATTCTCTCAAAGCTTCATTGAAGCATCCTTGAGTATTTTAGATTCATTTCTTTGTCATACCATTGACTTATCAATCTAGAACCGCGCCAGATTGTGGCGTCTTCTACAATACTAGGTTCGTTGGCCACGTGATCAACGGGTTTAGGTGATTCCGTTGCGTTCGTTTGTCATCAACGTGAGTCCTAACCTTCTAGATCCTAGCCTTTCTGTAGGGGTCGCATCACAAGATTGGTGCCGTTCGTGTCAATATGTCCAAACCAATGGCACTTGAAGCCCTTGATATCTCTACTCCTAGTTTTAGGAGTTTCATGAGTGGTCTTAGAAGTGGACCTGGATGCATCAACAAGCTTATTAGGGGTAAAATTGGAATTGCGGTCAGAGATTTTACCAGGTGTGCGGCTAGAAGGGCTTGGTGTAGTCGCATTTCCAGTATCATGTGATGTTCTCCTTGGTGGGTTGCCCTTCTATGAAGGAGAGTTGGATGCTTAGAACGTACGGCCTCCTCGCCTCAATTTCTTCCCCCTCTCGGCCTTGATGGCTAGTTCAAGAAGATCATGCATGTCCAAGTAATGTTGGAGCTCCAAGGCTTCTTGAAGGACGGGGTTGAGACCTCTAAGGAACCTTGTCATGGTAGCCACACTATCTTCTTGAATGTTCGTCCTCATCATGGCCATCTTGATCTCCTTGGAGTAGTCCTCCACACTCATGTTGCCTTGAGTGAGGGTTTGAAGCTGAGAGTGGAGATCGCGGTTGTAGTGGCTTGGAACAAACCGCTTATGCATTAGTGCCTTGAGTTTACCATTTCGCCTCCAATTAGTCCTGACTTGGTCCCACCAAACTAGTGCGCAGTCGGTGAACTCAACAATGACAACCTTCACCTTTTGTTCCTCGCTAAACTCATAGCAATCGAAGACCATCTCGATGCGGCCTTCCCATTCCAACTAAGCCTCAGGGTCACTTTTCCCTCGTAACGTAGAGACTTGAATTTTAAGTCCCTTGAGCTCGTTCTTAGACGTGTCCCTTTTAGGCCTCTAGGCTCTTACCACATCTTCACTTGCCGAGAGTACTCCTCATAGTTTGCTCCTTTGGTGCAATGGTTACTTCGGTTGCGAGCTCGAGAATGGGGGCCCCTTGTGTAGCCCTTGGAGAGCTCGTCAAAGCGGTTGTGCCTCTCCTCCATTTGTTACACACTAATCCGCTTAAGCTCGTTTTTCATGGCGGTGAACATCATTGAGTAGTCAGTGGTCGGATGAGCTTGCTCCATGACTGTCGTTTGGTCCTGCAAAAGGTTAGTGAACAAGAAAATAGGACAAATATAATCTCACTTCACTCCCTGAGTGTTTTCACTCTCCCTCGTTTTCCCACTCAAAATACTCCAATGATCTTACCAAAAATTCCTTACCCGTCGGATTGGGTAGTCGAGAAATGCCGCAAAGATCCAACAATTGTCACCATGCTTTTCCACAAGAGTAATCAAGGAAACAAGACCCGGATTTCCTTGGATTTTTCCACAACATACTCCAATGTATGTTGTTGGGCTAGTGCCGGCCAAAAGAGAAGCCCAAGGGCTGGCCGGACTTCAAATTTTTCCAAGCTTTACTAGGTCTTAGTCACGGCTACAAATAGCCTTAAGTCATTGTTTACATTCAGTTTTATGATGATTAATAAAAACACTTGAGAATTCTCTCAAAGCTTCATTGAAGCATCCTTGAGTATTTTAGATTCATTTCTTTGTCATACCATTGACTTATCAATCTAGAACCGCGCCAGATTGTGGCGTCTTCTACAATACTAGGTTCGTTGGCCACGTGATCAACGGGTTTAGGTGATTCCGTTGCGTTCGTTTGTCATCAACGTGAGTCCTAACCTTCTAGATCCTAGCCTTTCTGTAGGGGTCGCATCACAAGATTGGTGCCGTTCGTGTCAATATGTCCAAACCAATGGCACTTGAAGCCCTTGATATCTCTATTCCTAGTTTTAGGAGTTTCATGAGGGGTCTTAGAAGTGGACCTGGATGCATCAACAAGCTTGTTAGGGGTAAAAATGGAATTGCAGTTAGAGAAATTTCCAGGTGTGAGGCTAGAAGGGCTTGGTGTAGTCGCATTTCCTGTATCATGTGAGATTCTCCTTGGTGGGTTGCCCTTCCATGAAGGCGAGTTGGAAGCTTGGAAGATACGGTCTCCTCGCCTCAATTTCTTCCCCTTCTCAGCCTTGATGGCTAGTTCAAGAAGATCATGCATATCCAAGTAATGTTGGAGCTCCAAGGCTTCTTGAAGGTCGGGGTTGAGACCTCTAAGGAACCTTGCCATGGTAGCCTCACTATCTTCTTGAATGTTCTCCCTCATCATGGCCATCTTGATCTCCTTGAAATAGTCCTCCACCCTCATGTTGCCTTGAGTGAGGGTTTGAAACTGAGAGTGGAGATCGCGGTTGTAGTGGCTTGGAACAAATCGCTTATGCATTAGTGCCTTGTGTTCACCATTTCGCCTCCGATTAGTCCTGACTTGGTGGTCCCACCAAACTAGTGCGTAGTCGGTGAACTCAACCGTGGCAACCTTCACCTTTTGTTCCTCGATAAACTCATAGCAATCGACGACCATCTCGATGCGGCCTTCCCATTCCAACTAAGCCTCAGGGTCAATTTTGCCTTGGAACGTGCAGACTTGAATTTTACGTCCCTTCAGCTCGTTCTTAGACGTGTCCCTTTTAGGCCTCTCGGCTATTTCCACATCTTCACCAGCCGAGAGTACTCCTCATAGTTTGCTCCTTTGGTGCCATGGTTATTTCGGTTGCGAGATCGAGAACGAGAGCCCCTTGTGAAGCTCTTGGATAGCTCGTCTAAGCGGTTGTGCCTCTCCGGCATTTGTTGCTCACTAATCCGCTTTAGCTCGTTTTTCATGGCGGTGAACATCAATGAGTAGTCAGTGGTCGGATGAGCTTGCTCCATGACTGTCGTTTGGTCCTGTAAAAGGTTAGTGAACAAGAAAATAGGACAAATATAATCTCAATTCACTCCCTTAGTGTTTTCACTCTCACTCATTTTTCCACTCAAAATACTCCAATGATCTTACCAAAAATTCCTTACCCGTCGGATTGGGCAGTCGAGAAATGCCGCAAAGATCCTACAATTGTCACCAAGCTTTTCCCCAAGAGTAATCAAGGAAACAAGATACGGATTTCCTTGGATTTTTCCACAACATACTCCAATGTATGTTGTTGGGCTAGTGCCAGCCAAAAGAGAAGCCCAATGGCTGGCCGGATTTCCTTCAAGTTTTTCCAAGCTTTACAAGGTCATAGTCACGGCTGCAAATTGCCTTAAGTCATTGTTTACATTCAGTTTTATGATGATTAATAAAAACACTTGAGAATTCTCTCAAAGCTTCATTGACGCATCCTTGAGTATTTTAGATTCATTTCTTTGGCATACCATTGACTTATCAATCTAGGACCGCGCCAGATTGCGGCGTCTTCTACAATACCTGGTTCGTTGGCCGCGTGATCACCGGGTTTAGGTGATTCCACTGCGTTCGTTTGTCATCAACGTGAGTCCCAACCTTCTAGATCCTAGCCTTTCTGTACGGGTTGCATCACAAGGTTGGTGCCGTTCGTATCAATATGTCCAACCATTGGCACTTGAAGCCCTTGATATCTCTACTCCTAGTTTTAGGAGTTTCATGAGTGGTCTTAGAAGTGGACCTGGATGCATCAACAAGCTTATTAGGGGTAAAATTGGAATTGCGGTCAGAGATTTTACCAGGTGTGCGGCTAGAAGGGCTTGGTGTAGTCGCATTTCCAGTATCATGTGATGTTCTCCTTGGTGGGTTGCCCTTCTATGAAGGAGAGTTGGATGCTTAGAACGTACGGCCTCCTCGCCTCAATTTCTTCCCCCTCTCGGCCTTGATGGCTAGTTCAAGAAGATCATGCATGTCCAAGTAATGTTGGAGCTCCAAGGCTTCTTGAAGGACGGGGTTGAGACCTCTAAGGAACCTTGTCATGGTAGCCACACTATCTTCTTGAATGTTCGTCCTCATCATGGCCATCTTGATCTCCTTGGAGTAGTCCTCCACACTCATGTTGCCTTGAGTGAGGGTTTGAAGCTGAGAGTGGAGATCGCGGTTGTAGTGGCTTGGAACAAACCGCTTATGCATTAGTGCCTTGAGTTTACCATTTCGCCTCCAATTAGTCCTGACTTGGTCCCACCAAACTAGTGCGCAGTCGGTGAACTCAACAATGGCAACCTTCACCTTTTGTTCCTCGCTAAACTCATAGCAATCGAAGACCATCTCGATGCGGCCTTCCCATTCCAACTAAGCCTCAGGGTCACTTTTCCCTCGTAACGTAGAGACTTGAATTTTAAGTCCCTTGAGCTCGTTCTTAGACGTGTCCCTTTTAGGCCTCTAGGCTCTTACCACATCTTCACTTGCCGAGAGTACTCCTCATAGTTTGCTCCTTTGGTGCAATGGTTACTTCGGTTGCGAGCTCGAGAATGGGGGCCCCTTGTGTAGCCCTTGGAGAGCTCGTCAAAGCGGTTGTGCCTCTCCTCCATTTGTTACACACTAATCCGCTTAAGCTCGTTTTTCATGGCGGTGAACATCATTGAGTAGTCAGTGGTCGGATGAGCTTGCTCCATGACTGTCGTTTGGTCCTGCAAAAGGTTAGTGAACAAGAAAATAGGACAAATATAATCTCACTTCACTCCCTGAGTGTTTTCACTCTCCCTCGTTTTCCCACTCAAAATACTCCAATGATCTTACCAAAAATTCCTTACCCGTCGGATTGGGTAGTCGAGAAATGCCGCAAAGATCCAACAATTGTCACCATGCTTTTCCACAAGAGTAATCAAGGAAACAAGACCCGGATTTCCTTGGATTTTTCCACAACATACTCCAATGTATGTTGTTGGGCTAGTGCCGGCCAAAAGAGAAGCCCAAGGGCTGGCCGGACTTCAAATTTTTCCAAGCTTTACTAGGTCTTAGTCACGGCTACAAATAGCCTTAAGTCATTGTTTACATTCAGTTTTATGATGATTAATAAAAACACTTGAGAATTCTCTCAAAGCTTCATTGAAGCATCCTTGAGTATTTTAGATTCATTTCTTTGTCATACCATTGACTTATCAATCTAGAACCGCGCCAGATTGTGGCGTCTTCTACAATACTAGGTTCGTTGGCCACGTGATCAACGGGTTTAGGTGATTCCGTTGCGTTCGTTTGTCATCAACGTGAGTCCTAACCTTCTAGATCCTAGCCTTTCTGTAGGGGTCGCATCACAAGATTGGTGCCGTTCGTGTCAATATGTCCAAACCAATGGCACTTGAAGCCCTTGATATCTCTATTCCTAGTTTTAGGAGTTTCATGAGGGGTCTTAGAAGTGGACCTGGATGCATCAACAAGCTTGTTAGGGGTAAAAATGGAATTGCAGTTAGAGAAATTTCCAGGTGTGAGGCTAGAAGGGCTTGGTGTAGTCGCATTTCCTGTATCATGTGAGATTCTCCTTGGTGGGTTGCCCTTCCATGAAGGCGAGTTGGAAGCTTGGAAGATACGGTCTCCTCGCCTCAATTTCTTCCCCTTCTCAGCCTTGATGGCTAGTTCAAGAAGATCATGCATATCCAAGTAATGTTGGAGCTCCAAGGCTTCTTGAAGGTCGGGGTTGAGACCTCTAAGGAACCTTGCCATGGTAGCCTCACTATCTTCTTGAATGTTCTCCCTCATCATGGCCATCTTGATCTCCTTGAAATAGTCCTCCACCCTCATGTTGCCTTGAGTGAGGGTTTGAAACTGAGAGTGGAGATCGCGGTTGTAGTGGCTTGGAACAAATCGCTTATGCATTAGTGCCTTGTGTTCACCATTTCGCCTCCGATTAGTCCTGACTTGGTGGTCCCACCAAACTAGTGCGTAGTCGGTGAACTCAACCGTGGCAACCTTCACCTTTTGTTCCTCGATAAACTCATAGCAATCGACGACCATCTCGATGCGGCCTTCCCATTCCAACTAAGCCTCAGGGTCAATTTTGCCTTGGAACGTGCAGACTTGAATTTTACGTCCCTTCAGCTCGTTCTTAGACGTGTCCCTTTTAGGCCTCTCGGCTATTTCCACATCTTCACCAGCCGAGAGTACTCCTCATAGTTTGCTCCTTTGGTGCCATGGTTATTTCGGTTGCGAGATCGAGAACGAGAGCCCCTTGTGAAGCTCTTGGATAGCTCGTCTAAGCGGTTGTGCCTCTCCGGCATTTGTTGCTCACTAATCCGCTTTAGCTCGTTTTTCATGGCGGTGAACATCAATGAGTAGTCAGTGGTCGGATGAGCTTGCTCCATGACTGTCGTTTGGTCCTGTAAAAGGTTAGTGAACAAGAAAATAGGACAAATATAATCTCAATTCACTCCCTTAGTGTTTTCACTCTCACTCATTTTTCCACTCAAAATACTCCAATGATCTTACCAAAAATTCCTTACCCGTCGGATTGGGCAGTCGAGAAATGCCGCAAAGATCCTACAATTGTCACCAAGCTTTTCCCCAAGAGTAATCAAGGAAACAAGATACGGATTTCCTTGGATTTTTCCACAACATACTCCAATGT